>NC_064922.1:947849976-949049976 GCF_023897955.1 Schistocerca gregaria
CCCCATGAACCATGGACCTTGCCGTTGGTGGGGAGGCTTCCGTGCCTCAGCGATACAGATAGCCGTACCGTAGGTGCAACCACAACGGAGGGGTATCTGCTGAGAGGCCAGACAAACGTGTGGTTCCTGAAGAGGGGCAGCAGCCTTTTCAGTAGTTGCAAGGGCAACAGTCTGGATGATTGACTGATCTGGCCTTGTAACAATAACCAAAACGGCCTTGCTGTGCTGCTACTGAGAACGGCTGAAAGCAAGGGGAAACTACGGCCATAATTTTTCCCGAGGGCATGCAGCTTTACTGTATGGATAAATTATGATGGTGTCCGCTTGGGTAAAATATTCCGGAGGTAAAATAGTTCCCCATTCGGATCTCTGGGTGGGGACTACTCAAGAGGATGGATGTTGTTATCAGGAGAAAGGAAACTGGCGTTCTATGGATCAGAGTGTGGAATGTCAGATAACTTAATCGGGCAGGTAGGTTAGAAAATTTAAAAAGGGAAATGGATAGGTTAAAATTAGATATAGTGGGAATTAGTGAAGTCCGGTGGCAGGAGGAACAAGACTTCTGGTCAGGTGATTACAGGGTTATAAACACAAAATCAAATAGGGTTAATGCAGGAGTAGGTTTAATAATAAATAGGGAAATAGGAATGCGGGTAAGCTACTAAAAACAGCATAGTGAGCACATTATTGTGGCCAAGATAGATACGAAGCCCACACCTACTACAGTAGTACAACTTTATATGCCAACTAGCTCTGCAGATGATGAAGAAATTAATGAAATGTATGATGAAATAAAAGAAATTATTCAGATAGTGAAGGGTGCCGAAAATTTAATAGTCATGGGTGACTGGAATTCGGTAGTAGGAAAAGGGAAAGAAGGAAATGTAGCAGGTGAATATGGATTGGGGCTAAGAATTGAAAGAGGAAGACGCCTGGTAGAATTTTGCACAGAGCACAACTTAATCATATTTAACACTTGGTTTAAGAATAATGAAAGAAGGTTGTATACATGGAAGAACCCTGGAGATACTAAAAGGTATCAGATAGATTATATAATGGTAAGACAGAGATTTAGGAACCAGGTTTTAAATTGTAAGACATTTCCAGGGGCAGATGTGGACTCTGACCAAAATCTATTGGTTATGACCTGTAGATTAAAACTGAAGAAACTGCAAAAAGGTGGGAACTTAAGGAGATGGTTCCTGGATAAACTGAAAGACCCAGAGGTTGTACAGAGTTTCAGGGAGAGCATAAGGGAACAATTGACAGGAATTGGGGAAAGAAATACAGTAGAAGAAGAATGAGTAGCTTTGAGGGATGAAGTAGTGAAGGCAGCAGAGGATCAAGTAGGTAAAAAGACGAGGGCTAGTAGAAATCCTTGGGTAACAGAAGAAATATTGATTTGAATCGATGAAAGGAGAAAATATAAAAATGCAGTAAATGAAGCAGGCAAAAAGGAACACAAACTTGTCCAATTCCTTATTCATAAGCTGCTATGTAGACAACAGGACCAATAAAATACAGTCTACAATCTACAACCTCAAATATGAGATCAACAGGAAGTGCAAAATGGCTAAGCAGGGATGGCTAGAGGACAAATGTAAGGATGTAGAGGGTTATCTCACTAGGGGTAAGATAGATACTGCCTACAGGAAAATTAAAGAGACCTTTGGAGATAAGAGAACCACTTGTATGAACATCAAGAGCTCAGATGGAAACACAGTTCTAAGCAAAGAAGGGAAAGCAGAAAGGTGGAAGGAGTATATAGAGGGTCTATATAAGGGCAATGTCCTTGAGGACAATATTATGGAAATGGAAGAGGATGTAGATGAAGATGAAATGGGAGATACAATACTGCATGAAGAGTTTGACAGAGCACTGAAAGACCTGAGTCGAAACAAGGTCCCCAGAGTAGACAACATTCCATTGGAACTACTGACGGCCTTGGGAGAGCCAGTCCTGACAAAACTCTACCATCTGGTGAGCAAGATGTATGAAACAGGCGAAATACTCGCAGACTTCAAGAACAATATAATAATTCCAATCCCAATGAAAGCAGGTGTTGACAGATGTGAAAATTACTGAACAATCAGTTTAATAAGCCACAGCGGCAAAATAATAACACGAATTCTTTACAGACGAATGGAAAAACTGGTAGAAGATCAGTTTGGATTCCATAGAAATACAGGATCATGTGAGGCAATACTGACCTTACGACTTATCTTAGAAGAAAGATTAAGGAAAGGCAAACCTACGTTTCTAGCATTTGTAGACTTAGAGAAAGTTTTTGACAATGTTTACTGGAATACTCTCTTTCAAATTCTAAAGGTGGCATGGGTAAAATACAGGGAACGAAAGGCTATTTACAATTTGTACAGAAACCAAATGGCAGTTATAAGTGTCGAGGGACATGAAAGGGAAGCAGTTGTTGGGAAGGGAGTAAGACAGGGTTGTAGCCTCTCCCTGATGTTATTCAATCTGTATATTGAGCAAGCAGTAAAGGAAACAAAAGAAAAATTCGGAGTAGGTATTAAAATCCATGGAGAAAAAAAAATAACTTTGAGGTTCGCCGATGACATTGTAATTCTGTCAGAGACAGCAAAGGACTGGGAAGAGCAGTTGAATGGAATGCATAGCGTCTTGAAAGGAGGATATAAGATGAACATCAACAAAAGCAAAACGAGGATAATGGAATGTAGTTGAATTAAGTCGGGTGATGCTGAGGGAATTAGGTTAGGAAATGAGACGCTTAAAGTAGTAAAGGAGTTTTGCTATTTGGGGAGCAAAATAACTGATGATGGTCGAAGTAGAGAGGATATAAAATGTAGACTGGCAATCGCAAGGAAAGCGATTCTGAAGAAGAGAAATTTGTTAACATCGAGTATAGATTTAAATGTCAGGAAGTCGTTTTTGAAAGTATTTGTATGGAAGTGAAACATGACGATAAATGGTTTGGACAAGAAGAGAATAGAAGCTTTCGAAATGTGGTGCTATAGAAGAATGCTGAAGATTAGATGGGTAGATCACATAACCAATGAGGAGGTATTGAATAGGATTGGGGAGAAGAGAAGTTTCTGGCACAACTTGACCAGAAGAAGGGATCAGTTGGTAGGACATGTTCTGAGGCAACAAGGAATCACCAATTTCGTACTGGAGGGCAGCGTGGAGGGTAAAAATCGTAGAGGGAGACGAAGAGATGAATACACTAAGCAGATTCAGAAGGATGTAGGTTGCAGTAGGTACTGGGAGATGAAGAAGCTTGCACAGGATAGAGTAGCTTGGAGAGCTGCATCAAACCAGTCTCAGGTTGAAGACCACAACAACAACATCACTTTTTTTCTACACCTTTAGCTTACATTTTTACATCATTGATAACGAATAACAATATATACAAGTTTAATGGCATAAGTATTCTGCAACACTGTAAAACTCTTTTTCAATGACGTAGTCTTTAAGTTTCTTTGGAAAGTCATTGTCAAGTACACTATCTTGCAGGTCTTTAGGCAGACTTCCTAGTAGTCCAATACCAGAGTACTGGGGTCCTTTTTCTAGCATTGCCAATCGGTCGGGTATGCTCCGTACTTCATTCTTCCTTCTTCTATTGTGGTTGTGTACACTACCTTTTGTGATGTACATTCTTGTTTTGTATATATACAACACAATGATGAAAAAGATAACATTCCTAACTTCTTGAAACAGTTTCTGCACGTTTCAGAGGTCTTTCTTCTTAAAATGGCCCTAACTGCTTTTTTTGTAATGTGAACACTCGTTTTATCTCTTGTTTGTTTGAGTTTCCCCACACAGTCTTTCCGTACTGTAAGTATGGTTTGTAAAGTCCATGATAGACTGTACACAGAAGGTTCTTGTCTGAATACTGTCATAGCTGCATCATTAAGAATATGACGGAGCTCAGTTTCTTACAGACATTATTAACATGTTTTTTTTTTTTCCAATTCATTATCCACAAGAATATCTAAGAATGTGGCAGATTCTACTTCTTCCAGCCGTGTTCCATCAACCTCTATATCAATGCCTACAGCCTTCTCCTTGTTTTTAAACACTGCATACATAGTCTTTTTTTTAGATTTATAACCAGTTCATTTTCCAAGAGCCATTGATTTTTGACATTTGCAGATATGTGTGCTCTGCTCTCAAACTGTTATATATTTTGGTCACTATTTAGTATTGTCATGTCATCAGTATAGACTATTTTCTTTTCTTCCTCCTCAACATGTATATCATTAACAAACATATTAAATAACAATGGCCCCATTACCGTACTCTGCGGCACATGGTAGTGTATCTGTTGTATAAATTAATGAAAGATTGAAATGAAACTATGAAATGTAAATGAGCGCTGTGTTGAACCCCAAGCATAGGGTGCAGCTGTATTGTTACTGATATATAGAAATTATAGCTGTGAATGTTTACTGACTTCTCAACTGCAATTAAATCTTGTTCTTAGAACATCTGGAGAAACATCTTTCTTAAGAATAAAAACTGCATATTAGTAAGTTTCAGTTACTTTAATATACAGGGTGAGTCATGAAGATATGTAAATATTTTAATATGTTATTGTACAATTAAATCTAAAGAAAAAAGTTTGTATAAACTGCAAATGTTTACTTACGAAGTTTCAGCTAACAAAAGATTTTGTTGAAATTTTATCAACTTCGTTAATATGAAACCATTGCAAAACTGAACGAGGTTAAAGTAAAGCATGATTTCCATTTATTTTTGTTATTATTGGTCTGGTGAATCTTAACAAAACATGTCCCAGATGTGTTCCTGCAGTAGTTTTCCAGAACATCCAGAGAAGCAAAGATTATTATACAAGTAAATTTGTTTACTTTCCTTTAAGAATGTAGAAACGTTTTTGTGAATGTATTGTGAATCTGTAAGTTACACCGTACAGCTTCCTTAACACTGAGCTTTTTTTTCCCGGTTTAACATGAATTCATGTGTACTATGGTATTAATAAAAGCAGATAATCTGACACATTCATACAGTTTCAGTTAACATTATTACTATTGTTTTTCCAAAATTAAATTCTCTACAACTTCTGTCGAATACTTTGTGCAATTCTCTGGAATTTAAAAAACAAATTGGGCCAAGTAGTTAATAAATTAAAAATTTTACAAAATTACTTCTTTGCTTCCCTGGATGTTCTGGAAAACTACTGCAGATACATGCCTGGAACATATTTTATTAGATTCACCAGATCAGTAACAACAAAATAAATGGAAATCATACTTTACTTTAACCTCGTACAGTTTTGCGATGCCTGCATATTAGTGAAGTTTCTAAATTTCAGGCAAAATCCCGTAACTCCACAACTAAACATTTGTGGACCTATGTTTATATTAACTGTTTCCTTTAGTTTTACTTGCAGAATAACATATTAAAATATTGCAAACAAAGGAAAATCCAGGATGGAATGTAACAATACCAGAGAAGTAAAGTTGCTACTCACCTTATAGCGGATATGCTGAGACGCGATAGCCACAATAAAAAGATTCACACATTCATAGCTTTTGGCCATTAAGCCTTTGTCAGCAGTACACACACACACACACACACACACACACACACACACAAACACAAGACTAAACCACTGAAGTGATTTTGTTGAAGTTTGGTATAGAGATAGCTTGAACCATGAGGACAGCTTGAACTATGAGGAAGAATCCAGGCTACTTTGAGGGGGGGTTGGGAAAGAGGGAGAAATATCGACCCCTAAGAGGTGAAATAGGAATGGAACCTTTTTTACGTCAGTGAACATAAACTGTATTCAAAGACAATTAAATTTTTTGCATACTGTACAAGTTGTATAATGTATAGCTACTTCAATAGCACAAAGCTCCTGCGCATGCCCCTCCACATTCACCTCTTGGCAATGATGCTGCTAATACCACATTGTCATGGATTGGGGCAGTTGGGTGATGGGAGAGGAGTGCATGTCACGAGTTGTGCTTATCCGAACAGACAGACTCGTGAGGGCAAGTGACATACTATAATAGAATGTACAATAATTTGTGTACTGACCATCACTCACCATAGCAAAACAGCTGATGTGAATGCAGTTGCAAGTAATGGGTAGTCATCAATAAACCTATACCAGACAAGAGAGCTATGAGGTGAGTGGTTAGGAAGGATTCCTCTAGATAGTCCCTAAATGTAGTATTGTCACACTCAAACTGTTCTTTTTACAGCCTCCCTCTTCTATCCTGCTCTCCTCCTCTCCCCTAAACCCACATATTCTAAATCATTGTGTGCTATATTGTTTCAGGGTGAGCTCTTGAATGCCACACTTCTCTCCTTGCTGCCCCTCCCTTCCATATCCATAGTCCTTCCTTCCCTTCACCAGTCCCTTCGCTGCTCTTCTTCCTTGTTCCCCTCCCCTGTCCCACACTGCACAGCTCCTCATTCCTGTCACACACAGTGCTGAAGCAATACATCAGTGTGTGTGTGTGTGTGTGTGTGTGTGTGTGTGTGTGTGTGTGTGCGTGCGTGTGTGTGTGTGTGTGTGTGTGTGTGTGTGTGTGTGTGTGAGAGAGAGAGAGAGAGAGAGAGAGAGAGAGAGAGAGAGAGAGAGAGAGAGCATGAGTGCATGCACTTTTTATCTCTTTAATTTCATGTCCCTATCTACTGTACAACACTTCTACTATATGGCATGTGGTTACCTTTACATTTTTCGTTGTTTATACTCCACCTTGGACTTGTCACTATCATATGAAGGTGAAAATATTCATTCACAGTCCGACACATTTTGAATTAATAATTTGCATTGTGTTGGCATAGATTTTTACTTTATTAAACCCCTAAAAGTTATTTTGAAATAACTACAATTACTCATAAAGATTTCAGTTTGCTAACAAGTGGTTTAATATGTGTTTCGTGAAACATTTGAATAAGATTCTTACTGATGTCATAAACAGTTATTACTGATGTCGTAAATAGGCTCCACCCATGCCTATCAAATCAGGCAATAAAATCACAAAGTTTCCATGAGTTGAATTGTTACGCATATGTCATAGATTTTTAATCTTGTTTTATAAGATGAGCATTTTCATATACATGACTGTAAAAGAGTAAGTTCAGAAGAATAGCCATAATGTTGATGCAGAGAGAAATTAATATGGTGATGTGATGTAATATTAAGTACTAATCTAATTTTAAAACATAAATTTAATATGCTGGCATAATACAATAGTAAGTACCAAACTAATGAATAGGTGGCTCATGATTACTGTTTTGTATGATCTAATTTAGTAATTGGCCAGTGTGAACCTTCTTACACAAGAAAAGAGACATTTCTTTCTTGTTCCATCATTCAAATATGTGTCATGCTTACGTTTTAAATACAAATTAGTTGTTGTGATTTAAAATTGTACCATAACAGGAAATTCCTTTGGTCTAAAATAACATTTAAATCAATTGTGTTAATGGTCAAAATTTGCACTCTAAGTGATTTGCTCACACTTTTTTCCCCATTTAAACAGTCGAAAATCAGGGGTGGAATAACAACAGTGAAACAGGATAGATTGCTACTCACCACACAGAGGCACCACTGAGCAGCTGACAGGCATATTTAAACTGTTTTTAAAAGTAGACAGAGCTGTTGGCAGACTTCTTCCTAATACACGTGCATACACTCCTACATGCACAATTCACAAAAACAACTGTCATCTCTGAGTCTGAGGTGTGAATATGGTGAGCAGTAATTGCAGCTGGAGTAAGAAGTAAGGGTACAGAAATGGCATGGGGTGGGGAGAAGGAGAGAGAACAGGACAGGGTTACAGGAATTAATTATTTGTTTTAGGTAGAGTTCTCAGATGTGCAATTAAGAAAAGCTGTTGCTGGGGGGAATAAGCCAGAACTCAAGCACACTGTGTTGTGCAGCACACTTGACAACTGGTTGACCCAGCTGTCTCTTGGACACAGTTTGGTGGTGGCCATTCACACAGACAGACAGCTTGTGAGTGAACATGCCCTGTAGAATGCTACACAGTGTTTGTAGCCAAGTTGGAAGATCACATGGTTGCTTTCACAGGTTGCTGTGTCTTTGTTGTCTGTGACTGAATTGGAGTTAGTGGCAGTGGGGAGATGCAAGAGACAGGTCTTATATATATATATATATATATATGTCTATTACAGAGATATGAGCCATGGCAGGTTAGGTGGGTGGAGGAATACGTCTGTGGGAGGGATGAGGAGGACATATGTCATTTCAGGGCATAACATGAGAGAATTGAAAGCCTGGTGGAAAATATTTCAGTTGCTCCTGTCTCCAATTATACTGATTCACAAGGGGGACATTCTGTTGGGACCAGTCAGTGGGTGTGTGGGGGAAGGAGGGCGACTTGTCCAGGAACAGATCTCTCACACTCTGTGTCTCCCTTTTTCATCTACCAGTCGCCCCCCACCCCCCTCCCACACACACACACAAACACATACAAACCAAGCACAAAGGAGCCCCCCCCCCTCCCCCAATTGTGTGTTGGGATGATCTAGGACTGCAGCAACTGTATCACATCCTTTGTCTGAATTTGGACTACGTATTGTCATGCCCTGAAATGGAAAATATCCTCTCCACCCCTCCCGAAGTGGTATTTCACTGCTCACCCAACGTATGTAATATCCTTGTTTGTCTCCATTCAAGGCCTGCTCCCAATCCATTGCCCCACAGCTCATAACCATGTAACAGACATAGATGCAAGACGTGTACCACCATCCTCCCACTACTACACGCTGCAGTCTTGCTGCAGTTATCTCATACCTCATCAAATATAGGGCCATTTGTGAAAGTATCCGTGTGATTTACCAACTTGGCCGCAAACGCTCTGTGGCATTCTATGTGAACATGACCACTAATCTGTCTGCACGAGTGGCCACGGCCTGCTATGCGCAAGAGACAGCTGGACCATCCAGTTGCTGAGCAACTTCAAAAACTGCTTCACAACCTGTGCCAAATGGAGTCTTCCCACCAACACCAGCTTTTCTTAATTTTGCAGATGGGCATTCTCCCTACGATATAATGTTCATTCCTGTATCGCCCTGGCATAAACCTTCACTACTTCCAGTGTCACGCATGTATACTATTCTCCCAGCACACATGCATAGTCCTTTCCTCTTCTCTGCTTCTCTCCTTTCCCATTTTTATGCACAGCACGACATCCTGATGCTGACCTTGTCATGACCCTTGACAGTACCCTGCACATACTCATCTCTACCCTGCTTTCCCTCCTCTCCTCTCCCTGTCACATGCCTCTTCCGTACCCTCACTTCGTACATCAGCCAAGATCACTGCTCACTGTATATGGACCTCAGCACCCTAAGATGACAGTTGTGTGCGTGGGTTGTTCATGTATAAATAAATGTGTGTGTGTTTTCCATGACAGGCAAAGGACTTTTGTCTGATAGCTCAGTCATCTTTTAAATGCACTTTAAATGTGCGTGTGCTATTTCATTGCACCATGTTAAATTTCTGTTACGCCTTGAAGATTTCTGGTAGCATCAGTAAACTTTGCTTGTCCTTGTGTTGGCAGGGAAGAGTTGTGATGCATCCTGTTCCACCGTATGCCTTAGCATGGCCCAATAATCATATACTAGCTGGTGGATCTGACAAGAAGATCACTATTTACAACAAAGATGGACAGGTGGCCACACAATTTGATTACTTACGTGACAGTAGTGAGAAGGATTTCACCATTGCATGCTGCAGCCCAAGTGGGCAGTCTGTTGTAGTTGGCAGCTTTGACAGGTAAGTTTAGAATTGTGAAGTGAATTTTAATAATTTTCATTTTGTTTGTGATTTTCGGCCATGTTTAAGATCCTGTTAATATGCTCTCCCTGTGTCTATTTGAAGTTAATTTTTGTGTAATAGCTGTCACACACACACACACACACACACACACACACACACACACACACACACACACACACAATATGTTCTTGGAAAACGTGAAAATCAAAAGCCGTGAAAATAAAGAGCCATGCCAGTGCTGAGTGACCTAGTAATCAGTGCTAGTGTTGCTGAAAACACCTCAAATGCTGAAACTGAATAGGGCCCCATTGCCCAGCTGTACAGAATTATAATTTTAGTGAATTAGCACTAATATGTGCTATTTTTCCACTCAAACTGTACACAGTCTCTTGTGTATTTTTAGCACCATTCCTTGTTTTCATTTTTCCTCTTTCTGGTTGTTGGTTTCCATATGTGCATGAAACAAAGACAGAAAAGGCCAACAGGAATATTCTCATATAGAAACAAAAAGGATATAGGAAGTAATTGCCTATTCTAATTTGTGTACTCCTGAATTTTATTCTTGAGGTTTACTACCAGCTTCTATATACTCCTTCACGCTGTTCGGGCTCAATGATCAAAAGTGTCATTTTAATTGATTTGTGAATATTGATGTCCTCTCTATTTTATGTTGGTTGTGAGTTTGTTGTATAAAAAGTGAGTGGCATTTATATATTTTATTAATTTGCTTGCATGTATACCTCCACCTTAAACTGTATCAACATCCAAAGAGGAGATGATCTTTTAATTTATTTGTGAAGATAGTCAATTCTTTTATACTCTTTATGCTAAGTGAAAGTCTGTTATAAAACAAGCTTCCTTATTTATAGGGTCCTTCTCTGTTATTTTAAGCATTTTTCTACAGACATAATAATTGTCTCTAGCTTTGGTCGCGTTCATGAAAGTCCTTGTTTAATGGTGCTGCTCTATTTAAAATTATAAAGCAAATTATCTCATATATGCATGGAAACAGGTACAGTTTCCTAATGAATTTTCGCTCTGCAGTGAAGTGTGCTCTGATTGAAACTTTCTGGTAGATTAAAAATGTGTGCTGGACCAGGGCGCAAACCTGGGACCTTTGCCCTTTGCGAGCGAGTGTTCTATCAATTGAGCTATCCAAGCACTACTAAAGGCCAGACCTCAAAGTTTTACTTCTGCCAGTAAGTCATGACCTACCTTCTAAATTTCTCAGAAGTTCTCCTGCATACCTCATTAGGGACTAGCACTGTTGGAAGAAAGGATAGACAAGGCTTAGTCACAGCCTGAGGGATTGCTTCCAGAAACAATTGCTTCTAGCAGAGTGTGTGCTGATTTGAAACTTCCTGGCCAATTAAAACTGTGTACCAAACTGTCATTCAAACTTGGGACTTACGATTTCACAGACAAGTGTTCTATCAACCATGACTCCTTCCCTCCCTCCCTCACAGTATTACCTCCGGTGGTACCTCACCTCAGCAGAGGTAAAACTGTGAGGCCTTTTTGTGAGCTGTGCTTGGATAGCGCTCTCAGTAGAGCACTTTCCCAAAAAAGACGCAGGTACTGCTTATTTAGATATACTTTCATAGTTTTCCAAGGTGTTAGGTTTACTATCTAATGACTTTCTGTTGGAGTTTTAAAGTTATCCAAATATCTACAGCAGCTATCTCACCCCATATTGATATGCAGTCTCTACATCTACATACATACACCATAAGCCACCATACGGTACGTGGCAGATGGTACCTTGTGCTACTGATTGTCATTTCCTTGTCTGTTCCATTCACTAATGGAGCAAAGGTAAAAGACGGTGTATATTTTTCTGTATGTGCCCTAATTTCTCTTATCCTATCTTCACGGTCCTTACATGAAATGTACATCAATGGTGGTAGAATAGTTATGCAGTTAGCCACAAATACCAATTCTCTAAATTTTCTCACTAGTGTTCCATGTGAAGAACATAATGTTCCCTCCAGGGATTCTCATTTGCATTCATGGACCTCTGTAAAGCTTGTTTGTTGATGAAACCTACTAGTAACAAATTTAGTGGCATTCATCTGCTGTGCTTCTAAGTCCTTCTTTGATTTGACATGATAAGGTTCTCAAATAAGCAGTAAGCAAGGGTAGGTTGCACTAATGTTCGACAAGTTGTTTCCTTTGTGGATGAGCTACATTTCGTATAATCCTCTCAAAAAACTGAACTCAGCAATTTGCTTTCCCTACAACAATCGACTTTAAGTGCTTGTTATTTTCTAATACATTGCCCTCATCTTGTAGTACAAGTGTTTGCATTACAGTTCAGTTGTTTGGTAAAAATTATCTGCAACAACAGTGTCTACAATTTCAATGTTTTACCTGTCAATGGGCATATTTTATCAAACATAGTCTGTCAATTTGCCTGATATTTCATTGCACCTTGTTGGATTGTTTCATGAAACTGAAGAATTTTATGTCCTCATAATCTCATGAGAACTTCTTATACAGCCATTGTCTTGTCTTAAGCCACCTGGTATTATTACAAGAGTGGATTTCTCTGTGACATTATACAACAACACCCAAAATTCCAATAAAAAGCTTTCAGTATAGAGTTTAGTGATTGATGTATGCCTAGTAGAAGGCATTTTTCTGATATGAAATTTATTCGTTCTGTAACTACTTCAAAGCAAAATTAGGTGCAGGTTCAGGTCTTGCTGTTCACATATTGCTACTTCCCCACTTCCTTAGAAGCAAAATTTTGATGCAGTATTTTAAAATTGAAATCATTTTAATGTGTTGCATTATTTGAATATTGGTCCTTTCCTTACCTCCATGTAGAAAAATCTTGGAACATTTATGAGTTCAGATATTAAGACCTACATATAATAAAATAACCTTCTCTGTGGAAACCAAAATCAGTCCTGAAAACATAGATCATGTGAAAGTCAACTCACCATCTTGATGCATGAGATTGAGTAAAACCAGGTAGTTTCAGTGGTTTAGGCTGTTGAAAAACTTTCATTTTAGTACACATTGATGTCTCCTAAGAAAATAATTTCTTTGGGATGTCTAACTAACCAGATTTACAACTGAACTGAAAATTTCCTGGCTGTCCAGACTCAGCACATTATCCTGCATGAAGAGTCATTGAAGTATTATGTAGTGTGTACCAGGAGCGTGTATTAGAACTGTTGCTGTTCACTTTATACATTAATGACTTAATGTAGGATACTAATTGTAGTATCCAGCTTTTCAATTATGCAGGCATCCATGAGGAAATAGTACCAAGTAAAGATCTTCAAAAAATCTATTTGAAACAGAAACAGGTAACTAGGTTTTAATGTAGAGAAATGCAAAGTTGTATACTTCATTAAACATGAATGTGGTGTATCCTTTGAAAGCAGAATTTATGAGTTACAGTTAAGAGTCTGAGTTACAGTTAAGAGTAACCCATTTCTCACAAATATTTGGAGTGCAGGTCTGCCTGACCGATGAGAAGGTGTTACTGAAATGCTGAAAGTATTAACTAGCATACAGACAAAGAAAGATGCCAAACATCTCACAAGAAACTGCTTAGAAAACATCAGAAACCATTTCTGAAAGCAGATCTATGAATATTCTTCAAACTCCTACACATTTATCCCATTGACATGTTGCATATAAAATAGGCAGATGATACAACCATCTATGAATCAAAAGGAAAGAAACCTTAATATATGATACAGTAGAGTGTACCCCCCTGATTTGCACAGTACACTCATGAGCAAAAGCTTTAGGACCACCTACTTAATAGCTCGTTTGTGGAGGTATGTGACATTAGATCTGTATGCACAAGTCATGTAATTCGCATAAATAACGGGCTGCTGATTTGCATATGTGGTGATGGCGTCTCATAGTGACCCGGGTGGGTTCCATAGGATTTATATCAAATAAATTTGATCACTGAAACATCAATGTGAGTTCACTGTAATGCTCCTCAAACCACTGTAGCATGGTTCTGGCTCCAAGACAGGGAGAATTATCCTGCTGAAAGATGCCGTTGCCATTGGGGAATACATATGAAGCATGAAGGGATGCATATGGTTTTCAGCTGTCAGCACGTCTTTGATTATTACCACAGGTATGATGCAAGTGAAGGAGAATGTATCCCATAGCATAATACTGCTCCCACCAGCCTGCTTCGTTGGAGTGCTGGACATTTCGGGCTACCATTCACCTCAATGACAGTGTTAGTGGAGATGACCATTGACCTAGTGTAGCAAAGATGTGATTCACCCAAAGATCTGGCACATTTCCATTGATCGACCTGAATCCTGATGGTCTTGTGCCCACTGCAGTCGTAGTTGATGATGTCATTGTGTCAACATGTGCACATTTAGGGGTGGTCTACTGTGGAGCTCCATGTTCAACAATGTATGATGAATGGTACGCCCTGAAACACTTGCACATGCAGTAGTATTGTGCTGTTTTGGCAGAGATGCCACAAATCATGATCTATCCTATTTTACAGAGCAGACAAGCCTCTGAATCCCATGACTGTGAAGAGTTGTGGACAGCCAACCATTTAGTGCCCAGTGGTAGTTTCACTGTCCTTCTACCTCTTTCCGTAGATGTTCACGACAATAGCAAGTGAACATTTGACTAGCTTCGCTGTTTTCAACATATTTTTCCACAGGCTCTGTTTAATAATAATCTACCCTTCATCAAAGTTGCTTATCTCAATGAATTTCCCCATTTGCAGCCTGTATCTTCATTAGGGTGATCCCCCATCTATGCCCACTTCACTTTCATACTTTTGTTATTGTATCGTGTGCCCACAATGCCACCAGGCAGCATCCAATTTCACATTGGGCAGTGGTCATAGTGTTTTGGCTTATAAGTGTATTTATGTTGCTGTAGATGATATACTAA
The DNA here is from genome assembly GCF_023897955.1 of Schistocerca gregaria. NCBI lineage: Eukaryota > Metazoa > Arthropoda > Insecta > Orthoptera > Acrididae > Schistocerca > Schistocerca gregaria. The sequence continues at coordinate 947,864,645 of NC_064922.1, forward strand.
TGTATGGTTGAATTAGAGACAAGTTTGTAATAGAGTTATCCTTGTGATGCAAATACTAATCATGACGGATGCTACACTACATTGAAAGTTGTGAGAACTCATGCTGATACATAATTACTCAGAACCTGTACTCATCCCACAGTGATTATCTGAAGTGGAATAAGAGCTGAACAGTTCTCTCAACACCATCCCAGACATGCGTAATAGAACTGAGATCAGGTGGTTCTCAGAGGCCTGGTATATGACCTTATTTACAAAGAATGTTTATTAAAAACAATGAAAGAAAAAAAATTTTAAAAATCTTGTATTACATTTTTGGCTGGGAAGTTGCCTCGATGTCCAGCCAGTTAAATCACAAATACTGTCTTTATTCAAACCCATTATACAAATTTCCTATTTAAAGTGTCAGTGTAATTGTTTGTCTAGGTGACAAGGGTAGGTTAATGTAGAGTGTAATTTTGAGTATTGTATTGATGGCGAGAATGGTAATAGGAAAAAGAAGGCTGAGGATGAAACCTTAAGATAGCACATAGTATATATATTCTAGCAATGAAAATAATACCAGTACCGGGAATTGCCTAAGTACTGTGTACACGAATACATAGTGTGCTCTTAGTGAACTGTACCAAGGGGAGCACAGAGCTGAACATCCCCATGCAGTGGATAGATCATTCATTCATTGTGTCTCATAGATCCACTATAAAGAAGCTTCAGAGGCATGCAAGTCAAGGTACATATTAAAAAAAATTGAGGAAACTGTTATAAACTGTATACTAATAATAAACTTATTGAACTGCTATAAACTGTGTTTGTTGTGCTGTTATATTAAATCTCTGCTATTGCTAGCTTACGATCTGGATTACCATATTGAACTCTTATCATAGAACAATAATTATCCATGAGGAATAAGAATAGAGCCAAGGTTACAATAAGTATTGTTACTTGTTGTCTAGCTGATAGTAATCTTCAGTCCTAGAATCTAGGCTAACAAATAATTTTGTAGTGGGAGTTCCCAAAAGAAACATTTTTAGTTTTCCTTCGAATTTGTGGGACCAATTACTTGTTTTATGTCTAATTGAGGCTAGGTAAAGATCATTCCAAGAGATTTGATTAGATTGGATTAGATTAGATTAGATTAATACTTGTTCCATAGATCATGAATACGACACTTCGTAATGATGTGGAACGTGTCAGGTTAATGAAAGATGTCTGTACAAGATATTACATTACACAAAATATTGCATGACACTAATGCTTAAGTTAGTTTTTTTCCCTCCCTTGATTTATATCTAAAAATTCAGCCAATGAGTAGAAGGAGTTGTCATCTAGAAATTCTTTTAATTTATTTTTAAATGTTGGTTGACTATCTGTCAGGCTTTTGATGCTGTTTGGTATGTGACCAAAGACTTTTGTGGCAGCATAATTTACCCCCTTCTGTGCCAAAGTCAGATTTAACCCTGCATAGTGAAGATCATCCTTTCTCCTGGTGTTATAGCTATGCACACTGCTATTACTTTTGAACTGGGCTGGATTATTAACAACAAATTTCATAAGTGAATATATATACTGTGAGGATCCCTAGATCCTTAAATAGATGTCTACAAGATGACCGTAGGTGGGCTCCAGCAATTATTCTGATTACACTTTTTTGAGCAATGAATACTTTTCTACTCAACGATGAATTACCCCAGAATATGATACCATACGAAAGCAGTGAATGAAAGTAGGCATAGTAAGCTAATTTACTGAGATTCTTATCACCAAAATTTGCAATAACCCTAATAGCATACGTAGCCGAACTCAGATGTTTCAGCAGACCATCAATGTGTTGCTTCCAGTTTAACCTCTCATCAATGGACACATCTAAAAATTTTGAAAATTCTACCTTAGCTACAGACTTCTGTTCAAAGTCTATATTTATTACTGGAGTTGTGCCATTTGCTGTACGGAACTGTATATACTGTGTTTTATCAAAATTTAAAGAGAGTCCATTTGCTGAGAACCATTTAATAATTTTGTGAAAAACATCATTTACCATTACATCACTTAGTTCTTGGTTTTTGGATATTATTACTATACTTGTATCATCAGCAAAAAGAACTAACTTTGCATCTTCATCAATATGGAATGGTAAGTCATTAATGTATATCAAGAACAGTAAAGGACCTAAGACCGAATGAATTAAACCATTTGTGCACTGCCCCCCTCAAACCATAATGATTTAGCTTATCTAAAATAATTCCATGATTTACACAGTCAAAGGCCTTTGAGAGATCACAAAAAATACCAATGGGTGATGTCCGGTTATTCAGAGCATTTAATATTTGATCAGTGAAAGCGTATATAGCATTTTCTGTTGAAAAGCCTTTCTGAAAACCAAACTGACATTTTGTTAGTACTTTATTTTTACATATATGGGAGGCTACTCTTGAATACATTACTTTCTCAAAAAGTTTTGATAGAGCTGTCAGAAGAGAGATTGGGCGATAGTTGTTGACATCCGACGTATCCCCCTTTTTATGCAATGGTTTTACAATGGCATATTTCAGTCTATCGGGGAAAACACCCTGTTCCAAAGAGGTATTACATACATGGCTGAGAATCCTACTTATCTGTGGGGAACAAGCTTTAAGTATCTTGCTGGAAATACCATCAATTCCGTAAGAGCTTTTACTTTTCAGTGAGTTTATTATTTTACTGATTTCAGAGGGAGAGGTTCGTGGAAATACAGTTGTTTCAAACTGCACAGGTATGGCCTCTTCTATTAGAAGCCTTGCCTCTTCTAGTGAAGATCTAGATCCTACTTTCTCCACAACATTTAAAAAATGATTATTGAAAATATTTCCAATTTCAGATTGTTTGTTAGTACACTTTTCATTCAGTTTTATGGCACTAAAGTCTTCCTGTGCTCTTGGTTGCCCTGTTTCCCTTTCAATAATATTCCAAATTGCTTTAATTTTATTATCAGAGTTACTGATCTCAGACATGATACACATGCTTCTGGACTTTTTAATAACTTTTCTTAGTACCGCACAATAGTTTTTATAATACTGAACAATTTCGGGGTCAGTACTCCCTCTTGCTGTTAGATACAGTTCTCTTTTATGGTTGCAAGATATTCTTATTCCTGTAGTTAGCCAAGGTTTTTTATATGTTTTCTTGGAATTATGTTTCACTGTTTTCTTGGGAAAACAATTTTCAAATACCCTTAAAAATGTATCGTGAAATAAGTTATATTTCAAGTTTGCATCGGGTTCCATATACACTTCATCCCAGTCTAGCTCCTTTAGTCTTTCCCTAAAGTTTGCAGTATTTATATTGTTAATTGAACTCACTGCTTTGAAATTCTGATTTGATATACTGCATGGAGCTATGCCATGTACTGTAACCAGCTGTGCAATGTCCTGCTGTTCTTTGTTATCCGAGTAGGAAAATCAATGACGGAGCTCAAGTTGAAAGAACTGAGTAATACTACAAGGTCATTCTTCCTGTCACACTCTTTCAGGGAATCAACATTGAAATCCCCACAAATGATAATTTGCTTCCCCCTGTCTGACAGATAGCACAACAAAGCATCCAAGTTTTCTAGAAATAGCTGGAAATTCCCTGAGGGGGACCTATACACTGTTACAATTATGAAAGTGCCATCATTTAGTTTTAGTTCAGTGGCACATCTTCCATATGTTGCTCTACACAATTTTTTTTAGTTTCTAAATGTTTTGCGCTGTGGAAGCTTTTGACATATATGGCAACTCTCATCATATTATCTCTACTTACATGTGCAGCTAATTTGTACCCATTGATGCTAACCTTTTGCATATCAGTGACAATGTGATGCTCAGACAGGCATAGTACATCTATTACATTCTCAGTTTCTATATCTTCTAAACAAAGCAGAAGCTCATCAATTTTATTCTTCAATCCCCCAATATTTTGATGAAATATACTAACATTTTTCATTTTACTTTTGTGAGTATGTTGAACTTTTTTAACATCTTTAGTACTTGCCTGGCTGAGTTTCCCACTGGACACTGATCTTACACTAAAAAAGAGTTACCACCATGAGATGTAGTTCCTCCCCCCTTTAAATTTCCTGCTGTCAGCCCAGCCAGTTTACCCTTCCCCTTCTTGTTGAGGTGTAGGCCATGTCTAGTATAGTCCCACCTACATAGATTGTCACTCTGAAACACAGATGAAGGAGCAAAACTGACAGGGATGTTTTCTGTGTCTTTTATTGTTGTTTTGTAAATCACAGTTCAATCCAGATATTTTTTATCAGGAATAAGTAATATTACAGGTACTGTACTATGTGTAAGAATTCTAACTCCTTTGAAGAGTCCTGTACAATTTGTGTGATTATTTCCTTTACAAAAATCATGTACTGCTCATTTGCTAGCAGAATACTTTCTTTAATGTAGATTCCGTGCCCTAGAAGATAATTCTGTTGGACAACAGTTAGTGGACAGAAGCAAAGTAAGCCAGCATCTTGATTTTCAACTCAAAAGGGACACTCCCCATTGCACCCCGCTCAGATTTAGTGGTAAGAGGACCCACTGGACAGCCTGTCAAAAATTGGACACAGATCAAACATGAAAATAGCAAGAAAGTGTACTGGACTGTGAAAAAAAGAGTAAAATAAAAGTGGAAGAACAAGAAGTGCAATATAGTGCAGCCAGGAAGACAATCGGAGTTGTGGTAAAGGGGCTGGACTGTCAAGTGGGCAAGCCATGTTCAAACCTATCTTGTGCCAATATTATTATTTTTTTTCCGCTGTTTGCTTTATTCAAATTTGTGTCTGTGTCCTGGTGTAACATCCATTTGCACCAGTGAGGTGTAAGGTAGGGACCTATAATAACAGTTGATTCTGCACAACTACACTTTTAGCAGCCGAAGCACCTAAGTTGTTCGACTGGTAAGTGAGTGAGATATGCCTCCTTGCCTGATATATGTGTTCACATGAATGTGATATCTCCCAAGAAAATGATGAGTAATAGTTTATCACATAAGTTTCAACAAATGAATGTAACAGGTCCACAATCGTGCAGTTTCTCCGTGCTCTGTCAAAACATATGTTTTTAACATTTTTGAAGTTTTATTCTGTTTTGGAAGTCTGTACTCTGGAGTTCTTTTGTTTTAATATAGTTCGCACCCATTTATTTATTGTTTTCATTTCTGTGAGATGTCTATGTCATATTTCGCTTACTCTTACTATTTATCAAATTTACTTGCAGTGGTAGTGTATTCTTACCGCGTGACTCATATTCCGTAACCATTGTATCATATGATAACTATCAAGACTACAGAAACAGAACAAACATTTAAATGATGGGACAGACAGATCATAATGTTGTGGGAGGAAAAAAAATGGCACGAGGCAATTTTGAACACAGCTTGCCCATGTGGCAATCCAACACCACGCCTGCTTACCTATGACACCATCGTTGATTCATGTTGCTCTTTATTGCACTTCTTGTTCATAGGCTGTTCACTGTTTCTATTTTGCTTTTTTTTCTCATAGTTAAGTACACCTTCTTCCTGTTTTCATGCTTGATCTGTGTTCAGATTTAACAGGTTATCGACTGGGTCATGTTACCATTAAATCTGAGGGGGTGCAATGGGGAGTATCCCTTGTCAGTACAATGAGCCAAATTTATAAGCGCAATACATGTTAAACTGAACATCTTCGTAAGTTTATTCCTCACTCTTTCCTTATCATTTCTGGACTGAAGGTGGAAGAGTGCTTACACTGTACCATTATTGAGCTACATCTCTGACGCCTTCCCCTTCATCATTGTCTACCCTCATCTTCACTACAGATGGGTCTCTCCCTGAGCCAGGGGCCTGAGTGACTTCCCCTTGATTTCTAACCTTCCTCAACATATCCCTCTCTCAACCTCGATGGAGGTGCTACTTGTTCTGAATGCTAGGTAATGTGATCCTTTTACTGTTAAATGTGTCTATTGGTGGTACTATTCCTCCTGTTGATGAGTAATGAACTGTAATTCTGTTTCATAGTTTATTAGTTTTCTTGATTGTGTTTTCCTCTGATACAATATTATATAATATGAGTCTCTTTGTTGTAAACCAGATGTCGGTCAAGTCTCTCTCTCTCATACATTTATGTTTACACTACTGATTACTAATTATGTGTCATTAGAAAACAGATTTTGAACAGTTTTTTGAACTCATGAAAAGTTATTTATGTAGGTTAGGGAAAAGGGTACACTTACCACTCAACACTGTGAGACGGTTCATTTTATGTCCTTCCATTATGATGCGGATTGTCAGTGTGTCTTTCTGCCTTGTAATACGGAAGTTAGACTGCCCGGTTCACACAACCAAAGACCTTGACAAGGTAACAGAATATATGTAGTGTAGTCTTTCTTGTTCAGCTTTGCCAACCAGAATGATCACAATTAGTAGTGAGATTTGCTCACTCCTTGAGATATCATGAAGAGGTTTGAGGTTTTTCCTAGGACGTTAGCGTATTGGGTGGTTAAAAGGATACTGTTTTAATTATTCCAAATTATCTCATCTGATTGATGTTATTTTGTTTAATCTCATTTAATAATACTGTGTCGTCAGTGTTCCCTTTATTTTATCTTTTTGTTGATTGAAAAAGTTTTGTAATGATATGACAAGGTAGATGATTTTGAAATTTGCTTATGAACTAGCTTTCAAGGTATTCACTTGTTTAAATGAGACTTTTTCATGAGAAACCGTGCATTCCATTTTCAGCTGGGAAACTTGATTGGTTTACATTCCTGGAGTATCTTAACCCTGTAACATAAAGATTTTTTTTCTCAAATTATGTTCCAAAAAACAATAGTCTTTTATTAATAAATAACATCCTATGATGAATGACATTACACATAGACACATAAAAATAGCTTTCAAAGCCCAAAATAATGAGTTACAAAATTTTGAAGATTACCAGTAATAAAATCCATAGTATACTCACACACTGGACTTTGACGAAAATATCCTGAGACTTGAGGTTATTTTTTAGTTTCTGTGTAGCTATGAAGTCTGGCCATGTGTTTTACAGTGATTTCCTGTGAACATAAATCTTGGAGCGGCTGGCTGGAGCACTGTGGATCTATTTATTTCACATTCTTTTCACTTTCTGAGCCACTAAATTCAATGCCAAATTCAGGATCACTATAGCCATCCTTTTTTGAAAGCATTACCTAAGCATCAATGCAGGAGAGAAGCTGAAAGTGCATGTTTTGTTGTCGAGTATCTGAAGCTGCACATAGTAAAGATGATTTATTTATTTATTCATCCGTATGGATGTCGTCATTGTATATACATATGTACATTATTTTGCCACATAAGAGAATGAAATACAAGCTATATATATATATAGCTGAAGAAGCAACCATCGGTTGCGAAAGCTAGCAATTCTGTGTGTGTGTTTGTGTGTTTTGTTAATGTGCCTGTCTGCCGGCGCTTTCCCGCTTGGTAAGTCTTGGAATCTTTGTTTTTAATATATTTTTCCCATGTGGAAGTTTCTTTCTATTTTATTTACATCATCATATATATATATATATATATATATATATATATATATATATAAACAGAAAGAAACTTCCACATGGGAAAAATATATTAAAAACAAAGATTCCAAGACTTACCAAGCGGGAAAGCGCCGGCAGACAGGCACATGAACAAAACACACAAACACACACACAGAATTACGAGCTTTCGCAACTGGCAGTTGCTTCGTCAGGAAGGAAGGAAGGAGAGGGAAAAATGAAAGGATGTGGGTTTTAAGGGAGAGGGTAAGGAGTCATTCCAATCCCGGGAGCGGAAAGACTTCCCTTAGGGGAAAAAAAGGACAGATGTACACTCGCACACACACACACATATCCATCCGCACATACACAGACACAAGCAGACATATTTAAAGGCAAAGAGTAGGGGCAGAGATGTCAGTCGAGGCGGAAGTACAGAGGCAAAGAAGTTGTTGAAAGACAGGTGAGGTATGAGTGGCGGCAACTTGAAATTAGCGGAGGTTGAGGCCTGGCGGATATCGAGAAGAGAGGATATACTGAAGGGCGAGTTCCCATCTCCGGAGTTCGGATAGGTTGGTGTTGGTGGGAAGTATCCAGATAACTCTGACGGTGTAACACTGTGCCAAGATGTGCTGGCCGTGCATCAAGGCATGTTTAGCCACAGGGTGATCCTCATTACCAACAAACACTGTCTGCCTGTGTCCATTCATGCGAATGGACAGTTTGTTGCTGGTCATTCCCACATAGAAAGCATCACAGTGCAGGCAGGTCAGTTGGTAAATCACGTGGGTGCTTTCACATGTGGCTCTCCCTTTGATCGTGTACACCTTCCGGGTTACAGGACTGGAGTAGGTGGTGGTGGGAGGGTGCATAGGACAGGTTTTACACCGGGGGCGGTTGCAAGGGTAGGAGCCAGAGGGTAGGGGAGGTGGTTTGGGGATTTCATAGGGATGAACCAAGAGGTTACGAAGGTTAGGTGGACGGCGGAAAGACACTCTTGGTGGAGTGGGGAGGATTTCATGAAGGATGGATCTCATTTCGGGGCAGGATTTTAGGAAGTCGTATCCCTGCTGGAGAGCCACATTCAAGGTCTGATCCAGTCCCGGGAAGTATTCTGTTACAAGTGGGGCACTTTTGGGGTTCTTCTGTGAGAGGTTCTGGGTTTGAGGGGATGAGGAAGTGGCTCTGGTTATCTGCTTCTGTACCAGTTTGGGAGGGTAGTTGCGGGATGCGAAAGCTGTTTTCAGGTTGTTGGTGTAATGGTCGAGGGATTCAGGACTGGAGCAGATTCGTTTGCCACGAAGGCCTAGGCTGTAGGGAAGGGACCGTTTGATATGGAATGGGTGGCAGCTGTCAAAATGGAGGTACTGTTGCTTGTTGGTGGGTTTGATGTGGACGGATGTGTGCAGCTGGCCATTGGACAGATGGAGGTCAACGTCTAGGAAAGTGGCATGGGATTTGGAGTAGGACCAGGTGAATCTGATGGAACCAAAAGAGTTGAGGTTGGAGAGGAAATTCTGGAGTTGTTCTTCACTGTGAGTCCAGATCATGAAGATGTCATCAATAAATCTGTACCAAACTTTGGGTTGGCAGGCTTGGGTAACCAAGAAGGCTTCCTCTAAGCGACCCATAAATAGGTTGGCATACGAGGGGGCCATCCTGGTACCCATGGCTGTTCCCTTTAATTGCTGGTATGTCTGGCCTTCAAAAGTGAAGAAGTTGTGGGTCAGGATGAAGCTGGCTAAGGTGACGAGGAAAGAGGTTTTAGGTAGGGTGGCAGGTGATCGGCGTGAAAGGAAGTGCTCCATTGCAGCGAGGACCTGTACGTGCGGGATATTTGTGTATAGGGAAGTGGCATCAATGGTTACAAGGATGGTTTCTGGGGGTAACAGACTGGGTACGGATTCCAGGCGTTCGAGAAAGTGGTTGGTGTCTTTGATGAAGGATGGGAGACTGCATGTAATGGGTTGAAGGTGTTGGTCTACGTAGGCAGAGATACGTTCTGTGGGGGCTTGGTAACCAGCTACAATGGGGCGGCCAGGATGTTTGGATTTGTGAATTTTAGGAAGTAGGTAGAAGGTAGGAGTGCGAGGTGTCGGTGGGGTGAGGAGTTTGATGGAGTCAGGTGAAAGGTTTTGTAGGGGGCCTAAGGTTCTGAGAATTCCTTGAAGCTCCGCCTGGACATCAGGAATGGGATTACCTCGGCAAACTTTGTATGTAGAGTTGTCTGAAAGCTGACGCAGTCCCTCAGCCACATACTCCCGACGATCAAGTACCACAGTTGTGGAACCTTTGTCAGCCGGAAGAATGATGATGGATCGGTCAGCTTTCAGATCACGGATAGCCTGGGATTCGGCTGTGGTGATGTTGGGAGTAGGATTAAGGTTTTTCAAGAAAGATTGAGAGGCAAGGCTGGAAGTGAGAAATTCCTGGAAGGTTTGGAGAGGGTGATTTTGAGGAAGAGGAGGTGGGTCCCGCTGTGATGGAGGACGGAACTGTTGCAGGCAGGGTTCAATTTGGATAGTGTCTTGGGGAGTTGGATCATTAGGAGTGGGATCAGGATTGTTTTTCTTCGTGGCAAAGTGATATTTCCAGCAGAGACTACGAGTGTAGGACAGTAAATCCTTGACAAGGGCAGTTTGGTTGAACCTGGGAGTGGGGCTGAAGGTGAGGCCTTTGGATAGGACAGAGGTTTCGGATTGGGAGAGGGGTTTGGAGGAAAGGTTAACTACTGAATTGGGGTGTTGTGGTTCCAGATTGTGTTGACTGGAATTTTGAGGTGTTGGGGGGGAGTGGAGCTGGAAGTGGGAGATTGAGTAGATGGGAGAGACTGGGTCTGTGTGCAATGAGAGGAGGTTGAGGTTTGTTGGAAAGGTTGTGGAGGGTGAGTGAGTTGCCTTTCCGGAGGTGGGAAACCAGGAGATTGGATAGTTTTTTGAGGTGGAGGGTGGCATGTTGTTCTAATTTGCGGTTGGCCTGTAGGAGGATGCTATGTACAGCCGGTGTGGATGTGGGAGAGGAAAGATTGAGGACTTTGATTTGGGATAGGAGTTGACGGGTGTGTTCATTGGCCGAGTCGATGTATAGGTGAAGGATTAGGCGGGTGAGGGCTATGGATTGTGCTGTTTGGAACTGGTATAAGGACTGATGGAAAGAAGGATTGCAGCCAGAGATGGGAACTTTAAGTGTGAGGCCTTTGGGAGTAATGCCAAATGTCAGACAAGCCTGAGTAAATAAAATATGGGAGCGTAATCTGGCTAGGGTGAAGGCATGTTTGCGGAGGGAATGTAAATAAAATTTAATGGGGTCATTGTAGGGATGTTGTGAGGTTGACATGGTATTAGTAGGTGGAGAGGGTAATATGAGGTTAAAGTGAAAGTAAAGAGAGATTTGTATAGGGAGAGATAAAGGTGTGAAAAAAGTCGAAAAAGTGTTGGTTTGAGATGAGCTATGTTGATCATGTGCTGAACTTAGGTTGGTGAACAACAATGGGTGCAAAGGTTGGGTAGTTATGTTGTCTCCAGATCACGTTAAAGGGTGGGGAAATTCAAGAAAATTTCGAAAAAAGAAAAAAAAAATTTTTTTCGAAAAAAGTTTCGAAAAAATAATTTGCGGAAAAATAAAATTCGAAAAAAATTTTCGAATAAAATCTCGAAGAATATGTGTGTAAATGTATTCAAAGGCCTGGTTATGTACTGGCAGGTTATGATTATGAGGCTAACAATTGTTTGATGAAGAAATAATAGCGTGTAAACCTGTGGGAAGCTGCTAAAAAATGATCGGTTTTGTGGGAAAAACGGGAATGGAAATAAAACGAAAGTTGTTGGAAAAAAACTGAGATGGTTGTGTAATGGGTGAAAGGAACTGAAGCTGTGAAATAGTATTCACGAGTTTACACGAAATGTTTGTAAACTTGGAACAATGGATTTTATAGCAGCGGTTATGTTGAAAGCGTTAAAAATTTTAGGTTATGGTTTGGAAGTAAATTACGTATTATTGAGTATAATTAGGCAGGATAAAATGTATGGTAGATTACGGAAAAATGGAAGATGAATACAAAGTGGAACTTCTTGTACAAACGAAAAGAGAAAGTAAGACGATAGAGAAGATTTCGAAATGCAACAGAGACAATAACAAACGTAATTGTTGGGTTCAAATTAATGATGATGTAAATAAAACAGAAAGAAACTTCCACATGGGAAAAATATATTAAAAACAAAGATTCCAAGACTTACCAAGCGGGAAAGCGCCGGCAGACAGGCACATGAACAAAACACACAAACACACACACAGAATTACGAGCTTTCGCAACTGGCAGTTGCTTCGTCAGGAAGGAAGGAAGGAGAGGGAAAAATGAAAGGATGTGGGTTTTAAGGGAGAGGGTAAGGAGTCATTCCAATCCCGGGAGCGGAAAGACTTCCCTTAGGGGAAAAAAAGGACAGATGTACACTCGCACACACACACACATATCCATCCGCACATACACAGACACAAGCAGACATATTTAAAGGCAAAGAGTAGGGGCAGAGATGTCAGTCGAGGCGGAAGTACAGAGGCAAAGAAGTTGTTGAAAGACAGGTGAGGTATGAGTGGCGGCAACTTGAAATTAGCGGAGGTTGAGGCCTGGCGGATATCGAGAAGAGAGGATATACTGAAGGGCGAGTTCCCATCTCCGGAGTTCGGATAGGTTGGTGTTGGTGGGAAGTATCCAGATAACTCTGACGGTGTAACACTGTGCCAAGATGTGCTGGCCGTGCATCAAGGCATGTTTAGCCACAGGGTGATCCTCATTACCAACAAACACTGTCTGCCTGTGTCCATTCATGCGAATGGACAGTTTGTTGCTGGTCATTCCCACATAGAAAGCATCACAGTGCAGGCAGGTCAGTTGGTAAATCACGTGGGTGCTTTCACATGTGGCTCTCCCTTTGATCGTGTACACCTTCCGGGTTACAGGACTGGAGTAGGTGGTGGTGGGAGGGTGCATAGGACAGGTTTTACACCGGGGGCGGTTGCAAGGGTAGGAGCCAGAGGGTAGGGGAGGTGGTTTGGGGATTTCATAGGGATGAACCAAGAGGTTACGAAGGTTAGGTGGACGGCGGAAAGACACTCTTGGTGGAGTGGGGAGGATTTCATGAAGGATGGATCTCATTTCGGGGCAGGATTTTAGGAAGTCGTATCCCTGCTGGAGAGCCACATTCAAGGTCTGATCCAGTCCCGGGAAGTATTCTGTTACAAGTGGGGCACTTTTGTGGTTCTTCTGTGAGAGGTTCTGGGTTTGAGGGGATGAGGAAGTGGCTCTGGTTATCTGCTTCTGTACCAGTTTGGGAGGGTAGCCAAGCCTGCCAACCCAAAGTTTGGTACAGATTTATTGATGACATCTTCATTATCTGGACTCACAGTGAAGAACAACTCCAGAATTTCCTCTCCAACCTCAACTCCTTTGGTTCCATCAGATTCACCTGGTCCTACTCCAAATCCCATGCCACTTTCCTAGACGTTGACCTCCATCTGTCCAATGGCCAGCTGCACACATCCGTCCACATCAAACCCACCAACAAGCAACAGTACCTCCATTTTGACAGCTGCCACCCATTCCATATCAAACGGTCCCTTCCCTACAGCCTAGGCCTTCGTGGCAAACGAATCTGCTCCAGTCCTGAATCCCTCGACCATTACACCAACAACCTGAAAACAGCTTTCGCATCCCGCAACTACCCTCCCAAACTGGTACAGAAGCAGATAACCAGAGCCACTTCCTCATCCCCTCAAACCCAGAACCTCTCACAGAAGAACCCCAAAAGTGCCCTACTTGTAACAGAATACTTCCCGGGACTGGATCAGACCTTGAATGTGGCTCTCCAGCAGGGATACGACTTCCTAAAATCCTGCCCCGAAATGAGATCCATCCTTCATGAAATCCTCCCCACTCCACCAAGAGTGTCTTTCCGCCGTCCACCTAACCTTCGTAACCTCTTGGTTCATCCCTATGAAATCCCCAAACCACCTCCCCTACCCTCTGGCTCCTACCCTTACAACCGCCCCCGGTGTAAAACCTGTCCTATGCACCCTCCCACCACCACCTACTCCAGTCCTGTAACCCGGAAGGTGTACACGATCAAAGGGAGAGCCACATGTGAAAGCACCCACGTGATTTACCAACTGACCTGCCTGCACTGTGATGCTTTCTATGTGGGAATGACCAGCAACAAACTGTCCATTCGCATGAATGGACACAGGCAGACAGTGTTTGTTGGTAATGAGGATCACCCTGTGGCTAAACATGCCTTGATGCACGGCCAGCACATCTTGGCACAGTGTTACACCGTCAGAGTTATCTGGATACTTCCCACCAACACCAACCTATCCGAACTCCGGAGATGGGAACTCGCCCTTCAGTATATCCTCTCTTCTCGATATCCGCCAGGCCTCAACCTCCGCTAATTTCAAGTTGCCGCCACTCATACCTCACCTGTCTTTCAACAACTTCTTTGCCTCTGTACTTCCGCCTCGACTGACATCTCTGCCCCTACTCTTTGCCTTTAAATATGTCTGCTTGTGTCTGTGTATGTGCGGATGGATATGTGTGTGTGTGTGTGCGAGTGTACATCTGTCCTTTTTTTCCCCTAAGGGAAGTCTTTCCGCTCCCGGGATTGGAATGACTCCTTACCCTCTCCCTTAAAACCCACATCCTTTCATTTTTCCCTCTCCTTCCTTCCTTCCTGACGAAGCAACTGCCAGTTGCGAAAGCTCGTAATTCTGTGTGTGTGTTTGTGTGTTTTGTTCATGTGCATATATATATATATATATATATATATATATATATATATATATATATATATATATATATATATATATATATATATATATATATTATAAAATAGAAAGAAACTTCCACATGGGAAAAATATATTAAAAACAAAGATTCCAAGACTTACCAAGCGGGAAAGCGCCGGCAGACAGGCACATGAACAAAACACACAAACACACACACAGAATATATATATATATAAGACACACAATTTATCATTGAATTACATAATGCAGAAAGACCTGCTTCAATCAAAAGAAATAGATCACAAGACTCCTCTAATACTTGTATGGGTCAATTACAATCTAGCATGTCAACTTCATAATTGATTAACCTGATTATTTATTTATACCAATTTTATGCTGCATGAATTCTCTAATCGAGTAAAAACTATTTTTTAATAAATTTTCTGTATGGAATGCTTTAAATTTACTGACTTTCTTTATTTCTTTTGGCAATGTATTGTATATCTTGACACCTTGGTAAAACATAGTGGTTTGGGTTTTAGTTTTATTCATTCTATCTAGGCACATGCAATTGCTGTTTCTGGTTTGGTGATCATGTATGCAGCTGTTTGCTAAATATTGCTCAATATTTTGTGAATAAAAACTGTAGTTTGCAAGATATATTCACTTGGGATTGTCAGAATACCCCATTTTTTAAATAGCTCACTGCAGTGTGCTCTTTTGTGACTCTTGCTCATTATTCTGATAGCTCATTTTTACAATCTGAAACATATTTCAGATTTTGGGCATTTGCACCTCAGATTGTTATGCTATAATGTATTATAGAATGTATGTGTGCAAAGTATGTCATTCTCTGGCATGAACTATTGCAGACAGCGACTAATATTCGTAAGGCATAGCATGGTATGCTATTTTTTTTGCCCAAACATCTTAATATGTTCATTCCATTTTAGTTGTTTATTAACATACATACCCAAAAATTTTGTGCTGGCTACACTCTTTATGGTTTCATTTTGAACTTTAAGTTTTGTCATATTCGGTTTTTTTCTTTATATAGAGGTTTATCTTATTAGTCTTTTTCACATTAAGGGTTACTTTGTTGTTATTTGACCAGTTATGAAGTGCCATAAGTCCATTTTTAGTTTCTACATTTAACATTTCTGGTGTCCTGTCTGTAATTGTTATATTGCTGTGATCAGCAAATAACACTGTTTCACCTTGCGTTACCCACTGTGGGAAGTCATTAATATAAATAAGAAATAGCACTGGGCCTAACACACTCCCTTGTGGTACTTCAATGTTCAAATATTCTTCATCGAAAAGATGTTTCACTAAATGATTTGAGCTACTGGAAATATGAGGTATCTCCACCCTTTGCACTCTGTCCACAAGGTAAGATCTAAACCATTTATTTACAACCCCCCTGATTTCTAGTGTTTCAAGTTTAGCTGGTAGTATTTCATGGTCAACTGTATCAAATGATTTACTGAGATCTAGGAAAGTGCCTGTTACTTCTTCTCCTTTATCTAGGGCTTCTAGAACTACTCTTGTAAATTTTTCTGTAGCTGCTTCTGTTCCCTTTCCAGTCCTGAAACCAAACTGTTGTTTGCATGAGTTGGTAGTTATTTAAGTAGTCCATAAGTCTGTTTTTCATAATAGTTTCCATTATTTTTGAAAAAGAAGACAGCAATGAAACTGGTCTGTAATTCTCTATATTTTCTGTATCACCTTTTTTGTGTATGGAAGAATTTTTGCATGCTTTCAATAATTAGGAAAGTAACCTGATGAGAACGACTCATTTATAATGTCTGCTAAGGGTTCTTTTATGCTGCTAATGCAGTCTTTTATTATACACATTGGAACTTCATCTAAACCTGTGGATGATAATACTCTTGAATTTATGTACAATGCTTCTGATTTCCTCTCCATTGGTGGATAGAAGTAGCACTGTGTGGGATACATAGTTCTTTGCCACTGTGTGTTGTGTTTTAGGAAGCTTTTCTTGCAGTTTAGATGCTATATTACTAAAGTTGTTGTTTATAAAGTTTGCCAGGCCTTTAGGATTATCTATTAAACTACCTTTATTACTGATTTTTATCTTCATCTGCTTTGATATTGGCAACAGCCTCTACCAAAACACGACAGCCGAGCTCTTGTGGCTGAACACTTAACTATCAGTGCTGAAACGTAGATAAGGGGTTTTTATTTTTTCGAAGGTCTGTTCTTAAGTTGCCTAAGTATACTCGGGATTGTAAGTTTCTGTCAAAATAAAAACAATATTATTTGGGCTTTTATGTTAATGGGTTAAAGCACTGATCCTCAAAGTGCTCAGTTTTTTAAAGCATATAAATTGCAAAATATGGGAAGCAGAAAGAATATGCCTACTTTAATTTTATAGAGCCTTTGTATCATCAAGGGTCAGTATGATTGATGAGCCTGTTGATCAGCTGATTTGAAGATTCTTGCTATGGTTCCCAATGAAGGAAGCAGGCTGAGCACAGGGATACCTACAACCAGTTCCACTCCTACCCTATGTGCAGATGCTAATGAACCTACCACTTTATATCAGCCTGCTGCTGCTCACCTTGCGACAGCCATGTAAGACCTCCTCCGTGTCACCTTCGTCTCCAGACCGTACCATTGCTCAGCAATGGAGTGAATTTGTAATAACCATTTGTGATCAATATGGTCCTTTGAGATTTGTGCAAAGAGCTGTATTTTGGATATTGGTGTGCAAATATTAATGTTTCATGATGAGGTTTGGGCTTCCTAAGAGGCCAGAGCTATTTTAGCTATGACAATTTTTATAAAATATAGCAAACTGGTACTGTTTTCAAATATACTTTTAGCAGTATTCTACAAAAACACCACAATTCTGTTCTAGTGAGCACTGATGGTTTTAAATAGGGGAACTCTTTTGGCAGCTCACTCATTTTTCCTGAGTACGTCTCATGGATTTGCCTCTGTATGACATTCCGTAGAAATACTGGAACACGTGAGGCAATACTGACCTTACGACTTATCTTAGAAGAAAGATTAAGGAAATGCAAACCTACGTTTCTAGCATTTGTAGACTTAGAGAAAGCTTTTGACAACGTTGACTGGAATACTCTCTTTCAAATTCTAAAGATGGCAGGGGTAAAATACAAGGAGCGAAAGGCTATTTACAATTTGTACAAAAACCAGATGGCAGTTATAAGAGTCAAGGGGCATGAAAGGGAAGCAGTGGTTGGGAAGGGAGTGAGACAGGGTTGTAGCCTCTCCCTGATGTTATTCAATCTGTAAAAGGAGCAAGCAGTAAAGGAAACAAAAGAAAATTTCGGAGTAGGTATTAAAATCCATGGAGAAGAAATAAAAACTTTGAGGTTCGCTGATGACATTGTAATTCTGTCAGAGACTGCAAAGGACTTGGAAGAGCAGTTGAATGGAATGGACAGTGTCTTGAGAGGAGTATATAAGATGAACATCAACAAAAGCAAAACGAGGATAATGGAATGTAGTTGAATTAAGTCGGGTGATGCTGAGGGAATTAGATTAGGAAATGAGACACTTAAAGTAGTAAAGGAGTTTTGCTATTTGGGGAGCAAAGTAACTGATGATGGTCGAAGTAGAGAGGATATAAAATGTAGACTGGCAATGGCAAGGAAAGTGTTTCTGAAGAAGAGAAATTTGTTAACATCGAGTATAGATTTAAGTGTCAGGAAGTAATTTCCGAAAGTATTTGTATGGAGTGTAGCCATGTATGGAAGTGAAACATGGACGATAAATAGTTTGGACAAGAAGAGAATAGAAGCTTTTGAAATGTGGTGCTATAGAAGAATGCTGAAGATTAGATGGGTAGATCACATAACTAATGAGGAAGTATTGAATAGGATTGGGGAGAAGAGAAGTTTGTGGCACAATTTGAGCAGAAGAAGGAATCGGTTGGTAGGACATGTTCTGAGGCGTCAAGGGATCACCAATTTAGTATTGGAGGGCAGCGTGGAGGGTAAAAATCGTAGAGGGAGACCAAGAGATGAATATACCAAGCAGATTCAGAAGGATGTAGGCTGCAGTAGGTACTGGGATATGAAGAAGCTTGCACAGGATAGAGTAACATGGAGAGCTGCATCAAACCAGTCTCAGGACTGAAGACCACAACAACAACAACATGACATTATTGTCAGATCCATTGATTTCTACTCCAGCAAGACTCTGTATAACTTGTGGGGTGTGTATTTCAGAACATCATATTTTAACTGAGTATATTTTATAATGCAACAAAAGGCAGCAGTAAATCTGGGTTGGGACTTCCCTCTGTTTTATCTGACAATGAGGAGTCTGTGGTGTGGTGAAGTGTCCAGTCTCCACCCTCCAGGTTGAAGGTTTAATTTTTGCAGAGAGTTGTAGCATCCACTTTTAGTAAAGCAATCAGCCAGCCATATGTATCCACTGTTGTAAGTTGTAAGACAAAAAAACTAAATACCACGAATGAATAATCAGAACAGGGCGGGAATTGATGGATGTCATGTTCCAGTGCAGACAGACAAATGATTATAATTTAAGAAAAATTGGATAATTTATTCAAGAGAAAGAGCTTCACAAACTGAGCAAGTCAGTAACACATTGGTTCATCTCTGGCACTTATGCAAGTAGTTATTCAGCTTGGCATTTATTATAGAGTTGTTGGATGTCCTCCTTTGGAATATCATACCAAATTCTACCCTGTTGGGGCATTAGATCAACAAACTACTGAGCTGGTTGGACGACCCTATCCACAATGCTCCAAACATTCGCATTTGGACATAGATCTGGCAACCTAGCTGACCAAGATAGGGTTTGGCAAGCAAGAAGCCAAGCAGTAAAAACTCTCGCCATGTGCAGAGGGCCATTATATTTCTGAAATGTAAGCCTGGAAGCCCATGATGGCTTGCCATGAAGGGCAACAAAATGGGGTGTAGAATCTCGTTGATGTACCACTGTGCTGTAAGAGTCCTGTGGATGACAATCAAAGGGGCCTTGCTATGAAAAGAATGGACAACCCAGACCATCACTGTGGGTTGTCAGGCTTACAAGTGACAGATTTACATACCACCGATGTCTAGGGCATTTCCAGACACACCTTTGGTGTGGAATCTCATTGGATGACGTAGAATTGTCTTCAGTGATGAGTCCCACTTTGAAATGAGCCCCGATGACTAGCAAAGATGTGTTTGGAGGTGCCCCGGACAGTCGTGGGATACCAACCTGAGTGTCATTTGTCCAGGGCGTTTCCAGACAGGTCTTTGGCCTGACTTCTCATTGCCTGAAGTAGAATTGTCTTCAGTGAGGAGTCCTGCTTCGAACTGCATCCCAGTGACCAGCAAAAATTTGTTCACAGATGACCCAGACAGTGGTGGGAAACCAACCTGACATTTGCCAGCCATACAGCTTGACAGCCAAGAGTGATGGTCTGGGTTTCCATTTCTATTCATAGCAGGACCCCTTTGGTTGTCACCCATGGAACTCGTGCAGCACAGTGGTATGTCGATGAGATTCTACACCCTATTTTGTCGCCCTTCATGGCAACCCTACCTTGGCGAGCCAGGTCGCCCCATTTCTCCACGATTGACAATATTTGGAGCATTGCGAGTAGGGCCATCCAACCAGCATGGGGGTTTGACAATATAAACCAACTGGACAGAATTTTGCATGATACTCCTCAGGAGAGCACTCAACCATTGGGTCAATCAATGCCATGCCAAATAACTACTAGCATAAGGGCCAGATATGGACCGATGCATTATTGGCTTGCTCAGTATGTGAAACTCTTTTTCTTAAATAAATTGTCCAATTTTTTTGAAACTGTAATTATTTGTTTGTCTGCACATGTACATCCATCTACAGATTTCTGTCCCATTTCGTTAATTACATTGTGGTGCACTGTCTCCAACATATGATAAGCTTTTATTGTTAACGTGTGTAAAGGAGAAGTGGAGGGCAGCTGCTCATGTGTGTTTCAATACATAGTAAAATTCCAAGACTTACCAAGCGGGAAAGTGCCGGTGGATAGGCACAATGAATAAAACACACAAACACACACACAGAATTTGAGCTTTCGCAACCGGTGGCTGCTTCGTCAGGAAAGAGGGAAGGAAAAGGAAAGATGAAAGGATGTGGGTTTTAAGGGAGAGGGTAAGGAGTCATTCCAATCTCGGGAGCAGAAAGACTTACCTTAGGGGGAAAAGAGGATAGGTATATACTTGCGCGCACACACACACACACATATCCATCCATACAAACACAGACACAAGCAGACATATTTTGCATTGTCATCATCATCATCATCATCATCATCATCAACGTTTAGCTAAGTATATTGAGTCAGTTACATTTCAGTGGCTATTTACTGTGTTAACTATTTTGTGCAGTAAAGATGGAAATGTTAACAGGATACGTGTCTATAACTGGAGTCCTCGAAAAATGACCTGGGAAGAGACTAAGCCTAAGGAGATAGCTAACATGTATACAGTCACAGCGCTTGCATGGAAACGTGATGGTTCTCGAGTGGCCTGTGGAACTTTGTGTGGTGCTGTAGAGCTCTTTGAGTCTGTGCTAAAGTAAGTATTTTTGTCTACACTACAATTGTTTTTTTCCTTTTTAGTAAATGTTAATATTGAGTCACAGTCCATGACACACTGGAGGTGCCACTTGCATAAATAATTTTTGTATTAAAAAACTGTTTCACACATATTGTTCTATGCAATTTATGATTACATTTCAGTCTGTTACTTTATTTGGACACTTCTACACAAAACCCTTTTTACCATTGTTAAGTAATAGACAACATATTAAAATGTAATTCCTTCTTCACTCTTTTAATGCTGGACTCAGACCTTAATTTATTGTTTGTGAATTTCAGATTAAAACTGAAAAAATAGGTAGGAAACTAAAGAATAAGGACGTTGACAAATTGAAGGAACAAGAGATTGCCGAGAGTTCAGAAGGGACATTAGGCAACAGTTAACTGAATCCAGGGAAATGAATACAACAGAAAAAAGTGGGTAGCTTTGAAATATGAAATAGTGAAGGCAGTAGAGGATAAAATATGTAAAAAGACAAGAAGTAGTAGAAATCCTTTTATAATACAGGAGAATCTGAACTTAACTAGCAAAAGGAGAAAATATAAAAATTAAACAAATAAAGCAGTTGAAATCTGTACAGATGTCTAAAAAATTAGATTGTCATAAAAGGCAAAATGGCTAAGCAGGAATGCTATGAGGACAAAGGCAAGGCTGTAGACAGGACTGGTTTAAAACTCAAGCAGCACAAGTGGCTACTTGGGTGCCAAGCTGTGAGGAGTCCCATAGGTGTGCAAATGCAAAATATGTAGACAGGCAGTATCATAAAGAGAAGCAAAGACTGATACAGGTGAATGTGTATGAATGATGGGGTGAGGGAGGTTGGGGTCAAATTATACGTCATTAGTGTTGAAAACATAGAGGTGGGGCACCAAATGATGTGTCACTTGTGTGGGAAAATATTCTCGAACCAGCCCTGGCTGTAGAAGCACGCTTGTTTGCAAAAATATTCTAGAACTGTCCCTGGCTGTAGAAGCATGGGTAACTAGGTGAAAGCAAGATCAGCGTGTAGGAAAATTATTTTTAATTGAAACAGAGAAATCTGAGAAGTTCATAAAATCTGTCCCTTGGCATAACATCTTTGATGATTGTAGGAATATGACCATAGATCATCTGCCGACATAAATTTGGTATACATGACTCCCAGGGCACATATGATAGCTATCAATTTTTTCAGTTCTTCAAGTGACATGTTCCAGTCATTGTTCCTCAGTATTTTTCAAGCATTTGATTCTATGTATTCCTTCAAATCATACCATTGCTACATCAGTGATATCTTCTCTCTCCTTTAGAGTGTTCATAGTTGACCTTCTTCCAGAAGTTGAAAGACTAGCAGTCCCCCACCCTAGTGTTTTACTTTGTAGAGGCATGCAGCTGGGCCTCCTGTGATGAATGAGGTGAGGATTGATGCAGATCAGCATCTGAATCATCCTGCACCAATCCCTCCTCATTCACAATTTTTTCATCTTTATCTTCACTTTCTTCTGGTAAAAAAGTAATTATCTTCATCAGTGAAGTCAATTTCCAAATCAACGTCAGAAGTTTCTAAGAAATGTAACATTTCATCATCAGAAATTTTATGCTGACAAGACATGTTAGAAAAGGTCTTTCGTGGACAAAAAGTATTACCTGAATGACATGATATAAACCGTGGCAGACCGTTGTGCTTGTGTGCCAAGACACAACAGTGAGCAGCAGCAACTCTGCATGATTGTTGATTGTTGCTGCTTTATTTTTGGATTATTTATGTATATTGAGAGGAGAAATTACAGGGGTGCCAAATTGACTTCTTCTGCTGTTCTAGTTGTATAGAATGAAATGTCCAAGGAAATATAAATATTGTGTAAATCCTCATATATGCCATCATAAAGAGGAGAGAAAATTCATATGGTTTCATCATCAAAGTAAAAAATTGCATATCATATTGAACAAAAAATGTGGTAAGTTTAATTGTGACCCCTTCCACCATCCTAGTGTTAAAGAAATCTTTGGAGAAAAGAGAAGCAGGTGAATAAATATCAAGAGCTTAGATGGAAAGCCAGTACTAAGTAAAGAAGGAAGATGCGAAAGCTAATAGGTGGAAAGAATGTATAAAAGGGCTGTACAAGGGAAATGAACTTGAAAGCAATATTATAGAATGGGAAGAGGAAGTAAATGAAGATGAGATGGAAGATATGGTATTACGAGAAGAATTTGACAGTACAGTGAAAGACCTGAGTCAAGACAAAGTTCCTGGAGTGAATGACAGTCCCTTGAAATTATTGAGATCTTTTGGAGAGCCAATCATGGCAAAACTATTCCTCATGGCATGCAAGATATGTGAGGCAGGTGAAATACCCTTGATTACTAGAAGAATGTAATAATTTCAATTCCAAAAAATGGCAGGTACTGATGGGAGTGAATATTATCAAAGTGTCACTTTAATAAGTCATGTTTGAAAAATACTGACACTAATTATTAAGAGCAGAATGGAAAAACTGGTAAAGGCCGACCTTAGGGAAGATCACTTTGGTTTCTGGAGAAACGTATGAATACGTGAGGCAATACTGACCATACAATTTATCTCAGAAGAAAGGTTAAAGAAAGGCCAACCTCTGTATACAGCTTTGATAAATGTAGAGAAAGCATTTAGCAATGCTGAGTGGAGTATACCCTTTGAAAACCTGAAGGTTACGAAAATAAAATAGAGGGAGCAAAAGGTGATGATGTAAAACCTGTGTAGAAACAGACTTCAATTGTGAGAGTCTAAGAATTGAAAGGGAAGTGATTGAGAAGGGAATGACACAGGATTGTTACCTATTCCCAATTTTACTCAATCTGTGTGTTGAACAATCAGTAAAGGAAACTAAAAAGAAATTTGAAAAGGGAACTAGAGCTCAGAGAGAAGAAATGAAAACTGTGAGTTTTGCTGATGGCATTGTAACTCTGCCAAAGGCAGGAAAGACGTTGGAAAAATAATTGAATGGAATAAATGATTTCCTGGAAATAGATTGTAAGATGAGTATCAACAAAAGTTAAACAATTTTAATTGAATGTAGTTGAATTAAATTAGGCAGTGCTGACAGAATTAGATTAGGAATGGGACACTAAAAGTAGTCCTTGAGTTTGACTATTTCACAGCAGAACGACTTATAATGCCCAAGTAGAGGTGGTATAAAATGCAGATGTCTGTAGAAACAAAAGTATTTCTGAAGAAGAGTTGTAGAGTCTTGTACAGCAAGGAAGCATGTTGTTATGAGTGACCAGTATTCTCCTCCTACAACACAAATGGACAGATGGATGAATAAGATTCTGTGTTGTGGTACAAGTTCATCAGTAATAGCCCTCTTCCAGAGTGATGTAAAGTACAATTATGGTTCACATAAACTATAGGGTGCCATTCACCCGCTATAGTCACTAATCTGGTCGCTATGTACTGTCATATCCTGTGACGAACTGAACCCGCTCTGTGAGTAAACTGACAGATGTGAAACTGGATGATTGAGGGAGGCATTCTGTGCAGTGGTGACGACCTAAATAATTGCTGTCGAGATGGCATTGGCAACATGTTGCTAGTTGGTGTGTCTCTGGCCTCTCTCGTGACAGGCGCACTTGATCCATCACCCACCAATCGATCTTCAAGCTTCATCTATTCCGACCAGCACGCTGGTGACAGCTTATGCCAGCACAAGAAGAATTTGTCAATATCTAGTATAAATTTAAGTATCATTACTGAAGGTATTTGTCTGAAGCATGGATGGGCAATCCGGCCCTTGGAAGAAATTCGTTGGAGGGAAAGAGAGCCATTCACGTAGTACTTCGCCAGGGATCTGTTTTTTGATATTTCCACCATTGTTTGGCTTGCCTCAGGTTTGCAGCCCATGAGACAGACCAGTGAAAGTTTTGCTTACTCCACACTTGCACAATGCCATTTCACCACCACTGGATTTGAAGAACAAAGAGAAACATATTAACAGTCTGAGTGCAGCAGTATGGCCCATGTGCTTGTGTGCATGCTGAGAGTGAGAGAAACAGCTCACTGCTATAAAAAGGGGGGGGGGGGGGGAGTATTTTTGCCTTTGGATCAGTGCTGACAACAAACAAATGTTACTGCTTACTGCCTTTATTTATCTTACACATTGATAGACCTCAAACATTGGTGGTATAAACAATGGGACAAAAATTACCAACTACTCACAAAATATGCCAATTTGAACAATGACAATAGGGTGCCATTCACATCCATACATTACCCCGTAGTCATTAATGTCACAGATGCTACAGCTTTGTATTTTATATGCCAGGAGTATTGCTGTCACATCACGTGATTAGGCAGCCTGAGAGCTTAAGTAAGTATGTGAATCAGACCCGTTGTCACTAAAAGTTGATTACGCCTGGTCTAGAGTGTAGCTTTGAATGGAAAGGAAATGTGGATGATAAGCAGTTCAGATAAGAAGAGAACAGAAGTTTTTCAGATATGGTGTCACAGAAGAATGCTGAAGATTAGATCAGTAGATTGAGCAACTAATGAGAAGGTATTGAACCAAATTGGGAAAAAAGAAATTTATGGCACAACTTGAAAAGAAGGAATCAATTGGCAGGAGATATTTGGAGACAGAAACGAATTAAGTGCACGGCCAAATGATTGTAGGTTTCAGTAGCTATTCAGAGATGAAGAGGAGTGTGGAGCATAGATTAGTGTGGAAAGCTGCCTCAAACCAGTCTGCAGACTGAAGGCCACAACAATAGACATGCACATACTCGGTCACTCTTCATTCTCTATTCTCTCTCTCTGTTCTCAGTCACTCTTCATTCTCTCTCTCTCTCTCTCTCTCTCTCTCTCTCTCTCTCTCTCTCTCTCTCTCTCTCATGCACACACACATAAATACCAAGAAGAATTTATATTCTGTTTGCTGAATGAATGCATGGGCAATGTATAACATAACATCCCTAAACTAGTCCGCCCCCAGTAGCTGAGTGGTCAGTGCGACAGAATGTCAGTCCTAAGGGCCCAGGTTCAATTTCCAGCTGGGTCGGAGATTTTCTCCGCCCAGAGACTGGGTGTTGTATTGCCTAATCATCATCATTTCACCCCCAACGACGAGCAAGTCGCCGAAGTGGCGTCAAATCGAAAGACTTGCACCAGGTGAACGGTCTACCCAACAGGAGGCCCTAGTCACACGACTTTTACATTTACCTCCCTAAATTGACATGAAAGAATTACTCTTTGAGCACTGGTAGATTTACACAGTATGTAAGACATTCTAGGGTTGGACATCTGCTGAAGAACACGTAGACAGAAGATGAAGGAAACTTTAGACATGTCACCCTGATATCATTATTAAAAAAAAGAAAAATAGATTTAATCATGAATGGCAGTTTATTGAATTACCCAAACAAATATAACCTTATCAGCATAACAGTTTGACTGTTAAAAGTAAAATAAGTGCAGACAGAGTTTGAAGGAGTGGTACTTAATGATACAGACAATGTTGTTGTTGTTGTGGAGCCCAGGTCAGGGACTGGATAGATGCAGCTCTCCATTGCTACTCTATCCTGTGCAAGCTTCTTTATCTGCAAGTAACAACTGCAACCTATATCCTTCTGAATCTCCTTAGTGTATTCATCTCTTGGTCTCCCTCTACGATTTTATCCTCTACACTGCCCTTCAATACTAAATTGGTGATCCCTTGATGCCTCAGAACCTTTACCTACCAACCTATCCCTTCCTCTAGTCAAGTTGTGCCACAAATTCCTCTTCTATCCAATTCTGTTCAGTACCTCCTGATTAGTTACGTGAATTACCCATCTAATTTTCAGCATTCTTCTGTAGCACCACATTTCGAATGCTTCTATTCTCTTCTTGTCTATACTATTTATCGTCCATGTTTCACTTCCATACAAGGCTTCAATCCATACAAATACTTTCAGAAAAGACTTGCTGACACTTAAGTCTACATTCGATGTTAATAAATTTCTCTTCTTCAGAAACACTTTCCTTGCCATTGCCAGTCTACATTTTATACACTCTCTGTTTTGACCATCATCAGTTATTTTGCTCCCCAAGTAGCAAAACTCATTTACTACTTCAAGTGTCTTATTTCCTAATCTAATTCCCTCAGCATTACCTGATTTAATTCGACTAGATTCCATTATCCTCATTTTGCTTTTGTTGATGTTCATCCCATATCTTCCTTTCAGGACACTGTCCATTCCGTTCAAATGCTCTTCCAGATCCTTTGCTGTCTCTGACAGAATTACCATGTCATCGGTAAACCTCAAAGTTTTTATTTCTTCTCCAGAGATTTTAATTCCTACTCGAAATTTTTCTTTTGTTTCCTTTACTGCTAGCTCAATATACAGGTTGAATAACATCGGGGATAGGCTACAACCCTGTCTCACTCCCTTCCCGACCACTGCTTCTCTTTAATGTCCCTTGACTTTTATAACTGCCATGTGGTTTCTGTACAAAACAAAAATTTTAAGGATGAATATCGGCTGGACTGTCAGTTGGAATGGAATGAGCATGCAAGGATACTATAAAGTAAAGATAATTATTGATTTATGTATTTTGTCTTTCACAGAATATTTTCAAAATTGTATGCCCTCAAAATAATGTTAATTAGGCCTAATACACTTATTCCAGAATTTCAGTCATTGATGCAGAGAGAATGAATTTTAATTCTGCAATGTAGTAAATGCTGATTTGAAACTTCCTGGCCGATTAAAACTGTATGTCAGATCAGGACTCTTTCCTTTGCTCATAAATGACAATGGTTCCAAGCTGAGTCCCAGTCTGGCATGCAGTTTTAATCTACCAAGATGCTTCATTAAAGCAAACTATTTTTAAAACAGTTCAAATTTATTCTCTGTAGTGATTCTAGAAATTTTTGTTTCATGTCTTCTGTGTCCTGGAAACCTTCCTCTTTAGATCTCTTTTTGCTGTAGGAAACAGGAAGAAGTCACATAGAGTAAAATTCAGTGAGTACAGATGGTGTGAAATAATTTGTACTTCAACAAACACAGATGATTTTTCTTCAATGGCTCATGAAATCATTTTAGCAGTTGACAATAGTAATACTGATGAATAGTGGTACATTGGGTGACAAATTCATTGTACACAGTCTCCTCAATGTTGAAAAAACAAAACTACACTACTTTCACTTTGTTATCACATGTTTAGCCTTTAGCCTTTTTCAGTCATGGTGATGTAGAAGTCCTCCAACTGGGGTGATTGTTGCTTAGTTTCTGGGCACGATGGTGGTTTGCAGTAATGATTTCCTCAATGGCAAACAGATTTTTATACTGGCACATTGTTCTGTTATGACTGCTACCGTGGAATTACTGAATGTGTGAATTAGCTTTGTTGTACAGTCTAGTCTAATCCTATCTATTCTGATGTAACTGACACCTTTCTGTGATACAGCAGCAATTTTTGTTACACTCAGAAATACATAAATATGTTTCAAAAACTCACAATGGATTCATTTCATTCACAGCTTTGATTTGTACTTGTTATGCATTCTTCTTGCATATAATTGCTACTTGATGTTGCAGATGAAATTCTGGCTGATAATTTCATGTATCGCTGCATTCATTTTGGAATGTTAAGTTCGATATCCCTCTTGGTGCTTTTTAAGAGAAGCAGGCTATATTTCAGCACAAGATTTCAATCTATGATTTTTCTCTATTACTGTCAACAAAATTACGACTATATCACTACCCTGTATATGGACTGATCACGTTCATGTGCACTTCTAATATCATATTCAAATTACTTAATAGGAAGGTGTCTAATATTTGTGATTGAATAAACATCTCCAATTTAGGTGCCTAAAGTGCTAGGGTAATCCCAGTCAATCCACAGTGGCATAAGAAGATTGCAGACTTGGTAGTACCTTCTGTATATGCAGTGTGCATTTGTAGTAACTTCTGCATATGCCAGTCTACAGCATTGACACAAATGCTCAAGTTACATAAAGAGGAATGTGTTAGCCATAGGTATGATGTGTTTGACCGTTTAATTACATATCAATTTCTCATGTTATTGTACCACATATGCTACAATTTGTAGTATTAATTGATATTTCATAATGATAAAATTATTTGTGAGAAAGTGTGCCTCACAGTATCAATTCTTACATATTCAGTTCATCCCATACATTTTAATTATTGAACAAACGCAAATTTATGCTTATAATTGAGTTCTAATTAAACATCTATATCTTCCCCTTTACAGGCGAATGGTATGGAAAAACAAATTTGAAATGGCTTATGTTGGTCCTAGTCAGGTTATCATAAAGCCTCTGAGTACGGAGCTGCAAGGCATAATTTTAAAATCCCAGTACGGATATGAAATTGAAGATGTTCGGATCATGGGTGAGGATAGTTACGTATTTGCTCGCACTTCAGATACAATACTTGTTGGAGATCTGACACGTAATTTGTTAAGTGAAGTTGTCTGGCCAAATACGGGGTGTCATGAGAAAGTATACTTTGACAATCCTACAGTCTGTCTAATTTTCAATGCTGGAGAACTGAGTATGGTTGAGTATGGAATCAATGAAATCCTTGCATCTGTTAGGTAAGTAACTTGAACATAGAAGTAAGTTTATTTTTACATCCAAATTTAAACAGAAAATTACAAATTTGTATTTTTTAAATATGCGATGATAATAGTAAGTGACACAGATATAAATGCGCATTCTTCTAAAATAAACTTTTCATAAAATGTTTTAGTTCTGTTGGTATGCTGTCTATGAACACTCTGAAAAGGCTTATGTTTTCCACAACATTAGTGAACTGTGTCTGGTAGAAACTTTCCCAAATTTGCAATACACTTATATGATTGTAGAATACATAATAATAATTGACATCTTAACTTGTATCTCTTATCCACCATTTTCTAATTATTTCTTTTCTTTTCTCTGTTCTACATTTACATGTGTGCTCTCCTCAAAGGAGGGTGTTTCATACCAATATTAGTAGTCACTTTACATTCCTGTTTATTCACACATTCAAACAGTATTCAAATATAAAGTGAGGGAAAACTTACAATATTTCAACTTATCTCTTCTTATGATTTGAAGCACAATTTACTGTCTCTGAAAGCTAGATAGTAATTAGTTTTTTTTGTGGTTATGTCAGCCCTAACCCTTCTTGAAGATTCAGTTAGTCTTAAGTTTCACAGAGTTAACTTTTTGTGTTCTTAGTTTGACATGTATCAGTTAGATTGCCTTATATTTTGATGGGATCTTTGACTAGCATCATCATAGCCTGATGAACAATTCACTGTTTTTATCTGGGTTCGACAGAAACACATTTCACCACAGCTTAGTTACACATAAAATCTATCCACATATTGAAGAATTTACAATCAAGTGATTTCAGCACATTATTAGCAAGGGGGAACATGCAAACATTGATTATCATCAGCTTTACAATCATGAACATGGAATAAATTTTCAACTGCCAAGATTGCTAAAATCATTTATTCATATAGATGACTGGTTTCGGCAGTTCTCATTGCCATCTTCAGATCTGCAAAAGATGGGACTGAAAATGCTAGGATACTGCAACTAACATAACAGCACATATAATTGTATCCAAAATTTGCTATACATGGAATAGCAATATACCTGTGTTTACGTCATTACAGAATCTTCTCCTTCAGTACTGTAAGTGGTGCTATACAATGTAGTTAGTTAGTCACATGCTCCTGGGATCATTTTGCACGATAGATCATAATGATTTGGAATGAGTCATTTTACATTCACATTGCAAATTAATTTGTACATATGGTTAAATTCTGAACATTTCAAAGTTTGGCAGTTTGGCTGATCCAAAGATGGCAACAAGAACTGCTAAAACCAATCATCTATGTGAATATGTGAGTTTAACAATCTTGGGAGTTGAAAATTTATTCGGTACTGATAATACCACAGATCGCCCCCCATGCTGACAATGATAGAAGTGTATAGCTTGACAGTCTTTCTGAGATCTGCTAACAACAGGTGAGTCAATAGTGTCTCAGTCCAGTATTTGAAAGGAATAACTAGACAAAAACAGCAAAAGGAACATAAAGTCAGGAGTGGATGAATGACTGTAGTGGCTCCACATTTAGGCAGAATTGTGGTTCATTGGTATGGCCAATATAATCTTGTTCACTGAGCCATGGAACAGAGTCCACAAAGTTGCTTTCAGTGCTTTCTGGCATGCTATGCGAATCATTCCCACGCTGATAGACAGGACCTGCTTGCAGTAACAGATGCTATTGTGTTGAATGAAGGTTTTATTGGTATGTTTATGTATTCCATTTATGCTTGTTTCATATTTGCAACAACATATTTCTTTTCTTTTCTTCTAAGTTGTATTATGTTTCTATTTTCAGAACAGAGTTTGTTAATCCTCATCTTGTAAGTGTACGGCTTAATGAAAGATGTAAAGCATCTGAAAATAATAAGAAATTGGCATATTTGCTAGATCTGAAGACAATTTGCATATGTAAGTGATACTGATAGTAGAAGTTGCTGAATCTTGGTAATTGCCAAATTGTGTGCAATGTCTTAATAACATATTTTTCAGTGGATCTTGTGAGTGGTGCTACAATAGGTCAGCTGAGTCATGACTCCAAGATTAACTGGTTAGAACTGAATGAAACAGGCCGCAAGCTTCTTTTCCGAGACAAAAAGATGAGGCTAAATATTTTTGATATTCCATCAACAACAAAGTCATCCATACTGAATTACTGCACATTTGTTCAGGTATGTTTTTGGAATGCTTAAAATATGAATTTTGCTGTTCCATTTATATCTACATCTACTCCTCAAGCCACTCAACGGTGTGTGGCGGAGAGCACTTTATGTGCCACTGTCGATTACCCCCCTTTCCTGTTCCAGTCGCGTATATTTGTGGGAAGAACGACTGCCGAAAAGCCTCCATGCGCACTCCAATCTCTCTAATTTTACATTCGTGATCTCCTCGGGAGGTATAAGTATGGGGAAGCAATATATTCGATACCTCATCCAGAAACACACCCTCTCAAAACCTGGACAGCAAGCTACACTGCGATGCAGAGCACCTCTCTTGCAGAGTCTGCCACTTGAGTTTGCTAAACATCTCCGTAACACTATCACGCTTACCAAATAACCTTGTGACGAAACACACCGCTCTTCTTTGGATCTTCTCTATCTCCTCTGCCATCCTGACCTGGTATGGATCCCACACTGATGAGCAGTACTCAAGTATAGGTTGAACGAGTGTTTTGTAAGCCACCTCTTTTGTTGATGGACTACATTTTCTAAGGACTCTCCCAATGAACCTCAACCTGGCACGTGCCTTACCAACAATTAATTTTATATGATCATTCCACTTCAAATCATTCCGTACGCATACTCCCAGGTATATTACAGAAGTAACTGCTACCACTGTTTGTTCCACTATCATATAGTCATACAATAAAGGATCCTTCTTTCTATATATTCGCAATACATTACATTTGTATATGTTAAGGGTCAGTTGCCACTCCCTGTACCAAGAGCCTATCCGCTGCAGATCTTCCTGCATTTCACTGCAATTTTCTAATGCTGCAACTTCTCTGTATACTACAGCATCATCAGCGAAAAGCCACATAGAACCTCCGACACTATCGAATAGGTCATTTATATATATATATTGTGAAAAGCAATGGCCCCATAACACTCCCCTGTGGCACGCCAGAGGAAAATGGCATCTTTCTGGGAGCCTGTATCTAATATTTATTCATGAACAAATAAAGCAAGTTGGGTCTCACACGATCGCTGTTTCTGGAATCCATGTTGATTCCTACAGAATAGATTCTGGGTTTCCAGAAATGACAAGATACGCGAGCAAAAAACATGTTATAAAATTCTACAACAGATCGATGTCAGAGACATAGGTCTATAGTTTTGCACTTCTGCTCAACGGCCCTTCTTGGAAACTGGAACTACCTGTGCTCTTTTCCAATATTTTGGAACCTTCCGTTCCTCTAGAGACTTGCGGTACACGGCAGTTAGAAAGGGGACAAGTTCTTTCGCGTACTCCGTGTGGAATCGAATAGGTATCCCGTCAAGTCCAGTGGACTTTCCTCAGTTGCTTTTCTATTCCTTGGACACTTATTTCGATGTCAGCCATTTTTTTGTTCGTGCGTGGATTTAGAGAAGGAACTGCAGTGCTGTTTTCCTCTCTGAAACAGCTTTGGAAAAAGGTGTTTAGTATTTCAGTTTTACGCATGTTATCCTATGTTTCAATGCCATTATCATCCCAGAGTGTCTGGCTATGCTGTTTCGATCCACTTACTGATTTAACGTAAGACCAGAACTTCCTAGGATTTTCTGTCAAGTTGGTACATAGAATTTTACTTTCGAATTCACATAACACTTCACGCATAGCCCTCCTTATGCTAACTTTGACATTGTGTAGTTTCTGTTTGTCTGAGTGGTTGTTTTGGCTGCATTTAAATTTGCAGTGAAGCTCTCTTTGCTTTTGCAGTAGTTTCCTAACATTGTTATTGAACCACGGTGGGTTTTTCGCGTCCCTCACAGTTTTACTCGGCACGTACCTTTCTAAAACGCATTTTACAATTGCCATCTTCCATAAACACTCAACATTGTCAGTGTCGGAACAGAAATTTTTGTTTTGATCTGTTAGGTAGTCTGAAATCTGCATCCTATTTCTCTTGCTAAACAGATAAACCCTCCTCCCTTTTTTTATATTGCTATTTACTTGCATATTCAGGGATGCTGCAACGGCCTTATGATCACTAATTTCGTGTTCTGCGCTTACAGAGTCTAAAAGTTTGGGTCTGTTTCTTATCATTAGGTCCAACATGTTATCTGCACAAGTCGGTTCTCTGTTTAATTGCTCAAGGTAATTTTCGGATAGTGCACTCAGTATAATATCACTTTATGCTCTGTGCCTACCACCCATCCTAAACATCGTCCCAGTCTATATCTGGTAAATTGAATTCTCCGCTGAAGACTATAACATGCTGCGGAAATTTATGTGAAATGTATTCCAGGTTTTCTCTCAGTTGTTTTGCCACTAATGCTGCACATTGGTTTTCTTCCCCTCCCTTGCAGCCATACCCCAAAGGGGCCCCATTACGTACCTGACGTTGGAGCTCCCAACTACCAGTAAGCCCACCCTCTGCGACCGCCTGGATCTTTCAGACTGAGTGGCAACCTCTGGAACAGGACAAGCAGCCATGTCCAGCTGAAGATCAGAGACAGAGCCTGAAACCAGTTCATCAGACAAACTGGAGGGGCCTTCCATTCAGCCTTTCGGAATGTGTTTCGCCCCTTGCCACACCTCGAGACTACCTCCCACTCTGCCAAGGGTGAGGGGTCAGCCATAATGTGGGCAGTATCCTGGGCAGCCACAGCCGTAGTCCTATCGGGGTATGTGTGGGACAAGTTGGCCATCCCTGACAAACTCCCGTCTGGACCCCCCCTGTGATGCCCATTGCAACATCAAGCTGTGTGACTGAAGCCAACACTGCCTGAAGCTGGGAGCGAAGGGATGCCAACTCAGCCCACATCCGAACACAGCAGTCGCAGTCCCTATCCGTGCTAAATACTGTTGTGCTGTTGTGCAACATCCTTTCATATTTCCTTCTCCTTCCCTCTTTCCTGACGAAGCAACCGCCGGTTGCGAAAGCTCGAAATTTTGTGTGTGTTTGTGTGTTATTTTATTGTGCCTGTCTACCGACACTTTCCTGCTTGGTAAGTCTTGGAATCAAACTTCCACATGGGAAAAATATATTAAAAACAAAGATTCCAAGACTTACCAAGCGGGAAAACGCCGGCAGACAGGCACATGAACAAAACACACAAACACACACACAGAATTACTAGCTTTCGCAACCGATGGTTGCTTCTTCAGGAAGGAGAGGGAAAGACGAAAGGATGTGGGTTTTAAGGGAGAGGTTAAGGAGTCATTCCAGTCCCGGGAGCGGAAAGACTTCCCTTAGGGGGAAAAAAAGGACAGGTGTACACTCGCGCACACACACACACACGCACACATATCCATCCGCACATACACAGACACAAGCAGACATATTTAGGCAAAGAGTAAGGGCAGAGATGTCAGTCGAGGCGGAAGTACAGAGGCAAAGAAGTTGTTGAAAGACAGGTGAGGTATTAGCGGAGGTTGAGGCCTGGCGGATATCGAGAAGAGAGGATATACTGAAGGGCGAGTTCCCATCTCCGGAGTTCGGATAGGTTGATGTTGGTGGGAAGTATCCAGATAACTCTGACGGTGTAACACTGTGCCAAGATGTGCTGGCCATGCACCAAGGCATGTTTAGCCACAGGGTGATCCTCATTACCAACAAACACATGTCTGCCTGTGTCCATTCATGCGAATGGACAGTTTGTTGCTGGTCATTCCCACATAGAAAGCGTCACAGTGCAGGCAGGTCAGTTGGTAAATCACGTGGGTGCCTTCACACGTGGCTCTCCCTTTGATCGTGTACACCTTCCGGGTTACAGGACTGGAGTAGGTGGTGGTGGGAGGGTGCATAGGACAGGTTTTACACCGGGGGCAGTTGCAAGGGTAGGAGCCAGAGGGTAGGGAAGGTGGTTTGGGGATTTCATAGGGATGAACCAAGAGGTTCACTCCACCAAGAGTGTCTTTCCGCCGTCCACCTAACCTTCGTAAACTCATGCGAATGGACAGTTTGTTGCTGGTCATTCCCACATAGAAAGCTTCACAGTGTAGGCAGGTCAGTTGGTAAATCACATGGTTGCTGTCACATGTGGCTCTGCCTTTGATCGTGTACTCCTTCTGGGTTACAGGACTGGAGTAGGTGGTGGTGGGAGGGTGCATGGGACAGGTTTTACACTGGGGGCGTTTACTAGGGTAGGAGCCAGACGGTAGAGAATGTGGTTTGGGGATTTCATAGGGATGAACCATGAGGTTACGAAGGTTAGGTGGGCAGTGGAAAGACACTCTTGGTGGAGTGGGGAGGATTTCGTGAATGATGGATCTCATTTCAGGACAGGATTTGAGGAAGTCGTATCTCTGCTGGAGAGCCACATTCAGAGTCTGATCCAGTCCCGAAAAGTATCCTGTCACAAGTGGGGCACTTTTGGGGTTCTTCTGTGGGAGGTTTCTGGGCTTGGGGGGATGAGGAAGTCTCTCTGGTTATTTGCTTCTGTACCAGGTTGGGAGGGTAGTTGCAGGATGCGAAAGCTGTTTTCAGGTTGTTGGTGTAAAGGTTCAGGGATTCAGGACTCGAGCAGATTTGTTTGCCACAAAGACCTAGGCTGTAGGGAAGGGACCGTGTGATATGGAATGGGTGGCAGTTGTCATAATGGAGGTACTGTTGCTTGTTGGTGTGTTTGATGTGGACAGATGTGTGAAGCTGGCCATTGGACAGATGGAGGTCAACGTCAAGGAAAGTGGCATGGGATTTGGAGTAGGACCAGGTGAATCCGATGGAACCAAAGGAGTTGAGTTCGAAGAGGAAATGCTGGTGTTCTTCTTCACTGTGAGTCCAGATCATGAAGATGTCGTCAATAAATCTGTACCAAACTTTGGGTTGGCAGGCCTGGGTAACCAAGAAGGCTTCCTCTATGCAACCCATAAATAGGTTGGCGTACGAGGGGGCCATCCTGGTAACATGGCTGTTCCCTTTAATTCTTGGTATGTCTGGCCTTCGAAGGCGAAGAAGTTGTGAGTTAGGATGAAGCTGGCTAAGGTAATGAGGAAAGAGGTTTTAGGTCAGCGTGAAAGGAAGTGCTCCATCGCAGTGAGGCCCTGGACGTGTGTGATATTTGTGTATAAGGAAGTGGCATCAATGGTTACAAGGATGGTTTCTGGGGGTAACAGACTGGGTACGGATTCCAGGCTTTCGAGAAAGTGGTTGGTGTCTTTGGTGAAGGATGGGAGACTGCATGTAATGGGTTGAAGGTGTTGATCTGCGTAGGCAGAGATTCGTTCTGTGGGGGCTCGGTAACCGGCTACAATGGGGAGGCCGGGATGATTGGGTTTGGGAATTTTAGGAAATAGGTAGAAGGTAGGGGTGCAGGATGTCGGTGGGGTGAGGAGTTTGATGGAGTCAGGTGAAAGGTTTTGTAGGGGGCCTAAGGTTCTGAGGATTCCTTGAAGCTCCGCCTGGACATCAGGAATGGGATTACCTCGGCAAACTTTGTATGTAGAGTTGTCTGAAAGCTGACGCAGTCCCTCAGCCACATACTCCCGACGATCAAGTACCACGGTCGTGGAACCCTTGTCCGCTGGAAGAATGACGATGGATCGGTCAGCCTTCAGATCACGGATAGCATGGGCTTCAGCTGTGGTGATGTTGGGAGTAGGATTAAGGTTTTTCAAGAAGGATTGAGAGGAGGCAAGGCTGGAAGTGAGAAATTCCTGGAAGGTTTGGAGAGGGTGATTTTGAGGAAGAGGAGGACGGAACTGTTCCAGGCAGGGTTCAATTTGGATAGTGTCTTGGGGAGTTGGATCATTAGGAGTAGGATCAGGGTTATTTTTCTTTGTGGCAAAGTGATATTCCACCCTGCCCCCCCCCCCCCCCCCCGCCCTCCAGGTAAGTCTTTCCGCTCCCGGGATTGGAATGACTCCTTACCCTATCCCTTAAAACCCACATCCTTTCGTCTTCCCCTCTCCATCCCTCATTCTTGACGAAGCACCTGTTGGTTGCGAAAGCTTGAATTTTGTGTGTGTATTTGTGTTTGTTTGTGTGGCCATCAACATGCCAATGCTTTCATTTGGTAAGTTACATCATCTTTGTTTCCCTCTATTATATATACAGACATTTGCTTCTGTCTGTGTATGTGCGGATGGATATGTGTGTGTATGCGAGTGTATACCTGTCCTTTTTTCCCCCTAAGGTAAGTCTTTCCGCTCCCGGGATAGGAATGACTCCTTACCCTCTTCCTTAAAACTGACATCCTTTCGTCTTTCCCTCTCCTTCCCTCTTTCCTGATGAAGCAACCGTTGGTTGCGAAAGCTTGAATTTTGTGTCTGTTTGTGTGTGTATCAACCTACCAGCACTTTTGTTTGGTAAAAATCTACATGGAGGAAATAAATAAATAAATAAATAATGTTTTCTGTATGACATTGTCTTTTTTTGAATTAATGGTGGTTCCACTCCATTGTTTCAGAGATCTGTGTTCAATAGCTGCCAGAAGATGGGACAGTTCTCATGCGTATCTGATAAAGAATTTAACAAATACCCTATCGTAGCTACTGGCTTCCCCTCTTTTAACTAATTTGCTTGTTTTTCAATTCTACAATCATTTATCTCCATATCTGTTATGCATCCATCAAATGATTGAAATGCTATTTTGTTATCTTCATTCACACAACTTCAGAAGACAGAAATTAATACTTTGGTTTTCTTCTTGCCATTTTCCATTTTGACACCAGTATGATCAATGAACTAGATAGTTTGTTTTGAGCCACTGTCCAACTTTTCGTAGATCCAAAATCACTTTATCTTCTGAGACAATTCAGATGTTGCATTAAAATTCATTGAACAGTTTTTGCTTATTGTCCTTATGCCTGCGTTTTCTGTCTTCATCTTTTTTTACCATTCAGGTTTCAGCTAGAGACTGTGATTTATTATAATACATTTACTCTCTGCATTGGCATAAAGTGTTTTTATTTATTTATGCCATTTGGAATTTACTGTAACTTATTTATGCCTTAAGCCAGTTTTTTGTTTTAAACTGGGTGTGCATTACTTTCATAAATAAGTGACAATAATTTTATGACATTGTCCGGAAAACTCTTCTAGTTATCTAATACCAGGTTCATGTTTCCTATTCTGTTCTGTATATATTCCACTGCAATTAATACATGTTATCTGCTCAAATTTCTGAGGATACCACACATAAGTGCTTGTCAGGCTTACAGAGGACATTCTCCATTCTGAAAGAACCACACATATATTCCAAATGTCCTCTGCTAACCAAAGACAGACATGCTCTGTGAAGTGCACATGTGATATGTTTGGAGGGCTCTATAGTTCTCCACCTGACACAAGTTATTATTTAATTATTTATTTATCATATGGAAGTACAACAATATTTACACAATATAAAAGAAATATTTATATGTAACAAAAGGAATGTATGAGAGTTATGGTCACTAATTATATCACAAACTGATATCTAGAGCGTCTATCCAATCCAGTGCTGTTGGTGAGGTGTTCATTATGACATTCCAGCCTCCACTAAAACATCTATCAGAACATTCCTCTACAATGTATTCAACATACTGTTCTGCTGCTCCACAGTCACACATTGGGGAGTCTGAGAGTCCGAATTTGTATGTGAAGGACTTAGTTCTTCCATGTCCACATCAGATTCTGTTGAGCACCCACCAGGTTCTTCTAGGTAGTGGGAAGCCTGGTATGCATGTAGGGTCTTCGAGGCCACGGCGAAGTATGCTGGTGTTGTTTTTCCATTTCTCTTTCCACACATTTTTGATCTTGAATGGTTTGGATTCTCGAGCTTTACAGAAAGGTTTTCGATTTGAGATGCATGCACGGTGGATTGAGCAGTATTTCCTAGGCAGGTAGCATTTGGGAGAGCTTTACGTTATTAATCTTTTCCCATTTGCAGGCCGCTGCTTCTTGTCGTCGTCCCAAATGTGGTGGGGCAATGCTACTGAGAGCAGACAGCCAAGGTAATGGGGTTGATCTCAGGGTGCCCGTTACATTTCTCATGGTGTCATTCAGCTGGACGTCAACCTTACTGACATGCACACTCCTGTACCAGACTGGTTGCAGTATTCAGCCACAGGATATATGAGAGATAAGGGTGCTGTACGGAGAGTATCAACTTGTGCACTCCAGGAAGTTCCAGCTAGTTCCCGGTTAATGTTGTTCCTGGTCTTTAACTTTTTTGCTAGTGATTTGAGGTGAGTCCTGTACATAAGTGATCTGTCCAGTGTGATTACAAGATACTTAGGATGAGGGTTGTTTTTAACTGATTTGTTACGGAAGGTGTTGTTTAGTTTCTGGTTTGCTAATCGGTTGTTGAAGTGGAAGCCTGTCACTTCAGTTTTTGTAGGATTAGGGCACAATCTCCAGTTCATGTAGTACTTGATGACTAAGTACTCTACAGTCTCATGTGAGCACATTTTCTCCCTCCTCTAGGTGCTTGCTTTGATATGCAATGGCGGTATTGTCAGTGTAGCAGAACTTCGTAGATATAGTTTCTGTACAGGTTGAGCAGTAGTGGGGCCAGAACAGATCATTGTGGTAGGCCGTTCTTAAGTTTATATGACTTTCTCATTTTGTCATGAAGACAGACTCGGAAGTATCGGTTTTTCAGCATGTTGGACAGCAGTGTTGTCAGTCTTAGGCATGGAACTGTTCACTTTAGCTTTAACATTAGTCCGTACAGCCACACGGTGTCGTAAGCGGCAGTTACATCTACAAATGCTACTGAAGTTTTCAGCGCTTTCTGGAAACCAACTTCGATACTTGAAGTGAGTGCCAATACGTGCTCACGGCAGCTCCGGTTTTGCCTGAACCCTGCTTGGTATTTTTATTTTATTTATTTTTTATTTATTTTATTTATTTATTTATCCATCTGTAGACAATCAGGATTGTATGGATATTGTCAACATGAGTATATACAATAGGTACACAAATTTATAATTGTCACAATCGGAATTCATGAATATTATAACAAGATGCATTTTTAAACCACTTAATGACACAGTTGCTATTTCTATGCATTCACATCATCTCAAGTAATCATTGACAGTATAAAAGCACTTTTCCGAGAGATATTTTTTTAGCGATTTCCTCAGGTTATCTATTTTGCTTATGTCTTTGATTCCTTGTGGAAGTTTATTGTATAATTTAATTCCATTATATAACATGCTATTTTGAGTTTTTGATTTGTTTTTCCTATAGAGGTGTAAGTGTTGTCTGTGTCTGGTGTCATGTGCATGTATGGAACTGTTTATCGGGAACTGGTCAATGTGTCTTTTTATGTATATTACTGTCTGCAAAATGTATTCACACGGAACTGTCAATATACCCAAAGATTTAAATAACTCTGTGCAATGGGATCTACTGCTACTTTTTGTTATGATTCGTACGGCCCGTTTTTGCAACTTAAATATTGTTTGTCTGTTCTGCTCTGTTGATCCCCAGAAGATTATGCCATAACTAATTATAGAGTGGACATACGCAAAATATGCAGTTCTAGTACACCGGCTACTACACACTGAATTTATAATCCTAAGTGCATAGCATGCTGAAGCTATTCGCTTTCCAAGTACCGCAGTGTGCTTGGTCCAATTTAGTTGAGAGTCGACATGCATGCCTAAAAATTTTGTTGGTGGTACACATTCTATGTGCTCGTCATTAACTTTTAGCTTGCTACTGTTCGGTTTTCTGTTTAAGTGGAAGCTAATACTGTTGGGTTTTTTTACATTTAGGGTTAATTTATTAGTCTCTATCCATTGGCATACATGCTTAAGTGTTTCCTCAGCTTTTTCATTGAGTGCACTTGGCGACTCAGCTTTGATTAGGATGTTACTGTCATCAGCAAACAGTACTGATTCACCATATTTGACACTTTGTGGAAAATCGTTTATGTATATTAAAAAGAGGATTGGGCCCAGCACACTTCCTTGGGGAACTCCTATGTTGATGTATTCTGGGTTTGAAAGGTGTGAAAAGGTGTGATTGGAGTTGGTTTGAGTGATCTCCACCTGTTGGACCCTGCTTTGCAGGTATGAATGAAACCACATGTTTGTTACTCCTCTTACTCCTAGTGCATTTAGTTTGTTTAGCAAAATTGTGTGGTCTACCGTGTCAAATGCTTTGGTCAAATCAAGGAAGATCCCTGTTATGTGGTCTCCTTTGTCTAGTGCTTCGAGGATAACATTTGAGAAGTGAGCTACAGCTGAATTTGTGCTTTTGCCAGCCCGGAAACCAAATTGCTTTTCACTCAGAAGATTGAACTTTGTTAAGTAGCCCATGAGCCTGTTTTTCATTATGGTCTCTATGACTTTTGAAAAGGATGACAGTAATGAGATTGGTCTGTAGTTTTCTATGATTTCTGGGTCACCTTTCTTATATATAGGTAGGATTTTCGCATGCTTTAGTGTTTCTGGGAAGCAACCCATGGAGAAGGATTCATTGATGATGTGCACTAATGGGTCTTTGATGTTCTCTATGCAGTCCTTCAGTAAGCACACAGGTATTTCATCTATGCCTGCTGAATTTTTACATTTTAGGTTACTCACAACATTGGATACTTCTTCTGCTGTGGTTGGTTGTAGCATCATTGTGTCTGCTATTTTGTTCAGAGTTTGTGATTGCTTTGTTTTGTTGAACTTCTGTTGCAGTCTGGTAGCTATGTTACTGAAATATTGATTGGCAAAGTTTGCTAGTTTTTTGGGATCATTTATTTTGGTATCATTGTGCTGAAACTGTATGTTTACTGGCTTTAATTT
This sequence comes from Schistocerca gregaria, assembly GCF_023897955.1. Lineage (NCBI taxonomy): Eukaryota > Metazoa > Arthropoda > Insecta > Orthoptera > Acrididae > Schistocerca > Schistocerca gregaria. The sequence continues at coordinate 947,906,982 of NC_064922.1, forward strand.
TTTCCTATTAGTTTCTTGTTTGGTGATTTTCCATGCTGCTTTGATTTTATTACTGGCTTTTTCTATAAATTTGTCATTTTGGTACCTTTTAGCCACTAACAATACTTTTTTATAGATCTTTCTGTATCTATGATAATAGTTATGAAATGCTGAATCATTACGGTAGTTTTTCATTGAGCTGAAGTGCTTGAGCGTTTCAGCAGATTTCCTTATCCCATTGGTTACCCAGCTGTTGTTGTTGCATGATTTAGTGATTCTTAGAACTTTAGGGAACACTTCTTCAAACCTGAATTTAAATACTGACAGAAACTTTGAAAACTTCCCATTTATAGTAGGTTCTCTGTACACTTCCTCCCATGTTTCACTGTTAAGTAGTGCAGCAAATAGAGCTCTTTTTGACTTAGAGAAAACCCTACTGTACTTGTGTATTTTAGTGTTATTATCTAATTCTATACCCAATTTTAATAACTGACTGGAATGGTCTGCGATGCCAAGGTCATCTATGACAACGTCACATCTATCTTTCTCTATGTCTGTTAGCATATGGTCAATACTTGAAGCTGAATGTCTGGTTATCCTAGTGGCAGTGTTAATTAATGGTGATACACCATAGGCATACATAATGTTCAGAAAATTATTGTACAACATATCTGGGTTCATCATGTTAATGTTGTTCAAAACCGGTGGTAGGCAGAAAACGTCTTCCGAGATTGTCGTAAATGCATTCTCCGAAAATTATTTCGAGCAGTTAGTCCACGAACCCACGCGAATTGTAAATGGTTGCGAAAACACACTTGACCTCTTGGCCACAAACAATCCAGAGCTGATAGAGAGCATCATGACTGATACAGGGATTAGTGATCACAAGGTCATTGTAGCTAGGCTCAATACCATTTCTTCCAAATCCATCAGAAACAAACGCAAAATAATTTTATTTAAAAAAGTGGATAAAGTGCCACTAGAAGCCTTCCTAAAAGACAATTTCCATTCCTTCCGAACTGACTATGCGAATGTAGACGAGATGTGGCTCAAATTCAAAGATATAGTAGCAACAGCAATTGAGATATTCATACCTCATAAATTGGTAAGAGATGGAACGGATCCCCTGTGGTACACAAAAAAGGTCCGAACGCTGTTGCAGAGGCAACGGAAAAAGCATGCGAAGTTCAGAAGAACGCGAAATCCTGAAGATGGGCTAAAATTTACAGACGCGCGAAATTTGGCACGTACTTCGATGCGAGATGCTTTTAATAGGTTCCACAACGAAACATTGTCTCGAAATTTGGTAGAAAATCCGAAGAAATTCTGGTCGTATGTAAAGTACACAAGCGGCAAGACGCAGTCAATACCTTCGCTGCGCAGTGCCGATGGTACTGTTATCGTCGACTGTGCCGCTAAAGCGGAGTTATTGAACGCAGTTTTCCGAAATTCCTTCACCAGGGAAGACGAATGGAATATTCCAGAATTTGAAACATGAACATCTGCTAGCATGAGTTTCTTAGAAGTAGATACCTTAGGGGTTGCGAAGCAACTCAAATCGCTTGATACGGGCAAGTCTTCAGGTCCAGATTGTATACCGATTAGGTTCCTTTCAGATTACGCTGATACTATAGCTCCCTACTTAGCACTCATATACAACCGCTCGCTCACCGATAGATCTGTACCTACAGACTGGAAAATTGCGCAGGTCGCACCAGTGTTCAAGAAGGTTAGTAGGAGTAATCCATTTAACTACAGACCTATATCATTGACGTCGGTTTGCAGTAGGGTTTTGGAGCATATACTCTATTCAAACATTATGAATCACCTCGAAGGGAACGATCTATTGACACGTAATCAGCATGGCTTCAGAAAACATCGCTCTTGTGCAACGCAGCTAGCTCTATATTCGCACGAAGTAATGGCCGCTATCGACAGGGGATCTCAAGTTGATTCCGTATTTCTAGATTTCCGGAAAGCTTTTGACACCGTTCCTCACAAGCGACTTCTAATCAAGCTGCGGAGCTATGGGGTATCGTCTCAGTTGTGCGACTGGATTCGTGATTTCCTGTCAGGAAGGTCGCAGTTCGTAGTAATAGACGGCAAATCATCGAGTAAAACTGAAGTGATATCAGGTGTTCCCCAGGGAAGCGTCCTGGGACCTCTACTGTTCCTGATCTATATAAATGACCTGGGTGACAATCTGAGCAGTTCTCTTAGACTGTTCGCAGATGATGCTGTAATTTACCGTCTAGTAAGGTCATCCGAAGACCAGTATCAGCTGCAAAGCGATTTAGAAAAGATTGCTGTATGGTGTGTCAGGTGGCAGTTGACGCTAAATAACGAAAAGTGTGAGATGATCCACATGAGTTCCAAAAGAAATCCGTTGGAATCCGATTACTCGATAAATAGTACAATTCTCAAGGCTGTCAATTCAACTAAGTACCTGGGTGTTAAAATTACGAACAACTTCAGTTGGAAGGACCACATAGATAATATTGTCGGGAAGGCGAGCCAAAGGTTGCGTTTCATTGGCAGGACACTTAGAAGATGCAACAAGTCCACTAAAGAGACAGCTTACACTACACTCGTTCGTCCTCTGTTAGAATATTGCTGCGTGGTGTGGGATCCTTACCAGGTGGGATTGACGGAGGACATCGAGAGGGTGCAAAGAAGGGCAGCTCGTTTTGTATTACCGCGTTATAGGGGTGAGAGTGTGGCAGATATGATACACGAGTTGGGATGGAAGTCATTACAGCATAGACGTTTTTCGTCGCGGCGAGACCTTTTTACGAAATTTCAGTCACCAACTTTCTCTTCCAAATGCGAAAATATTTTGTTGAGCCCAACCTACATAGGTAGGAATGATCATCAAAATAAAATAAGAGAAATCAGAGCTCGAACAGAAAGGTTTAGGTGTTCGTTTTTCCCGCTCGCTGTTCGGGAGTGGAATAGTAGAGAGATAGTATGATTGTGGTTCGATGAACCCTCTGCCAAGCACTTACATGTGAATTGCAGAGTAGTCATGTAGATGTAGATGTAGATGTTTAGATCTCCACAAATGATAATTTTGCCTTTGGGGCTGGAGACCATATCTAATGCTTGGGTTAACTTTGTAGTGAATGTGTCCATGTCACCACTGGGAGCACGATAAATACATAGTACTGTTAGTCTTTGGAATACATCTAGGTTTTTTATATCTAAAGCAGATATTTCTATGTGTTTATCTTCACTTAATGCCATGACGTCATTCCTAATTTTATACATAATCCCCTCTTTCACGTATATGCGTGATCCACCACATTTCATAGTGTTTCTACTGTAATGACAGGCTAGAATGTATGAATGTAGTGCTACATTTGATAATTCCGAACCGTTACACCAATGTTCTGTTAAGCAAACAAGTGAGCTGTCAATAGACTGCAGTTCCACTTCTAATTGTTGCACTTTGTTTCTTATGCATTGCATATTTTGGTGGAAGACTGAGAAGCACTGAGCACTGCTTACCTTGTAGTCTTTACGTTTCTCTTGCCTTGGTCTAAGAAATCCTTTTGGTGATGGGGTGTTATGGTTATCCTACTGATTGATGGACTGGCCACTGTTTCTTCCGTTGGATCCTCACATTTTCTCGCTGTTTTTGTTGAAGATGATTCTGGCACTGCCTCTTGTTGTTCAAGTGATGATCCTGGCTGCACTGATGCTGTGGCTGCGACTGACTTACTAGTTATGCAGCTGTTAAGGTGTTTTCGTATTTCCTTGATAGAAACTGGCTGTATTGCAATTGTATTTCTTACAGCGTGGTCGTCTTTTTGTATTAGTTTTGTCAGCATTTTGCTAATGCACGACTTCCCAGCGCTGTTACAGTGTTGACCATGTTTCGTAAACAGTTCTCTTGAATTGGGAAGCTCAAAGAATGTTACATTTTGATAATACTTGCATATTTTACGAAATTGTCTATTTATTTTTGTAAGCTCCAAATTTACGATTGAGTTGTCCTGCAGGTTGTTTCTATGAGGCATGCTTGTGACTACGATATTCGGCACTTTGAGGTTCAGTAGTGTTGTTTTTAGACATTGTGTGGCAAATTTACCCTCGTTTCGGTATACATCGTTGCTTCCACCCCTGATTATGACCGTGTCATTCTTAGATAACTCATTTAGTGTATTACTGTTTTTCGTTATCTCGGTCAAAGGCGCGCTTGGCTTAGTTATTCCTGCGGCCATAAATGATGAACTGTATTCATTCATTTTCTCGGCGATTCTCTTGGCGTGACTATCTCCAAGCACAAGAACTCGTTTTTTGTAGTTCCTTGTTTTATTAGTTGTAAAAATTTTCCTGACTGTGCACTTTATTGGACGTTTAGTCACTGATTCTGATTCATCCCTATTTGCTGTTTTATTACAGTCTTCGTCTAGAACCGAGTATTTATTTGATAGCGGTATCACCGAAGCTGTACTTACTGTTTGTTTACATGCTTTAGTCGGCATCGGCACTCGCCACTTTTTTTGCGCAGAAAGATCTTTTACGGCATCTTGTGCTAGGCGATGATTTTGCTCCAATCCTTGGTATTTTATTTCCAGTTCTTGATATTTCTTCTGGAGTTCTTGGTATTTCGTTGTTATATTCACTAAATCGTCTGATAGAACCCTTATTATTGTTTCTTTTGATTTTAGTGTGTACAGTGTTTCGTTTTTCGCGGCACTCGTAAGGCACTGACGGCATGTCCAATCATGATCGTCTTTTATATACTTCAGATTCACTTTTACGCATTTATCGTGGTACCACAACTTGCACTCAATACACAGGATACCACGCTTAACCTTTTTTACACAAATTTTGCACATATCACTATCACTTTTTATGGAAATTGAGACATCATTACACGAGGAGGGTTTACCCGGCGCCATCTTTATGTATTTGTTAGCCTCTGTGAATGATCTATCACTTTCTTGTCAACTGTTTGGTAGATCCTGTTGTAAGTTAGCCTTTCCAGTAGTTTGTAGCTGACACTGAGAAGGGCAATTGGACAATAGCTTGAGGGATTGTCTTTCAGTTTTTCTGGTTTGAGAGTTGCTAGGGTTTTTGCTATCTTAAAATCTGCTGGTATCTGACCATTGCACAACCAGTCTGTAAAGAATCTCTGTAGCCATATTCTTCCTTTTCTGCCAAGGTGGATGATAAATTCTGGGAACACTCCATCTAGACCTTCTGCTTTCCTTAACTTAAGGCATCTTATGACTTTCTCAGCTTCACTGTCACTAAAAGGAGAGCTGAAGGGTGACTTCCATCGAGGGTGCCATCTATAGTTTTGAGGCTCTTCTTGTAAACTTTTTGTGCTGCTGCTGTCCAGAGGTACATTGTGTGCTTGTGACTTGACGTGTTGTGCAATCCGCGATGGGGTGATCTGTGGTTCCTGTCTTATTTCTGGTGTCGCTGCCCCTAGTTGTCTGAGCTGGGACCATGCTTTGCGGCTTGAGTGGGTGAAGTCCAATTCTTTGGTAGTTGTTAATTACTTTTCTTTCCTTTATCTGTTAAGAGACTGGAGTACCTTGTTGCTGCGTGTGGGTCACCATGGGCTTCGTATTTCTTGCAGAGCTCTTCCATCTCCTTGTTCCAGGACGGCACATATTCCTTCTTGAAACCATGTGGTATATTGCATTTTGTTGCTCCTGTAATGACACCAACAAAGTGCTCGTAATTTTCTAATGTCGCTGGGATCCAGTGGAGATGTCCATCAAATTCCTTTGCATAAGATGTCCAGTTGGCTTAGTTGAAGTTCCACCTTGGTTTTTGGACAGATCTGATTAGAGGAGTCTGAATTCTGATGGCTGCAAGCACTGGTCTGTGTTGGCTGTTGTAGGGAAGCAGCCTACTCACGCCTTATAAAATTCACATCAGTCTTTCCATCGTGTGCCAGCCCGTCCGCTGTAACTAGCAAAACTTTAAAATGAAGTAAATAACCTGAAACATTTTTAGCATGTCAGGAGTAATACAAAATCAATATGTGTTGGATATCAGTTCAATAACTTTAACCATTTTCGAAATTTGGATGTTTTTATGTAAAAATCATTGGCGCAACAGAAAATAGCTAGAAACTTAAAAAATTATATTTAGATTCCTTTTGCATAATAATTTAGTAGAAACAGTATTCTGCAGCTCACAAATTAAAATTTTAGTTCAAATTTATGATTTTCTGGTTTTTGTCTTAGAAATTAAGGAAGCAAGAAAGATTAAGTAGGCGAATAAATAAAGCTAGGATGTTTAAATTTAAGTGAGAAGTTTGAAGAGAATAACTATAAAACTATAGCTCTAGCGTATCTCCAAAGAGCAAGTTCAGAGCTCATCTACTGCTTGTAGTGTAATTAAATTAATTCTCTCGACCAAAATATTTGACTTAGCCACGTCAGACTTTTATTATGATTACTTACTTGTGTGCTGATTGTACAATAAAATTGAAAGCTTCACTGGCCAGCAGCAAAGGAAGCCAGCGGCTAGTCGGGAGAGCAGATTTGATCAGGCCTTCCCTTAGCCGTCCACACCGCGGCTTTATATGTAAGAACACTGTGCGATGAAGAAGAAGGCCCCAGTTCTCTCCAGACACTGATTAGCGCACCACCTGTGCCGGGAGTCGCGTCGCGTCGGTATCATTGATATAAACAGCCTCGGATTCAGTAATAAGTTACTCGGGATATGCTTAACCATGAAATCGTTTTCGAGCGAAGTGTTAATTTTGGGAGGACGTTAATGATCTATCTTTAGTTTGCGTATGTCGTATTTTCACATGCCACCACAGGACAGACATTCTACCATTATTAGCGTGGCGTTTGATGAACATTATCATCAAATTATGGTGAGCATTCACTTAAACATTTAATTTGAACAGTTGTAGTGGCATCAGCGCATTAGACTCTGAACTGCTCTGGTAGTTGGATTGTGTGGATTCTTTTTGGTCTGTGACTTTCAGAATATAGTGAACATTTTAGAGAGAATGGTTTTTGATTATGAATCCCAGACAATCTCCTAATTCCTCAGAGCTATAAGCTGTAACTATAAATGTATTTCTCAAATGAAGTGGGCACTAGGAATTCTAATTACAGGCTTCACATTTTGCTGATCACTTTCTGGTTGCCAATATTGTAGTTAGAGAGCCAGTGTTGAGAACGGCAAACAACAGCATTAAATAAATAATAGGAACATTAACAATTATGCCACCTGCCGCCCCACACTGTGAGGGAAAGCTGATAACACCTCCTTTCTGTGGGTTACTGGGTTGTGTTGTTGATCAGTTGTTAAAATACAGAGATCCTGATTTGTATCAGTCTGCCATGAGGCAGAGTGAAAGCTTTTCAAGTCCCTTGCATCATATGAGAGGTGGTTGTGGTGATTTTCGATCCAGGCTGTAAGAGGTTGTCCATTTGGATCATTTGTTCTCTAACCATACATTTCATTGTGGCTGTTAAAGTCGCATATATAAATTCCAGGATGAGGTACGTCTGGTAAGAGGGGATTTTGCCACATGTCATTAGGTGGTTTGTATATCACAAGTCAAGAATTGGGATCCAAGATCATCGGCGAATTTATGGAATCTCTCATTTAAATTGGGCCCCCTTAATTGATCGCAGAGGGGGTTAGCTGTTTTCACCATTTCACCCAGCTGATGAAATAAATAGGGCTCAAGCCCAGGTAACAGTCAGTATAACTGCAGACACTAAACTACAGCTGACTGCTGCATATACAGTCCACATTGCTTCCACATTTCATAGGAGATCCTCCAACAAGACACTAAATGTCCACCAGATTTCCTTGTCATTCAGACTACAATTTTGCCCTAGGCCTGTATTATCAGTGTACAACTGGAGTTCCCAATAACCAATAATCTTGATGTTGGTGCTTTTCTGGCTTGTCCAGGAAGATCACCATAAGTGTCTGCAGGTGAAGTGAAAAAGACAGTATCTCATATGTTTTGCAAACAAAACATAGTCAATATCATAAGTTGCTGTTGCTATGACCAATATGAGGCAAATTATGCCATCTTCAGATCTAAAATATGGAGTGGGTGATCATTAATCTGAGCAATGGTGTTTGTGAAGGATATAAAAACAAGAGCCAATCTAAGGGTGGCTTGCTGTGTTGCCCTGTAGGAAAAAATCATGGCTGTATTGGATACATTGAGTATACAGTGCTTTGAGCACTGACGTAATAAATAGATAGAAAATATGAAGCTGAAGTTAAGTTACTGCAAAAGTAATTATTACTTGTACTTCTTTCATTTCACATTTTTTTGCCTTGGTCCTGTGAACTACATTCTAAGCATACCTTACTGGTACAGAAAATGTATAAACCATGCAAAAATTATTCTATTTTATGTTACTGGATATTCTTTTGTTTGTTCATACATATTTCAATTGTTTTCAGTGGGTCGTGGATAGCGATGTTGTTGTAGCCCAGTCTAGAAACAACATGTGTATTTGGTACAACATTGATGTTCCAGAACAAGTCACACTAATTACAATAAAAGGAGAAATTGTTGAAATTGTCAGGATGGATGGAAAAACAGAGGTTTGTTACAGCAGAAGGAAGGCCATTTGTACTTTCATTTCTTGTATTCATGATGCCAAGTATTGTAACCTAGATATCTCATGCATGTACTATAGAAACACAATAAACATAAAGCAAGTGAAGTAATTCTTAATGTAGAGTGAGGGGCTTCAAATCCTGGTAATTTGAACAGTTTTAAGGTGACAACTTGAATAGCAGAAAATACTGTATGTATGGGGATGGGGGGCACAGATGCTCACATTTCATGGTTTCAATTTGTGGGATGGTAGAGATAAAATGCAGAACTACATTTCAGGCACTAATTTGATGGCAGCCACACAGTTCAATTGTTGGTGACTCTATGCAGAAATTCATATTTTTTGTGACAGTGAAATAACATTGTTGTTGTTGTTGTCTTCAGTCCTGAGACTGGTTTGATGCAGCTCTCCATGCTACTCTATCCTGTGCAAGCTGCTTCATCTCCCAGTACCTACTGCAACCTACATCCTTCTGAATCTGCTTAGTGTACTCATCTCTCGGTCTCCCTCTACGATTTTTACCCTCCACGCTGCCCTCCAATGCTAAATTTGTGATCCCTTGATGCCTCAAAACATGTCCTACCAACCGATCCCTTCTTCTAGTCAAGTTGTGCAACAAACTTCTCTTCTCCCCAATCCTATTCCATACCTCCTCATTAGTTACGTGATCTATCCACCTTATCTTCAGTATTCTTCTGTAGCACCACATTTCGAAAGCTTCTATTCTCTTCTTGTCCAAACTAGTTATCGTCCATGTTTCACTTCCATACATGGCTACACTCCAAACAAATACTTTCAGAAATGACTTCCTGATACATAAATCTATATTCGATGTTAACAAATTTCTCTTCTTCAGAAACGCTTTCCTTGCCATTGCCAGTCTACATTTTATATCCTCTCTACTTCGACCATCATCAGTTATTTTACTTCCTAAATAGCAAAACTCCTTTACTACTTTAAGTGTCTCATTTCCTAATCTAATTCCCTCAGCATCACCCGATTTAATTTGACTACATTCCATTATCCTCGTTTTGCTTTTGTTAATGTTCATCTTATATCCTCCTTTCAAGACACTGTCCATTCCGTTCAACTGCTCTTCCAAGTCCTTTGCTGTCTCTGACAGAACTACAATGTCATCGGCGAACCTCAAAGTTTTTACTTCGTCTCCATGAATTTTAATACCTACTCCAAATTTTTCTTTTGTTTCCTTTACTGCTTGCTCAATATACAGATTGAATAACATTGGGGAGAGGCTACAACCCTGTCTCACTCCTTTCCCAACCACTGCTTCCCTTTCATGCCCCTCGACTCTTATGACTGCCATCTGGTTTCTGTACAAATTATAAATAGCCTTTCGCTCCCTGTATTTTACCCCTGCCACCTTTAGAATTTGAAAAAGAGTATTCCAGTCAACATTGTCAAAAGCTTTCTCTAAGTCTACAAATGCTAGAAACGTAGGTTTGCCTTTTCTTAATCTTTCTTCTAAGATAAGTCGTAAGGTCAGCATTGCCTCACGTGTTCCAACATTTCGACGGAATCCAAACTGATCCTCCCCGAGGTCTGCATCTACCAGTTTTTCCATTCGTCTGTAAAGAATTCGCGTTAGTATTTTGCAGCCGTGGCTTATTAAACTGATAGTTCGGTAATTTTCACATCTGTCAGCACCTGCTTTCTTTGGGATTGGAATTATTATATTCTTCTTGAAGTCTGAGGGTATTTCGCCTGTCTTATACATCTTGCTCACCAGCTGGTAGAGTTTTGTCAGGACTGGTTGTCTCAAGGCCGTCAGTAGTTCTAATGGAATGTTGTCTACTCCGGGGGCCTTGTTTCGACTCAGGTCTTTCAGTGCTCTGTCAAACTCTTCACGCAGTATCGTATCTCCCATTTCGTCTTCATCTACATCCTCTTCCATTTCCATAATATTGTCCTCAAGTACATCGCCCTTGTATAAACCTTCTATATACTCCTTCCACCTTTCTGCTTTCCCTTCTTTGCTTAGAACTGGGCTGCCATCTGAGCTCTTGATATTCTACACGTGGTTCTCTTCTCTCCAAAGGTCTCTTTAATTTTCCTGTAGGCAGTATCTATCTTACCCCTAGTGAGATAAGCTTCTACATCCTTACATTTGTCCTCTAGCCATCCCTGTTTAGCCATTTTGCACTTCCTGTCGATCTCATTTTTGAGACGTTTGTATTCCTTTTTGCCTGCTTCATTTACTGCATTTTTATATTTTCTCCTTTCATCAATTAAATTCAATATTTCTTCTGTTACCCAAGGATTTCTAGCAGCCCTCGTCTTTGTACCTACTTTATCCTCTGCTGCCTTCACTATTACATCCCTCAGAGCTACCCATTCTTCTTCTACTGTATTTCTTTCCCCTATTCCTGTCAGTTGTCCCCTTATGCTCTCCCTGAAACTCTGTACAACCTCTGGTTCTTTCAGTTTATCCAGGTCCCATCTCCTTAATTTCCCACATTTTTGCAGTTTCTTCAGTTTTAATCTACAGGTCATAACCAATAGATTGTGGTCAGAGTCCACATCTGCCCCTGGAAATCTCTTACAACTTAAAACCTGGTTCCTAAATCTCTGTCTTACCATTATATAATCTATCTGATACCTTTTAGTATCTCCAGGGTTCTTCCACGTATACAACCTTCTTTCATGATTCTTAAACCAAGTGTTAGCTATGATTAAGTTGTGCTCTGTGCAAAATTCTACTAGGCGGCTTCCTCTTTCATTTCTTAGCCCCAATCCATATTCACCTACTATGTTTCCTTCTCTCCCTTTTCCTACACTCGAATTCCAGTCACCCATTACTATTAAATTTTCGTCTCCCTTCACTATCTGAATAATTTCTTTTATTTCATCGTACATTTCTTCAATTTCTTCATCATCTGCAGAGCTACTTGGCATATAAACTTGTACTACTGTAGTAGGTGTGGGCTTCGTATCTATCTTGGCCACAATAATGTGTTCACTATGCTGTTTGTAGTAGCTTACCCGCATTCCTATTTTCCTATTCATTATTAAACCTACTCCTGCATTACCCCTATTTGATTTTGTGTTTATAACCCTGTAGTCACCTGACCAGAAGTCTTGTTCCTCCTGCCACCGAACTTCACTAATTCCCACTATATCTAACTTTAACCTATCCATTTCCCTTTTTAAATTTTCTAACCTACCTGCCCGATTAAGGGATCTGACATTCCACGCTCCGATCCGTAGAACGCCAGTTTCTTTCTCCTGATAACGACATCCTCCTGAGTAGTCCCCGCCCGGAGATCCGAATGGGGGACTATTTTACCTCCGGAATATTTTACCCAAGAGGATGCCATCATCATTTAATCATACAGTAAAGCTGGATGTCCTCGGGAAAAATTACGGCTGTAGTTTCCCCTTGCTTTCAGCCGTTCGCAGTACCAGCACAGCAAGGCCGTTTTGGTTAATGTTGCAAGGCCAGATCAGTCAATCAGCCAGACTGTTGCCCCTGCAACTACTGAAAAGGCTGCTGCCCCTCTTCAGGAACCACACGTTTGTCTGGCCTCTCAACAGATACCCCTCCGTTGTGGTTGCACCTACGGTACGGCCATCTGTATCGCTGAGGCACGCAAGCCTCCCCACCAACGGCAAGGTCCATGGTTCATGGGGGGGGGGGAAATAACATTAATATCTGTTAATTTATAAAAAAAATTTACTTCTACACATTTCTTCTGCATATTTTGTCAAACAATGGAAAATGTAAGATGGAGTGTAACAGTATTATGAAAAGGATAGTTGCTACTCATCTTGTAGCGGAGATGCTGAGTTGCATGGGGACTGTGGGGGGGGGGGGGGGGGGGTTGGGTGTGAACTCTCTCTCTCTCTCTCTCTCTCTTTCTCTCTCTCTCTCTCACACACACACACACACACACACACACACACACACACACACACATTCATGCAAATGCAACAGAGATTGTGGTCATGAGTGTGTAAGTTACGTTTGCATGAATGTGAGCGTGTGCGTGCGTGCGTGCGTGCGTGCGTGTGTGTGTGTGTGTGTGTGTGTGTGTGTGTGTGTGTGTGTGTGTGTGTGTGCATCTGTTGTCTATTTTTGACGAAGGCCTTGTTGGCCGAAAGCTTATTTTGTGACAGTCTTTTTGTTGTGCCTATCTGTGAATCAGCATCTCCACTGTATGGTCAGTAGCAACTATCCTTTTTATAGTATTGTTACAAGAATATTTTGTTATTACATATACACCTGTATATATGCTCATATATTAATCAGCATGGATACATATATAGTGTACTGGTCTTATTCCTGTGGAATACGAAGTTGATGAATCTTAAAAGAAAATATTGTAAATTGTATTGACATTAGCCAATTGTATTAGTGTTTTGTATCTGACTGATATATTTAGCTTAACAAGTAGCAGGGCAGATAGATAAAATCTAATTTTCATAATCAGAGGATTCTTGAGTTGTTAAAAAGGGGAAGAGGTTGAAGGAAATGAAACTAATTGTTAGTTGCAAGTGTTACTGAAGGCCCTTCTTTACTAGCATTTTTCTGATTTTATTTCTTTGTCTGTCTCTGCAATTGTTGTTTAGTAAGTACACTACTGGGAAAAGAACACCAAGATTTCATTAATCCAGCAGAGGGAAATTTTATTGACACAATCTTGAGGACATATATAACATACGATCATACGTACATAGCCATAAACATCTGAGTACAGTCGAAAGGATGTATGAAATGTCGACACTAGTACTCTGTATACCCTCCATTTCCAGCAATGCAGGTTGCAACTCTCCTATGGAGAGGATCATGTAGTCTTGTGGAATGCAGTTTCCACCTGTTGCCTCAACTGGGCCAGATCTCTTGGCTGCCTGCAAGATAACATTTCATCCAGTCCCAGACATACTCATTGGGGACAGATCTGGGAATTGTTCTGGCCAGGGTAGTTGACGTAAACCTTGGAGAGTACACTGGGTGGCGCAGGGTATAATGGGACATGCATTGTCATATTGAAAAAGCATATCATCTTGTTGGTGCATGAGCAGTAGACGATGGGTTGAATGATGTTTTGGATGTGCTATGCACTGTTCAATGTTCCCTCTATGATCATCAGAGAAGAATGGCCATTGTAAGATATTACTCACCACACCTGCCAGGTGTTATCCCTGGTGCTTCTGTCATATACACTTCAGACATTGGCACTCACCTGCCTGATGCCACACATGGGTACGACCATCATTGGCACCAAGGCAAAAACAACTCTCATCCCCGGAGTCTCCATTCGTCCTTCCATAAGCGCCTGTGGGAACATCACTGGAGGTGGACTGCATGATGTTGGGGTGTAGGGGCAATAGGTTACTGTAGGTTGAGGCCGGAATGATTTATAAGGATAGTTGCCATCTGTATAGTTTAGAAAAGCTGGTGGTGGAGGGGAGAACCCAGGTGGCCTATGTTGTGAAACAGCCATTGAAATCAAACCTGTCATGTTCAGCTGCATGTTGTACAACAGTCCACAGTTTGACGGTGGCCATTCATTCTGGTGGATAGCTCGTTGGGAACTGGTAGACAACATGATTGCTTTGGTAGATGGTCTTCACAGACAGGCACTATTAATTCACATGCAGATTTCCTGTGCCATATTGCCACATGCCCCCAATCCTCCCACCACTTCCAAGAACCAGCTACAGAAGTAACGCTCCCCTTGTGATCCAGTATGGCCCTAGACTGGAACAAATGAACCAAATCCTTTGTCAGGGATTTGATTATATATTGTTATGTCCTGAACAGGGAGCAACCTACCTACTATTGTTTCCACCCATTCTAAATGGTGTTCCATTGCTCACCCTACCTCAACAACATCCAAGCAAGCCCATCACTACACCACTCCCAATCCAAAGCCCTTGCCACAGGGATCATATACCTTTGGAATACCCAGGTGTAGGACATGCCCAACTACCCAATCAGCACTTCATATTCCAGTCATGTCACAGTCTTATCCTATCCCATCAGAGATTGGGACACCTGTGAAAGCAACCACATCGTACAACAGCTCTTCTGCAGTCTTTGTTCATCTTTTGATATTAGTATGACTACCAACCAGCTGTCCACCAGGATGAACGGCTGCAGCCAAACTGTGGCCAAGAGCAAAGTTGACCACCCTGTTCCACAACAAGCAACTGAACATAACATGCTTGATTTCAGTGGCTGATTCACAAACTGGGCCATCTGGATCCTTCCCTCTACCCCTAGCTTTTCTGCACTGTGCAAATGGAAGTTACCTGCACAACACCTTCTCTGCCCTCAAAATTTTACACCCTCAACCTATGATAACCTACTGTCTCCACATCCACCACCCAGCTGTTCCCAGTCCCTCTGGCATATCACCTCTTCCCTCACGCTTACTGTGCATTGCTCTCTGTGAATGCACCCACTGATCTTTTCCCCTCCACTATTCCTCATCCATGTGCTCCCTTTTTCCCCTCCCTCCCTCTCCCACAGCCACTTGATACTACACCAGGTGGTCCTGTCTGCTACCCATAGTCCCTGCATGCACTGCCAGGCAGCATTGTTTCCTCTTCTCTCACCTGTACGCTGCTGTCTCTCCCTGTTCCCCACTGCACTATGGATTGTTGTTCCCATTTGACACATTGCAGTTTAAGTCTGGCCTGAGCAGCCAGAGACAGAGGTCATATGTTTGTGAGGTGAGCTTGTGTGAATGCATGCATGTTTTTCTTTTCTGATGACGGTTTTGGCTGTAAGCTTAATGTGAAACAGTCTTTTTGTTGTGCCTGTCTGCATCTCTGCATGTCATCTTTACGCCAGTCTGTCCTTTCCATAACTGTTGATATTCCAACCTGAACTTTCCACTGTTTGACTTCATAAGATGCAATGACCTTGGTGTGAATCAGTGCATCACCACTGTCCAGACCGAGACTGATGGTCATGTCCACCTCCTGCTGACCATTGGTGGTGACATTAATGCACTGGGGAGACTTTTCATCCCATGTGTAGTGCAGTTCTGTGGTATGACCACCCAGCCTCACATAGACCCACTATGTGCCCTCACACAAACTCCATCAGTTGCATAACTGGTTGAGGTCCAAACTGCCGCATGCTAACAATGTTGCAGACAAAGATGGAGCTTCGTAAGCCAGGGCAAACTGACTGCTACTGGCTCTGGAGTTGAAAGATTGCTGAGAATCATCCAACATTCCAAGCCTAATAATGTGGTTCATGGTTTGTCTGCAGTGTTGTGAGTTTAATCAATGCATTAACTGTCCTTTCGTAGTGTTCCAAGCAACTATGGCATGCCTTAGTCACTGGGGTCAGTGTGTTCTTTTTCCCATTTTCCAGTAGTGTAGAAATTTTTTCCATCTGCACGGTGATTTAAAGAGTAACAACAGTTTTCAGTTTATCTTACAAACAAAAATTATAAGAGATAAAGATACATTGCCCACACCACTGGATAGAGGAAGGCTCAAAAGTTTGACACAGTTGTGGGGTTGTTTGCATATAGCAACATGGTGACTACACAACAAGAGAAATCATTTTGTTGGTTGGAATTTGAGTGAAGTCAATCCACTGTTGAAGTGCAGTGTGCATCCCGGCATCAGTTCAGCAAGAAGCTGCATCTGCACAAGCCGATTTGAGAGTGACATACAAAGTTCTTGGAAGTTGGTTGCATACACAAAGGGAAGAGCCATGCACATCCTATGAAAATGCTGAGTGTATTTGAGGTGTGTTCACATGGAAGCCACAGAGCTCCATAAGACAGGCAGGCCAGGAACTTTGTTTTCCTGAAACAGTGGTGTGGCATGTTCTGAAACAACATCTGTACATGGAACCCTACAAGTTGCAGTTCCTGCAGCAATTGCATCCCAGTGACCATAACAGAAGGTATGAATTTTGAATTTCAGTTCTCCAGGCTATGATAGAGGTCACTCTTTCTGAATGACTCATCTTTTTGAATGAGTTGGCATTTCATCTGTTGGGTAAAGTAACCTACAGTAATGTAAAAATCAGGGATACAAAAAATGTTGGCATCATTGTCTAAGATAAAAACGAGATTCACTGAAGCTGAATATATTTTGTGCTGTTTATGCTCTAAATGGTTTATGGACCTTTCTTTTTTGTGGAGGAAACTGTGACAGGACTGTCATATGTGGAAGTGCTGCAAAACTAGTTGTTTCCTCATCTTCACAAACATTTCAATTATTTCATTGTAATGCATGACACCATCCCACCTCACTTTTTCCATGAGGTGTGGTGTTATCTTAACAATACCATCCAACAACTGTGGATTGGAAGAGGTGGACAACAAGATCTTCATCATTGTTTTTGGTGTACAAGGCTACTGACCTCTCACCTTGGGCAGAGCTCACCATTTGCAGGATTATTGATAGAACCGACTGTGGTCCTTTCGTGCAGAGCTGAGTGGAGGGTCTGAATCAGAGGCTCAGGTGGTTCTGTGACTGTGTAGGCTGCAGATTCCTTGACTCGCACCATCGGATGGTGGGTTTCCGGGTTCCGCTTAATAGGTCAGAGTCCACTACACACAGGTAGCGGGGGCTGCGTAGAAGGGGCTGAGTGTTTTTTTTTTTAGGTTAGAGGGTCTCAGGGAACCCAGAAAGGGTGTCAGTCTAAAAGGGGGCAGGTAAACACAGTAAGTTAGTTGTAGAAACAATCGGTATTCTAGTTGTAAATTGTCGTAGCTGTGTTGGGAAAGAACCTGAGCTCCAAGCCCAAATAGAAAACACTGAAGCTCAAATAGTTATAGGTACAGAAAGCTGGCTAAAGCCGGAAATAAGATCAGCAGAAATTTTTTCTAACTATCTAACAGTGTTCAGAAAGGATAGATTAAATATTTATTTATTTATTTGTCCATATAAATCTCTTTTTAAGTACATATATTGTACATAGGATATTGGACAGAAAACCTTTTTAGCTATTGGGTTTTCAAAGGTCAAACATAAATTTTATAATTTTTTATGACTAATTGGATGTATACAGTTAATAATTACAAATTTTTGAAATACTGTATATTTATAACTTATTTCTACAATTAAAGATACAAATTACATTTTTTTCTTGCATAAGGTACTGTGAGACTGAATACTAGCAGTTTTTCTTAAAGCTTTGTAGTTCAGTAAGAGATTTTATATGCCTTGGTAATCTGTTGTAAAGTTTTGTTCGTGCATGATATACACCTTTTTGGCATAATGTGGTGTTACAATGATTGACATGTATGTCACTGTCTGACCTGGTACTGTAATCATGGACACTTTTGTTTTGAGGAAAAAGGTTTTTTCTTTTCTCAGTATGCTTTTTTTGTCATGAGTGACTACTTCCAGTATATAAATGCAGGGAAGGGTAGGATCTTTATATCTTTAAAGAAAGGTTTGCATGATTTTCTGCTGCTCACTTCTTTATTCTTATAATTGCCTTTTGTTTCCTGAAAACTGTTATGGCCTGATGTACATTTCCCCAGAAAATGATACTGCACTTCAGTATTGAATGTACACGAGCAAAGTATACAGCCCTAACTGTTTCTGCACTAGTACTGTTGCAGAGAATTCTTACCACATAGCTCATTTTTGCTAGTTTTGAATTTAGAGCTGTGATATGAGTGTTCCATTTAAGATTTTCCTGGATATGAATCCCAAGAAATTTAGTTTCATTGACAGAACTATTGTTTTGGTTATCTATACATATTACAGGTTGTGCCGGATTTTTATTTTGATCAGTGTGGAAATTCATGAGTACCGTTTTTTGGGGATTAACTATTAGCCTGTTTCTGGTAAACCATTCAGACACTCCTTTTGTAATATCTTTTGCAGATGCAGTAAGATTTTCTTCATTATTCCCTTCAATTAATAGACTGGTGTCATCTGCAAACAGTACTGGTTCAGAATCCCTAATGTGTGATGGGAAATCATTAATGTAGACCAAAAAAAAGAGAGGGACCTAAAATGGAGCCTTGTGGAACACCATGAGTTAGTCCACAGGATTCTGAAACGTGTACCTGTAGTTCATTTCCTTCTGTATACTTAATTTCAGTTACCTGAGAGCGTTTTCCAAATATGATTTGATACACTTATTTGGCACACCTCTTACACCATACCATTCGAGCTTCCTCAGGAGTATAGAATTATCAATCACATCAAAAGCTTTTGTTAGGTCCAAGAATGAACCTGAGATATTTCTGTGGTTGTCCACTGCATTTAAGATATGGTTTATCAGATTGAAAGTGGCAGTTTCAATTGATCTCTGTGGTCTGAAACCATGTTCACATCCAGAAATAATATTATTCTTGTCAAAGAATGTAATTAGTTTTGAAAGGAACACTTTTTCAATAATTGTCGAAAACCCTGACGATAGGGAGACAGGCCTATAGTTACCCATACATTGATGATCACCTTTTTTTATATTGGGGTATTACTTTTGCCATTTTCAGTTGCTGAGGGAAGACACCACATGATAAGGATGAATTGCATATCTCCAATAAAGGTGAAAGTATTTGTCTTGCTGTTATTTTTATAATATAATGTGGAATATCATCAATACCAGTTGAATACTTACTCTTCAGTGGTGGTGGAGAGATAACTTGAAGGTGCTTCATTGAACCCTATGCCAGGCACTTTATTGTGAATAGCAGGGTAATCACGTAGATGTAGGTGTAAAAGACAAAAGTCTTTGCCCCACCTATGGCAGCTACTCTACAAGGTCTGAAAAAGCAAATTAGTTGAAGCTGTCAATTCAATCAACAGGGACCTTTTGGTTCATGTGTGGAATGAAATGGATTACCATTTTGATGTTTCTCGAGCAATGCATGGTGATTGTATTGAGTGTACATTGTAGCATCTGTGCCAACATAAAACTTTTAACCTTCCTCTATCCAGTGACGTTCAGCATTTTTCTGCTTTTCACAGGTTGTCTGTAATACACATTGGAAATCTGTTCTTTTTTTGATCACTCTGTATATTTACATATAGTTTTATTTTGATGATAGTTATACTTACAGATGTATTGTAACTTGTATTAGAGGTTTCAGTACCTTGCATTGGATATTTTTGTAATATGTTTCAGGTTGTTGTACAAGAAGGGAGTCATCAGCTTGGTTATGAACTTGATGAGGGACTCGTTGAATTTGGGACTGCCTTGCATGATAATGACTTTATAAGAGCCATTACATTTTTAGAAAACTTGGGAGATAAACCAGAAGCTGAAGGAATGTGGACAAATCTTGCCAATATAGCAGTTGCTGAGAATAATTTAAAAATAGCACAAAGATGCTATGCAGCATTAGGTGATGTGGCATGCAGTCATTTCCTCAAGGAAACCATAACAACAGCTGAAAACTATGCCAAAGAGTATGGTAAATGACACACTCCCTTTATTTGTGATCAACAATAACATAAAACAAAATCCTCTGAAATATGATTAGTGATTTATATCCTAAACTGTCATTTGCCATGTGCATCTGTAGTCTGGTGGATATTTCCTTATCATTGCCTCTATTAAATCTTAATAAAGATATAAGTCATTCATATGTATCAGTGATCAAAGCAATAATTGTTAGTGAAAGTACGTAACTATTTATTTATAAAATAGAAATAAACTTCCACATGGGAAAAATATATTAAAAACAAAGATTCCAAGACTTACCAAGCGGGAAAGCGCTGGTAGACAGGCACAATAAATAAAACACACAAACACACACACAGAATTTCTATCTTTTGCAACCCACGGTTTCTTCTTCAGGAAAGAGGGGAGGAGAGGGAAAGACGAAAGGATGTGGGTTTTAAGGGAGAGGGTAAGGAGTCATTCCAATCCCGGGAGCGGAAAGACTTACCTTAGGGGGAAAAAAGGACAGGTGTACACTCGCACACACACACATATCCATCCGCACATACACAGACACAAGCAGACATTTGTACAAATGACTCCTTACCCTCTCCCTTAAAACCCACATCCTTTCGTCTTTCCCTCTTCTCCCCTCTTTCCTGAAGAAGCAACCGTCAGTTGCGAAAGCTAGAAATTCTATGTGTGTGTTTGTGTGTTTTATTTATTGTGCCTGTCTACAAGCGCTTTCCCGCTTGGTAAGTCTTGGAATCTTTGTTTTTAATATAACTATTTATTTATTCAGACCAGGATCATCTTATATGTCTAATACTATAATGTGTGTGTGTGTGTGTGTGTGTGTGTGTGTGTGTGTGTGTGTGTGTGTGTGTGTGTGTGTGTGGGTGGGTGTGGGTGTGCGCACGTGTGTGACTCTGACATTGCAGATAGAAGAATGTATAAGTTATATGAAACAAGATTAAAGGTAGTTAATGATTAATGTAAAAGAGCAGTTGTGTAATTGGTCAGCATGTAGCCCGTAGAATAAAATCAGCTCAGGTTTCAAGCTGTGAGATTGCAGATGAAATTCTTAGGCTTTTGTCACCTGAGCTCCATATTTGAATGGAATGGAAAGAAATTCTAATAATTGGTGCAATGGGATGTACCATCTGTCATAGGCATCATAGTAGTTGGAAGACTACAGACATAGACATTGATGTAGGTATTGATAAGGTAGCAACATCCAGAAGCTTGCAGATGAAAGCCAAAATGATGCATGCTTAAGAAGGAGAGTTAGATAGCTTCTAACAGTTACAGACCATTGCAGGACTAAATGACATCAGGTAAGTTGATGGGATGGTACAACATTTTAAACTTCCACTTCCCTGTAAGTGTCACATGCTCCATGCACCACCTCACATCATTCTGTCCAGCAGCAGAACAGAGCTACTAGAAGTGCTCAACTCACCTTCATGTGCATGAGTCATTTCATCCTTCCTCCGGAAGATTATAGACATTGCCCCCTTGCCTAAGTAAGTAGATCACTGAGCCAATATTGACAGTCAGTTGGAGACAGTGAAAGGAACCACTGCCGAAAGCTTAAGAATTTAATTTGAAATGATGCAGCTTGGTTACCAAGAAGATTTTACTCTGGCGTGCAGCTGCAAAACACTCTTGAGTAAAGGCAGTGTACATATCAAGAGATCACAGTTATGATCTATGGAACTGTTAGGCAAAGTCAGACTGTGGAAAGTCCAGGTCAGAGTTGCCAGAGATATCGCTCATATGTCTGTCAGATGTGCCTGCTTATGCAAGTGCGTGTGCGTGCATTTTCTTTTCTGAAGAAAGCTATGGTCAAAAGCTAAATGATTAATGGTCTTTTCATGGTGCTTGTCTGCAACTCAGTGTGTCATTTTCATAGTGAATAGCAATCTATCCATGCATACATTGTTAACTAACTGTTAGGAAAAATAAGGGCTTGAAATTTATATCAGTATTGGAATTGAAAATTTTATACAAGTATACAGAAAAGCACTATTTAGAATTTCAGAACTCTTGAACTTCATGTGGACTGAGTATATTATGAACAAAATTTTCGGCAAATAAGAATCAATGTTATAAGCTGTTAGTAATGAAACTAAAAGTTTAAACAATTATTCAAAAACAGTCTGAATCACATTTATTATTATAATACCACCAAGCAGTTTCAATCCGACGTAGGGAGCATCTTCCGGGTGTTTGCACCATTGGTCGACTGCTGGTGGTGTCACTCCTGTCTACATAACGGCAGGAAATGGCAGTTGTTATTAAGACCTACAGCTGTATTTGTGTGTTAGTATATATTTGGAGTTGTTCAATTGTCGTGATAGTTTTTTGCAATGGGACATGATGGAATATTTTAATAAATTAAGGATGAAAGCATTGGAAAATGGGTAAGAGTTGGGTGCTGAAGGCTGGAAGGGATAGTGACGATAAAATTAAACAGTACTTCAGATAACTGCTGCATTGATGCTGTGAACAACCACAGGGTGTATCATAATTAATGACATAAACACATACAGTTGAAAGTGTTGTGGTTGGCAGGAGAGCCAACACCGTGTTACTAGAGGAGGCTGAAAGGCATGCGTTTTAGCTCACGCAGGCTGGCGTGAGGTCTGGAACAGGACAAGGAAAGTAGACTTCAGAAAAACGGATGTAGCTGGTGGAATACTTAACTTTAATCCATTAATGGTGAATGTTGCTCTTGACATTACATGATTCACAGTATCAATAGTAACTGATAATGGCGCCTTGCTAGGTCGTAGCAAATGACGTAGCTGAAGGCAATGCTTACTATCGTCTCGGCAACTGAGAGCGTATTTTGTCAGTGAACCATCGCTAGCAAAGTCGGTTGTACAACTGGGCGAGTGCTAGGAAGTCTCTCTAGACCTGCCGTGTGGCGGCAATCGGTCTGCAATCACTGATAGTCGCGAGATGCAGGTACGACATATACTACCTGACCGCGGCCGATTTAAAGGCTACCACCTAGCAAGTGTGGTGTGTGGCGGTGACACCACAGAAAGTCTCAGTAAACATAGGGTCGAAAATGCATACCTTAAGAGCTACGAGCAATTTTTCATCTTTGATACTGTGAGGCAAATGTACTGAAAACTCTTTTCTTTCAACATTTTGGGAAGTAGTAGTATGGACCAAAACAAGGAAAAAATGTCCAGTAAACATTTGCTCTAAAATCCATACCTTAAAAGTTATAAGCAATTGTTCATTAGAAGTGTTGTGTTTCCAAGTAGTGAAGATAAGTGCGTGCTCATAGGTCTTAAGGTATGCATTTTAGAGCTGGACATTTTTTTCTTGTTTTGGTCCACATTACCATTTCTCAAAATATGGAAAGCAAAGAGCTTTCAGTAGAAGAGATTTGCCTCACAGTATCGAAGATGAAAAATTGCTCGTAGCTCTTAAGATATGAATCTTCGACCCTATGTTTACTGAGACTCTTTTGCTTCCAGTATCGTGTACTTTCAACTGTATGTGTTTACACCATTAATTGTGATACGTCCTGTGTATGCCTTAGAGCAAATTCATTCTCACTATACCCCAATGTCCTTGGTGGAGAAGCTGTAAGACAGAGGACTGTAATGAATGTGGTACCACGACCCTGGACTAATCATTATCAGAACGCAGCAGCAAAACACCACGTTGTACAAAAAGTCTCTCCTTGTGAGCAAAAAATCGGCGAACCAACGGATCCCTGATCCGTAACTTTGACGAGGGCCATTGCGTAGCAACACGGTAGCATGCATGCATAGCAGAATGGTAGCAAGGACAGGGTCGGCAGCTGTGGCTGTAGCTACACGATGAAAATCAATCGGAAATGATTTGACCACGTCATCGGTTTCAATGAACATGCAAGCAAGTTCGGAGGAATCGAATGCCCTATCCTCAGGCAAGCGGGACAACGCATCGGCATTTCCGTGGTTAGCAGTGGACGGATATAAGATATCGTAGCGTTACTGTGAGAGGAAAATAGACCAGCGAATGAATTTTTGCACTGTATGTGGAGGTACAGGCTTGGTCGGATGAAAAAGCGATGTCAGAGGTTTGTGGTCTGTGATTATGGTAAAGTGACGACCATATAAGAAATCATGAAACTTTGTAGCACCAAATACGAGAGCCAATGCTTCTTTCTCGATCTGTGAATGATTTCTTTGTGCAGACGAGGGCAATTTGGACCCAAAGGCAATAGGGCGATCGTGCGATCCATCTTTGTGCGCAAGCACAGCACCGATCCCGAAATCCGATGTGTCCACCATCAACAAAATGAGCTTCTGGGGATCGAATGGCATAAGGCAAGTATTGGAAAGCGACGCCGATTTCAACTGGCGAAAGGCGCGTTCGTATTCCATCGTCCAGACGAACGGAACACCCTTACGGCGTAAGCGATGAAGCGGAGCTGAAATGGAAGAGGCATGGGCACATAGCGATGGTAGTAATTTATTTTTCCCAGCACACTCTGTAGCTGCTTCAAATTCTGCGGCAAAGGCAAGTCTTGTATGGCACGAAGGTGTGTTCGACTGGGATGTATGCCTTGGGCATGGAGTAAATGTCCCAAGTATGGCAAGTTACGAGCAAAAAACACACATTTGTCCTTCCGCAAGCGAAGACCATTTTGTTGCAAGACCTGAAATAATGTTCTGAGATTGGCCAAATGTTCTTCTTCCATCTTTCCGGAGATCATAATATCGTCCAGATAATTTTCTGCAGTAGGGACCGACGCACAAACAGTTTGTAGATATTGCTGAAACAATGCAGGGGCTGATGCACACCCGAATGGCAGTCGTTTGAATTGATACAACCCAAGATGCGTGTTAACTACCAAAACGCGCTGGGATTCTTTGTCCACCGGTATTTGCAAGTACGCATCTGCTAGGTCCAACTACGAAAAATATTTACCCGGGCACAGTTTGTTAAAAAGATCTTCCGGGCGGGGTATAGGAAAAGTTGCAATCACTAGTTGTGGATTCACTGTTGCCTTGAAGTCCACACAAAGTCTCAACTTTCTGGAAGGTTTTGGCAAAATTACTAAGGGTGATGCCCAGAGAGAATGCATGACCACGTTCAATTACACCTTGTGATTCCAAATCGTGTAATGTTTTTGCGACCTCATCACGCAATGCATGGGGAACATTGCGCGCTCTGAAAAATTTCAGTTGCGCGTTCACTTTCAGTTCCAAATGTGCGTTATAGTTCTTAGCGCAACCGAGGCCCGGTGCAAAAATGTCTGCAAATTCTTCACATAGACGAGAAACACTGTCTGAAGGCACCGTCTGGTTCACTGGCAGGACCTGATGTACTATAGACAAGTTAAACAACTGAAATAAATCGAAACCAAACAAGTTCACTGCAGAAGAAGACCGAAGGACGTAAAATGACACAAGTTTTGTTTGTCCTTTGTATGTTGCAAGAAGGCTGCACTGTCCTAACACAGAGATCTCCTGACCTGAATAGCTAGTTAACTTAACATTTGCGGCACGCAACGGAGGTGTGCCCAGCTGTTTGTACGTGTCTTGATTGCGCAGTAAAACTGCAGCTCCGGTATCGAGCTGGAATGGTATCACTTTGCCGTTAATGTCCAAGTCTACAAATAGGTTATTGTCCTGCTGACGACAAGAGCGACTGTCTCGTGCAACGTGAACTGACACTGGTACATAATCACTTGCAACTTGACGGGAGTTCCGGCGATGTCAACGCACACTATTTTTGGGACGAACACAGTCAGTATTAGAGAGAGTGGCACTGGGTGGAGTGGAATGAACTACATGAATTTCCATGGGCGAAGTTTCGCGAGCCGGAGTATCCTTGGTTCGATTCCGATTCTGGCGCGAAGCAAAGGGACTGGAACAGTTTTGAGTTTCCGATCTCAGCTTTTTCTGGCAAACACTCTGAACATGTCCTTTTTTATTACAATAAAAGCAAATAGCTCGGCGTGACGGGCAATTCTCAGGCGAATCCTTACTAACACACCGCGGGCATGATTTGATCACTGCATTTGCTTGTCGGCACGGCACACGTGGTTGAGACCCTGGCGGCAGCGGCGCGGCCAGGCACGAGGGCTGTTTACTACTTCGTGCAGCTCGCCCGGCGGGCCGGTTAACCTGACACACTGCTGGCGAAGTTTCAAATGATTCCTGAGCAAAGTTAAGTGTGTCCTGCCGATCCAATATGTCCATCACTTGTTTAAGGGAGGGATTGACTAGTTTCAAAATCTGTTCCCTTATACGAACATCAGAAACATTCTGTGCAATTGCATTAAGTACCATAGTATCAGAATATGGGAGTCCACATTGACACTCAAAAGCACAGTCCCTAGTAAGGCTTTGCAAGGTTGCAACCCACTCCCGATTAGTCTGACCTGACGTACGTTTTGTACGAAAGAAGGTATACCTTTTCGCAACTACATTGACTGATTCTTTGAAATATGCATCTAATGCAGACAAAATTTCTTCATAGAACAGAGTTGCTACGTCACGTCGGGGAAATAATTTCACTATCACACGGTACGCAGTCATGCCGACCGACGATAACAGAAAAGGCTGCCGCTTGTTACCTTGACTTCTGTAGGCGGCGAGATGGAATCCAAATTGGCGTGACCACTCCGTCCAGCTTTCCAGTGCAGCATCAAAAGGTCAAAAAGTTGGTGCAACAGCTTGTTGTGGCTGCGTTAGTGGTGAAGCGGCTTCTGTCGCATCGTTTTGCATCGCACGTTGACACTGGACGAGCTGTCCAAGGGCATCCAGTAAGGCCTTCGTCTGCTGATTCTGTAAGCGATAAAATTCGGACAGTACATCTGGAGATTGTGGGGAAGCCATTACACAAGTAAATCAGGGCAATATCGATAAGAACCCGGTTGTGCCTCATTGCCAATGTTGTGGTTGGCAGGAGAGCCAACACCGTGTTACTAGAGGAGGCTGAAAGGCATGCGTTTTAGCTCACACAGTCTGGCGTGAGGTCTGGAACAGGACAAGGAAATTAGACTTCAGAAAAACGGATGTAGCTGGTGGAATACTTAACTTTAATCCATTAATGGTGAATGTCGCTGTTGACATTACATGATTCACAGTATCAATAGTAACTGATAATGGCGCCTTGCTAGGTCTTAGGAAATGACGTAGCTGAAGGCTATGCTAACTATCGTCTCGGCAAATGAGAACGTATTTTGTCAGTGAACCATCGCTAGCAAAGTCGGTTGTACAACTGGGCAAGTGCTAGGAAGTCTCTCTAGACCTGCCATGTGGCGGCGCTCGGTCTGCTATCACTGATAGTGGTGACACGCGGGTCCGACGTATACTCCCTGACCGCGGCCGATTTAAAGGCTACCTCCTAGCAAGTGTGGTGTCTGGCGGTGACACCACAGAAAGTCTCAGTAAACATAGGGTCGAAAATGCATACCTTAAGAGCTACGAGCAATTTTTCATCTTTGATACTGTGATGCAAATGCACTGAAAACTCTTTTCTTTCAACATTTTGGGAAGTAGTAGTATGGACCAAAACAAGGAAGAAATGTCCAGTAAACATTTGCCCTAAAATCCATACCTTAAAAGTTATAAGCAATTGTTCATTAGAAGTGTTGTGTTTCCAAGTAGTGAAGATAAGTGCGTGCTCATAGGTCTTAAGGTATGCATTTTAGAGCTGGACATTTTGGTCCACATTACCATTTCTCAAAATACGGAAAGCAAAGAGCTTTCAGTAGAAGAGATTTGCCTCACAGTATCAAAGATGAAAAATTGCTCATAGCTCTTAAGATATGAATTTTCGACCCTATGTTTACTGAGACTCTTTTGCTTCCAGTATCGTGTACTTTCAACTGTATTTGTTTACACCATTAATTGTGATACGTCCTGTGTATGCCTTAGAGCAAATTCCAACCTTCAACTTTCATGATGTTGATGCAGGGAGGGCAGTTCAAATTAATTGTGTGGGGCAACAGGTGCCACAGATACAAATACTGTTATGCTATGCACATTCTACAACAGGGTATTTTGGGTTACCATTACGGATTCCATCTGTGTAAATACATTGTTACAAATAATGTAGTACTTGTCATGACAAAATATAAAAAGAATGCTGTTATCCGTCAAGTCATTAATATATGCTGTACTTCAATACAGAGAAGTTTCCTGATCCCTAGCCAGAACCCAGTCCCACATATTGTTCGTGCATTGTTGCTTGGCTCATGCAATCCCCCCAAATGGCGTTATCATCACCACACAGAATCCAGAACCTAAACAGATCCTAAACAAAGTCATTAGCCTTTCTCCCAGAAGCCTTAGCCCCACAAAAATATCAGTCCTTTCCAAAGTCCTCACTTTTTGCCCTACCCCCAAATTTAATCATGCTGAACTTGTTGAAGACCTTCTCCCCTTCTCCCGGTCCCTACAGTCGGAACACCTTTTGCCACCAGTGCTACCAGTCAGACTCGACCAAAGACCAATGTTGAAACCTGCCTGACTCAGTTCACTCCTCCATCCAACCATGATCCACCCCCACTGCACCCAAACACCCCCCCCCCCCCCCTTCTAACTTTCAAGAATTTCTTAACATTGAACCTTGCCTCACTATCATTCCACAAATCCCTCAAGATGCTAATTAACATTACTTTCACAGAAAGAACTGCAGTCCACCATGTAAAAACTGATCCTGACCTTATGATCCTACATGCGTTCATAGACTCCACCACTGTTGTTTTGAACTGGAAGGATTACCTGGCAGGTGGGCTCCACCAGATGGCAGATTCATCCACCTACAAACCTTGTCACTGTTACTCCATTCCAGAAATCTAGTCTTCTCAAATCCTGAGGTCCATACCAGAACCTCTCCCTGGCATCCATCTCTCTGCTTACTCCTACCACTCCCCATATTCCTGCCTTCTACATGTTTCTTAGTGTCCATAAACCCAACCACCAAGGATGCCCCATTGTGGCTGGTTACTGTGCCCCCACTGAGAGAATCTCTGCTCACATAGGCCAACACATTCAGCCTATTACCCAAAACCTACCCTCCTATATAAAAGATACCAACCCTTTCCTCCATCGACTCTCCACAGTTCCTGTCCCTTTACCACAAGCTGCCCTGCTCATCACTATTGATGCCACCTCCCTTTACACTAATATCCCTAATGCCCATGGCCTTACTGCTGTTGAACGCTACCTTTCCCAGTGCCCAATGGATCCCAAATCAACAACCTGCTTCCTAGTCACCATCACCAACTATATCCTCACCCACAATTACTTCTCCTTTGAAGGCTTTACCTACAAACAAATCTGGTGTATGGCTATGGGCACCCACATCTTCATCCTTACACAGCCCTAGCTCCCAACCCATTACTTCATGCCTCAGATCCCTGTAATAGACCTAGATGCAAGACCTGTCCCATACATCCTCCCACCACCACCTACTCCAGTCTGGTCACAAACTTCACCTATCCCCCTGGCAGCAGAAGGCAGATGCCGACAGAAGTAATTTATTGTACCCAAGAAACGTCGGAGTTCTTTGTAAGTAGCCGTCGACGGCAATGACATGATGGCCTACACGCAGGATTTTGGAGGGTGTATTCCGTATGTGGAGATGGTGGAATCCAAAAATGTGACAGAAGACAGGTGCAATTGGAATTTGCCCTTGTTGATCTCGACGCCATTGGAGTTTAAGGTCTGGAGGACCTTGGATAAATGGTTTTCGTGTTCCCCGCCAAGTTGCTGAAAATGAGTATGTCATCCAGATATGCAAAGCAAAACTGGAACTGTCGCACGATTGAGTTGATGAAACGTTACCATGTTTGAGCCGCGTGTTTCAGGCCGAAGGGCATGAAGTTGTATTGGAACAAACAGAGCAGCGCAATAATAGCTGTCTTTGGAATGTCTTCCGGTGCTATGAGAATCTGGTGATAGGCACGTTTACAGTCAATAACACTGAAGATTGTGGCGCCTGATAACATAATGAGTGAAATCGTTTATGTTTGGCACTGGGTAATTGTCCAAGATAGTAGGAGCATATAAACATCTCTGGTCATCGCACATTCCGAAAGAACTGTCGTGTTTGTTGATGAGGTGAATCGGTGAAGACCAGTTGCTGTCTGACGGTTGCAGGATACCTGCCTCCAAAAGTTCGTTATTTTGCTGCCAGGCTGTGCACAATAATGGGGTTGAAGCATCTTACTTTGTGCCTAATGGGAGGGCTGGCAGTGGTAACTACCTTGTGTGTCGTTTCTTCAGTGACGGAAGAAACTGAGAACTGCACACGAGACTGAGCAGTGTCCTGACATGAAGTTTTTGGACAAGTGGGGCGCAACGAGGTGTAACCGTTAGCGCGATTGGGAAAAGGCAGCACGAAAGTCACATGCCTATTACGTGAGCGCGGCGTGCACTTCTTTGGAGAGGTCGGCTGAGTGCGCAATGTTGAGTAGGTCTGGACGCGCAGCGATGGTTTGTTGTCAGACTTACCTTGGGTAACCAGCCCAGGCGAGAGAGGCATTGGTGTTGTTTGGGGAACAGTGATGGCTGCCATGTCACGCGGCTGCTGCACAGGCAGGGCAGCTGCCTGCAGTGTGGACGTGGTTGTATCACATGCGCGACTGTCATTAGAAGCACTGTTTGAAACACATGGCACTGGACGTGGCGAGTGTGTTGGGTGTGCCGTGTCTACCGGACGCCAATTGTCAAATGCAATTAATGTTTTTGGACTAACCTGCTGAGTGTCCGAGCTGCTGTCTGCTGTAAGTGTGTGCTATTCATTGTTTCAGCTCGTCATTTTACCAGTGGAATTGAGCCACCGAGTCGTATTCTGACTGTAGGTTAGTGATGCAGGCACAATGTTGTTTGTGAGGGCGGAGTGCTCGCGTACTAACTCAAATGTCGCGAGAGAAACAGAACATGGAACATAACTGTGGGTGCACAATATCTGAGTGTTAGTGGGATGGTGCAGCACTGAGCCCTGAACCACGTTCGGAGAGTTTGTAATGGGACAAAAAATCCATACTGAGAGTTGTTTCATCGATGTCGGCAATGTAGAAAGTCCACGGAAAACACGGAGAAGGGGATGTGTGCACCATAACTTTGACAGAACCTGAGGTTCGTAACGTTGATGCATTGACAGCTGGCAGAAGTGACCTCGGCAGTGAAAAGACCGGGGGAGCCATTGATGTAGGTATGATAAACATGTCAGCACTAGGAAAATGAACCATGACGAAATGTCAGTCACGTATAATCGACCGCTCGGCCGGGTGGATGAGTGGATGGAGTGCAATGTATGGGGACACCTGTGAGGTTCCTTGCAGGACTCGACATCTTTTAGGTCCTGCGGTCGGCTTGGGTGCTGGCAAGGTAACTGGCACTTCTTAGCATTATCGCGGAAAACCTTGTGGTATCGGCATTAGGGATGAGCCAGATTTGGTGGTGGTGGTGTCTGCAGCAGCGGAGGAGGCTTGTCCTCATTGATTTGTTCTGGCACGTATAACAGCACATATGGTGCGTGGACGATCCTGGAATGTTCAGATAGTGGAGAGCGCGAGCGAATACTGCCAGGCGGTGAAGAAAGCACGGATGTGGACTGACCTATGCCTCTGCCCGCAGACGTCCGGTAAACAGAAGCAGTTGTGCCAAACAGTGGTGAGCTGGTTGGTTTTGTCGTAGCAATGTATACAGCTTGGCTGCGATGCGGAGACGATAGCCGATTGACTCGAAGGAGTGCAGTACCAGGTGAATCTGTGGGTCGGTAAGCAATTTGGCAGACCAAACCGCCCACAGTGTGATGTCCGACATTGTATGCTCACTCATGAGCATCCGAAGATGGCGCCAGAGTTGTGGTGGTGTCGGTCCCCCATGTGTTCCTCGTACAAGATCTTGATGATTAATTCTTATGGTGAGCAGGCGATTCGGTCCACGATCGTTTTCTTCACGACTCGTACTTCGGTGGAGGCGGTGGTGAGAGGAGTAGATCGCAAATTAAGTCTGAGTGATCATGGAGGTGCATGATGAGACACAGGAATTTAGAGTTGTCGTCGGACACATGATGCAACTCGAAAGAAAGCTCAACAAGTACAAACCGTGATACAGGGTTGTCCTCATGTAAAGGAGGCAGCTTCAGCAGACGACCAGGAAGAGGGGACGAAGGCGGCTCTGGTGTCCCTTGGAAAACCAACTGGTCTGTGGTAGGAGAGGCTGTACAGCAGACCGGCACAGTAGGCGTAGGTGTGTTAGTGGCTAGCAAGTCAGTAGCAACGGCAGTTTGCATTATCCTTGATGCATTGCAAATACACAATGCGGCTGGCACGGTCAGTACTGTGGGAATGAGTGGTTGCGCAATACGTGTGGGATTCCCGTAAACTGGACCACAGATTATAGGTACTGAACTGAATTGACCCACCCCGGACTTATCGCAGAAGGCCGGCACAGCAGACACCGTTGGTGCTGTGGGAGAGGCGAGCGGCTGAGCGACTGAAACCGGGCCCCCCTGCGAGACGTGGAAGGGGGGGGGGGGGGGGGCAGAGGGCTGTGGTTCGGTAACTTGTATGACCAAAGCTTAAGTTCATCTTAAGTGAGCATGGAGATTGTGCGTGCTAAAATGTTCTTGATTAGTTTTCCAATGAGGCAAAACTGGAACAGGTTGCGGTTGATAGTGGCCGGGTGCATTTTTCAATACTGGTGGTGCTTTTTCAATAATGGCGGTGCTGCACATGGCATGACAATAACTGTTGTTGCGGTCTGTTGAAAGTCAAAATATGTGTGTGAATGTAGATCACTTTGAGCACTATACGATCGATCAGTAGGTACACAGTTCTAAACGTTATTCACTTCACACGTTGGTGATCACAGTCCGGCGACACGAAACCTGAGTTGTTTGTGTTACCAGCACAACGCTTGACCATTGTAGAGCGACAAAGTTTGAAGTTAACATGGCTGGAGATCGCGAATCACTGTGAATTAATCTAGAACTAGTTGTTGGCAAAGGAATGAAGATGTCCAGCGATCGTTTTTGTGCTTCCAAATCTTTGAACAAAGCGTTTGTTGAGGAAGCCATGGCGTCCTGCGCATAACCTGTTGATTTGCAACACCTGGCACATATGTCGTGGAAGACATAGAAACTTCAGGGTCACCAGTCTGGGAACGGGATACAATTATCAGTTCAATGCAATAACTATCCCAATTAAATTCCACATACAGATATATTTCGCAGTGAGTCATATATGTGTACACAGCTTGCGATACAGAACAGAACTAAAAACTAACATGGAGTCTTGGCAGAGCAATAAGAGTCCAAAGATGGTGTTAATTCATGGTCAATATGACCTATCGACGCCACAGCCACAGAACTCTTTCGGATTGACAGATAAAGTTTTCTTTTTGTTTTACAAGATGTAGAAAACTGAAATGGAATGAAGAGAGGAGTAGTTACTTCGAATAAATGCTAAGGTGGAAGGAATTAACGTAAATTAAGGCCAGGTGGGTGGCGAGAACCAAGGTTAGGGTAGGTTAGGTTAGGTTATTTTAGGTGTAGGTGGGCACTAGCACCACAACATGTCCTCGGTTCTCGCCATCCAACTGGCCTTAATTTACGTTAATTCCTCGAGTCTCAGCATTTATTCACAGCTACTACTTCTTTCTTCACTCCATTTCAGTTTTCTACATCTTTCATTTTCTGACTTGTGTATTTTTCACCGTAACCCCCCCCCCCCCCCCCCCCACACCCCCCCACCCCCCACCCTTCCCACCTCCGCATTTCTTTCTTACTAACTTATGCACAATGTTTTGCTGGTAATCTCTGTCATGCATATTATCCTGTGTTCCACCTTTAAGCTCTCAGAATTTCAAATTTCGTCCAGTGCAATCCCCAACAATCAGTCTTTTTTTCTCATCCCATCTGGGAAGTTTCTCCTGACTGGGGGGTTCTGGATGACTTTTTTAAACTGTACCCCTTTCCCTAATCCTCTTCAGTTCTGTCGGCTGCTGTGGCCGAGTGGTTCCTAGGCAATTCAGTCCAGAACTGCGCTGCTGCTACGGTCGCAGGTTCGAATCCTGACTCGGGCATGGATGTGTGTGATGTCCTTAGGTTAGTTAGGTTTAAGTAGTTCTAAGTCTAGGGGACTGATGACCTCAGATGTTAAGTCCCATAGTGCTTAGAGCCATTTGTACCATCCTCTCCAGTTCTTTTCCTTCACCCTCTTCTTTCCCATTCAAGATTGCTGGCCAGGACATTCCTTCCTGAGGGAGAGAGGGATATAGAGTGTGAATGATTAAAGAACGATGGGCGGATCACTCAGACACCAGGATGGAACGGATTCATCTTGAGTGAGGACAATGGAGGCCTTGCTGTTTTACTTGATTTTTAGTGATATTAACAGTACATTAAACAATTATCTCTTGTTTCAGTTTCACAGTCTATTTTCTTCTGTTACATACTGTCCAGCAATCCTGTATTATATTTATTAGTTTTTTCAGTTGAAT
Organism: Schistocerca gregaria; assembly: GCF_023897955.1. NCBI lineage: Eukaryota > Metazoa > Arthropoda > Insecta > Orthoptera > Acrididae > Schistocerca > Schistocerca gregaria. Next base: position 947,941,358 of record NC_064922.1, read on the forward strand.
TTTTCCTTGATACAATATTAAGAAATACTTACATGAGAAAGAAAAGAAAAAATCCTCACAATTTAGTTTTCATTGCTTCTTTTGCTGCCCTAAAATGCATTCCAAATTTTAGCTTTCCTGTTAATTTTCATTGTTATTTTTAGAAACAAATTAGATGTTCGCTGGAGAGCTTCTGTAAAGTTTGGAAGGTAGGAGACGAGGTACTGGCAGAAGTAAAGCTGTGAGGACGGGGTGTGAGTCGTGCTTGGGTAGCTCAGTTGGTAGAGCACTTGCCCGCGAAAGGCAGAGGTCCCGAGTTCGAGTCTTGGTCCAGCACACAGTTTTAATCTGCCAGGAAGTTTCATATCAGTGCACACCCTGCTGTAGAGTGAAAATTTCATTCTAAAATTAGATGTTTTCTAAATTATAAATTTTTTCAGGTGGTAATGGAATGCAGTGTCCTGATGTGTTGGCTCGTATGGCAATGTTCAATAAAACATTCAAAGAAGCTGAAGCCATATATATTGAACACAACAATCTCGACAAAGCAATTGAAATGTACCAGAAACTTCACAAATGGGATGAAGGTAAGACATGAGTATTTAGCAATTGTTAATTCTCATAGTCTAAATTACTATACAGGCAGGATAAGAAATTATACTTGTTTTTTGTCTCACACTGGCCTAACAGTAGTCAATAATGACGGATTAATAATGTACTGGTTAGGTCTGTAGGCAGTTTCTTCAGGGAACAAAAGCAATTAAGGATGGGCAGGGTATAAAGGTGTTTTGGAGCCCCAGAAGAGGTAAGTATGAATATATTTATGGAAAATCAAAGACGAAAGTTGGGCAGTTATGTAACATGGAAGATGCAGGGTGACATACGGGATTGTAAAAATAGTCAGTTACCAGGTGAATGTTCAGACAAAACGCCTCCTCTGAGGTTGTGAAGCAGCTATTAGAATGGACCACATTATGCTGACAATGCTGATTTATTTGGTCCTTGGTAATAATTTTGCTGGATGAATGAATGGATGGATAATTGACTAATAGCCATACAGACATGGAAGCCTCTGCAACGTAGGCAGAAGCTGGTGGATTGTGTGACTGATTTGGAACTTAACTTTATGTGTGACACTTAACCCTGTGTGTGATGGGGTAGCAATTGCAGTGATAATGCTGGAATAAGAAATATTTTGTATTTGTTTTGGACAGCTCTTGCATCTGTGTTTTCCACGTGGATATGACATGTGACACAAGCTGGGAACAACAGTGGCACAGGATTAGATAAAGAAAGTATATATGCTGGATAAGTGGTAAAATACCATTTTTAGTGGGATAGGGGGTTTAGATGTGAGGATATTCCACATTGTAGGGCACAGTTAAAGAAAGTCAAAGTCTTGTCAGGTCTCAATTGGTTTAGTTTTAAGTGCTACTGTGTGAGTAAAGGAGAAACAGTTATGGGTGAAGATGTAGTTAGTTACTCTGAAGTCAGCTATATGATGGGAGAGGTAGTGTGTGATGGTTGCAAGAGTACAGGTACTGGTAATGTTGATGTAAAAGGAGATGATACTTCTGCTATTATCTTTATTTTAACTCATTTATTCATGTCATGAGAATGACATTCATTTCTATCAGTTTTTCTTTGTTCATTCTGCTGTTCTTCCCTGTTTTTGGTACTTTGGAAGTAGCATCACAGATCATATAACTGCTATTTCCAAGTTTAAATGGTAATAGCTGGGATTTATTAATATTGACTTTTAGACCTTGATCATAGAAGTAAGTAGTTATTTGACTTAAGCCATCAGTTGCATCCAATGTCAAATCATTAGCTTGTTTGCAAAAGAACAAAAGTGAGGTATCATCTGCATAACTGACTAGTTGGGAGTGCAGAGGCGCCTCTAAATCATTAATGTAGACCAGGAAAAGGAAAGGGCCTAAATGGACCCCTGAGGTACACCTTGTTGTACTGTTTGGATTGGAAATGTTTGATCTGCCCATTAATTTCACAACTCAGCTTTGTACACTGCTTACGATTGGTTAGATAACTGATCATTAGTTGTATGGATGTGGCATTTATATTGTAAGTTTCCAGTTTGCTTAGTAGTAGTTTATGGTTCATTGAGTCAAATGCTTTAGTGAGGTCTAGAATAGGAAATCTACTCACCATGCAGCAGCAGGATTACACACATATAAAAAAAAAAAAGCTTTTAGGAATAGAAGCTTTTGGAGCCAGTGGCTCCCATCTTCCAGCAGACGGGTTGAGGGGGAAGGAAAAGGGGTGAAAGAAACGGACTGGAGTGATTTAGGAAAAGGGAAAGAGTTCGGAAAAGTCACCTAAAACCCCGGGTCAGGGGAGTCTCACCCGGGAATGAGAAGAAAATCCAGATTGTTAGGGACTGCACCAGACAAGATTTGAAAATCAGAGACCTTAAGAGATTGCTGTAAAATGTCATGAATGCGTTAATAAGAGTCAAATGCTAAGTGCATTTTATGTAATAGAGGTGGTAGGGTGACGGTAAAAGATAGGCAGGCCAGCAAATGAAAGATGTAGAAACTAAAATGGAGTGGAGAAAGGAGTAGTTGCTGTGAAGAAATTCTGAGATGGAAGAAATTAATGTAAATTAAGGCTAGGTGGTTGGCAAGAACCAAGGACATGTTGTAGCACTAGTTCCCATCTGCGGAGTTCTGAGAAACTGGTGTCTGAAACAGGCACCAAGGTCATGACTGTCATGTTGTACAGCATGTTCTGCAACAGGAAATGTGTGTGTTGTTGGTATACACACTCTGCCTATGCCCATTCATCCTAACTTATAATCTGATGGAAGTTGTGCCAATGTAAATGGCCGAACAATGTTTACATAACAGCAGGCATATGACATGTGTAGCTTCACAGGTAGTTCTCCCTTTAATAGTGTATGTTTTGCCTGTTGCAGGGCTGGTGTAAGTGTTCCCTGGTATAGGTGTTAGCTGGAGTTTGTGTAGGGCAAGTCTTGGAGGGGGGACAGTCAAATGGGTTGGAACCATAGGGTAGGGAGATGGATGCGGAGGGAACATAGGGTCTGACAAGGATATTGCGGAAACCAGGAGGGTGACAAAAAGCTATTCTAAGAGTGATGGGTAAAATCTTGAACAAAATGGATCTCATTTCAGGGAATGATTTTAGGAAGTCATGGTCTTAAATCATGCCCTGAAATGAGATCCATTCCATTGAGATTTTTCCTACCGCACCTCGAATAGCTTTTTGTGACCCTCTGAATCTCTGCAATATCCTTGTCAGACCCTACACTCCCTCTGCACCCATCTCCCTACTCTATGACTTCTACTCCTGTGACGGCCCCCACTGCAAGACTTGCTCTATTCACCCTTCTACCAACACATATATCAGCCCCATAACAGGCAAAACATATACTATCAAAGGGAGAGCCACCTGTGAAGCTACACGTGTCGTATGCCTGCTGTTATGTAAACATTGTTTGGCCTTTTACACTGGAATGACTACCATCAGATTATGAGTTAGGATGAAATGGACATAGGTGAGTGTGTATATCATCAACACACAATTTCCTGTTGCTGTACATTACAGTCATGACCTTGGTGCTTGTTTCACAACATACTTCATCCAGATTCTTCCCCCCAAACACCAGTTTCTTAGTACTCCGCTGGTGGGAACGAGTACTACAACATTCCTTGGTTCTCATCACCCACCTGGCATTCATTTACATTAATTTCTTCCGTCTCAGCATTTCTTCACAGTAACCACTCCTTTCTTCATTCTATGTTAGTTTCTACATCTTTCATTTTCTAACCCATCTTATATTTCTCTGTCCCCATCTCACCTCTTACTACATACAATGTGCATAGCTTTTCACTCATATTAACTCATTCATGATGTTTTAGCAGTAATCTCTGTCTTACTCATTACCTTGTCTTCCACCTTAAGTCTCAGGTTTTCAAATCTCATCTGATGGAGTCCCCAACCATCAGTCTTTGCTTCTCATTCTGTCCGGTAAGTCTCACTTAACCATGTGTTCTGGGTGATTTTCCCGAACTCTGTCCCTTTTTCTAAATCTCTCCAGACCTTTTCCTTCACCCCTGTTGCTTACCCTTCAGAAGGAGCCACTGGCTCTGAAAGCTTGCATACCTAAGGTCTTTTCCATATGTGTGCTCTCCTGCCGTCGCTTACTGAGTAGATTTTTTATTTACCCAATTACTTTATACTGTCAAAAATCGATTATTTTCAATGTTACAAGGTAACAGTAAGACTGATTAATTGACAAAACTACTGAAGATTTTAAAGAAAGCTTAAAAAATGTTGACTGAAACGAATTTTTAAATGAGCCTGGTGCTACCTTGAAATTGAACATATTTTGTAATGAGTTTGTGTCCATGCAAATAGACTTTTTGTGTTTGCCCCCAGATCATATTGTGTAAATTGTACAATATTTCGTTGATGCTAGTGCTCAATATTTTCAGTTGGTGGTAGTTGCTGCAAGGTGTGTCTGACGATAATTGCGCTGTGGTGTCGAAATTTTCCAGGTCCAGAGCAGGCAGTATGCATGCATGGGAAGATGCTTGCAGTTTGAGGAAAGCAGGTCTCCTAGTTCCTCCTGCTGGGGGCAGCAGAAAGGCCTTCTGCACATGTGCTGTGGGCAATGACTGTGCTGCCGGATGTTACTGTGGTTAAAAGCTGAATTAAATCTCGGCAACGTGTTGCGTTACATCATGAATCAGAAGTTCTCGTTTTCCCTGTTTTGATTTAATGGCAGCCAGTGCTGGATTCCAGGATACACTAATTGAAAACCTGCATCCCTGTTGACAAGGTTGTCCGCTGTATGGATATGTATGGCCGCCTTAACAACACAGTCCCAGGAATATTATGCTGGGGATATAATTCCAGTCTTTTTGTAAAACATATGATGCCCATGCTGAAGCAATGCTCTGCTATCACTGATTTATCAGGTTGCCCAAGGCCTGTGTGACGATGATGTTCAACACAACGTTCTTGCACAATTCTGGATGTCTGCCCAATATAAGATTTTGCTCATTGGCATGGTGTCTTGTGCATGCCGTATTTCCTAAGATCAAGGTCATTTTTGACCAAATACAATTCCTCAATTTTGCTGGTGGCTGAAAAACACACATGATGTCATGCCTTTTGAGGATTATTTCTATTCATGAAGGCATGCTGCCATAATAGGACAAGAACACCATTGCAGTGGGTGCCTCCGCATCTTCATTTACATCCCAGCTTTCAATTTGCTTGGAACAGAATGCTTGGTGATTCTGTCTGTCGTAATAGACATTCTGTCGGAATACCATTCGTAGGTATTGTAGCTCACCAGGTAGACTGTCGGCATCTGAGACGACATGTGCTCTATGCACCAAAGGGCATAAGACACTAAGTCATTGCGCAGAGTGAGGACAACTTGCGGCATGGAAATAAAACTCTGCATCAGCTGATTTACAATAGACACTATGTCGTAGTGTACCATCAGCTTTTCTTCTAAGTATGACATCCAGGAAAGGCAAAGTGCCATCATTTACCATTGTGAACTGTACATTGAGATGGAATGAGTTCAGGTGCTGGTGAAACACAGGGCCGGACCACAAACATATTGTCTACATACCGCCAGAAGCAGGATGGTTTGAGACTTGCCAACTGAAGTGCTTTTTCCTCAAAGTCTTCCATAAAATAGTTGGCTACCTTGGGAGACAAGGACTTCCCATGGCGACACCGTTCGCTTGTTCAAAATACTGGTCATTGAATAAGAAATAAGTTGTGTAAGCAATGCCACAATGTCTCTCTCAAACTGGCTGCTGATAAGGTGTACAATATCAAAGCTAACCAACAGATGTAACGGTTGTACCTTAAGTGTCTTCAGACATCCTATGAAGTCCCCTGAATCCCAGATATGATTATCACACTTGCCTATAGGAGATCAAAACAGTGTAATAAAATGTTTGGCAAGAAAATAGGTAGGAGTTCCAATGTTGCTCACTACTGGGCAAAGAAGAGACCCATCCTTACATGTCTTGGATGGGCCGTACAGTGTTGGGGTAACAGCGGCCTGTTGGTGTAGGCTCTTAAACACATTAGAAGAAATAAAACTCTTCTTGAGAAGATATAATGTTTTTCTCTGGATCTTGCCAGTCAAATCCTCCCTCAGCCTGTGACAGGCAGGATCATCAAGCAGCACCTCCATCTTGCTGTTGTATTCAACTCGGGAGAGAAGGATGGTGGTGTTCCCATTGTCGGCAGGTAAAATGACGAAGTCTTTGTCCACTCTCAAGTCTTGCAGAGCCATCCTTGTTGCTGAGCTGACGTTAAACTTTCTTGGTGGGGCCCTTGTTAAAATTCAGCGGGTGTCTGTCCTAATCTCTACTGCAATGTCACTGGGAAGTTTCAAAATGGCCTGTTCTATGCCAGCTATGACATCTCAGATTGGAAGTGTGTGTTGTGTGGGTGCATAGTTCAAATCTTTCTTGAGCACTGCAACAGCTGCATCATCCAGGATTCTCTCTGTGAGATTAAACACAACATGTAGACCTGGTGTATTCCCTTCTTGTGACTGGGCCTTGAGATGAGTATACTTTGACATTTGGTGAACCTTGGCTTGTTGTTTTGACCAGTCAGCTAGCGCTCAGGTGACACTATCTATCTAATCCCAAAATACAGCTGAGAGTTTTGAAAAGATCTTCAGATGCAGTGACAGTAATTTCGTGGAGACGATGTGCAGTTCCTTTCTTATATAACTTACTCTCTCTCTCTCAGACAGATAGTGCTATACATGCTTTCACTGATCAAATTTTAAATGCTCTGGATAGTAGAACATCACCAATTGGGATTTTCTGTGATCCCTCTAAGGCTTTTGATTGTGTGGATCATGAAATCCTCTTAGATAAGCTGAAGTACTATGGAATGAATGGTTCAGTGCACAGATGGTTCACTTCATATTTAACTGGTAGAATGCAGAAGGTTGAAACAGTAAACCCACATAGTACACAAAGGGCATCAGATTATTCAGACTGGGGATGTATCAAGAATGGGGTACCACAGGGTTCTGTCTTGGGGCCTTTATTGTTTTTAATATATGTTAATGACTTGCCTAATTATATTCATGAAGATGCAAACTTGGTTCTCTTTGCAGATGACACAAGTGTTGTAGTCAAGCCTAAAAAGCAAGAATCAGCTGAGGAAAATGCAAATCATGTTTTTCAACGAGTTATTAGGTGGTTTTCCGCAAATGGACTTTCATTGAACTTTGAAAAAACACTGTACATACAGTTCAGTACAGGGAAAGGCATAACACCGGAAATAAATATAGAGTGTGGGGGGAAATCTTTAGCTAAAGCAGATTGTTCAAAATTTCTGGGTGTCTGTATTGATCAGAATTTAAACTGGAAGACACACATTGACAATCTACTGAAACGATTGAGCTCAGCTACCTATGCTATTAGTGTCATTGCAAATTTTGGAGACAAGCACATCAGTAAGTTAGCTTAACATGCATATTTTCATTCGCTGCTTTCTTACGGAATCATCTTTTGGGGCAATTCATCACTAAGAAAGAACGTATTTATTGCACAAAAACGTGTTATCAGAATAATGTCTGGGGCTCATCCAAGATCATCTTGTAGACAATTATTTAAAGAATTAGGGATATTGCCAGTAGCTTCACAATATATATACAGCTTAATGAAATTTGTTGTTAGTACCCCGGTCACTTCAGAATTAATAGCACAGTCCACAGCTACAATACTAGGAGACAGGGTGACCTTCACTACCGTTCATTGAATTTGACATCGGCACAAAAGGGGGTGAATTATACTGCCACAAAGATTTTTGGTCACTTGCCAAACAATATCAAAAGTCTGACAGACAACCAATCGGCATTCAAAAGTAAGTTAAGGGAATTCCTGAATGACAACTCCTTCTACTCCATAGATGAATTTTTAGACATAGGCTAAAGAAATACAGTAAGTATTAACAATTGTACCGTATATAAGACTAACAAAGATTATTTGGGATAAATGAATCTTTTGTACTTTGACACGTTCCACATCATTACGAAAGAATCGTGTTCATGATCCATGGAACAAGTAATATAACTAACTAACTAACTCTCACTAGAGCTGCACTCGCCTGTTGTTTAATTCTAACAGCGGCTGCAGAGCCATTATTATGTTTAAATTTAGCAAACATTGGGACAGTTTGCTTGTCTTGGCATCTCAATAAAAACACCATAGTACACAGCAGTCTACCTCTCTTATTACGTTGCCTGTCAAACTCATGTATGTCATTGGCCATGTCCTCCCCATAGAGTTACCAGATGTGACTTTTCAGGTTTTCCTGACAGATCTGTTGCAAATACACTTCTCAGGTTTGCCACCGGGTCGTATTATGTAAATCGTACAATATTTTATTGATGCAATTGCTCAACATCTTCAGGTGATGGTAATTGCTGCTGTCACTGCTGCAACGCACAACTGATGATAATCACAGGGCAGCATCGAAATTTTTCAGGCTGGGAGCAAAGCAGTGCTTCTAATGCCCCTGCTAGGAGCCGCAGAAAGGCCTTCCGCACATGCACTGTAGGCAACGACTGTGCTGCCTGCAGTTAAAAGCTGAATTAAATAGTGGTGTAGTGACTGGTTGGAGACTCGTCTCAATTTGCTTGGTAGTATATCCATTGGATATACTACCAAACAAATTGAGATGGCAATCCAACCAGTCACTACACCACAGCTTCCATAAACAGAGCAAGATGAAGCAAGAAGGTGGCGTACCTGCCCTATGCTGCTTCTATTTCTGCCAGAATCAGTAGGATCTTCTGTAAACACAACATCAAGTGTGTTTTCTGTCCCTCCAACAAGATCAGGGGACTGGTGAGATATGTTAAAGATGACCTGGGGTTACGGAAACCAGGCATTTACAATATATCTTGTCAGTGTGGCATGTCCTTCATTGGCCAGACGACAAGAAGCAGTGGATATCAGGTGCAAGGAACATCAAAGGCACACCTGATTAAGACAGGTGATGAAATCCACCATAGCTGAACACTGTTTAGAACTAGATCATGCCATGAATTATGATGAAAGCAAAATTCTAGCACAGGCACCCTGATTTTGGGACAGTGTTATATGGGAATTGATAGAGATAATAGTAACTGGCCATCTCATGAACCGCGACATGGGGTACCAGCTAAGCAGAGCGTAGGATCCTGCTCTGGAATTGTTGAAGGAGCAACATGGACAGCTGCAGCACTCCATGAATAGAAGAGCTGAAGGTGTGGATATAGAAAACGATCCCCAGACAGAGTGCCAGGCTCTCTGAAGATGGAACGGCCAGGAGTGGGTACGACGGGCGCGGACTACATAGGAAACACCCAGAACTACAGTGGACCGAAAGTGGAATGTCAATGCTCCAGAAGATCGCAGTGAGTGGGAAGGACCACAGGATGAACACCTGGCAACCCAGACAGAACTCCAAACGCTCCAGGCCGAAGATGGAACACCCAGGAGCAGGTCTTTTGGGCACGGACCACAGGGAGAATGCCCAGAACCACAGCGGATGGAAAACAGAGTGGTAGTGCTCCAGCAGGCCACAGCGAGTGGGCACAGACTGCAGAGGGAATGCCTGCAACCGCCGGTGGAGGGGGAAGTCCACAGACATAAATACTGGACCAGGTCCTCTCGAAGAGCAGTCTGAGGTCCCACCTGATGAAGGTTACAGGCTATGTTACTGAAATATTGTGCAAGAACGATGCTGATATCCGGCAGAACACCCGACAATCCACAATGTCATCTCCATAATGCTTTCACACTTACTAAATGAATGTGATGAAACTTGTTGTTCTTTCTTGGATATTCTCTATCTTTTCTGTTAATCATAGCTGATAAGGATTCCAGATCAGCAACACTGAAGAATTGTTCGAACGAGTGTTTGTAAGTCACTTCTTTTGTGAATGAGGTACAGTTCCTTAGGAATCTCAGTCTAACATCTCCTTCTCTTACAATTAATTTTATGAAGCAATTCCAGTTTGGCGTAACTTCTATAGTATTACTGTTTCCATAAATTGTTTGTCAATAGTGTTATTGAACAGTGTATTTTCTTACACTTGCTGCTATTTGCAACTTTCCCATATATAACAGCAACATTCAAAGCAAACCTTGCAAAACTTCTTACATTATCCACAAGACATTTATACATATTTTGATAGTAATGGCCCAATAACACTCCTTTGGGGTATTCCTGAAGTTGCTTTTATATGTGCTCCATCAAGAGCAATGTGCCAATTTCTTTCTGCTAGGAAGTTCTGAATACATTCAAAAACCTTGTCCAGGTTGCATTAAGCTCATATTTTTGTAACTAAGTGACAATGTGGATCTGTACTGAAGGTGTTTTTAAAGTCAAATAACACAAAATCTGTTGTGGTTGGCAGGAGAGCCAACACCGTGTTACTACAGGAGGCTGAAAGGCACGCATTTTAGCTCGCGCAGGCTGGCTTGAGGTCTGGAACAGGACAAGGAAATTAGAATTTTGAAAAACGGACATAGCTGGTGGAATACTTAACTTTAATCCATTCATGTCGACCGTTGCTCTTGATGCTACATGATTCAAAATATCAATAGTAACAGAATATGGCGCCTTGCTAGGTTGTAGCAAATGACGTAGCTGAAGGCTGTGCTAAACTATCTTCTTGGCAATTGAGAACGTAAGTAGGCCATGAACCATCGCTAGCAAAGTTGGCTGTACAACTGGGAGAGTGCTAGGAAGTCTCTCTAGACCTGCCGTGTTGCGGCGCTCGGTCTGCAATCACTGATAGTGGCGACACGCGGGTCCGACGTATACTAACGGACCGCAGCCGATTTAAAGGCTACCACCTAGCAAGTGTGGTGTCTGGCGGTGACACCACATTCCTCCCCTGCAAATCGGTGTACGGTTGTGGCAAAAGGCTTCCGCCCGCCGTGGGGAGGACCCCATGTTGACGTATGCTACGAGGTGGGGAGCGTAACAACAGGCGAGGCTGTGCCACCCGCACCCTGCCAATCGGACAGCGGGGAGTTAGGAAACGCCTGAAAACCTGCTCCAGGGTGCACACCAACATGCAGTGTATGCGCCTGTAGAGTGACAGGAGTGGCCGCAGGCTCGACCTCCATCGGGTCGGGGCACCCGACGGGCGAAGACGACATATGGTACGGAGTGGGCAAGAGTTCCATGTTGGAGGACAACTGGTCACGGGAAGTGATCGGCGGTGCGTGACCCAGAGGGGCGCCCGACGACTGCAGCGGCGCGTCCACTGCGGGCGTCGCCGGCAGGAGAAGAGGCGGCGGCGGCAGTGGTGGCGGCGCGTCGCCATGGGGCAAAATGGAAGGTAGCGTTGGTAACACCTGGGGCTGAGGAGAGCCAGTAGATGGGTCTCCAGGGCACTGACCGGACGGCACCATCGCTGAAAGCAGACGGCGAGTGGCAGATTCCGTGCGACGACAGAGGCACAGCTGGTTGAGATGCTGGCGCACCTCACCAGAGGCCCCCAAAACCAGATAAATAGCGCGTCCGAGGCAGCATCGAATGCGCCCTCCGAGCCACCGCCGTGAACCTCGGTAGTGGCAATAGTAGACAACATCGCCTGGAGCAAAAGCAGGTGTCTGCCGCTGCACAGGAACCTGATGCTGCGGATGTAGCCAAGACATCAAGGTTCGATGATGACGACCGTGGAGCAACTCAGCCGGCGATCGACCATCTCGGGGCTGAGAGCGATACGAGGACAAAAAGAGCAATAACGCGTCCTCCCGAGAATGTGACTCTTTCGACTTCAACATCTGTGACTTGAAAGTCCTGACCAATCATTCAGTGGCACCGTTTGACTGTGGTGAAAATGGCGCGGACGTCAGATGTTGATTACCATTGGCCCTGCAGAATGACTGAAATTCTGCGGACATGAATTGTGGGCCATTGTCGGAAACAATATTCTGTGGAAGACCTTCAATGCAAAAGATAGCGGATAACGCTTGGATGGTGGCAGATGACGTCGTGGAAGACATCCGGACAACAAAAGGAAAATTACTGAATGAATCTACCACAACCAACCATCGAGCATTCCAGAATGGACCACCAAAATCGATGTGTAAGCGTTGGCAAGGGGAAGTGGCTTTTGGCCATGCAAAGTATTTCCGCAGTGGTGCTGATTGTTGTTCGGCACACACCATGCAAGAAGAGCACATATTCGTAATCACGGCATCGATTCCAAACCAAGTACAGTGCTGATGAGCAAGTTGTTTCGTTCTCACTATACCCCAATGTCCTTGGTGGAGAAGCAGTAAGACAGAGTACTGTAACGAACGTGGTACCATGACCCTGGACTGATCATTATCAGAACACAACAGCAAAACACCACGTCGTACAAATAGTCTCTCCTTGTGAGCAAAAAATTGGCGAACCAAAGGGTGACAGATGCGTGAGTTTGACAAGGGCCATTGCGTAGCAACAAAATGCAGAATGGTAGCAAGGACAGAGTCGGCAGCTGTGGCTGTATCTACACGACGAAAATCATCCATTTCTTCATCAATGAACATGCAAGCAAGCTCGGAGGAATCGAATTCCCTATCCTCAGCAACAGGCAAGCGGGACAATGCATCGGCGTTTCCGTGCTTAGTAGTGGACTGATACAAGATATCGTAGCGGTACTGCGAGAGGAAAATAGACCAGCGAATGAATTTCTGCGCTGTAAGTGGAGGTACAGGCTTGGTCGGATGAAAAAGGTTTGTGGTCTGTGATTATGGCAAAGTGACGACCATACAAGAAATCATGAAACTTTGTAACACCAAATACGAGAGCCAATGCTTCTTTCTCGATCTGTGAATAATTTCTTTGAGCAGACGAGAGCAAATTGGACACAAAGGCAATAGAGCGATCATGCGATCCATCTTTGTGCGCAAGCACAGCACCGATCTCGAAATCCAATGCATCCATCATCAACAAGAGGTGCTTCTGGGGATCGAATGGCATAAGGCAAGTATTGGAAAGTAACGCCGATTTCAACCGGCGAAAGGCGTGTTCGCATTCCGTCGTCCAGACGAACAGAACACCCTTACGGCGTAAGCAACGAAGCAGAGCTGAAATGGAAGAGGCATGCGGCACATAGCGGTGGTAGTAATTTATTTTTCCCAGCACACTCTGTAGCTGCTTCAAATTCTGCGGCGACGGCAAGTCTTGTTTGTCATGGAGGTGCGTTGGACTGGGATGTATGCCTTGGGCATTGAGTAAATGTCCCAAGTATGGCAAGTCACGAGCAAAAAACACACATTTGTCCTTCCGCAAGCGAAGCCCATTTTGTCGCAAGACCTGAAATAATGTTCTGAGATTGGCCAAGTTCTTCCTCCATCTTTCACGAGATCACAATATCGTCCAGATAATTGGCTGCAGTAGGGACCGACGCACAAACAGTTTGTAAATATTGCTGAAACAAAGCAGGGGCGGATGCACACTCGAATGGCAGTTGTTTGAATTGATACAACCCACCAAAATGCGCTGGGATTCATGGTCCACCGGTATTTGCAAGTACGCATCTGCGAGGTCCAACTACGAAAAATATTTACCCGGGCTCAGTTTGTCAAAAAGATCTTCCGGGCGGGGTAAAGGAAAAGTTGCAATCACTAGTTGTGGATTCACTGTTGCCTTGAATCCACAGAAAGTCTCAACTTCCCAGAAGGTTTTGGCAAAATTACTAAGGGTGATGCCCAGAGAGAAGCCTGCACACATTCAATTACATCTTGTGATTCCAAATCGTGTAATGTTTTTGCGACCTCATCATGCAATGCGTGGGGAACATTGCGCTCTCTGAAAAATTTTGGTTGCGCGTTTACTTTCAGTTCCAGTGTGCTTTATTGTTCTTAGCGCAACCGAGGCCTGGTGCAAAAATGTCTGCAAATTCTTCACATAGACGAGAAATACTGTCTGAAGGCACCGTCTGGTTCACTAACAGGACCTGATTTACTATAGACAAGTTAAACAACTGAAATAAATCGAAACCAAACAAGTTCACTGCAGAAGAAGAACGAAGGACGTAAAATGACACAAGTTTTGTTTGTCCTTTGTATGGTGCAAGAAGGCTGCACTATTTATTGTTTATTGTCCTGCTGACGACAAGAGCGACTGTCTCGTGTAACGTGAACTGACACTGGTACATAATCACTTGCGACTTGACGGGAGTTCCGGTGATGTCAATGCACACTATTTTTGGGACGAACACAGTCACTGTTAGAGAGAGTGGCACTGGGCGGAGTGGAATGAACTACATGAATGTCCATCGGCGAAGTTTCGCGAGCCTGAGTATCCTTTGTTCGATTCCGGTTCCGGTTGCGAAGCAAAGGGCCTGGAACGGTTTTGAGCTTCCGATCTGAGCTTTTTCTGGCAAACACTCTGAACATGTCCTTTTTTATTACAATAAAAGCAAATAGCTTGGCATGGCGGGCAATTCTCACGCGAATGTTTAGTAGCATACCGCGGGCATGATTTGGTCACTGCATTTGCTTGCCAACGCGGCACACGTGGTTGAGAGCCTGGCGGCAGTGGCATGGCCGGATGCAAGGCCTGTTTATTGCTCCGTGCAGCTCGCCCGGCGAACCGGTTAACCTGACACACTGCTGGCGAAGTTTCAAATGATTCCTGAGCAAAGTCAGGTGTGTCCTGCCGATCCAATATGTCTATCACTTGTTGAAGGGAGGGATTGACTAGTTTCAAAATCTGTTCCCTTATACGAACATCAGAAACGTTCTGTGCTATTGCATCATGTACCATAAAATCTGAATAAAGGAGTCCACATTGACACTCAAAAGCACAGTCCCTAGTAAGGCCTTGCAAGGTTGCAACCCACTCCCGATTAGTCCGACCTGCCGTACGTTTTGTACGAAAGAAGGTATACCGTTTGGCAACTACATTGACTGATTCTTTGAAATATGCATCTAATGTGACAAAATTTCTTCGTAGGACAGAGTTACTACATCGCATTGGGAAAATAATTTAACTATAACACGGTACGTTTGTACGCTGACCGAAGACAACAAAAATGGCTGCCGCTCCTTACCTTGAATTCTGTAGGTGGCGAGATGGAATCCAAATTGGCGTGACCACTCCGTCCAGCTTTCCAGTGCAGCATCAAAAGGTCGAAAAGTGGGTGCAACAGCGTGTTGTGGCTGCATTAGCGGTGAAGCGTCTGCTGCAGCATCGTTTTGCATCGCACAGTGACCCTGGACGAGCTGTCCAAGAGCATCCAGTAAGGCCTTCGTCTGCTGATTCTGTAAGCGATAAAATTCGGACAGTACATCTGGAGATTGCGGGGAAGCCATTATACAAGTAAATCAGGGCAATATCGATAAGAACCCGGTTGTGCCGTTGCCAATGTTGTGGTTGGCAGCAGAGCCAACACCATGTTACTAGAGGAGGCTGAAAGGCACGCATTTTAGCTCACGCAGGCTGGCGTGAGGTCTGGAACAGGACAAGGAAATTAGAAATTAGAAAAACGGATGTAGCTGGTGGAATACTTAACTTTAATCCATTAATGACGAACGTCACTCTTGATGGTACATGATTCATTATATCAATAGTAACGGAATATGGCACCTTGCTAGGTCTTAGCAAATGACCTAGCTGAAGGCTATGCTAAACTATCTTCTCAGCAAATGAGAACGTAAGTAGGGCGTGAACCATTGCTAGCAAAGTCGGTTGTACAACTGGGCGAGTGCTAGGAAGTCTCTCTAGACCTGCCGTGTGGCTGCACTCAGTCTGCAATCACTGATAGTGGCGACATGCAGGTCGGACGTATACTATCGGACTGCGGCCAATTTAAAGGCTACCACCTAGCAAGTGTGGTGTCTGGCGATGACACCACAAAATCAACCAGGGCACCATTATTTACTGTCCTCTGAATGTCATGGACAGGCAGGATGAACTCAATTGTTCTCACAATTTATTACAAGCTGAAGAAATTCAGTTTATACACATTTTTGTTTCTATTTGGTGGGTTAAAGTAATAAAGAAATAAGAGATATTTCCTTCAGGGAATGCACTTGTACAAATACCTGGATGTAAGAATCTGTAGCTTTATGAAATAGGATGCTCTCATAGACATAATGTATATAAAGCAGATGATGGGCTTCAGTCCATTGGTAGAATAATGGGAAAATGTAATAACAATACAAGGAGTAGGATACGCCACCTACCGTAAAGATGACCCGTTGATTTGCAGGCAGACGCAACGGTAAGACTGTTAAGCATGGAGCGTGTGTGTGGTGGGGGAGGGGGGGGGGGGGGTATGACAGGGTGTGAGTGGAGGGAGAGAAAACCACTGTCTGGCATGGTGTGTGACAGGGACTAGAGAAGGCCAGGCACAGCAGCAGGAGGTTGATGCGGGTGGGGGACAGAGTGAAAAGGGAAGATACTGGAAAAGGAGAGGAGAGGAAAGGAAAAGGAAGAGAGGAGAGGAAAAGGAGAGGTGCAGAAAAGGAGGAAAGTGGAAAAGGTGCGGAGCAGGGAATGGGAAAAGATGGACAGGTAAGTTTGCACAGGATGGCACACAAAGAGGATGAAGGAATGTGAGAGGGAAGCAGGTGATAGGATGAGGGGTGGAAACTATTTGGTGGAGGGTGTGGGGGCAGTAGGTTGAGGCTAGGATAATATTGTGACCAGAGAATGTTGTTGTTGTTGTTGTTGTTGTGGTCTTCAATCCAGAGACTGGTTTGATGCAGCTGTACTTGCTACCCTGTCCTGTGCAAGCTTCTTCATCCAAATGTACCTACTGCAACCTATATCCTTCTGAATTTGCTTAGTTTATTTATCTCTTGGGCTTCCTCTACGACCTCCATGCTACCCACCAATACTAAATTGGTGATCCCTTGATGTCTCAGAACATGTCTTACCAACTGATCCCTTCTTCTAATCAAGTTGTGCCACAAATTCCTCTTCTCCCCAATTCTATTCAGTAACTTCTCATTAATTACATGATCTACCCATCTAATCTTCAGCATTCTTCTGTTGCACCACATTTCGAAAGATACTATTCTCTTCTTGTCTAAACTATTTATTATCCATGTTTCACTTCCATACATGGCTACACCCCATACAAATACTTTCAGAATCGACTTCCTGACAGTTACATCCATTCTTGATGTTAACAAATTTCTCTTCTTCAGAATCGCATTCCTTGCCATTGCCAGTCCACGTTTTATATCCTCTCTACTTTGACCATCATCAGTTATTTTGCTCCCCAAATAACAAAACTCATCTACTACTTTTAAGTGTCTCATTTCCTAATCTAATTGCCTCACCATCACTCGATTCAATTCGACAACATTCTATTATCCTCGTTTTGTTTTTGTTGGTGTTCATCTTATATGCTCCTTTCAAGACACTGTCCATTCCTTTCAGCTGCTGTTCTAGTTCCTTTGCTGTCTCTGACAGAATTACAGTGTCATTGGCAAACTTCAAAGTTTTAATTTCTTCTCCATGGATTTTAATTCCTACCCCAATTTTTTCTTTTGTTTCCTTTACTGCTTACTCAAAATACAGATTGAATAACATTGGGAATAGGCTGCAACCCTGTCTCACTCCCTTCCCAACCACTGCTTCCCTTTTGTGCCCCTCGACTCGTATAACCGCCATCCGGTTTCTGTGCAAATTGTAGACTTAATGAATGGTAATTACAGATTTGTTTGACTCATGGGAGAGTGAGCCTAAGATACTTGACGACAGATGCCGAATATCTTGTTAAAACCTGCTTACATAGTTTATCAAGAACCAGTTTTAAGTTAAGAAGCTGGTAATATACAACTGCCTCTTATGTATCATTCACGTAGTGATAGCAAAGAAAAGATTACACAAATTACTGTGTGCACAGAGGAATTTAAGCAGTTATTATTCTCGTGCCCCATGTGTGAAAGGAGCTGGAAGAAACCATAATACAGAGTGCATGGAAAGTACTTCTGCAATGCAGTTCACAGCGGTTTGCATAGTGTTTATGTAGATATAGAGTATTAAAAGTTAGTTAATTAGAAGACTTTTCATAATTGTACTAGTTTACCACATGTAGATTATGCTTTTGAGATTTGTTTTAGTCATTAAGTATTTTATGTGTTTCTGTTAGCTATATTAAATGATAGTGTGTGCTGTACTGTTTTTATTTTTATTTTTTTTTATTTTTTATTTATTTATTTTTTTTAACAGCTCTTGAGCTAGCAGAAATGAAGAGACATCCTAAGTCTGAAGAATTACGTAACAAGTATATGAAATGGTTATTGGAATCAAAACAGGAAGACAAAGCTGGAGAAATTAAAGAAAGAGAAGGAGACTATGAAACTGCACTTAACTTGTATTTGAAATCTAATATGCCTGCCAAAGCCTCCAGGTATTGAAATAAATTTTTAATTATCTTCATATTCACACTTCAGAAAGCTACCTTATGTTGTATTTCTGACACACTCCTCATCGTGGGGATGTTTCTGCAGTGTTTGAAACAGTACAGCAGAAATAGTGACATGGTGAAGATTTGTATTGGCTTCAAAGGTGCATTGAAAAAGCCCAGTTAGTAGGAGTACTGTTAAAGAAAGGTAAAGAACCAAATTGAATTTCCAACTCCATTATTGATTCATCTTCCACATTCCATAGTTCTCGTAATGAATGACAACTTTCATGGATTCATAATGGTTCCATTAATACACTGACAAAGAGAACCAGTTGTTAGAAACTACATTAAGAATTAATCACAATTGGACTGCTGTAAGCAATTTTTTTCTTATTCAAGCTGAATTGACTGCAACAGTAAATTTAGCAGATACCCTGGTTTGAAAAATACTGTTGCTTCCTCATTGTAGTGGAGCAGCACAATATCACTATGGAAACAAGAGTAGGTGGTGCTTCATTACTTGACAAGGCCATGCCAGAACCCAGCATCTAAGCCAGCCAAGGGCTGATATGAGTCAATTGTGTGGTATAATCAGTTTGGCTTAGATACTGTTAACGTGGACCTTTTTTTCCATAACAGAACTTTGTAAGGCATAGACTTGACTTTGTTTTGGAATACGAACTTAAGGAGCTTGCACTCTTTCTGCGGCACGGAACTACCCGTGCAGCCCAGAGTTGGCTTATTATGGAAGAGGATGTGTGGACTGTCAGCTTTCTGGCACTAGCCACACTATACACCATCTACTCATGGCCTGCTTGACTTTATAATCACTTACAGTAGCAACTGGGTACCAGCACTGCCAATAAGATTGGCAGTGCTGGTGCCCAGTTGTAAAATTGCTTCATTAGCCAAGCATGCAACGGCTGCCCCATGGGTGCACAACATTGCCACAGGTGTGGCAGAAAGGGACACTTGCAGGAGGTATGTTATATCAGTTCAATGCAGGTACATCCAACCTATGAAAGTGCACCAAGTGAGTGATATATCTGCAGAAGTGCTGAATTCTCATGATGCAACCCAACAAATGAACTTAGATGACTTCTAAGCAAACACTCTGCAAGTTTACTTTTGGATAAAGGTTCTTGTGTGTTGTTAAACTAGTCTACTTACTTTTGTTCATAGTTGCTGCAGTTGCAGGCAGCCAAGACAAATCTTTAAGCCTATCACCCCCATCATGTGTCCTTGCTATTAATGCTTACAGTTTTACTCACAACCAAGTCACTCATCCAGTAATTTTTCTGGTGATAGCTGACACAACATGGGCAAGGTTTCTGGAATAGTCTCTTCACATGCTTTTTGAATTTACAATCCATGAAACAGCAAAATGACTAAAATACAACCTGTACTTGTGTTCTTTAAGCTACTGTGTGTGACAGATTTACTGTGCAATCTCTTAGCCAGTCGACTTGAACAAAAGTCGACTTTTCAGTTGCCATCCACAAGGACACTGCACCTAATGCCTGTATGGTTTTCTAGCAACTTACAGGGTCCCCTGATTGAAGGCTGCATCAGAGCTCCTTAACAGCCTTTCTCACTGCACCCACTCAGTTGTGTTGTGCCCTCCACCAGTGCATGTCATCACTGAGGCCTTTTCCTTCCAGGTGGCCAGCCCCAGAGTGGGGCCTTGTGAATTCAGATACCACTCAACCTGGTCCTGCAGGTCTATCATCCAGGTCTGTGATGTTTTCCATGGGCTCTAGCCACATACTTTGGTCGTGCCACAAAAATCAATTTCATCTCCGTCATTCTGGTTTGCAGTCATATGCTTCTCCGCTCCCATAAACCCTCTGGTTGCAAGGTGACTCGTACAACTTCCATCAAAACTTGTTGTGCCCAGGCCTTCTGTAACAGCACCCACAGACAGCAATCTGATGCCACTCACAGTGGTGGGTCCTCCGGACCACGCAACACTTACGTTTTTCTCTGTTGGTGGTCAGGAAAGGGTCAGTCATTATGGAAATTGCATAGCTGGCATAACATTACTGAGAACTGCAGTGATGCCACTAGTCAGACGATAGTTGTCATCAGGAACACCCTCTGACAAGAACCGCGTCAGAATCTTGCATATAAAGCAGCCAAATGCTGGTCTGATTCACTTCTGATAAGATCTAAGATGTGTGGATCATGTGACCAGTTTGGCTTAAGTACTACTATTTTGACCTCTATTTGTCATAAGTGGAATTTTAATACAGAATAGACTGGACTTTCCTTTGTAATATGGGCTTAAGTTGGTTTGGATTGTTTCCAAGGAGCATACTGTATATATCTCTTGTAAATTACTGGGTTGAGTTGTTGGCTTGTCTTGCATTGATAGCTGTTAACAGGAATTGTCAGTTCTATAGTCTAGAGAAGAAATGTCTATAGTCTCAAGAAGAAATATCTGTTGTGGAATGTTCATAATTTTCTGTTTTATTGGTTCCCAATTTTTTTCTCTGTTCCATGGGTGCTTATTGATAACATTTCCACCAAAATACAAAATCTATGTGTTGCAATAGACAAAAATATGATGTGTAAATCAATATTATTCTTCTGAGACTTACCAAGCGGGAAAGCGCCGGTAGACAGGCACAATAAAATAACACACAAACACACACACCAAATTACGAGCTTTCGCAAGCGGCAGTTGCTTTGTCAGGAAAGAGGGAAGGAAAAGGAAAGATGAAAGGATGTGGGTTTTAAGGGAGAAGGTAAGGAGTCATTTCAATCCCGGGATCGGAAAGACTTACCTTAGGGGCAAAAAAGGATAGGTATATACTCACGCGCACACACACACACACACACACACACACACACACACACACATATCCATCCATACATATACAGACACAAGCAGACATATTTAAAGGCAAAGAGTTTGGGCAGAGATGTCAGTCAAGGCGGAAGTGCAGAGGCAAAGATGATGTTGAATGACAGGTGAGGTATGAGTGACGGCAACTTGAAATTAGCGGAGATTGAGGCTTGGTGGATAACGCGAAGAGAGGATACATTGAAGGGCAAGTTCCCATCTCTGGAGTTCGGATAGGTTGGTGTTGGTGGGAAGTATCAAGATAACCCGGACGGTGTAACACTGTGCCAAGTTTTGCTGGCCATGCACCAAGGCATGTTTAGCCACAGGGTGATCCTCATTACCAACAAACACTGTCTGCCTGTGTCCATTCATGCGAATGGACATTTTGTTGCTGGTCATTCCCACATAGAAAGCGTCACAGTGTAGGCAGGTCAGTTGGTAAATCACGTGGGTGCTTTCACACGTGGCTCTGCCTTTGATCATGTACACCTTCCGGGTTACAGGACTGGAGTAGGTGGTGGTGTGAGGGTGCATAGGACAGGTTTTACACCAGGGGTGGTTACAAGGATAGGAGCCAGAGGGTAGGGAAGGTGGTTTGGGGATTTCATAGGGATGAACCAAGAGGTTACGAAGGTTAGGTGGACGGCGGAAAGACACTCTTGGTGGAGTGGGGAGGATTTCATGAAGGATGGATCTCATTTCAGGGCAGGATTTTAGGAAGTCGTATCCCTGCTGGAGAGCCACATTCAGAGTCTGATCCAGTCCCGGGAAGTATCCTGTCACAAGTGGGACACTTTTGGGGTTCTTCTGTGAGAGGTTCTGGGTTTGAGGGGATGAGGAAGTGGCTCTGTTATTTGCTTCTTTACCAGGTCTTGAGGGTAGTTGTGGGATGCAAAAGCTCGTTTTCAGGTTGTTGGTGTAATGGTTAAGGGATTCAGGACTGGAGCAGATTCGTTTGCCACGAAGGCCTAGGCTGTAGGGAAGGGACCGTTTGATATGGAATGGGTGGCAGCTGTCATAATGGAGGTACTGTTGCTTGTTGGTGTGTTTGATGTGGACGGATGTGTGAAGTTGTCCATTGGACAGATGGGGGTCAACGTCAAGGAAAGTGGCATGGGATTTGGAGTAGAACCAGGTGAATCTGATGGAACCAAAGGAGTTGAGGTTGGAGAGGAAATTCCATGTGATTTACCAACTGATCTGCCTACACTGTGACGCTTTCTATGTGGGAACAACCAGCAACAAAATGTCCATTCGCATGAATGGACACAGGCAGACAGTGTTTGTTGGTAATGAGGATCACCCTGTGGCTAAACATGCCTTGGTGCACGGCCAGCACATTTTGGCACAATGTTACACCGTCCGGGTTATCTGGATACTTCCCACCAACACCAACCTATCCGAACTCCAGAGATGGGAACTTGCCCTTCAATGTATCCTCTCTTCTCGTTATCCACCAGGCCTCAATCTCCGCTAATTTCAAGTTGCCGCCACTCATACCTCACCTGTAATTCAACATCATCTTTGCCTCTGCACTTCCGCCTTGACTGACATCTCTGCCCAAACTCTTTGCCTTTAAATATGTCTGCTTGTGTCTGTATATATATGGATGGATATGTGTGTGTGTGTGTGTGTGTGTGTGTGTGTGTGTGTGTGTGCGCGCACGCGAGTATATACCTATCCTTTTTTTCCCCTAAGGTAAGTCTTTCCACTCCCGGGATTTGAATGACTCCTTACCTTCTCCCTTAAAACCCACATCCTTTCATCTTTCCTTTTCCTTCCCTCTTTCCTGACGAAGCAACCGCCGGTTGCAAAAGCTCGTAATTTTGTGTGTGTGTTTCTGTGTTATTTTATTGTGCCTGTCTACCGGCGCTTACCCGCTTGGTAAGTCTTGGAATCTTTGTTTTTAATATATTTTTCCCATGTGGAAGTTTCTTTCTATTTTATTTGCAATATAATTCTTCTGTTTTATATACATATGATGCCTATGTGAATTGCAATTGAACTGAAATCGGTTTTCATTATGACAGTAAACATTAAGGATGAAATGTTCTTAAAATCAAGTGTACAAATTTGAAGATCTTTGAAGAGGCCTCACATTTGATTATTTGCTTTACACAATACTCGTACTACTTTTTTTTACCTCACTTTAGATGCACTGCTTTGGAAGATATTTTTGTAAGACAGAAAGCAGTGAAAAAAGGGTGATAAACCGGCTCTGTTGTCTACAGCAAAATACAATGAGATATATTTCTAATGGCAAAATTCACTCAGTTACTTAATTTTCAGAAACTTGTGGTGTGAGCATAATATAATCTGTGGTGGCCCACATGCAGTCACATTTGATAATGAGACTTGGTGGTGTATCAGCTAGAAATGGCATTTTGGTGTTACTCTTGTTGAGCCTCCTGATAAAGAATGGACGCTTCAGAAGGCTGTTAGGTCTGACCACTGAACTAGGGTGTGGAAGTCACACTTCAGAATTTTAGCCAGTGACCATGGATAATACTGCTTCTCTTTGCAAAAAAATCATTCAGTGTGTTGCAGATGTCACCAAGAATTAGAACACTCAGGAATGAGGACTGCATTAAGATACAGATAAACAACAAGCCAACAAATCATAAAAAAGATAATCTGTACACACAGCATTAACAATATACTTCAACTATACTACTTAATAATATTTGACCTGACACCAGGTAACGTGACCTAGTAATTTTACGGAAAGCACATACTTTGGGAAAAATCTGCTTATCTCACTCATATTAAATAATTGCTTTTTATCTTCAGTTAGTTGTTTCCTACATCTTGATTTTATGGTGATTTATTCAAAGAAAATAGTTACCTAAATCTGTAACAACAGGAGTCTGTTTGCAATAGACTATTATTTCTCATGGAGCTTTACTGTGGATTCTGTTACTTGGCATGTAGCTGACAGCAATTTTCGATCCTTGAATCTAGATAATCATATACTTGTAGAGCGAGTATCTGAATAGTGTGTTTTACTCTATGAAAGTTAAGTGATTGATCAATGAGAGTGCATGCATGGTAGACAGAAATACATAATCCCTCTTACACACGGATGCGAGGTATAGCTGGAAAGACTGTTGTGTCCTGTCATGGAGACCAAGGTGGAGCCATCTTCACTGGCAGTAGTGGGTCCATATTGATGGCAAGAGCTATTTCCATTTCCATAGTTGTTGGAGGTAACAGAATAGACTGTTATCTTCTAGAAGAAATGTCTGATGGGGGATCTTTACAATTTGCTGTTAAGTTTATATAGGTTCCCAAAATTTTACTTTATATCTGATGGGCGCTTAGTGATGACTTGTCCACCCACACTGTGTTTTCTCAAGGAGGAATTTGAAACATTGAACTCCAGATGCCATGGAGACAGGTTCTGTCATCTCCACTTGTGGGAACCAGAATAATGGTGGTTGTGGACAACTAGCAGCCAGTGGTGAGTCTGACAAGAAATCCTGTGAATGTTTTCAGAATGTGATAATATGCACCCCAGCTCTGTCACATAATAAATCAATCGTTTGGTGCAGGCTGCTTTCTGGACAGGCTGAAATATGCAGAAGTTTGATTTATCCATAAAAAGGGCAGACGAGAGTGGTATCTTAATGTTGTTGTTGTTACCACTCCCCGTAAGCTTGGACTCTTCATGAGGATTCTAGAGCTGAAATGTTGAACCAGATTGTGAAAAGTTACATCTAAATTACCCTAGTAGTACAACTGATGTCCAAGGATTGTGGCCTTTGCTGTTGTCATGTAGTTATTACTGTCCTCGAGATTGGGACATAACTTTTATAGTTGGTCAGCTCTATGGTTGAAGAGTCTGTATCTTTGGTATGAAGAGACAGAAGATCCCCCATTGTCTGTGTTGTTTTATGAAGGTAATACACCATACCTACAAGAGGGATGTCATTAATGGGAGAACAGCTTTTTTTTTTAAGAAGTACGATATTATGATCCATACACTTCAATCGTGCAAGATCATAGCATGTTGTAACAACTTAGCTTTTGTTATATAACTCTGCTGGGACTTGATTCATGAGATCATACAAGGAAAATACTTCATGAAAGCCAGTCTGTGAATTAGTTGACTCTGCTTTGAAAAAATAGTCAGTAATCCATTGTAGTCTTCATTCTCTAAAATATTTGAACAAATTGAACAGAGTGAAACATATCTACAGTTAAAGGTGATTTGCTTATTCTAATTTTTATAGATGAGTCACTATTGCGTATTTAGGCTTGTCAGGAAATATGTCTCAACAAACTGACTGTTCACAGGCAGACTGCAATGTTAGTCCTATCTAGTAACTTTAATACTCTGCCAGAAATGCCGTCATAGGCAGATCACATACTACTTTTAAGCAGCATGATTAATTCAGTCATTCATTTTGCTCTGTGTATCATATAATGAAGGAGAATCTTCAGGAATGTGGACTGAGTTAAGTTATACATCAATTAATGTGGAATAACTGTTAGAACCTACATTGATAATTAGCCAGCTTTAATCTACTATAACTATTATTTAAACCAAGTTTGAAATAGTGAAATCAACACAAATACTGGTACTTTGAATACAAGCTGTTGCATCATTAGTTATGACAATTAGTTGCAATTTGTCTCCTACTTGTAGTTTAATATCTGCATGACAAAACTGATATTTAACATATGGTACAGTTACGTTTTTGTCATCTCCTTAAGGTGCCATATTATTTAAATAATTCTGTCTCTGTTATAAACAGTACCTGTTGCATTGCATGTTATGCATTTATATTTGATGTTCCAAAAGCATGTTTAAAATTCATTCATTCAAATTTGTTACCGCTGTGAAGATGTAATCATTTAAATTAGTAGTCTTTGATTTCAATGTGTTATCATTTCTGCTATAGCTGTTATTCTTGTTTGTCAGTGCTCCAAATTGTTTTCACTTTATTCTTGGAGTATTTGTTTATGGTAAATGTGTTATGCTGTTTCGAAAACAGATTGATGGATTTTGCAATACATTGGTGGTGGTGTTTTATCTGTTGACTATAGCTTTTCTTCTGCTTTAGAAAGTTTTTATCAATCTTACACGAGATATTTTAATATCACGTTATGTATCATTTACATATACCTTTCTTTTAATATTACATTTGTTTGTTTTTAATGGAAAATAGTAGTTAAAATGCCAAAATAATAGTTTTTTGTGAACACTATATGTTTTGACATCCTAGGTTGTCGGGTGTTCTGCCGGATATCAGCGTCGTACTTGCACGATATTTTGGTCACATAGCTCGTAACCTTCATCAGGTGCGACCTGAGACTACTACTCGAGTGGACCTGGTCCAGTATTTATGCCTATGGCCTTCCCCCTCCACCAATGGCTGCAGGCGCTTCCTCTGTGGTCGGTGTCCATTCCCTGCGACCTGCTGGAGCATTGCTGCTCTGTTTTCCATCTGCTGCGGTTCTAGGTGTTCCCTCTGCAGTCCGCGTCCACCAAACCCACTCCTGGGGGTTTCATCTACGGTCTGGGGTACCAAGCGTTTCGCCTGCGGGCCGCGCCCACTCACCACGACCTGTTGGAGCGTTGCTGTTCCGTTTTTCGTCCGCTGCGGCTCTGGATGTTCCCTCTGTGGTCCGCGCCCACCAGTCCCACTTCTGGGTGTTCCATCTTCAGTCCGGTGCACCTGGCAGTTCGATAGGGGCTCGTTTTCCATCTCCATGTCTCTGGTTCTTCTGTTTGTGTAGTGTTGCAGTTCGCCCCGTTGCTCCTTTAACAATTCCAGGACCAGCCGCAACACTACACAAAAAGAAGAACCAGAGACATGGAGATGGAAAACGAGCCCCTATCGAACTGCCAGGCGCACCAGACCGAAGATGGAACACCCAGAAGTGGGACTGGTGGGCGCGGACCGCAGAGGGAACATCCAGAGCCGCAGCGGACGAAAAACGGAGCAGCAACGCTCCAAAAGGTCATGGTGAGGGGGCGCGGACCGCAGACAGAACGCTTGGTACCCCAGACCGTAGATGAAACCCCCAGGAGCGGGTTTAGTGGGCGCGGACCGCAGAGGGAACACCTAGAACCGCAGCAGACGGAAAACGGAGCAGCAACGCTCCAGCAGGTCGCAGGGAATGGGCGCGGACCACAGAGGAAGCGCCTGCAGCCGTTGGTGGAGGGGGAAAGCCATAGGCTTAAATACTGGACCAGGTCCACTCGAGGAGCAGTCTCAGGTAGCACATGATGAAGGTTACGAGCTATGTGACCAAAATATCGTGCAAGTACGACGCTGATATCCGGCAGAACACCCGACAACCCAAGATGTCATTAGATCACCGGGAAAGCCTGAAGAGTTACACTATATGTTTTGTATGTTTTTTGGCCATAACATGATTTCTGCACTGCTTGAATTCATACTTTTATAAGTTCACCTACATAATATTCTCCTTGCACCATCCAGACTAGTATGTTTCTGGCCTGTAACACCTCTATGAGACTGTGCATGCCCTCAGCCTATTTCTTCACCACATGATTCACATTCTTGTAATTACCCCTGCTGAAAATCTTATGCTGTGTAGTCCGTACCACTATTCATTGCAGCCCATCACTGGTAAGAGTTGTTTCGTCACTGGGAAGTTAGCTAGTTGTTGACACATGGCACAACAGGTGTTTATTTCTCAGCTTGATGCTGACTGAACTGTAAGTGAGAGTGAATGGAATACAGTCTTTAACGGTCAAATGTAAGACCTTGCTGCATACGACACTCTCTAAGACAACTGCTCTAACCTTGGACATTACATTATGATGTAGATTTATTTATTTAGTTTGTCTCTTCCTCCAGCACTATTAACTGAGAACAAGGAAAGTAGGATCCCGTTTCTACACAAGTGCTTCATTCGTACCATTCACATGGATAAAATTGGGCTAATTTTCTCTGGATCATTTTTCAGTCTCCTGCTTCTACCCATTTCTGCCATTTCTTTCCCAATCCCTATTATTATTTTCTCTTTATGACTTGATATTATATTTCGTGTTTTCTAATGTTGCGTTTTCATTTTCCTCAACATATGCTTCTTGTTTCCTTTTTCCTTGTTTCTTCCTCCTTTTAGTAGTAGTAGTAGTAGTAGTAGTAGTTTTATTCATCCGTAGATCTCTTTTTACAAGGATATAGGACATGTCAAAGTATTTACAAGCTTAGATCAATTTACAATAAGCTAATTCGTATACACATAGCCCGACATAGACATAGACATATGAATACAGTCTTTCCTTTCTTTGAAAATGCCATTAGTCCTCTCAGCCACAACCATTTTCTTAGCTCTTCAAATTTAATCTCTTGCCAAAATTTCAAATCAGATTTGCCATATTTTCTGGGATGTTGGGTGTATATTGACTGGCTTTCCCATTGTTTTTGTAAAAAACCTCAAATGATGTAGTAAAAATAAAAAGATTTTTGAAGAGGTCCCAACACAATATTGGGCTGAACATGTTTGTGCCATTTTGTCACTGTGCCATGAGTGGCAAATGTGCAGTTTGTCATAGGTTGGTTTACAGTTCAGTATTTGTGTGTGGGATTTGTGTATTGTAGCTCCATTGGACTGATAGCAGTGTGACAAAAGAAGAGTTTCCTAGTGAGGTTGTTCTATGAATTTGTAGATTGTGTATAAAAGATAGGAATATTGCAAGACAAAAGCTGAAGATTTGTGCCTTCGTGTAGAGCCTGAGACCGCAAACATTGAGATAGAGCAGTTGACAGGTGGGGGAGGGGGGGGGGGGGGGGGGGTGGTAACAAAAGATGGAAAAAAGGGAATAGTTTGTGTAGTTTTGTTACTATGGAGCTAAAGGGTAGATACAGCATGCTGCCTGTTGAAAGAGAGGAGCCTCATTAGCTGTAGAAGAATGGGTGCAGCAGACCATCAATAAGAATTTACTAGCGAGGTCTGACACTTAGATGAGTAGAGATCTTGCTGCTAGGTAAGTCTTATGGGGGAGGCCAACATGTGCAGGTGAAACTAAGATCAAGGTACCATGTGACAAGTATTTTAAAACCTAATGTTACAATACCAGAGAAGGAAAGTTGCCACTCACCATAATGTGGAGATGCTGAGTCACGTTAAGGACAGGAACTGTGGAGAGTCGGTCGAGGAAATGGTTGGTATCTTTTATATAGAAGGATAGGTTCCAGGTAATAGATTGAAGGTGTTGGTCTACGAGAGCAGAGAATCTCTCAGCGGGGACACAGTAACCGGCCACAATGGGGCTTCCTGGGTGGTTGGGTTTGTGGACTTTAGGGAGCATGTAGAAGGTGAGAGTGCGGGGAGTGGTAGGGGTAAGAAGAGAGATGGACTCTGGGGAGAGGTGCTGGGATGAGCCTAAGGATTTGAGTAGTGACTGGAGATCCTGCTGGATTACTGGAATGGGATCACTGTGGCATGGTTTTTAGGTGGAAGTATCTGACAGCTGGCGGAGTCCTTCTGCCACGTATTCCTCGCAGTTCAAAACAGCGGTGGTGGAGCCTTTGTCTGCAGGTAGGATTATAAGGTTGGGATCAGTTTTTAGATGGTGGACTGCGATTCTTCCTGCAGATGTAAGGTTCATTTGCATGTCAAGGGATTCGGGGAGTGATGGTGAGGCGAGGTTTGAGGTTAAGAAATTTTGGAAAGTTAACAGGGGTTGGTTTGGAGGCAGTGGGGGTGGATCACAGTTGGAGGGAGGAATGAACTGAATTAGGCAAGGTTCAATATTGGTGTTTGGTTGAATCTGATTGGTCGGAATGGTGGCGAAAAAGTGTTTTCACTGTAGGGACCCGGAGAAGGAGAGAAGGTCTTTAACTAGTCCTACATTGTTGAATTTGGGAGTGGGGCAAAAAGTGAAGCTTTTGGAAAGGACTGATATTTCTGTGGGGCTAAGGCTTCTGGAGGAAAGGTTCATAACGGTCTTGCAGGTCTGTTTAGGGTCTGGGTTCTGTGTGGTGTTGGGAGGGAGTTTTGGAGGGTGGAGTAAGTGTAGCAGGTCTGCAAGACAAGGTTTGTCAGCTATGAGTGGGCATGGGGGAGGTTTGGAGGTTGTTGTAGAAGTGGTGGACAGTGGTACTCCAAGGCGGGAGTAGGAAGTGAGCAGGATGGAGAGCTTTTTGAGGTGGCATTGTGTATGTTGCTCAAGTTCCTGCAGAGCAAGAGTTTCAATGTGTGTTATGGGTTCCATGAATTTGGGATTACATAGCAGGAGAATTTTTTGGATGGAGAGAAGCTACTGCAAGGAGGATTGGGCTTGGTTGATATGAGTTTGCAGGACTATTTTGGTGAGGACTGTGGATTGGCAGAACCTGAACAGGTGGAGGTCATTGTGGAAGGAGGCATGGCAACCAGAGATGGGTAATTCGTTGGTAAGGCCATTAGGGGTCATTTCATGAACCAAGCAACAACACAGGAACAGTATGTGGGACTGGGATCTGACTAGGGATAAGGAAACTTTTTTGTATTGACGCAGATGGAAGGAGCAAAAAATATGAAAAATTACGTAAGAAAGTAGAATTACATCCGAAAAATTACGCAAAAATACACCCAAATATGTGTGAAAAGTACGAAAGGACGAAATGGATGCACAGGGGGAAAAAAACGAGATGAAATCTAAGGAAGACAACAATAGCGGAAGGCGAAAACTCACTAAAATTGGTGAGAAGTCACAAGGGTCAAAGTAGAGAATAACTAATGATTAATAAATATATGTATATTACTGTGGGTAGCAGCTTTGAGGGCGGATAAGCGTAAAGAAGGGGGACGGCAGATGTGACTGGATGAGGTGGATTTAGTGGATGCGAACAGGAATAGAATGGAGAAAGTGTGGGGGGTGGGGAGGGGTTTGTAGTTATAGATGTAAGATCATATGGCACTGGAAAAGTCCAGGGGATAACATGCAAAAATACGGGAACTGACACAGGGAGCGTGATCAGTTTGATGGCATAATTATATTGGCGGGAGTAATGTGGGACATAAGATGGTGCACTAACAATCAGCGTGGTCTTGAGGCTGTCTGTTGCATGTGGCTGAGATGGTTGATACAGTGTGGCTCATAAGTAGAGCATGCAGTGCGGTTCATAAGGCGCACACACACACACACACACACACACACACACACACACACACACACACACACACACACAAAAAAAAAAAAAAAAAAAAAAAAAAAAAAAAAAAAAAGGGAAAGAAAGGAAAGAAGGATGGACATAGTGTAGCGTGTAGCAATTCAAAAGAAAGTTGTTACAAAGGAAAGCAGCACAGGGTTAGGATTGAAGAAAAGCCGTTAGGCAAAAATCAAACAATGGAAAATCCAGGATAGAATGTAACAATACCAGAGAAGGAAAGTTGCCACTCAAGATATAGCAGAGATGCTGAGTCACGATAGGCACAACAAAGAGATTCACACAATTATAGCTTTTGGCCACTAAGGTCTTTGTCAGCAATAAACACACATACACACACTCACGCAAACACTACTAGCACACACGTTTGCAATCACAGAGAACTGAAACTCCACTGCAAGCAGCAGCACCAGTGCATGATGGGAGTGGCTGGGGGGGGGGGGGGGTGGAGGCTGGGGCGGGGAGGGGGAGGGATAGTATGGTGAGAGTGGCGGACAGTGGAGTGTTGCAGTTTAGATGGAGGGCAGGAGAGAAGGTGCAGAGGGGGAGGGGGAAGTAGCAGTAAGGAGAGAAATAAAAAGAAATTAAAAGACTGGGTGTGGCGGTGAAATGACGGCTGTGTAGTGCTGGAAAGGGAACTGGGAGGGGGCTGGTTGGGTGAGGAGAGTGACTAACGAAGGTTTAGGCCAGGAGGATTACGGGAACATAGGATGAATTGCAGAGAAAGTTCCCACCTGAGCAATTCAGAATAGTTGCTGTTGGTGGGAAGGGTCCATATGGCACAGGCGGTGAAGCAGTCATTGAGAAGAGGGATATCATGTTTGGCAGCATGTTCAGCAGCAGGGTGATCCACTTGTTTTTTGGCCACAGTCTCTCAGTGGCCATTCATGCGGACAGGCAGCTTGTTGGTTGTCATGCCTACATAGAATGCAGCACAGTGGTTGCAGCTTAGCTTTTAAATCACATAACTGGTTTCACAGGTAGCAGGGTGTATGGGACAGGTCTTGCATCTAGGTCTATTACAGGAGTATGAGCCATGAGGTAATGGATTGGGAGCAGGGATTGTGTAAGGCTGGACGAGTGTAGGTTTGGTGGACGACGGAATACCGCAGTAGGAGGGGTGGGAAGGGTAGTGGGCAGGACATTTCTCATTTCAGGGCACGATGAGAGGTAATCAAAACCCTGGCAGAGAATGTAATTCAATTGCTCCAGTTCCGGATGGTACTGAGTTATGAGGGGAAAGCACCTCTGTAGCCGGACTGTGGTACTTTGGGAGATGGTGGGAGACTGGAAAGATAAGGCATGGGAGATTTGTTTTTGTACAAGGATGCGAGGATAATGACAGTCAGTGAAATCTTCAGTGAGATCCTCGGTATATTTTGAGAGGGACTGCTTGTCACTGCAGATGCGATGACCATGGGTGGCTAGGCTGGATGGAAGGGACTTCTTGGTATGGAATGGGTGGCAGCTGTTAAACTGGAGGTATTGCTGGTGGTTAGTAGGTTTGATATGGATGGAGGTACTGATGTAGCCATCTCTGAGGTGGAGTTCAACATCTAGGATGGTGGTTTGTTGGGTTGAGTAGGACCAGGTGAAGCAAATGGGGGAGAAGTTGTTGAGGTTCTGGAGGAATGCGAGTAAGGTGTCCTCACCTTCAATGCAGATAGCAAAGATGTCATCAATGAATCTGAACCAGGTGAGGGGTTTAGGATTCTGGGTTTTTAGGAAGGATTCCTTTAGATGGCCCATGAATACTGATATTGACAATATTTCTTTTTTTGTCACATCAGTTCGTTATTTCAAAGGAAGCATGCATTTGACATATATTTATACAATTTATATGCATCTTTGGATGAAGATTGTGTCAACCTATTGTGCTATTCAATAATTACTGGAATATAGCTTCTGCCACCTCCATATTGGTTAGATTGTTGCAGAATAATTATGAACTGCTACAAAATGAAGAAATTGTTTCAAGAGTGATCTCTGCTTTAGTGAAAGCTCAATTGTATGAGCAAGCTGGTGATCTGTGTGAGAAAGTAAATGACACAGAAAAAGCCTTCCAGTACTACAGAAGAGGAAATGCATTTGCGAAAGCTATTGAATTGGCACGATATGTAGCACCATCAGGTATGTGTTCAAGTACTTATAAAGTTTTTGTACCTTTATGTGGAAAAAATGTCCAAATGAATGTTAATATTTATGCACTTTGAAAATATCATGGATAAAAAATAATATTTCTGGTATACAATAGTAAATTTTTCTTTGAAATTTAAAGTGAGAAATAGTGTTATCATAATTTTTTTAATCACCGTGGTAAATGAGTCCTGATTATCTGTGACAATATTATTTTTTTGCCTTATGCCTGCTGTAATGTACTGGAATATTACTATATCATAAAATGTAAATATGAATTTGTTATGTTCCGTGTATAGGTGTAAGTGTTTCCAGATTTGAGTTTTCCCAGCTTTTCGTAGCTTTAACTTTTGCACCTGAAATAACGTATTATGACTGTGTCATTGCAGCTGGATTGGACTTTTATGATATTACTGGTTTTGAGTATGTGGGAACTGAAATACCCCAATACGTATGGGACTCTCATTAATAAACACAAAGACTTCCTTCTGTTACTATCTCCACACATTGTCACAAAAATACAAAAACTTCTTCTATTCGAAGCTTTAAAACATAGGGAACACCATATAAATTGCGTTCTCAAACTGTGACATAAAAGTTGTAACATGAATGAATCTCATATGTCTTTTTTTTGTTTCTGCACATATGTCACACCATATTGTTACAGTGCTTGCATTTGTTCTGGCATGTTGCATTACTTTAGCATGGGATGATGATACATGGAACTTACACAAAAGCCCACTTAGCTACTACTTTGTCTTGTGGAGTTTCACCTTGAAGTTCTGGAGCAACATTCTGTACACTCATAACATGCAAAAACAAATAACAAAACCACCAAACAGTTTCATACGCTTCATTAATAATTCACTATACGGTCCTCTGGTTTGGAGCCGAGTGGAAGGCTTAAACCAGAGGCTCAGACGATTCTGCGGAGAGCTGGGGTGCAAATTTCTCGACCTCCGCTATCAGGTGGAGAAATGTAGGGTGGGGTTTTTTTAGGTTAGAGAATTCCCTCCCTAGGCCCGACAAGATGCCTCCTGAGACGCGGCAAGGCAGGAGTAGGCAAAATGCAACAGGGAATAACAATATTAATGTGCTAATAGTAAACTGCAGGAGCGTCTATAGAAAGGTCCCAGAACTGCTCTCATTAATAAATGGTCACAACGCCCATATAGTACTAGGGACAGAAAGTTGGCTGAAACCACATGTAAACAGTAATGAAATCCTAAACTCAGATTGGAATGTATACCTCAGAGACAGGCTGGACAGTGAAAGGGGAGGCGTGTTTATAGTGATAAGAAGTGCAATAGTATCGAAGGAAATTGACAGAGATTCGAATTGTGAAATGATTTGGGTGAAGGTCACGGTTAAAGCAGGCTCAGACATGGTAATTGGATGTCTCTATAGGCCCCCGGGCTCAGCAGCTGTTGTGGCTCAGCACCTGAAGAATAATTTGGAAAATATTTCAAGATTTCCCCACCATGTAATAGTTCTGGGTGGAGATTTTAATTTGCCGGATATAGACTGGGAGACTCAAACGTTCATAACGGGTGGCAGGGACAAAGAATCCAGTGAAATATTTTTAAGTGCTTTATCTGAAAACTACCTTGAGCAGTTAAACAGAGTACCGACTCGTGGCGATAACATATTAGACCTTCTGGTGACAAACAGACCAGAACTATTTGAATCAGTTAATGCAGAACAGGTAATCAGTGATCATAAAGCGATTACTGCATCGATGATTTCAGCCGTAAATAGAAATATTAAAAAAGGTGGGAAGATTTTTCTGTTTAGCAAAAGTGACAAAAAGCAGATTACAGAGTACCTGACGGCTCAACACAAAAGTTTTGTCTCAAGTACAGATAGTGTTGAGGATCAGTGGACCGAGTTCAAAACCATTGTACAATATGCGTTAGATGAGTATGTGCCAAGCAAGATCGTAAGAGATGGAAAAGAGCCACCGTGGTACAACAACCGAGTTAGAAAACTGCTGCGGAAGCAAAGGGATCTTCACAGCAAACATAAACGTAGCCAAAGCCTTGCAGAGAAACAAAAATTACAGGAAGCGAAATGTAGTGTGAGGTGGGCTATGCGAGAGGCTTTCAATGAATTCGAAAGTAAAGTTCTATGTACTGACTTGGCAGAAAATCCTAAGAAATTTTGGTCCTATGTCAAAGCGGTAGGTGGATCAAAACAAAATGTCCAGACACTCTGTGACCAAAATGGTACTGAAACAGAGGATGACAGACTAAAGGCTGAAATACTAAATGTCTTCTTCCAGAGCTGTTTCACAGAGGAAGACTGCACTGTGCTTCCTTCTCTAGATTGTCGCACAGTTAACAAAATGGTAGATATCGAAATAGACGACAGAGGGATAGAGAAACAATTAAAATCGCTCAAAAGAGGAAAGGCCGCTGGTCCTGATGGGATACCAGTTTGATTTTACACAGAGTACGCGAAGGAACTTGCCCCCCTTCTTGCAGCGGTGTACCATAGGTCTCTAGAAGAGCGAAGCGTTCCAAAGGATTGGAAAAGGCACAGATCATCCCCGTTTTCAAGAAGGGACGTCGAACAGATGTGCAGAACTATAGACCTATATCTCTAACGTCGATCAGTTGTAGAATTTTGGAACACGTATTATGTTCGAGTATAATGTCTTTTCTGGAGACTAGAAATCTACTCTGTAGGAATCAGCATGGGTTTCGAAAAAGACGGTCGTGTGAAACCCAGCTCACGCTATTCGTCCACGAGACTCAGAGGGCCATAGACACGGGTTAACAGGTAGATGCCGTGTTTCTTGACTTCCGCAAGGTGTTTGACACAGTTCCCCACAGTTGTTTAATGAACAAAGTAAGAGCATACGGACTATCAGACCAATTGTGTGATTGGATTGAGGAGTTCCTAGATAACAGAATGCAGCATGTCATTCTCAATGGAGAGAAGTCTTCCGAAGTAAGAGTGATTTCAGGTGTGCCGCAGGGGAGTGTCATAGGACCGTTGCTATTCACAATATACATAAATGACCTGGTGGATGACATCGGAAGTTCACTGAGGCTTTTTGCAGATGATGCTCTGGTGTATTGAGAGGTTGCAACAATGGAAAATTGTACTGAAATGCAGGAGGATCTTCAGCGGATTGACGCATGGTGCATGGAATGGCAATTGAATCTCAATGTAGACAAGTGTAATGTGATGCGAATACATAGAAAGATAGATCCCTTATCATTTAGCTACAAAATAGCAGGTCAGCAACTGGAAGCAGTTAATTCCATAAATTATCTGGGAGTACGCATTAGGAATGATTTAAAATGGAATGATCATATAAAGTTGATAGTCGGTAAAGCAGATGCCAGACTGAGATTCATTGGAAGAATCCTAAGGAAATGCAATCCGACAACAAAGGACGTAGGTTACAGTACGCTTGTTCGCCCACTGCTTGAATACTGCTCAGCAGTGTGGGATCCGCAACAGATTGGGTTGATAGAAGAGATAGAGAAGATCCAACGGAGAGCAGCGCGCTTCATTACAGGATCATTTAGTAATCGCGAAAGCGTTACGGAGATGATAGATAAACTCCAGTGGAAGATTCTGCAGGAGAGACGCTCAGTAGCTCGGTACGGGCTTTTGCTAAAGTTCCGAGAACATACCTTCACCGAAGAGTCAAGCAGTATATTGCTCCCTCCTACGTATATCTCGCGAAGAGACCGTGAGGATAAAATCAGAGAGATTAGAGCCCACACAGAATCATACCGACAATCCTTTCCACGTACAAACCGATAGAGGTACTCAGGGTACCCTCCGCCACACACCGTCAGGTGGCTTGCGGAGTATGGATGTAGATGTAGATGTAGAAAGTATCATTTACCTTGAGCAGAATCTTATTTTGTTTTGTTGGTACTTAGTGTTTGGTACTCCTTATCATCTGTTGCACGGAAGCATAGACACCAGCAGATATAGTACATACTATTTGTTCATTTATTTACTTTTCTTTTGTATGTATACAACTCTTTATACCATTCTTATCCATAGCATTTATCTTCAATTCAATACAATACAGACTTCAAACAGATCTTAACATCTAGTAAAACACTTATCAGAACCAAAATACATTAATAGAGGGGCTCTGCAAGGTGGCATATTAGGACCAATACTATTCCTGATATACATTATTGACTTTCCCAGTAGTGTTACTCATGGTGAAAAAATACTCTTCGCTGATGACAGCAATATTATAGTCACTGAGAAAACGAGAGAACTCCTTGCCGAGAAAGCAAATGAAACTCTCAAGGAAGTTTAAGATTGGTCAATAAGCAATAAAGTGACATTGAAAATAAAGAAAACTAATGCCATGAATTTCAGTTTGAACAGGGAAAAATGACAATGTTAAATTAAATGTAGATGGCACCTGTATAGACTGTGTAATTTCTAGGAATGAATATTGATTCTCAGTTGAAGTGGTGTGAACACACAAAGGTACTTGCACACAGAATGTCATCAGCATGTTATGTCCTTAGAGTCCTCTCATGAGTGTGTAACATGCAGTGTCTTTTAGTTACATATTATTCATATGTTTCGTTACATATTATTCATATGTACACTCAATTCTTAGCTATGGCATTCTTTTTTAGGAACAAACTCACAAAATATGAACACAATTTTCAATCTCCAGTAAAGAGCCATAAGAATAATAACCAAAAATACTAGTCAAGCTCATTGTAAAGATCTGTTCAAAACACTGGGGATTTTAACTGCTACATGTGATAATATTTATCAGTCAGCTGTACACATAAAATAACATTGGTAACTACGACTCTGTCCGTCGCCATACAATAAGAGACAGACTCAATTTACATTTATCAAGAAAAAATAAACATAAAACTCAAAACAGCATTTTCTACCAAGGAATAAAACTGTACAATAAATTACCAAAAGAAATTAAAGAAATTTCAAAAATACACTTATTTAAAAAGGCAGCTAAAAAGTACCTGTGATGCAAAACATTTTATACATTGAACGATTATTTAGATGAAACAGAGTAGGGGTTCGATAAGAAAAAGTTATATAAATAAATAATAATAAGAAGAATATAAAAGAGGGAAACATTCCACGTGGGAAAAATATATCTAAAAACAAAGATGATGTGACTTACCAAACAAAAGTGCAGGCAGGTCGATGGACACACAAACAAATACAAACATACACACAAAATTCAAGCTTTCGCAACAAACTTTCGCTTCATCAGGAAAGAAGGAAGGAGAGGGAAAGACGAAAGGATGTGAGTTTTAAGGGAGAGGGTAAGGAGACATACCAGTCCCGGGAGCGGAAAGACTTACCTTAGGGGGAAAAAAGGACAGGTATACACTCGCTCACACACACATATCCATCCGCACATACACGGACACAAGCCCTGTCCGTGTATGTGCGTATGGATATGTGTGTGTGCGAGTGTATACCTGACCTTTTTTCCCCCTAAGGTAAGTCTTTCCGCTCCTGGGACTGGAATGTCTCCTTACCCTCTACCTTAAAACCCACATCCTTTCGTCTTTCCCTTTCCTTCCCTCTTTCCTGATGAAGCAACGGTTTGTTGTGAAAGCTTGAATTTTGTTTGTATGTTTGTGTTTGTTTGTGTGTCTATCGACCTGCCAGTGCTTTTGTTTGGTAAATCACATCATCTTTGTATTTAGATATAATAATAATAATAATAATAATAATAATAATAATAATAATAATAATAATGATTATAAAACATCCAGCATTCCACATACCACTTTCACTTATTGTTTTCCCATCTTTTTTCCTTTCTAGGAATACTTACCCCCCCAAGCTATGCATAGCACAATACTAACACCTCTTTCTCTTTCTGAGCTCAATATCTTGCTCATTATGGAATGATGCTGACACAGTTTTTCAGGATAGCAAATGGGAAGTTGCGGTACAGCAAATGACCCAGACATCTCCAGTGTGTGTGTGTAGTGAGTGAAGTGTTATGAAGCATTGTGCATATAAGGTGTACAATTTCATTTTATTTTATTACCTTCCTGTAAATCATTTACATGATGTAGGAGTTGTCACAACAAAGTTATCATACAAGTACAAGTACTACAAACATAATAATGGAATATCACTTTCAAGGCATTTTACAAGTACAAATTTAGACATACAAATAAAAAACTTTGGAAATAAATTTACACACAATCAGAGTACTCATCTATTTCATAGAGAGTTTTGCTTAAAAAGGAATTTTTAAACTCAGTCTTAAAAATTTTACTTCATCTGTTATTTTCTTCATGTACACTGGCAGAGCATTGTAAAGTTTTATTCCAAAATGACTTACATGCTTTTGGGTTTGTGTTGTCCTTACCCTTTCTACATACAAATTCTTACGACTTCTTGTATTATAATTCCCTCTGACAGCCATGCCTCCATCCTTGCTACCTTCCCTGTTTTCCTTTCCCTGTTGCTTCATAACCTGGGTTGTGAGTAACTAAATCCACTTTCCCTTCTTCCCTTTCTTTCCCCTCTCTCCTCCCTGATGAAGGAACATTTATTCCGAAAGCTAGGAGCTTAAATTTTCGGTTGTTTTTTGTGTCTCTATCGGCTGTACTGAGCTGAGGTAAGTACTGGCCAGCCCCTCTATCTCTTTGTAGTAATTGTATTATAATTGAGGCAGTCTTCATTTGTAGGTGGATTTTTTCATATGTGCTCTTGTACACTTAATGCTTTTAAATACACTCCTGGAAATGGAAAAAAGAACACATTGACACCGGTGTGTCAGACCCACCACACTTGCTCCAGACACTGCGAGAGGGCTGTACAAGCAATGATCACTCGCACGGCACAGCGGACACACCAGGAACCGCGGTGTTGGCCGTCGAATGGCGCTAGCTGCGCAGCATTTGTGCACCGCCGCCGTCAGTGTCAGCCAGTTTGCCGTGGCATACGGAGCTCCATCGCAGTCTTTAACACTGGTAGCATGCCGCGACAGCGTGGACGTGAACCGTATGTGCAGTTGACGGACTTTGAGCGAGGGCGTATAGTGGGCATGTGGGAGGCCGGGTGGACGTACCGCCGAATTGCTCAACACGTGGGGCGTGAGGTCTCCACAATACATCGATTTTGTCGCCAGTGGTCGGCGGAAGGTGCACGTGCCCGTCAACCTGAGACTGGACCGCAGCGACGCACGGATGCACGCCAAGACCGTAGGATCCTACGCATTGCCGTAGGGGACCGCACCGCCACTTCCCAGCAAATTAGGGATACTGTTGCTCCTGGGGTATCGGCGAGAACCATTCGCAACCGTCTCCATGAAGCTGGGCTACGGTCCCGCACACCGTTAGGCTGTCTTCCGCTCACCCCCCAACATCGTGCAGCCCGCTTCCAGTGGTGTCGCGACAGGCGTGAATGGAGGGACGAATGGAGACGTGTCGTCTTCAGCGATGAGAGTCACTTCTGCCATGGTGCCAATGATGGTCGTATGCGTGTTTGGCACCGTGCAGGTGAGCGCCACAATCAGGACTGCATACGACCGAGGCACACAGGGCCAACACCCGGCATCATGGTGTGGGAGGGATCTCCTACACTGGCCGTACACCTCTGGTGATCGTCGAGGGGACACTGAATAGTGCACGGTACATCCAAACCGTCATCGAACCCATCGTTCTACCATTCCTAGACCGGCAAGGGAACTTGCTGTTCCAACAGGACAATGCATGTTATCCATGCCACCCAACGTGCTCTAGAAGGTGTAAGTCAACTACCCTGGCCAGCAAGATCTCCGGATCTGTCCCCCATTGAGCATGTTTGGGACTGGATGAAGCGTCGTCTCACGTGGTCTGCACGTCCAGCACGAACGCTGGTCCAACTGAGGCGCCAGGTGGAAATGGCATGGCAAGCCGTTCCACAGGACTGCATCCAGCATCTCTACGATTGTCTCCATGGGAGAATAGCAGCCGGCATTGCTGCGAAAGCTGGATATACACTGTACTAGTGCCGACATTGTGCATGCTCTGTTGCCTGTGTCTATGTGCCTGTGGTTCTGTCAGTGTGATCATGTGATGTATCTGACCCCAGGAATGTGTCAATAAAGTTTTCCCTTCCTGGGACAATGAATTCACGGTGTTCTTATTTCAATTTCCAGGAGTGTATATACAGTGATGGTGTTGTGAGTATTTGTAGTTGTTTGAAAAGGAGCCTACAGTGAGTTCTTGGAGAATTATGTGTTATGATTCGTATAGCTCTTTTCTGAAATTTGAAAATATCTATTAAGCTTGATTTAGTTTTACCCCAGAACACTATGCCGTAAGACACAATGGACTGAATGTAAGCAAAATACACTAGTCTAGTACAGTCTGTGCTGCATACTCTAGGTAATATCCCCAATGCAAAACACACTGAATTGAGCCTGTGTGATAAATACTTGAGATGGTCTTTCCAGCTTAAGTTTTGATCAATGTGCATGCCCAAAAACTTTGTGGATTGCACACTGTCTATCTCCTCATCAATTAGTCTTAACTGGAAGTCCATATCTTGGGTTGCTTTGTCACATTGTATATAGTTTGTTTTACTTAGTTTAATTATTAACTCATTAGCATTAAACCATTGTTGTATATATTTCTGGACTATGTCAGTTGTAGTGTTTAATGATTTTTTATCATCACTTATAATTCTTCTCAGTCATCTGCAAACAACATTATTTTTCTGGAAATATTTGGATTTTTTAAGTCATTTATATAAATCAAGAATAATAAGGGACCAAGAACACTGCCCTGAGGGGCTCCTATTTCCAATTTCTTTGCATCTGAAACCCACTTGATTTTCTGATTTTTATGTTCTGCAAT
The DNA here is from genome assembly GCF_023897955.1 of Schistocerca gregaria. Classification (NCBI taxonomy): domain Eukaryota; kingdom Metazoa; phylum Arthropoda; class Insecta; order Orthoptera; family Acrididae; genus Schistocerca; species Schistocerca gregaria. Next base: position 947,983,691 of record NC_064922.1, read on the forward strand.
GATTTCTTCCACCCGACTTCTATCTTGAAAGTAATATTCAAACCATTGCCTTACAACTCCCCTTACACCTATTGCCTACATCTTGTTTAACAGAACTTGGTGATTTACTGTATCGAAAGATGTAAATAGGTCTAAGTTAATTCCCGCTACACATTCTTTTATTGTCGAGATTCCTGACAGTCTCTTCAGTATATGCAGGGATAGCTGATTCTGTGTTGTGGCCCGAGAGAAAGCCATGTTGATTGCAGTTCAGAAGTTTGTAAGTATCTAAGTAATTTATGATTTTGATTTTCATTAATTTCTCTAGAATTTTGGAAAATGATTGGAGAAGGGATATTGGTCTATAATTTTCTACCTTGTGTGGATGTCCTTTTTAAACAGCAGTCTAACCTTAGAGATTTTCAACCTCTGAGGAAACACTCCTTTTCTGAAAGACAAATTGGCAATATGTACCTGGGGCTTTATTTTTTAAATTGGTCTAAACTTGTAAATACTTTGACATGTCCTATATCCTTGTAAAAAGAGATCTACAGATGAAAAAGCTACTACTGCTACTACTACTCCTACTACAATACTATTTCTTTTACTCTGTCAGTTCTAGATATAAATGAAAATTTCTTAATGACAAGCAGTTCATAATTTGTCAGCACTGATTCTTACTGATACTTTTGTCTCTTTTGGTCACTGCAACCAAACAGTTGGAGTAACATATTGTGTGACTAGTAACTTTTGAGTTTTGTGTGCCACAGTTTTTCTAACTCCCAAATACTGATAATGGTCAGCATACAGAATTTGTGCACTTACCTCATTCTTGGCAATTCTCTCACATAGTATAATTAATTGATCATTACAACTCAGGTAGACTTCTCTAATCTACCATTTTAAAAGTAAGACCAAAATCTTTAGTATTTTTACCTCTGTAGAAACTGTTACATATAACACCTCTTTCCTCACACCTCATTCAACACTACTCAACAGCAATGGTGTCCCTATATCTATTTCTCCCTTTCTTCACCACAGGTGTAGCTACAATTCACTTGGATCACATACCCATCTTGCTTGTAATTTTACATGTTTCTTCTTTTCTCTCTACCCATTTATTTTTAGATAAATCTGATCGTATCTTATTGTGATCCTGTACCTGATTACTTGGTTTTCCTTCTTTTTGCGTCTTAAGTAATCCTCTATTCCACTTTAGCTAGTAATATGACTTATCAGTATCTCATTGTTGTTAATATTTTTTTGATCTTGAATTGCTCATAATCCAATCCGGTGCCAACTTAAGTAGATATGGATGTTCACAATATCTTTTTGCTCTAATTTGGGTGTTAGCTAATTATCAAACATAATCTAAACTCAATAATTCGCTCTTCCCCTCCTCAGTGTGACATCGCTAACAGATGCACATTATATTATCAGGTGAATGTATGAAAATTATATTCCAGACTGTCTCCCCTGAGTCTGTCTGTCTCCTCACCCCACCACTCCTTGCACTTATACCTTCTACGTGTTTCCCAAAGTTTGTAAACCCAACCACACTGGACTCCCCATTGTCGCTGGTTACTGTGCCCCCACAGAGAGAATATCTGCTCTTGTGAACTATTTCTTTCACCCTGTTACATGTAACCTAACTTCCTATGTAAAAGACACCAACCATTTCATCCACTGACCGTCCACAGTTCCTGTTCTTTTACCACCCATCACTCTGTTTGTCACTCTGTGTGCTATGTTCCTGCACACTAACATCCCCAATTGCTGCTGCTGAACATTACCTTTCCCAATGCCCGACTGTCATCAAACCTAGAACCACCTTCCTGATCAACATGACCAATTATATCTGACTCTGATTGCTACAAATGTTTACTGTGCACACAGTGCTATGAATTATGAACTTGGAGTTTCCACTGCCACTATGCTTAATAGAACTTTGTATGCTAAACTCATGCTTATTGGGTGATTAGTACTTGGACTTTATGCCATTTAATCAAAAACTATCTCGAATAAATTTCTATTGTGAATCAGATCAATATACTGCCTAGAACTATTACTGTTTGATTTGTAGACTAATAGATAATTTGCATCTATCTTCATGTTCCTAAGAAGGTAGCACCAGCATCCCCCACTGACTTCCACCATATCACCGTCTGCTCAGTGCTCACTCGGGCCTTTCACAAGGTCATAGCATCACGCCTGATGTAGTTGAATGCTCTGGACAGGGGTCGTGGGCATTCATTCCTCGGGAGGGGATGCTGGAAAATACCTTCCTCCTCAACCTGATCCTCGGCAACGTGATTCACTCCTGTTGGTCTGTCTACATGGCATTGCTTTATATGTCAAAGGCATTTGACTCCCTTAACCATGCATCTCTTGGCCCTGTGCTAAGAGCTCATAGTTTAGCAGATGAATTTCTTCATTAGTTCCTGCACTGCTACAATGACGAGCTAATGGTGATAGCGAGCTTTGCGCGTGAGAGTAAGGTCGTGCAGCCTTCCACGGGAGTCCGTCAGGGTGAATCTCTTGCTCTCCCCTCCTTTTCAATTATGTGAAAGACCTCATCCTTCACCAGCTACCCTCTCATATCGGTGCCCGTGTCCTTGGCTGTCAGATCAATGAGTTGGCTTTTGCAGACGACATCCTGCTGTTTGCCTCAATGCCGTGGGGGGGGGGGGCAGCAGACCCTCATAAAAATGTAGCCAGTTGGGATATCTTGTGATCTTTGTAAGACTTTCAACTTTGTGGATCACAAAATGCTTTTCAACAAAGTGTCCCAATCTGGCATGAAAGGGGCAGCAGAAAGTGGGCTGAAACCCAACCAAGAGAGGAAGCAGTAGCTAATTTTGGATGAGAGCAGCAAAGCAAGTGAGGGAGCCCCCCCCCCCCCCCCCCAGTGATCCGTCCTTGGTTCAGTGTTTATAAATATAAATGTCTCACTTTGTTTGGAGATATACTATAAACCCCCTATGTATCACTACTGCAGGCATTGCGAAGACAAGATTGCATTAATTACAGCACACACACAATGCTATTTAAACAATCATTCTTTACATTCCATACATGAAATAAATGGGAAGAAGTCCCTATAAGATGGAAAGTACGGTCTGCTATGCGCTTCACAGTGGTTTTGCAGAGTATGGATGTAGATGTGTGTGTATAAAACATGAAAGTTCACTATGTTTGCTGATGATACTATTATTGTGATAAACAGTCCACCAATCAGGGGCTGATGCAAAAAATTACTTACAGAACTGCTAACCTGGTTTGAAGTAAACTCACCATTGGTATGCATGAGGAAACCTATTGAAGTCATGTTAAACTCTGATCACAAAACTACCAAGGGAGATACCTGTTGTACAAGACTGTCAATAAACACAAAGGACATATTGCACCACATTTTTCGGCCTCCACATAGATAGCAGCATTAGTTGGAAATATCATGTCCTATAACAATAAAAAGGCCAGTTTCATCTTTAGGATTACTGCATATATTGAAAAATTCAGTCTCACAAAGTCCGCTTACTATTGGTACCACCGCTACGTGCTTTGGAATTGTCTTCTGGGTCAATCTACCCACATCAAAGAACATTTTCTTTCCAAAAAAGGAGGTTATCCAAGTTATGTCCAGAGTTCCCACAAGAACATCTTGTTGCAATATTTTTAAGAAACTTGGGACACTTGCTGCAACTTTCCATTATATTTATTACACTATGAGCTTCATGGTGCGGTATGGAATCAATTAAATGTACTATGATCACAATACAAGAAGGAAGGTTAACGGCCATTTATTTATTTTTATTTATTTATTTATCCATCTGTAGACAATAAATATTGTATGGATGTTGTCCAAAAGAACATCAAAATTTATGGGAAACAATCTGTGCAAAAGGAACACACAAAATTTTGCATTAAGTAGTACAAAGAGTAATACATACAACATCTTACAAAAAAATGTACAAAGAATAATACTTGGTCATACAAGACACAGTAATACAACTTTTTATACATGTATACTGCTTATTCTGTTTGCCTAAGGCTTTACTTTTGTCATACCTAAACAGGAAGCCCTTATATTCACCACAATAATTCAGTAAAGATTTTTCCACACTCAACAGCTGCCCATCACATTCAAAAAATTGACAGAAACTTTAGAGGATGAAAGACAGTGTTTTCAGTTTTGCCTTAATATAAACAGCATCAGAATTATTTATTGGCCTAAATAGTCATTTACCGAGTAAAAACATTGTTTGAGTAGAATTTCTTTAAATTCTACTTTAAATCTGTTTTCATCTTCTAACTTTCTGATGTTGGCTAGCAGTATGTAGTAGAGTTTTATACTTATGACTCACAAGCTTTTGTGTGTGTGTTCTTTTTATTCACCAAGTCTGGAGTGCTGTGCTATTTCGAATATTGCAGTTATGCAAGTCGTCATTTGTCTGAAAATCTGCAAAGTGGGCCGTAACATATAAAATACATTTGTATATATGTAAGGAAGCTACTGTTAGAACTTTAAGCTTGTTGAATAAGGGTTTGTGTTATTATTCGGATAGCCCTCTTCTGTAATAGAAAGATTTGTTTTAGACGGCAAGTGGTGAAACCCCAAAATATTATTCTGTATGTTGTAAGAGACTGAAAATAGCCAAAATATGCCATTCTGGCACCCTCTGCGGTAAAAACATATGCAATAATTCTAAGTGCAAATCAAGCTGAGTGAAGTTTCTGCACAAGTTTCATTACACGATCAATAAAATAAAGATTTTCATCTACAGGAATCCACAAAATTTTGTTGATGCCACTCTGTCTATGGCCTTGTCACCAAGCAACAGATCAAGATTTACATTTTGACATTTTTCCCAAACTGCCCATAATTTATTTTATTTGCATTTATTGTCCACCAGTTTGCATTGAACCAAGTGTAGACATTCTTTATTACTTGATCAGTAGTCATTTGCACCATTTGCTTTGGTGCACCTATTATCTCACTAGTGTCATCTGTGAATATTATGGCCTTTGCTGCTCCATCTGACATGCGAATATCGTTTATTTAGACAAGGAACAATAACTGACCTCGAATACTGCCTTGTGATACTCTTATTTCCACACCCCCCCCCCCCCCCTTTTTTTTTCATCTGATACTAAATTTATCTTGTGGTTGGTTAAACTGACATCAGTCCTACAATCCATGTTCTGTTTGTGATTTCAAAAATCTAGCTCTGACACAGATAGGTGTGCAGTATTCCAGTATTTAATTTTGCATTAATTGTCAAATAACATCAAAAGTCTACATAGTAATATTGCATTATTATAAAGTAAAATAAAGATTTATTTCCTTGATAAAACTTCTTATTTATGTGAATTTTTTAACAGATGTGTAGAGTTTTTATGCATATATTTTATTGTTTTTTATGTATTGTTGCAAAATGTGCTAGTCCTTGTGCGATCTTATCTTCTTCTTCTTCTTCTTCTTTTCTCTCTCTCTTTCTGTCTCTCTATCCACTTTGCTTACGTTTTGTTCTAGCATTATGTTGTTTTTTTTTTTCCTGTAACTGTTAGTGTAAATCAACTATACTTTCCTTTGTTTCATGTTTATGCAGTTTACATTTATATATTATTTGACTTGTTCACGCCATAGCATGACGCCTGCATGAAAGTATTAATGTAATATGTATGTAAACACAAATAAGTAAATTACTACTTCCATTTACTCTAAAAAGAGAATTTTTCCTAAAACATGTAAAACATACACAACTGACTTCAATGAACCATACTCAACCTTTAATGACATTCATTATGTGTGTAATTTGCATGATTTATTCCTTTGGTACTATTGATTGAAATGCCTTATGCATATCTAAATGGGTGGGCTTGTGATAATTACTATGAAACGTGTAATTTTGCAAAACAATTTTTTTTATCAGTGATTTTGAGGTGTAACTGTGTTTCATGATGCAGATGTCATTATTTTGGAAGAGCAGTGGGGTGACTTCCTTGTTTCAAATAAGCAGTTAGATGCAGCTATAAATCATTATATAGAAGCAGGCAAAACCTTAAAGGCACTGCAAGCAGCTATGGACGGAAAGCAGTGGAGAAAAGCTGTACAGATAATTCAGGTAAGACTTTTACAAGTTTTCCAGCTATGTAGCTTCAGGCATTTTTCATATCATTCAAAACATTGCTTTTGTAATGAAGCTATTTGAACATAAGAAGATTTGTGAATAATCTGTATAGTGTACACTTTTTTGCTGTTTCCTGTAGGTAATTGATGATACAGAAGCAGTTTCCAAACACTATGCAACATTAGCACAACATTTTGTTTCAATGAGGGACTTCTCAACAGCTGAACAAATGTTTCTTCAAGCTGGTATGTTCCAGGAGGCAATAGATATGTACAATCAAGCAGGTAACTTTCAAATATTTTCTGCAGCTTTATACTTTAATATTTAAAACTGCTTTATAAGGGTCTATATCATATGTTTTCTACTTCATGTCCTTAGCAGGTTGCTGTATTCACATGTAAAATATGGTTTGTCTTGTCAGGTGAATGGGAAATGGCTCATCGTTTGGCTACTAAGTACTTAGACTCAGAGAAAGTGTCTCTCATGTATATCAACCAGGCAAAAGATATGGAGAAACAAGGAAAACTAAAAGAAGCAGAGAAACTGTATCTCTCTGTATCTGAACCAGATGCTGCCATCTCTATGTACAAGAAACATCAACAGTATGATCAGGTAGTGACACACAATCTCTCCCTCTCTACTCCCTCCCTTCTCCCCTTCCCCCCCCCCCTCTCTCTCTCTCTCTCTCTCTCTCTCTCTCTCTCTCTCTCTCTCTCTCTGTGTGTGTGTGAGAGAGAGAGGGAGAGAGAGAGAGAGGGGGGGAGGGAGGGAGGGAGGGAGGGAGGGAGAGGAGATAATATAGAAAAGTATGTGTAGCAGTAATTTGTGGTTTTCAGGTAGTGAAAAATCCCCTAAGATTAGTTGATGATTAAAATGGGAATAAATGGGAATATATAGTGATGCAGTATGATGTAAACATCCCCCCCCCCCCCCCATTTATGAACACATACCCACCAATGATTATGGAATATTGAATTTAGTGGGCAAGATGTCAAAATTATTCTTCCAAATGAATGGGAGATATTGGTGTGTTTGAAGTGAAGAAGAGGCTTAGTAATGGGCCTGATGCCATCTTTGCTTGTATAAGGCCAAGGTATTGAATGATCAATTTTTTAAAAAAAGAAAAAAACACTACATTTATTTAATTTACATAAAGCCCACTCACTCGTAATTTTATCCTGCAGAATGTAAACAATAAGAATGTACAATTTACCACAGTGGTGTAGAGAATTGAAACAAATAATTTGATATTGGTGGTTTGTGGTCTATGAAGTCGGGAAACTACCTCAAATTGGCCAGCGAAAACCAACTGAGCTGCAGCACACCGCACATTGCACAAGATTTTCAGTATTCTCTCACTCTCTTCCCACAAACTATTAGCCCTAGAGAAGAAATGGATTAGTCCTTTCTTCTAAAAAATTTAGTATTGTTTACTTTTGTCCTGAGATAATTTTTTCTAGAGGCCACAGTTTTCAAATAAATTCAAGGAACAAGTATAAAAGTGAGTTTCAAATTCCCCCACTTCCTCACCCACCGTCAGTCAGGAGTTTCATGTGTTGTTCACGGTACTGCCTCCTACCACTGTATAAAAATTTGTGTCCACACAAATTATTTTCCATATTCGACCTTATTTGATTTTCATTGACTGAGGTGTTACGCCTTCAGCTTCATTATGCTTTTACCAGTTGCAAAAATGATGTTTGTGTAAATTTTACCTCACAATTTTGTGAGCTTAAACAACATAAAATTAACAATTAATTAATTTTATTTGTTTGGACTCCTTACTTCAAAACCACCTAAGCTCCAGCACATGTGCTTGTAAGGGTTAAGTTTACATTGAATTGTAAATGTAATTAGTTTTTGCATAACATTTACTAAAGCTTTTTTTTCTTTCATTACCCTGATGGGAAAGTTTAAATTAAAAAAAATGTAATGAAATAGCTGACTGAGCATCTGAAGGCCGCTTTTGTATATTCTTGTATAACTCGAAAATGTGGCCTCTAATGAAACTGTATCCCAGTATAAAGAAAATGTATCCCAGTACAAAATTGCTCGACACCACTGTGGTACAACACACACACACAAAGTTCAGGTTATACAGGGGGTACCATAATCTGAGAATTAAGTGGTAGAGGGAAACATTCCACGTGGGAAAAATATATCTAAAAACAAAGATGCTGTAACATACCAAATGAAAGTGTTGGTATGTTGATAGAGACAATAACAAATATGTAAAGGCAAAGAGTTTGGGCACAGATGTCAGTTGAGGCGGAAGTACAGAGGCAAAGATATTGTTGAGTGACAAGTGACGTGCGAGCGGCTGCAACTTGAAATTAGCGGAGCTTGAGGCCTGGTGGGTAACGGGAAGAGAGGATATATTGAAGGGCAAGTTCCCTTCTCTGGAGTTCGGATAGGTTGGTGTTGGTGGGAAGTATCCAGATAACCCGGACGGTGTAACACTGTGCCAAGTTGTGATGGCCGTGCACCAAGGCATGTTTAGCCACAGGGTGATCCTCATTACCAACAAACACTGTCTGCCTGTGTCCATTCATGCGAATGGACAGTTTGTTGCTGGTCATTCCCACATAGAAAGCGTCACAGTGTAGGCAGGTCAGTTGGTAAATCACGTGGGTGCTTTCACACGTGGCTCTGCCTTTGATCATGTACACCTTCCGGGTTACAGGACTGGAGTAGGTGGTGGTGGGAGGGTGCATAGGACAGGTTTTACACCGGGGGTGGTTACAAGGATAGGAGCCAGAGGGTAGGGAAGGTAGTTTGGGGATTTCATAGGGGAGCATTTCATGTAATTTCTTGGTTCATCCCTATGAAATCCCCAAACCACCTTCCCTACCCTCTGGCTCCTACCCTTTTAACCGCCCCCAGTATAAAACCTGTCCCATGCACCCTCCCACCACCACCTACTCCAGTCCTGTAACCCGGAAGGTGTACACGATCAAAGGCGGAGCCACATGTGAAAGCACCCACGTGATTTACCAACTGACCTGCCTACACTGTGAAGCCTTCTATGTGGGAATGACCAGCAACAAACTGTCCATTTGCATTAACGGACACAGGCAGACAGTGTTTGTTGGTAATGAGGATCACCCTGTGGCTAAACATGCTTGGTGCACTGCCAGCACATCTTGGCACAGTGTTACACCGTCTGGGTTATCTGGCTTCTTCCCACTAACACCAACCTGTCAGAACTCCGGAGATTTGAACTTGCCCTTCAGTATATCCTCTCTTCTCGTTATCCACCAGGCCTCAACCTCTGCTAATTTCAAGTTGCTCCCGCTAGCATGTCACTTGTCACTCAACAACATCTTTGCCTCTGTACTTCTGCCTCGACTAACATCTGTGCCCAAACTCTTTGCCTTTACATATATCTGATTGTGTCTGTATATGTGCGGATGAATATGTGTGTGTTTGTGTGTGTGAGTGTATACCTGTCCCTTTTCCCCCCTAAGGTAAGTCTTCCCGCTCCCAGGATTGGAATGACTCCTTACCCTCTCCCTTAAAACCCACATCCTTTCGTCTTTCTCTCTCCTTCCCTCTTTCCTGATGAAGCAACCGTGGGTTGCGAATGTTTGAAATTTGTGTGTGTGCGTTTTTTATTGTGTCAATCTACCAGCGCTTTCTCGTTTGGTAAGTCACAGCATCTTTGGCCTTTAGATATGTCTGCTTGTGTCTGTATATGTGCAGATGGATATGTGTGTGTGTGTGTGTGTGTGTGTGTGTGTGTGCGCGCGAGTGTATACCTGTCCCTTTTTCCCCCTAAAGTAAGTCTTTCCCCTCCCGGGATTGGAATGACTCCTTAACCTCTCCCTTAAAACCCACATACTTTCGTCTTTCCCTCTCCTTCCCTATTTCCTGATGAAGCAACTATGGGTTGCGAAAGCTTGAAATTTGTGTGTGTGTTTGTGCATTTTTTATTGTGTCTATCTACCAGAGCTTTATTGTTTGGTAAGTCACAGCATTTTTTAATATATCTTTCCCATGTGGAATGTTCCTTTCTATTATATTTATTAATATGGTAATGGAAAGTCCCCTGAAATGTAAATAATTTAAGCAGTAAAAGTAACAACTCTCTGAGTTGTAGATACCCTTAATCGCTGAGACAAATGTAAACAATAGAATGAAAAAACAGTCCAAGTTGCAAAGTTGGTTTTTCGTTCTATTGGTTAACAGAAATTCTGACCCAAGCTACTCCAGCATGCTCTATAAGTTCATAAATGTAAACAAGACTTCCTATCTTTATTTCAGAGATGTAGAAGTGGAGATTTCCTCTGTGCTGTCTTCCCACTTCCAATCTACTTCTCTGTGTCACCGTTCGCTGTACACAATTTATTCCCCTTGCCTGTGACCAGAATGAGCTCATTGATGCCACATTCCTATCTCATGCACCTTCTGTACCTCACTACTACCTATCAGCCACCATTCCCTGGCCCTCTGTCCCGTTCCCCTGCCAGCACAGCATGTGCGATTCCAATGAAGGCTTACTGGTTTGACAGTCTTCCTGTTGTGCCTCTCTGTGACTCAGCACCTCCTCTATATGGTGAGTTGTAATCTATCCTTTTCATAATATTCCCATGCTTGTGAAAGCCATGGACAAGGTAATTAAGTGGATGCAATTTGATTTGGTTCCAAAATTTATGACTGAATTGAGATTTCCGTGATAGGTAGGATGCAGCATGCTGTCTTGGAAGGACAGTCATCAAGATATGTAGAAGTAACTCCAGGCATGCCCCAGAGAAATGTCTTCATATTATACATGGTGATTCAAAAAGATTACCACAACTTTAAAAATGTGTATTTAATGAAAGAAACATAATATAACCTTCTGTTATACATCATTACAAAGAGTATTTAAAAAGGTTTTTTTTTCACTCAAAAACAAGTTCAGAGATGTTCAATATGGCCCCCTCCAGACACTCGAGCAACATCAACCCGATACCCCAACTCGTTCCACACTCTCTGTAGCATATCAGGCATAACAGTTTGGATAGCTGCTGTTATTTCTCGTTTCAAATCATCAATGGTGGCTGGGAGAGGTCGCCGAAACACCATATCCTTAACATACCCCCATAAGAAAAAATCTTAGGGGGTAATATCAGGGCTTCTTGGAGGCCAGTGATGAAGTGCTCTGTCACGGGCTGCCTGGCGGCGATCCATCGCCTCGGGTAGTTGACGTTAAGGTAGTTACGGACAGATAAGTGCCAATGTGGTGGCGCTCCATCCTGCTGAAATATGAATTGTTGTGCTTCTTGTTCGAGCTGAGGGAACAGCCAATTCTCTAACATCTCCAGATACTGTAGTCCAGTTACAGTAGCACCTGCGAAGAAAAAGGGACCAAAAACTTTATTGGCTGAAATGGCACAGAAAACGTTCACCTTAGGCGAGTCACGTTCATACTGAGTTGTTTCCCGCGGATTCTCAGTGCCCCATATACAGACATTGTGACGGTTGACTTTCCCATTAGTGTGAAAAGTTGCTTCATCACAAACACAATCTTTGAAACGAAAGATTCATCTGTTTCCATTTGAGCAAGAATGAAATCACAGAAACGAGTTCTTTTAATCTTATCAGCTGTAGACAGTGCTTAAACCAATTTCAGACGATAAGGTTTCATAACTAACCTTTTTCGGAGGACTCTCCATACAGTTGATTGTGGTATTTGCAGCTCTCTGCTAGCTCTGCGAGTCGATTTTCCTGGCTGCGAACAAATGCTTGCTGGATGCGTGCTACATTTTCATCCTTCGTTCTCGGCCGTCCAGAACTTTTCCCTTTGCACAAACACCCATTCCCTATAAACTGTTTATACCAACGTTTAATACACCATCTATCAGGAGGTTTAACACGATACTTCGTTCGAAATGCATGCTGAACAACTGTCGTCGATTCACTTCTGCCGTACTCAATAACACTAAAAGCTTTCTGTTGAGCGGTCACCATCTTAGCATCAACTGACGCTGACGCCTAGTCAACAGCGCCTCAAGCGAACAAATGTACAACTAAATGAAACTTTATAGCTCCCTTAATTCGCCGACAGATAGTGCTTAGCTCTGCCTTTTGTTGTTGCACAGTTTTAAATTCCTAAAGTTGTGGTATTCTTTTTGAATCACCCTGTATATTAATGTCCCAGCAGCAGTGTTATTAGTAACCTCAACTTTTTACAGATGGTGCAGTTGTATTTATTGAAGTACAATCCGGGAGGAGCAGCACAAATACTAAGTCAGAGTTTTATGAGATTTCAAGGGTCTGCAAAAGATTGGCAGCATACATTAAAAAATTATAGATGTAATATGTCTTTCACAAAATGGGGGAAAAAGAAGAAGCAGTATCCTGTGACCACGCTGTAAGTGAGTCACAGTTGTAATCAGGTGACTCCTAAAAATATGTGAGCATAGCGATTTGTAGGGATATGAAACAGAATGATCACATAGGCTCAGCCAAAGGTAAGGCATGTTGCAGACTTCAGTTCATTCGCAGCGTAGTGGGAAAATGTGGCCAGTCTTTAACATTCTTTTTGAACTGGATTCAGGTTTGAATTTAATACATTGTTGTAAGGTAGTAGCTCATTGATTTTACTTCACTGCAATAAAAACTGCTTATAACTAGGAATTGTTCTTGCATGTGAGAACTACTGAATAATGTAACTGATATGTTTGCTTTTAACTTTGACTGTATTGTTAAAACCAATAGGAAAGTTTACATCGATATTTATATTACACTGCCTGGTACAGTTCAGACTCACAAAGACTGATGCCTCCATAGCTGTGCACAGACTCCCTTCCATGGTCACTGCCATGCCATCTTAAATAACTTTAAAATAATCAGATGTATTTTACATTACTGAAAGCACAGTATTAATAGACTTGCAACTTTAGACTTGCATTACTTTAGAAAAAGTTATGCACATCAAGGATCACTATAAATTGTTAAGAGTCTTATGACGTAATAATAATACTTTAGAATACATTACAATTTCTATGTAACATTATGCTGTGTTACATTTTATGATAATAATTTCAGCTAATATTTTAATTACATCCCAATTATAATGGACAATTTATTGCTATCATACCTTCAGTATTTCTGGGTGAAATGTGTTGTGTATCACTTACAACTTTTGGTGTGAAAAAGTGTTTTGTTTATTCACCTTTCTGTTCATATAAAAAGTTGCTTCATTGCTGAACACAAGTCTGCCATGAAAATTGTTCTTTTTCCAGACATTCTTGCAGAGCAATGCTAAAATTTGAACATAGGTTTTCGTCATTACCTGTGAGAGCTTGACATAGGTGTGAATGATATGGCTGTAACTTCAGGTGCATTTATAACTCACTGACATAACGTGATATGATATTCATTCAGTTCCCTGCTGCCTTTTGTAGGTGATGGTCTGATGTTGATGATATTCAAGAATACAAAATACTTTCCTCATGCTTAAGTACTGCCGTCTACTTGGGGAGAAGAAACAAGCACTAAAAATTGTTTGTAAAATGTGTGTGTGTGTGTGTGTGTGTGTGTGTGTGTGCGCGCGCGCGCGCGCGTGCGCGCGCGTGCGTGCTTGAGAGAGAGAGAGAAAGTGGGTGCAGCTGTTTTATGGACGATTTTATTGTTTTGCTGTCTTGTAGTATCTAAGAACATTATCACTTTAAAAATGATTATATTCCATGTTTTAGATGATGCGTTTAGTGACGCAGCATCATCCTGACCTTGTGCAAACCACGCACCTGCATTTGGCACAGCAACTTGAAGGTGAAGGTGCCTTTAAAAGTTCTGAACAACACTACATATCTGCAGGAGAATGGAAAAGCGCTGTTAACATGTATCGTAATGCTGGAATGTGGGATGATGCTTTTCGGGTATGTGCTACATTTAATTAGATTTTTATTTAGTTTGTAAGAATTTTAGTGTACTAGTTAATACAAAATGCATAAATGCCTGCTTTCATGGGTGAGTATAAGGTGGAGGACTCAGGCTCTGATCCTGCTATTGTGGGTTTTTTATTTCTGGGGTAGGGGAGTGGAGCTGTCAGGATTACAGTAATAATTGAAAGATCAGAAGCTCAGCATGGTGACCAGATGACACTAACTACTGTCAGCCATTGAAGTTTAATGCAGGGAATGAAGCTGCAGCGTGCCATGGTTTATTTATTTTGATGATCTTATAACTGTAGTATTGTACTGTGTACGGTAGACATTGGATTTGCCAACTGGCTCAGATCATATCTAGAAGACAGACAGCAAAAAATAGTATTAGGTGTTAACAATCTACAAGTAGGAGAGGTAGAGTCTGACTGGGGAACAGTACATCATGGAGTTCCACAAGGGTCAGTCCTTGGTCCCCTCCTATTTATTATATATACCAATGACCTACCCCTGTCCTCAAATAGTGCTAGCAACATCACAGTGTTTGCCGATGACACAAGTATAGTGACAGCCAGCAGAACCTCCACTGATGTAGAGTTAAATGCCAACCAAGCACTTGTAAATGCTCTGAACTGGTTCACGGCAAATTCTCTAGCAATAAACCTCAGCAAAACAAATTACATGCAGTTCCAATCCAGTTATATAAGCCCAGAAGAGATTAGCATTGCACACGAGAGCCAAAAGTTGCAGAGCGTTCAGTGCGCAAAGTTCCTAGGCATTCACATAGATAACCAGCTCAACTGGGATTTCCACATACAGCAAACACTAAAAAAGCTTAGCTCAGCAACATTTGCCATCTGAATAATCTCCAGAATTGGATACATCAACGTATCAAAGTCTGCATATTTTGGCTACTTTCATTCAGTGAAGTGCTATGGAATAATCTTTCGGGGCAACTCTCCACTTAAAAAATAAATAAATTTGTAAGCCAGAAAAAAGTAGTCCGAATTATTTGTAGTGTCCCTCCAAGAACCTCATGTCGAAATCTCTTTAAACAGTTAGGTATATTAACCACTACCTCTCAATATCTCCTCTCACTCATGGCTTTCACTCTTCCCAATTCCCCTGAATATAAAACAAATGAGGCATACCATCATTATAACACAAGACGGAAAGGTGATATGCACTGTGAACAGAAAAATCTCTCTCTGGTGCAAAAAGAGGTAAAGTACACAAGTACTAAAATCTTTAATGCACTCCTGAGTAATATAAAGTGTCTTAAAGAAACTAAAATGCTATTCAAGAAAAAGCTAAAGGAATTTCTATTGGAAAAATGTTTCTACTCTTTAGATGAATTCTTCAACAGAGATCAGTAATTTGAGTAGTAATTCAGATTATTTCCTTTGTCATTGTTATCTGTATTGTTTTTGATCACTATTGTATTTTTGTATTGTATTGTTTATTATCTTGATTATATTATTGTATTGTACCAATTCTGAATCATTCATCTACCATGTGTAATATATCGGTGTGTTTTGTATTGTATGATATCAATATTGTATCTGCTTTGACTCGTTCCACATCTAGGTGTAGTCACACCATACTGGATCTATGGAATATGTATCTCAAATAATCAAATAAATAAATAAGCATTATACTGATTTCATACCCAAAACACAATTTTTTCAATAAGAAATAGCATTGCATTATTGATCACATTTTGCAAAATAACATTAAAGAGTCTTACATATTTCTTGTCTAGATTCTCCCTCACAGTAGGGAAGAAGTGCTCAACAAGGCACTCCTGTACTGATGATTTGTATCTGCCCTTGTACATTATAATGCTTTATGAAGTTTAATGGTAGGATGCAGTGTACTTTTTTGAAATGGTACTGAAATTGTCTGCTTCACATGCAGATCAGTTGTTTTTTCTTGTACAGTAGTTGTACACATATTGTTTACAGGAGATACAAGGATAACTACAGTTCAGATTTTCATTTGTAATAATTATTTTTTTTCTGATGTATGGGGCGTTGCACAATTCATGTTGCACAGTTGTAGAGCTCGTAGATCAAGTTTTATACAGAAACCCATGTCCGGAAACGGGTTGTTTCCATCTTACAAGGAAAACAAAAGCTACTCAATTATGCGCTGCCTTTTATGGTAGGCTACCCACATTTGTGAATAGTATGATGATGTGATGTCATCTGATATCCTCTGTTTCCATCTGTCTTGCTTTCACACTTTGTGGTGATGCATCACTTGACATTACAGTGACTAGTACTGCAGTAACAGAATGCCTGAGTACATATTTGCAGAGCACACTTATACATTGTTAATTTTCAGTGAAGCTCACCATTGTGGAAGAGAGGATTAACATCTGTACCACAAGTACTTTCCAAATTGTTTGATTCCATCTCATCCCATGTTTGCCAGAGTGAACAATGGCTGCAGGAAAGTGGGGAAATTTGTGAGACCTAGAGTAAACTGTGATGTGCCAATAAGACAGTGCACTGTCATATTGGAAGAGGAAGTGCTTCATCAGGTTGAAGAAAACCCATCAGCGTGTACTCAGTCCTTTGCACGTGAATTGTATGTGTCTCACTCGCCTGTCTGGCATGTTCTGCGTGAACAGCAACTCCATCCATGTCACCCTCAGAAAGCACGCATTATGCCTCCAGCAGATTTTGTGCCACATCTCAACTTGTGTAAATGATCTTTACACCATTGTGTGAATTTTCCTCAGTTTCCAAGGCAAATTTTGTTCATCGATGTGCGTTTCAACAGGGAAGGTACTGTGAATTCTCAAAAGAGCCAGATTTGGGATCAAGAAAACCCCAAAGCCATGTGTACACGAATATTTCAGCTCACCTTCAGTACCAATGTCTGGGGAGTTATCTGTGATGGTCATGTGATGGGGCCATACATCCTTCCTCCCACATAACGGGTGCCATGTACTTGATATTCCTGCAATAATTGCTACTGAAGTTTTCATAATATGTGCTATTGGACAGTCAACAAGAATTGTGGTTTTGACATGATGGTGCAGCAGTACACTTTGCTACAGTACATCTACATCTACATGACTACTCTGCAATTCACATTTAAGTGCTTGGCAGAGGGTTCATCGAACCACAATCATACTATCTCTCTACTATTCCACTCCCGAACAGCGAGCGGGAAAAACGAACACCTAAACCTTTCTGTTCGAGCTCTGATTTCTCTTATTTTATTTTGATGATCATTCCTACCTATGTAGGTTGGGCTCAACAAAATATTTTCGCATTCGGAATAGAAAGTTGGTGACTTAAATTTCGTAAAAAGGTCTCGCCGCGACGAAAAACGTCTATGCTGTAATGACTTCCATCCCAACTCGTGTATCATATCTGCCACACTCTCTCCCCTATAACGCGATAATACAAAATGAGCTGCCCTTCTTTGCACCCTCTCGATGTCCTCCGTCAATCCCACCTGGTAAGGATCCCACACCGCGCAGCAATATTCTAACAGAGGACGAACGAGTGTAGTGTAAGCTGTCTCTTTAGTGGACTTGTTGCATCTTCTAAGTGTCCTGCCAATGAAACGCAACCTTTGGCTCGCCTTCCCGACAATATTATCTATGTGGTCCTTCCAACTGAAGTTGTTAGTAATTTTAACACCCAGGTACTTAGTTGAATTGACAGCCTTGAGAATTGTACTATTTATCGAGTAATCGAATTCCAACGGATTTCTTTTGGAACTCATGTGGATCATCTCACACTTTTCGTTATTTAGCGTCAACTGCCACCTGACACACCATACAGCAATCTTTTCTAAATCGCTTTGCAGCTGATACTTGTCTTCGGATGACCTTACTAGACGGTAAATTACAGCATCATCTGCGAACAGTCTAAGAGAACTGCTCAGATTGTCACCCAGGTCATTTATATAGATCAGGAACAGTAGAGGTCCCAGGACGCTTCCCTGGGGAACACCTGATATCACTTCAGTTTTACTCGATGATTTGCCGTCTATTACTACGAACTGCGACCTTCCTGACAGGAAATCACGAATCCAGTCGCACAACTGAGACGATACCCCATAGCTCCGCAGCTTGATTAGAAGTCTCTTGTGAGGAACGGTGTCAAAAGCTTTCCGGAAATCTAGAAATACGGA
The DNA here is from genome assembly GCF_023897955.1 of Schistocerca gregaria. Classification (NCBI taxonomy): domain Eukaryota; kingdom Metazoa; phylum Arthropoda; class Insecta; order Orthoptera; family Acrididae; genus Schistocerca; species Schistocerca gregaria. The sequence continues at coordinate 948,001,827 of NC_064922.1, forward strand.
ATCAACTTGAGATCCCCTGTCGATAGCGGCCATTACTTCGTGCGAATATAGAGCTAGCTGCGTTGCACAAGAGCGATGTTTTCTGAAGCCATGCTGATTACGTGTCAATAGATCGTTCCCTTCGAGGTGATTCATAATGTTTGAATACAGTATATGCTCCAAAACCCTACTGCAAACCGACGTCGATGATATAGGTCTGTAGTTAAATGGATTACTCCTACTACCCTTCTTGAACACTGGTGCGACCTGCGCAATTTTCCAATCTGTAGGTACAGATCTATCGGTGAGCGAGCGGTTGTATATGAGTGCTAAGTAGGGAGCTATAGTATCAGCGTAATCTGAAAGGAACCTAATCGGTATACAATCTGGACCTGAAGACTTGCCCGTATCAAGCGATTTGAGTTGCTTCGCAACCCCTAAGGTATCTACTTCTAAGAAACTCATGCTAGCAGATGTTCGTGTTTCAAATTCTGGAATATTCCATTCGTCTTCCCTGGTGAAGGAATTTCGGAAAACTGCGTTCAATAACTCCGCTTTAGCGGCACAGTCGTCGATAACAGTACCATCGGCACTGCGCAGCGAAGGTATTGACTGTGTCTTGCCGCTTGTGTACTTTACATACGACCAGAATTTCTTCGGATTTTCTACCAAATTTCGAGACAATGTTTCGTTGTGGAACCTATTAAAGGCATCTCGCATCGAAGTACGTGCCAAATTTCGCGCGTCTGTAAATTTTAGCCCATCTTCAGGATTTCGCGTTCTTCTGAACTTCGCATGCTTTTTCCGTTGCCTCTGCAACAGCGTTCGGACCTTTTTTGTGTACCACGGGGGATCCGTTCCATCTCTTACCAATTTATGAGGTATGAATATCTCAATTGCTGTTGCTACTATATCTTTGAATTTGAGCCACATCTCGTCTACATTCGCATAGTCAGTTCGGAAGGAATGGAAATTGTCTTTTAGGAAGGCTTCTAGTGGCACTTTATCCGCTTTTTTAAATAAAATTATTTTGCGTTTGTTTCTGATGGATTTGGAAGAAATGGTATTGAGCCTAGCTACAATGACCTTGTGATCACTAATCCCTGTATCAGTCATGATGCTCTCTATCAGCTCTGGATTGTTTGTGGCCAAGAGGTCAAGTGTGTTTTCGCAACCATTTACAATTCGCGTGGGTTCGTGGACTAACTGCTCGAAATAATTTTCGGAGAAAGCGTTTAGGACAATCTCGGAAGATATTTTCTGCCTACCACCGGTTTTGAACAAGTATTTTTGCCAACATACCGAGGGTAGGTTGAAGTCCCCACCAACTATAACCGTATGAGTGGGGTATTTATTTGTTACGAGACTCAAACTTTCTCTGAACTGTTCCGCAACTGTATCATCGGAGTCTGGGGGTCGGTAGAAGGAGCCAATTATTAACTTAATTCGGCTGTTAAGTATAACCTCCACCCACACCAATTTGCACGGAGTATCTACTTCGACTTCACTACAAGATAAACCACTACTGACAGACACAAACACTCCACCACCAATTCTGCCTAATCTATCTTTCCTGAACACCGTCTGAGACTTCGTAAAAATTTCTGCAGAACTTATTTCAGGCTTTAGCCAGCTTTCTGTACCTATAACGATATCAGCTTCTGTGCTTTCTATTAGCGCTTGAAGCTCAGGGACTTTTCCAGCGCAACTACAACAATTTACAACTAAAATTCCGACTGTTCCTTGATCCAAGCACGTCCTGTAATTGCCAAGCACCCTTTGACATTGCAGCCCATCCCGCACTTTCCCGAGGCCTTCTAACCTAAAAAACCGCCCAGTCCACGCCACACAGCCTCCGCTACCCGTGTAGCCGCCAGCTGAGTGTAGTGAACTCCTGACCTATTCAGCGGAACCCGAAACCCCACCACCCTATGGCGCAAGTCTAGGAATCTGCAGCCAATACGGTCGCAAAACCGTCTGAGCCTCTGATTCAGACCCTCCACCCGGCTCTGCACCAAAGGTCCGCAGTCGGTTCTGTCAACGATGCTGCAGATGGTGAGCTCTGCCTTCATCTCGTAAGCAAGACCGGCAGCCTTCACCAAATCAGATAGCCGCTGGAATCCAGAGAGAATTTCCTCAGATCCAAAGCGACACACGTCATTAGTGCTGACATGTGCCACCACCTGCAGCTGGTTGCACCCTGTGCTCTTCATGGCATCCGGAAGGACCCTTTCCACATCAGGAATGACTCCTCCCGGAATGCACACGGAGTGCACACTGGATTTCTTCCCCTCCTTAGCCGCCGTATCCCTAAGGGGCCCCATTATGCGCCTAACATTGGAGCTCCCAACTACCAGTAAGCCCACCCTCTGCGCTTGCCCGGACCTTGAAGGCTGAGAATGATCCTCTGAAACAGGGCAGGCGGCTGCATCTGGCTCAGCCAGAGACAGTGCCTGAAACCGGTTTGTCAGACGCACCGGGGAGGCTTTCTGATCAGCCTCCGGGGACGCCTTTCGCTGCCTGCGACGCCTTGGAACGACCTCCCAATCAACCACAGGCGAGGGCTCAGCCCCACTGCGGGCAGAAACCGGGGCAACCACAGCGGCAGACCGATCTGGGGACAGACGGGACGAGGTTGACATCCCCGTGATACCCGAGTCCGGCTCCCCACAGTGGTGCCCATTGGCAACAGCCTCAAGCTGCACGACCGAAGTCAGCGCCGCTTGCAGCTGTGAGCGAAGGGATGCCAAGTCAGCCCTCATCCGAACACAGCATTCGCAGTCCCTGTCCATTCTAATCGATGTTTAACAACAGTTACCGAAACACGAGTCAGTGCCTAGATAACGCAAGCGGAACATGCAAAGAATGTATCAACTAACCTGTACAAAAGCCTTACGACTGCGCTACAATCTGTTGAATTTACGATTACAGTAACTAAAACTCGAAATTGCACCTCCTATACGAAACTCACACGCAATTTAAATAAGAATCTACGAAGTAAACACTAAAGCGCGATGCTACAACTGTCAAATACTATAATACGCCCTAAATATATGAATTAAACAATGCAAGTACCCAAAAACACGCAAAGAAATTAATTAAACTATCTAACAAATAAGTAAGCTAGGGTTATACGACTTGCTGCTGCAGCTGCTTATCCAACGGCGGCAGGGAGCACACTGACTGGCCAACCGACACTGGCCGTTCACAGCAAAAACAGAAGACAGATGACTACGCGAATTTGCACTATTCAGGTACTAAGGCGCGATGCTATAACCCTCAAATACTATAATACGCCCGAAATATATGAATTAAACAATGCAAGTACCCAAAAACACGCAAAGAAATTAATTAAACTATCTAACAAATAAGTAAGCTAGGGTTATACGACTTGCTGCTGCAGCTGCTTATCCAACGGCGGCAGGGAGCACACTCGTACGTGTGGAAACCATCTGAACGTAGTCTAGAGGGACGGATGGATTGATCAAAGTAGACCACTTGCTTGGCCACCAAGATCCCCATATTTAAGACCTTTGGACTTTTGCTTGTGGTGCCACATGAAGAATCTTGTTTACAAGACCCCAGTTTAGTCAGAGGAAGATCTGGTTGAATGGATCATGGCTGTGGCAGAAGTGATTAACCATTCACCATTCATACTGGACAGAGTTTATGCACTGTGTGCACTGAACTTGGTGATCATCATATTGAACAGGTGTTGTAATATCACAGTAAATAGGAATGAAATCTATACATATTTTTGCCCTTGTGACATGGAAACAGACTGTTTCTGCACGTGGCTTCCTATGTGAAACTTGATCGATCTAATAAGTCCCCTCTAAAACTTCTAGATGTTTGTAACATGAATTGTGAAACACCCTGTATAAATGTAGGGATACTATAGAATTTTTTCTTCTCTGAAAAGGTGCTTGGTCTTTGGTCTATTCTCATCAATAATCAATTTGTCTTTTTCTCTAGTCTGAATAAATTTTGGCTTATTCTACAGGTTCCCCAAAATGCAGTCTCAAAAGCCTTATATTATGGCCATCAACAGCCTCATGGCCAGTGTGTGGCTGCAATGTCTTTGCTGTACTTGATGTAGGAATATATTGTGGAGGACATATAGTGGTTTGGTTCAAAAGGTTTAATGAATCATCTGAAACCACCGCAGCAGAGTCACTGCTTGTGATTTTATTTATATCTTCAATAGATATTATTTTCATGTACCTTCCTGGCTCTTATGACGGATAGTCATAAAGTTTTAGTTATCACCTCAGGGAGGGGAGCTGCAACCATGAAACTTGATGGTGGTGTAAATTCTCCTCTACATATTCACCCTTCTATATGACATATTTTTTAATGATGGTTGACTGGGCAGAGACCTTGTTTGTAGATTCTGCATTTTGGGTGTTCAGGGAACTTACCACCTTGAAAATCCCCTCATCCTCATTCTGGGAATACTTGCAATGGAATGGTTTCTTCATGCACTGGGACCAGGTGAAAATCCCCTCATCCTCATTCTGGGAATACTTGCAATGGAATGGTTTCTTCATGCACTGGGACCAGGAAACCACCAAATTAATTTCTCTGCCACTGTGGCTATAGCAAGACCTAGTCACTACTGTGGTAATATGCACAGAGAGGTCATAGAAATGCAGAAGCACAATAACAGCTTTAACAGAAAAGAAGAATGATTTAAATTAGACAAGTTGTGAACCTTAGTGCTAAATAAGACAAAGAAACCATCTCATCTCCACTACAAGTTCAATAATGTATGGCAGTGCAACTCTGCAGTCATTGGCAGTGGCCCAATGAGTGACGAACCGACCATTGCATGCCACGAATAAATAGGTATTTCTCTTTTAGATGAATCTGATGATGATTATAATGATCAAAACACATAAATGAATCAAATAAAGAACTTAGCAACCACTGTTTTAGTGTTTATGAACTCTTATTCCTAAAGGATCAAATAAAATTAAATTCTGAATTCAATTCACTTTTATCTGCATTAACCACATTGTGGTGACGGTCTTCTAGGACCACTGCCATGATCCATTGAGGTGTCAATAACCGCAAGGAGCACAGTGCATACTATCTGAATATTCATTTGAATGCTACTGGGTTAAAGAGTGGTGTTTGATGATCTTTTTTCTATTTTACAGTCAAATATTTAAAAACAGGATACAAAAATGCAGCGAGCTGTACCTTTATCACTAAATGTGACCCTTCAATTACTCTTCGATTTTTACAAACAGTATTTATTACTTTTTTGGCAAATATAATGCATTTATGTTTCTCTTAGCATTAAAAAATCAACTGAAATTTGAAGGCATATGTACTACCATTCTGCATTCCCTTTTGGTGAAACAAAGTGATCAGTAAATACGTTTTGCACTTCTTTGGCTGCAGTGGGCAGTTCTACATGTTAAGGTGTTCCAATGATAACATTTGTTGTGGCCAATCTGTCTTTCTTCCATTCTCCTTTTCAACACTACATTTTTGTTCTAATGTACAAGACACAAAACTTCTGCACATTTGAGAAAAGCTTCCAGCAAGTGGCAAGTTCAGCAAGTACTTGTAGCAAGATGCAAGAAACTGTTTTCTCTAACTTGTGGAAGCTACCTCCGGAAGTTGACGAAACTTGCGGAAGTCGACATGCTGGCAGTGTTTTCGTGTAAAAGACGTGAGGAAATTTCGTTGTTAGTGGACACACACCGTAACAGTCTTTGGTACTTCTTGTCCTGCTGTCCACTAGGTGGTCGAGATGTAGCTGCCCGAGGCCATCCTACTTTTCAACAGTGTCCTTGTGGTATTATTTGGCATGTGAGGAGGATTTCTTTGGTGATACATTGTTAGTTTCAAGTGGTCTCAGTCATGCTCATTTGAGTTCATATCAACAGACTGTGCAAGCCATCCATTTAGTTAACTCCTGTCTCTTGGGATAAAGTATTTTCAAAGTGGGAGAGATGTGGTTGTGCATTATTGTCCGTTAAGACTGCTGAAATATTGACTCTACATCTGGATCCTGTCCCAGTACTCGACAAGGCCAAAATTACTATTGATACTGATGAGTGATATTCAACTGGCCTGAAACATGAATGACTCACTTTTATGCTAAACCCATGGAGCTACATGTCTCAGATATGCATTGTCACCTGACCACCTTGATGCTTGTCAGACAAATCCTGTACTAGTTGGTGAAGAAAAACTGACACCATTGGTCTATGTTCTATTCTAGAAATTCCTTAGCCTACCTTCTTCATGCTCCATTGCACTGGCAAGTTTGTATTGTTTTTTGTAACAGATACCTGGGGGGGGAATTGATCATGTAGAGATGGTTGTGTATTGCCTGAGTCAGCATGGCCTTTCCAATTGCCCCCAGAAAGGCAGAACTGATCAGGAGAGTGCAGTAATTAACACACTGGACTTGCATTCAGGAGGATGACAGTTCAATTTTGTGTCCAGCCTTACTGATATAGATTTTCTGTGATTTCCCTAAATCACATAATGCAAATGCCAGAATGGTTCCTTCCAAAGGGCATACCTGCTTTCCTTCTTCATTCTTCCCTAATTTGAGGTTGTTCTCTGTCTCTAATGACCTCATTGTTGAAGGTGGGATATTTAACACTAATCTCCAAAAAGGGAGAGTGTAGTTGTTGCACTGTTCTTGGGATACCTTCAGGCCATAATTTGTAGCCAGCTATCTTCAGCTGATGTTAATCGTGGATGACCATTATTAAGCAGATCTTCAGTACTTCTTTCATGATAGTGGTTGAATGTTGGAATGAAGTTGCTGAGGCGTACACTAGTTAAGTAGGTAATTTCATGTGCTGACAATCTTTCTTACCATGAAGTAACAATATACACATGGTGTAAACTTTAAATGACTCTTCAAAGCATGTCGATAGGCTGATTATGGTACACAAGCCACATTCTCTCTGTCATAGATGCAGACACAGAAATTCTACTAAGCTACACCTCCACTAGACAGGTGGCTCCAGGTAGTGATTTCCTGTGATCAGTAGAGTAAGTCATGAGGTTCATACAAACCTGTTTTTGATCAATTTATTTGGAAACCTTACTTTACAACAGAAATCACAAAGTAAATTCCACCAATCTGGTGGAATATGTTGGTGTCAGTAGACATCGTTTGTACTAATAATACACTACTGGCCATTAAAATTACTACACCAAGAAGAAATGCAGATGATAAACGGATATTTATTGGACAAATATATTATACTAGATCTGACATATGATTACACTTTCATTCAATTTTAGCACATACATCCTGAGAAATCAGTACCCAGAAAAACCACCTCTGCCCGTAATAATGGCCTTGATACGCCTGGGCATTGAGTCAAACAGAGCTTGGATGGCGTGTACAGGTACAGCTGCCCATGCAGCCTGGGCAGCAGTCGAACATTTTCTGTATCCAGAAAGGCCTGTACAGGACCTGCAACATGCGGTTGTGCATTATCCTTCTGAAATGTAGGGTTTCGCAGGGATCGAATGAAGGGTAGAGCCACGGGTCGTAACACATCTGAAATGTAACGTCCACTGTTCAAATTGCCGTCAATGCGTACAAGAGGTGACTGAGACGTGTAACCAATGGCACCCCATACCATCACACCGGGTGATATTCCAGTATGGCGATGACCAATACACGCTTCCAATGTGTGTTCACCGTGATGTCGCCAAACACAGATGCGGCCATGATGATGCTGTAAACAAAACCTGGATTCATCCGAAAAAATGACATTTTGCCATTCGTGCACCCACGTTTGTCGTTGAGTACACCATCACAGGTTCTCCTGTCTGTGATGCAGTGTCAAGGGTGACCGCAGCCATGGTCTCTGAGCTGATAGTCCATGTTGCTGCAAGCGTCGTCGACCTGTTCATGCAGATGGTTGTTGTCTTGCAAACTTCCCCATCTGTTGACTCAGGGATCGAGACGTGGGTGCACGATCTGTTACAGCCATGCGGATATGATGCCCGTCATCTCAACTGCTAGAGATACAAGGCCATTGGGATCGAGCACGGCGCTCCGCATTACTCTCCTGAAACCACCAATTCCATATTCTGCTTACAGTCATTGGATCTCGACCAACGCAAGCAGCAATGTCACGATACGATAAACCGCAATCGCGATAGGCTACAATCTGACCTTTATCAAAGTCGGATCGTTATGGTACGCATTTCTCCTCCTTACACGAGGCATCACAACAACGTTTCACCAGGCAACATCGGTCAACTGCTGTTTGTGTATGAGAAATCGGTTGGAGACTTTCCTCATGTCAGCAGGTTGTAGGTGTCGCCACCGGCGCCATCCTTGTGAAAATGCTCTGAAAAGCTAATCATTTGCATATCACAGCATCTTCTTCCTGTCGGTTAAATTTCGCATCTGTAGCACGTCATCTTCGTGGTGTAGCAATTTTAATGGCCAGTAGTGTAGATTTAGTCCCTGCTACTAACATTAGGAGTAGAACCCTGCTGGTGTGTGAGTAGGCTTGAAGTAGTTCATAGGATGCTCACGTAAACAACAGGGTGGCAGTGGGGCTCTGTAGTTTAGCTTCTTCTTCTGTTGCTTTCCTTTCATAGAGTGGTTCATTTTATTTTATTTGCCAAATAACTGTTGCATGTTAGAGTTTGAGGTGATGGTATCAGGCCCTGTGGGAGAACATCAATAAATAATCATCAATAAACTGTCAGGCCTAGTGGTCCAACAGTAAAGCACATGCTGGAAGCTGGAAGGTCTCAGGAGCAAATCCTGGTTGGACCATGGATATTTCAATCTACAATTAATGTAGCCTTTGTAGCAGGCTTACTGGCATAGTCTGGAGACATGCAAGTCGCCGAAGTAGTGTTCAGTTGAAAGATTTGCACGAGACCGTTGAACCGTGCAGAATTATTCTTATACCAAGCTTGTTTTTGAAATTTACAGCTTAAAAAGTTTGTTGCTCAGAATATAAGTGGAACAGCATTTACGTAAACACCAGGTACGCTCTATGGCTTCAACCCACAGTTCATTCGATTATCCAGCACAGTACTGCAAGTGCCAAATTTTCTACAATTTGTATACTGCATTAATGAGGCCTCTTTGAAATGTGATGGTGTTTTAAATTACTGCTAAGCCATGTCTGTAATGACGAAAATCCATTCAGCATTATTGTCTCAGCTCATCAGCGATGAATCTCTATCACCTTGTGGGCTGGAATTGTACTAGACCAACTAATAAGACCTTATTTGCTGCTGTCCTGTTTGAATGGTGGACATTATCTGTTGTTCATTTGGGATACGCTGGCACTGTTGCATCTTGTTGTGTATGAGAGGATGTGGTTTCAGCAAGACCATGTACCATTCCTCTTTAATATTAATGTCTGTGAGCCCCTGTGCATTTGAATGACAGATACCCTCATTGTGGGACTGGAAAGCAGGCTCTGTTCCTATGTCTGGTATTTCAGATCATCTGTCGCTGCCTAATCTGAATGGCTACTGTTTCAAAATAGTCCATAATTTGAAAATATCAGAAAGTGTGGTAACACAGACCACACACATCCTTGTAGTCATTGACATTGCTTGGCTCTCAAGGGAAGGAGAGCTTGTGGTGTAAACTAAACTATGCCTCCACTAAATCCCAAAGCTCTCCATAGATTCGCAAAGTGGAGGGATATGTTTAACACATTGGAGCGTAACGGGTCAGCAATCCAGTTAATACCCAGATCCTGAGGAAATTTGCTACAATTTACAATTTTTTAATAAGTGTACTAATCCACTTACCTCTTTCAACAGTATATCAGCTAAGCCTTCCATCCTTCCTCTTTATAAACATGTATACATTTAGCACAAATAAATTATACAGGGATTTGTAGATATTACTCTAAAGATACTGTTTTTCAGCATTTTTACTTTTCCCCAAAATTTTCGTAAGTCATAGGGAACGGTAGGCTATTGACTGAAAAATCACTTGTCAGCAGAAAATACTAAATGCTTCATTTATAGGTAAAGTGTTTTATTGGGAAATGGTTTTTTCTCATGTTTACAAATTAGATAACTACACTCGGGTATGAAATGTTTCAAAACACTCGGAAACACGAAGGCCTGTGTTACATGGCCTACAGTAGTATATGGTCTCTTTCCTGACTACCTTTCCTGCAGCTTTTCGTTGTTCCCAACAGAACTTGCATCTTCTAGCTGGGTTTGTTTTCATTTGTGTTGGTGGCAGTTTCTCAGGGAAATGATGTTCTGTGAGTCTCTTTGCACTTGCAACTCCTGATGCGGAATGTGTGTCTTTATTTAGTTCTGCTCCTCCTTTTAAACCAGATGCTTTGATAATTTACAAATAAAAATCTGCAAGTGCACACTTTTTCATATTTTGGTACTGTGAATAACATTGGCATTCACAACTGCCCTCATACAAATATGGAAGAAAATCTTTTTCCAACATTTTACAGTCTTTCGCTGGAAGGGATAGTAACTCATCAGCTGGTCTCCTCTGTCAACACCTGTTTTAGACAAGTTGTAGTCAAGTACAACGTCTGGCTTTATTACCTCAACATATCCACTCCTGGATTTTACACTGACATGTGAAGCAGTCATCTTATGCTGTGTTGACAACATGTGTACATCACATTTGTCTTCCCATTTCAAGCAGAAAAGTTGTCCTTTGAGATGAAATGCCATTTCTCCTTCCTTTAGTTTTTGATTAATTAAGTCTCTGGGCAAACCTATCCTTTTCTTCATCACAGTTCCATCTCCTAATGTATTTCTTTCCCATAGTTCTTCAAGAACTGCAGGATTTGTATAAAATCTGTCCATGTATACCACATGTCCTTTTACCAAGTAAGAAAAACATAGCCTCAGCAGCAGGGATTTGAGAAAATTGTCAACATTTCCCTTTCCACCAGTATAAACTTCAACATGTAACCTGTTTGAGCATCACTTACAACATACAGTTTTATCCCATATTTCTTTGGTTTGCCTTTCATATAAATACGGAATCCAGTTCTCCCTTCAATAGGACATATTGCTACATTCACAGTCAGATCTAGTGATGGATAAAAAAATTTTCTGCATCTTTCTGTGAAAAAGTCCCAAAAGGGTCTTATTTTATGCAGAGGGTCATAGCCTGGTTCTTGTTCAGGTATCCATAGTGCATTATTGTTCACATGCAGCATCCTGAATATGGCAAAAGATCTGTCTTGTGACATTAGCTGAGAAGCAAATGATGAAACAAGCACAGGTTCTTCAGACCAATAATCCCTAAGTTTAGGTTTCTGTGCAAAATACATATGCAAAATGATTGCAAAAAATTGATATACTTCATGTATCCTCACTTCTTTCCATTTCTTCCATAATGATTTTGGTTTGATTCTGTTCTGACGGCGAAGTTAAGAAATAGTATCAGTAGCATATATATTTGTCTTTGATTTTACTTTTAAAAACATGCAGTGATCGAAAAATTGCAGCTAATAGTCCAGTTCTGTTGACAATATATTGACAGGAACCTAATTCCACTCATTTCTTCAAACATAGGTAATTAGTGAGTGCATCCAAATGACACCATTCATTATGAAGGGCAGGCTGTTGAACTGAATGACAAACCTGATTGAACTGAATGACAAACCTGACTAATAGAAACTTGTACATTCGTTTCTTCATACTCACTACCATCGTTTCTATCAGCAGCACAGCTTTCGCTCTACAGTTCATGTGAGTCATTGTTATCTTCTGAAAAATCGCCGATGTCGTCCAAAAGATCCTCAAGTTGTGAGCCATCGTTCAAGAGTTCTTCAATCTTTAAGTTTTGCAAGTGATGTCTGTTAGCCATATTCACTACTTATATTTTATTGCACACAGGAAGGATGCACACAATAGCACAACATGGCAGCCGACATAGAAGAAAACAACCTTCAACAATATTCCAAGCACATGCACAGTTCATATAACACTGGTACCACTCACAAGAGACTGGTGTGCAGTAGCCATTAACAATGCAGTTACGACAAGCCACACAATTAGTCTCACCACTTACAAATGCAAAACATGTGTATAAATCACAAATAAATAAGTCGGAACTGAAGAACATATGACATACGTCAGTTGGATTTTGTGGTTAAAACATAGTGAACATATCTAGTATGCCCTTCGGTTCCAATGCTTTAATTTTCTGTTTCAGCTGAAAGAGATGCCAAGATTTTTTATGAATCATTTTATTTGTATGTATGTATAATAGTGGATTTCCTTTTGTTAAGGTCTGTAAGCCTGTACATCAGTGTAATCATAACATTCTAATTTAGGTAGCAAAAAATCATGGTGGTGTCCAAGCCAGGAATCAAGTGGCTTTCTTGTGGGCCAAATCTCTTGGAGGGGAATCAGCTGTAAAACTACTTTCAAAACTTAATCTATTGGAAGTAAGCATTGATTATGCGTGTGAAACATACCAGGTATGTGAATGACCCACTCATTTGCCATTTTTAGCCAATTGTAATTATGACTCAGTTTACTCATAATCAGCCAAAATTATAATTCTATTTTATCTTCCATTAGACTCAATTGTTTTATTTAAATAAGTTCATCATTTGACTGTTTTGTTTCTGTAATCATGAATCCATGTTGATGCTAAAAGGTAATGTGCACATATTCTGTACCTGAGGTATATAGCAAAGTGCTTTCTGGTAACAAGTATCAAAATATATGCACAAATGTGCTGTTGCAATGGTTCACAAAGATAAGCTTAATAGCATACGTGCAAAAGATGCCATTCTTTTTTTACTAGCAGAATGCTTCATACTCTAACTTTTATTTGTAAACTTTCAAGCATACTAGCAAAGTTAATGTCAGTTAGTATCTTATTCAATTTGTTCATTATGTTCTGTTCTTTTTTTAGTTTACTGTTGAGATTTTCAATGTTGTCATCATTAGTGCCTTTTTTATAGGTATTCCCTCCCCTTCCTGCTAACATAATAATTTTCATCATCCTTCAGTGCCTGAAAAGAATGGTTTGTCGGAAATGACAAGCTTCAGACTGATGTATTACACATAAAGTGAGACATGATCATTATAATGTTGTCAATGCATGATTTGCTTCTGTTGGCCTTTGTAGGGGGTTCGTTTATCAGGAAAATGAAAATAATATATTAAGGGAAGTTCTGGAAGAGTGTAAATACTTTAGGAGTAAATGAGACCTCTCACCAAACTGCAGAAATGCTGAACGATTGACAAACCTACAACCAGAATGAAAACTTGGCTAGCTTTTAGAATAAATTCTTTAATGAGCTAGAGTACAATTACATATGTGCGTGCACATGCATGCATGCACGCACGCATGCACACACACACATACACACACACACACACACACACACACACACACACACACACACACACACACACTCACACACACACACACCTCACAATTAAGATGATGTGGGGGCATTCTTTGGGAGGGTGTGAGAGGACAGCGGAAGGGGAACCGTTGCTTAGAGGATGTTGTGCAATGAGTTAGCTGAGGTTGAGGCCAGGAATATTCGGAACTGAAGGATGTGTTGCAAGTATAACTCTCATCTACATCATTCCTAAAATCTGATGCTGGGGGAAACGTTGTGAAACAGCCATTGAACTTGAGAATTTTGTGTTCAGCAGCATGTTGTGCCACTGGGTGATCAACTCTGTTGTTGTCTACCATTTGGTGATGGCCAATCTGGTGGAAAGCTAGATGTGGTGGCCATTCACTCTGATGAATAGCTGGTTGGTTGGTGTGTTGAAATTATAGGAGATCTGGTAAATGACGTGGGTGCCTTCACAGGTGGCTCTGCCTCTGATGGGATAGAATAAAACTGTGACAGGACTGCAGTTGGATTTGTTGAATGTGTGAATCAGGCAGCTGGGTCTTTCATGGGATATGGCCCACACGTCAAGCTTTGGAAGTGGGAGTGCCTTAGGAATGGACCAGGATGTTGCGTAGGTTGAGTGGGCAACAGAATACCACTTTAGGAGTGTGAGAAGGATCGTGGGTATGATGCCTCTCATTTTTGGGCATTATGATAATTAATCAAAGCTCTGGACATGGTTCATTTGCTCTATTCAAGGGTTACATAGGGTGTCTTAAGAGAGGGGGGGCTTCTTTGCAGCTGAGTCTTGGGGATGGTGAGAGTATTATGGGTGTATGAGGATATGGCTGGGAAATCTGTTTGGGGGGGGGGGGGGGGGCACCTGTCTGTGAAGACTTCTTGTGAAATCTTCATCATACTGGGAGTGATAACTGTCAAAAATCAGATATTGTTGATGGTCTGTGGGTTTCACATGGGCGGAGATATGGCTGGAGCCATCGGAGAGTTGGATATCAACAACCAGGAAGTTGACACATTTGGTTGAAGAAGACCAGGTGAAGCGTATGGGAGAGAAGATGTAGATGTCGTCGAGGAATGGCCTCAATCTCCACCTACACAGTGTCCCCACACTCTCCTGAAAAGTTTCCCCTTACTCTATCCCATCACCCTCTCCCAATCCAGGTCTCCATGTCATCTTCACAATGCACTGCATCAACTCACTGGCTCCATGTGTTGTATATCTGGCCAATGCACCCACCACTGCCATTTCCCTCATTTCTTTCCTACACACCTTCTGCCTTCCTCCAGGCCACGAGCTGCTTATCCTCAACACCTCCTCCTGCTTCCCCACCTCTTTCTCCCTCTATCCATCCCACTTAACACAACCTCTTATCCCAATCAGCCTGTGAAATTGCAGTCCCAGCATTGTGCATCAAGTCAGCACAATGTAGGTGCACACGTGTGTGTGTGTGTGTGTGTGTGTGTGTGTGTGTGTGTGTGTGTGTGTGTGTGTGTGTGTGACACACACATGTACAGATGTGGCCATGTACCTGTGTGTGTGTGAGTGAGGATTTCTTCCGAAAGCTAGCGAAATTCTTATTGTGTGCCTGTTGACAATTCAATGCTTCTATTATTTGGCGAGTGGTCTCCAATACTCTGAAAGTTAAATTAAACTGATATAGTATTACTGTTAGTTTTTTTTGCTGGGGTCAGTAGACAGTGTGTCAATGTTTATATATCCAGCTAGTATGATGTTAACCCAGCCACTTGTACTGCAATGTTTATTGTTCATGTGAACAAGCAATTCATTAAGGGCCTCTGGAAAGATTCAAAATTATGAAATGTTCAAATTTTGCTTTTTTGCATTTTAAAAAGCTACAGACTTTCCCCTTCCAATTGAGATATAATTTATTCAGTTCAGAAGACTACAACTATTTTTAAAATATTTTTGAAATATGTTCTGCATGGGTATGACCCACTGTGGCTCTGTTAAATTGCTATCAAATGTTGTATTTCTGAATCTACATGCTCATAATGAACATTTTAGTTGTGTCAGAGAAAATAAGTGTTACAAAATAAGTGTTGTGGCTAATCTGGACAGTTAGAGATGTATTGCTTGCTTCATTGTCGTGTTTCATGCTTATTTACTCTTTTGTAATCCAGAAAATATTCAGAGTGAATTCTGTTCATTGAAGTCTCTGTTGTATTGAAAGGTAATCATGGGTAAATGTAAAGTGACGAGAGATCCTCAGAAGGCTTTTAAGAAAAGGAGAAATGTTGGAAAGACAAAGGTAGGTGTCGTTGCCGTTAACAATAAATATGATAACCAAGTGTGTGAACCTAACCTTGCTGGTACACCTGCCCATTGCAATGAAAGTGAGAAAGAAAGTACTTTGCAGAGGAAGCTTGGTTCAGTTAGTGAAAAGTATGAACGTTTTATGGGCAAATTAGATGTGAATCAAATATTTGATATGTCAGTTCTCAATGGGATTGTTGGAAACTGTGTAAGATGTATTCAGTTTAGTGAAGTTGGTCTGGAACTGTCTATAAAAAGTCACATAGGGCATGCCAGTGAAATGGAACTGAAGTGTGGTAAGTGTTCATACATTAACACCATTTGCATCACTGTTGGAGTAACTCCAAAAGAGGAAAATGGTAGCAAAATCTGTGAACACAACATTAGATTTGTTTATGTCTTGTGTACAATTTGTAAGGGTGCTACTGCAGGTGCAGTTTTCTGTGCCATGATGAATCTTCAAAATCCCCCAACCAAGATTATGAACTACAGGGTGTTCAAAAAGTTTCTCCGCAGTGCTGTATGATTGTTAGCTGTGAATTCCGTATGATTGTTCGCCTGCCTGGGTTACTTCCCTTCAGATGGACTATCCCAACATTCCACTGTTATATTTATCTCAGCCAGCATCAATAGTATCATTGGTGTGTGTTGTTATGTGTTGACATGAACGTTTAAGTTTAGTTCCTATGTTCATTTGTTTTGTTTTTGTCAGTGTTAAAAATACTAACCATTGAAGAACGTGTGTTTTTAGTCGAACAAGTGTTCAAAGCTGTTGGTAAATACACAGTTTCAGATCGTCAAACATTTAATTCAGTTTTCCTGGAGACAACACTCCCACATCACGATACTGTGCGAGATTTGACTAACAAATTTCGAAGTATGGGTTTAGTGACAGATGCACCGATAAGTGGTCATCGTAGTGTTTTGTCTGATAAAATGTCCATGAGTCCAAACAAGACAGTAAGAAAATTTGTCCAGGAAATCGACGTTAGTGTCGGAATGGCCCACACAGCTGTAAGGAAAAAATTAGAACTTTTCCCATACAAAGTGACAGTCGTGCAAGAACTGAAAAATACTGATCATGGCAAGAGACTGCATTATTGTCAATGGTTCAAACATTTTGTTCAACAAAATGGAAGGGATATTCTTAATGAAACGTTTTTCACCGATGAGGCATGGTTCATTTATCTGGGTACATGAACTCACAAAATTCTCATATGTGGAATACTGCAAATTCATTGTGTATTCATGAGGAACCACATCATTCTTTGAAAATAGAAGTTTCGATTGCAATTTTTAGACGTCAGATTGTGGGTACAATATTTTTCAACGAAACAATAAACTCACAATGATACTACAGTGATAGACTGTACCAATTCATAGGAGAACTTGTGTTAAGTGAAATACTGAACGGTTATTTTCAACAAGATGTTGCAACCATGCATACAGCTCATGTTTCAATGTCACTGCTTGCTGATGTTTTTGGTGATCACATAATTTCACAGAGACTTTGCCCTCCACGATCGCCTGACCTAACACAACCTGACTTTTTCTTCTGAGGTGCAGCGAAAGCAACTATCTATAAAAACTGTCCAATATCCATCGATGAACTGAAACCTGCAATATTCACTTTCACTGCTTCTGTTACAAAAGAAATGTTATAGCTTGTGTTTGGAAACATGATTAGACAAATTGAATTGTGTATTCAACAACAGGGGGGACACTTTCAACATTTAATGTGAAAATTTGTAAGTAAAAATGAATATTCAATAAATTAATAACTTGTATTTCACTGAGTTTCATTTTGGTATATTCATTGCAGCATACGGCAGGCGTGGCTAACAATCAAACGGCACTGCGGAGAGACTTTTTGAACACCCTGTATAATAAATTTATAGGGTCTAAAGTAGAAGAAAGCTGTGGAAGAGGTACCAGTATACAGGGAAAGTTTTAAGGTACACATGAAAATAATTGCTCGGCTAACTATAGTGGCAGTAGTGGAGGTATGGAAGTGGCTGGTGTTGCTAGTATATTACAACGTTCTGTTGCATGTGATAAAGTGTGATATGTGAATTACCTTGGTGACAGTGATTCGAAAAGTTTCAAACATATTGAAGAACTAAAGCCCCATGGTTATGATGTTATAGTGCAAAAATTTGAGTGCATTGGACATGTACAGAAACTAATGGTATCAAGACTTTGGCAACTGAAAGCTTTGTACAAAAAACATAAACTCAATGTTGGTAAAGGGTTGGATGGGTAGAGAATCTTAACTGACAGTGTAATTGACAAAATACAGAACTATTATGGAATGGCTACTAGGCAAAACACACAGTGTTGCTGAAATGGAGAATGCTGTTTGGGCTCATTTGCATACTTTTTTAACTGATGAATGTCCCCATCATTACTTGTGCCCCAAAGAAGAAAACAGTTGGTGTAAGTACAAGGGAAGTGTACACTCATAAACATAGTCTGCCTGATGCAGTAATGGAGGTGATAAAACCTATTTTCAGAGACTTAGCAGCACCTGAACTGTTCAAAAAATGTGTTCATGGAAAACCTCAAAACCGCAATGAAAGTGTAAATAGTGTTATATAGTCAAGAATTCCCAAGACTGTGTTTGTTGGAATAGAAACACTTCACTTTGGTGTGTATGATGCTGTTGCTACTTTCAATGATAGCAACATTGTATAAGGTGCAATGATGCTTGCTTTGGACAAGGAATGTCTTCTGGCTGCTGACAGGGCTGTAAATATCCTAGAAATACAAACCAGATGAAACAGAACGAGGACAAAGAGGAAGCTGGAGGAGGAGTTTGCAGAAGATGAAGATAATCCATCCTGTGGACCTGGAATGCACTAAAATGCTAATCAATTACTAATCAAGCGGGAAAGCGCCGGTAAATAGGCATAATGAATAAAACACACAAACACACACACAGAATTTCGAGCTTTTGCAACCGGCTGTGCTTCGTCAGGAAAGAGGGAAGGAAAAGGAAAGATGAAAGGATGTGGGTTTTAAGGGAGAGGGTAAGGAGTCATTCCAATCCCAGGCGCAGAAAGACTTACCTTAGGGGGAAAAAAGGATAGGTATATACTCGCGTGCTAATCCAAACATTGTTGCTCAATTCTCAAAAGTTTTATTTTTTTTAATACAAATTACATGTTTTCTCAGGATCTACCCTAATTTTCTTCAAATTTTCAGAATTTACACAATTTATAAACCAAAAATGACACAAAAAGTGGTGAATTTTCGTTACAATAGAAAAATTAATCTCTAACAACTGAATTCAATTTTTTTTAAATCCGTGAGTTGAATTGTAGCCAATACTATAATAAATAACCTGTAAAAAATTCAACTTCCTAGCTCAAATACTTTATGAGAAAACATGTAACTAAAACATTGTTGTTGTCAATCCCTGTGGTGGTATACAGGTCACTGAGCTTCTTGCTAAGACTTTGAAAGTTTTGTTGTATTAATTGGAATCAGAGTTTGGATTGCGGAAGACTGATTGGACGTGTCACTCTAACAGATTGTCCAACGTACCTTTCAAGTTTGCCTGTCCAGATTAGCTTTCAAGTTAGCCCATTGCCCATTTTGATGATTATTATATGAATTTTGCTTCTGTACATTATTTATTGTGTTTGTGGCTACATGATAAATATTCTATAATTATGTGTGATTGTGGAGTTTTTGTGTGCTGCAGATTTGTTTGCTTTATGTTTCCTATGTTATAATCTATATTGGGTGAACTACTCTCATTGCCATTATACATATGACTTACACTGTTTTTGTTCTTGGGTACGAAGTTTTCCTTATAGACTGTGATTTGTGAGATGCTATGCTATCACTGCTCTGTTCTCTATAACTGAGTGGTAAATAGTACTTCTTCTTTCTTTATGAAACTAGCAATTTCTCCTCTGTCAAGGTTATTTAATTGAAACTCATTTTGTGTATAATTATCTCTGTGAAATTCATGTACATTGATTACCACAACACTTGAAAATTTTGATCATTCTTTTAGACAGTATGTGAGTTTGTAATAGTTACTTTCTTGGTCACACATGCGCAATTAGGAAGGTCATATCTGAAAGGTGTGTCAAGTAAAACTGTTTTAGGTGTTAAATAGGCAACCAAAATATAAGGATCTAGACAGTGTGACATGTGGAGGTTTGGGTCAGTCTTGGCTGAACTGGAGGAGGCAGCTGCTCATGATAAGCAGGATGTATGGGTTTGAGTCCCAGGCTGATAAATATTTTATATTCACTGTTGGGTAGAAAGTCTGTATCTAATACAGCTGATATCAAGGAATTTGCAGTCAGTGAATTAATTTTTCAAACCACTTTTTTGATACTATGCAAGGTAGTTGGTTTCTTGAAGCATTTATTAGATGTTGGCTGTTGTTGCAGGCAACATCACTCATTTCTCTTGCAGTTACCACAATACCAGAAGTGGTTATAATGTTAATGACATTGAAACTGATGCATTTCAAAAGAACTCGCTTCAGTATGTACCTTCAGAACAAAAACAAATTTTTATTGATATTGACGCAAATGTTATGGCAGGCTAGGACTTTTTCACATGCTGGGTGATGTGTGTTACTTATATTTCCAATATTATTATAACTGTTATTGGTGGGACATTAAACCTTTATCATCATTCCTTTTTTGTTTTTAATTTCCATGTTGATATAAGTACTAGGTCATTTGGAGACACTAAAATTCAGTCACTTTTCATGTCTGTTCACACCTATATTGAGAGAGATTAATAATAGTTGCCTAACATTTTATGGAGGTAGTGTTGTACAATGTTAATGTATGTTAAAAACTACATTATGCAATATAAAGCTGCAGTTGTACATGTTATTGGAGTCTATTAATTTTGATCTAGTATCAGACAATCATCGAGTTGGAAACCATCTCAGCTATCCATTTGCATAATTGAAATAAGAGTTATCAGATCTACATTGTGCCATCACTAATAGTAGCTGTATATACGTAATGTTATATACATAACCATCACATCTGTGCATTTGCGTAATTGGAATAACTGTTAGCAGAGATACATTTTCCCACCATTGATTGTAGCCATATATACATAACATTACATGTGTAATGTTATGTATATACAGGTATTATCAATGATGGAACTATGTACATCTGAAAACTGTTATTCCAATTATGCAAATGCATAGCTGAGATGGTCTGATTGTCTATAATAAAATATACTGTTACAGCTGTGTATTGCATAATGCATTTCCTAACAGTAGTTAAGTACTTTTATACTTTTACGATAATGGGAAGTCATGAATAGAATGTGAACAGTGGTTGACAGATTAACACAGTGCCAATCTGTGACACAATGTGCCGAGTGGAAGATTAGTGTGTAAAAAGAAGTCACACATGATAATAATGTTACCAAATGTTTGTGTTTCTTCTACCTAACAAACTTCTTAAAGTTGAAGAGGACGAGGTGGCTGGAAAACTGAGGTAGGAGAAAATGGTACAGGATTGCATAGAACAGTGGAAGGGAACAGGAATCTATGATCAGTTCCCAGAGATGACAAAAGGTAGGAGTTTTCTACAAAAAAGAAGGGAAGGAAGGAAGGAAGGAAGATTAAGAGTTTTAATGTCCTGTTGACAGGCTCAGGTTACAAATGGATAGGGAAGGACATTGGCTATGTCCTTTTCAAAGGAACCCTCCTGGCATTTGCCTGGAGCTATTTAGGGAAATCACAGAAAACCTGAATCTTGATGGCCAGATGGAATTTGAACCGTTGTCCTCCTGAATGCAAATCTAGTCACAAAAACAGTTTGGAAAGTAAGGAAGATGACACTAGGGAAAGAGATCGTGTGCATGGAGGATGAATTAAAATACAGTGCTGGAAAAAAATGAACACCCTTTTAGAGGTTTCCAATTCCGTCGAGATTTATTGTTGTAGCAGTGCATATGGAGTACATGAAATGATTACATTTACAAATCAATAGCACAAGCATTTTGCAGTTACCAGGTATTGACCCACACTGAAGCACCTATATTAGCATGTGATGTAGCCTCACTGGGTGACAGTGCAGGTGCTGACTCTGCAACCCAGTCAATCATACAGATGACGAATACTGTACTGGGATACATTATGCCACACTTTCTCAACATGTCCATGTAGTTCTGTAAGCATTATCGATTGACAAGTCACTTCTCACCCATCATATCTCACATGTGCTCAATTTGAGACAAGTCCGGAGATCATGCTGGCGAGGGAAGTTGCTGCGCATTTTGCAGAGCCCGTTTCATTTCACGGGCAG
This sequence comes from Schistocerca gregaria, assembly GCF_023897955.1. Lineage (NCBI taxonomy): Eukaryota > Metazoa > Arthropoda > Insecta > Orthoptera > Acrididae > Schistocerca > Schistocerca gregaria. Next base: position 948,023,735 of record NC_064922.1, read on the forward strand.
TGTGGGGACAAGCATGTTGGAACTACGCTCATCACCTTCCTGTTGCAAGAATTGCAAAATAATGTGTCTAATGATATTCTGCATATACCGAGTGCTGCTTAGCAAAGGTGAACGAGGGTTGTAACTTATCGCACCCCAGACTGTAAGGGTTGGATTGTTTGGAAAAGGAGACCAGGCAGCGAGGTCATCGGTCTCATCGGATTAGAGAAGGATGGGGGAAGGAAGTCGGCCGAACCCCTTTCAAAGGAACCATCCCGGCATTTACCTGAAGCGATTTAGCGAAATCATGGAAAACCTAAATCAGGATGGCCGGACGTGGGATTGAACCGTTGTCTGGACCGTAAGGCCAGTGTGTCTTAGACAAATTCACTCTACAAGGCAGTGCTTATGAGGCCCTCATCTCACATGCAAACGACCATCACTAGTGTGCTGGCAGAATCTGCTTTCATCACTGAATACCACAACTTGCCATTCGAAATTCCAAGTGATCCTCTGATAGCACCAGTCGAGTCGTGCACATTGATGCTGAGGCATGAGTGGAAGATGGGCTAGAGGTGTGTGTGCCTGTAGCCACACAGCTAATAACTGGTTTGCAACAGTTCATGTTGACACATCTGGCCTCGCAAGCCCTCATATCAGTGCTGTGATAGCAGTACGATCTGTCACTGCTGGCCCTTACAGTACAATGACCCTGATGGGCGTCTGAGCTGCATGGACACCCAGAAACTCGTCTACAGGTGTGAGAATGTTCAAGCGACCACAAATACCAGCACTGATGCACACCATATGCAGCACATCTCCGAAAGGACCACCCCACCACTCGGAGGCCACAGTTTGACCCCTTTCAAATTCACTCAGTTGACTGTACAAAGCACAAGTGCGTCTCTGTGCCATAGTCGCTGCTTGCTTCACACATTTAGGTACCTATAACACTAAGCTATCTCTTAGTGGACAATTTTGAAACCATTACCAGTACATCTGCTATCACCCAGGTGGCACATATCATCATGGGATCAAAATCAATGTCACATTTCCAGGTGAACTTTTTTCCCAGCAGTGTATATTGCAGATGAGGAAGATGAATGTAAGGATATAAGAAATGATGCCAAATAGTGTAAAGCAGGATAAATTGAAAACGTAGTTACTACTCAAGACAAAACTTGGACAATGAAGAATGCCTGAGAAAAAGAAGGAAGAGGGCTGGAAGGGTAATAGTTGGATCAAGTTCAATGATAAGGGACTGTAAAGGGACAAAGACTAAGGAGACTCTGGATAGGATGGTAGTACTTGCTGGAGGAACACTACCCAATTGTGTCATCTTGCAAAGATTGAGAAGGAGGGGGCGGATTGGATAGGGGGGGATGGTATGAAAGAAAATATTACAGATGTGTGTCATAAACTGTGAAGCAGCTGTGAGAATCAACTATCTGTATTACTAAATGGCTAAAACGGTTACCCTATCCTGGATGTAGATGCCTATCTAATGGCTTTCAGGGGATACAAAAATTTGATTTTTAGTACCAATATTACATACAATTATTAATCAAAATTTTAAAAATGAATATGCTGTCATAGTGTACTTATTATGAGGTATAGACTTGTATTAAAGGTTTAACAGAATAAGTAAAATATTAAAGTTAAAAACTATGTATCTATCTTGAGGCACTGTAACTAACAATGTTCAAATTACCCAGACTATATTCATGCAGTATTTGAGAATGATAGCACTTAGTGACTTGTCACAAACTTTGCACATAATTGGAAATCTTCTTGAAACTTTTTCCTGCTGACACTCCCCCACAAAATAGTGAGAAGTATATTATTGTACAACACATAGTTCAGGAGGTATGATATCACAAACATTGAGATGTGTGAAAAACTAGCTTTTCTTAAAGTGGAGCGAGTAAGTGCACTCAGTGAATTTCAACAAACTTTAACAGGATTTCAAACCTTTTGTAAGCTTTGTCTTGCTTAAAATAGCCCCACAAAATAATAAAAGAAAAACATTTTACCATTTACTAAGATTTTATTTTTTATGTGGTAAAACTTCAGCATCAGACATGATGTTTTAATATATTATTTCTCTACTAGTAACTCTTTGGGTGAACAACCCAAAACTAATAAAATCAATGTAATTAAGCTTGTTTACCTTCAACCACAATTGTTTTACATGCTTAATGTCAATTATGTAACATATTAACTCACTTGTAAAGTAATCAGACATTATAAACAATTTTATACATCGGAGTTTGATTCATTAAAGGGGTGTTACTGTACCCGTAATACACCGAGCTGTATGCTCTGCAACATAGTGATCAAGTATCCCACTGAATACAGTTTGTCAGTGGTCATTCATACAAATTGGCTGTTGTCTGGTTAGTATGGTTGCATAGAATGCTGCCCAATGATTGTAGTGAAGTTCACAGATAGTGTTACTGCCCTCAGTCGTTCATCTGACTCAGATTGGTTAACGCATGATAGTAACAGGATACGAATAGAAGGTGACTGGTGGTTACTGATCTAACTCCTTTCATTTAGTTCATATGCACAGACATAGTGTATATATCTACATCTGGAAACAAGAATGAAATATTCAAGAATGAGAATATAACACATGTTGTCCAAGAGGTAGAATACCAATTTGTGTGTCTAGTGAGGGCCTTGGGAATAATGTTTCTTCTTTCAGAGGGAACAAATTAGTCCTGAAACACAGGCAAATGACATGGCTGAGCTTTTCAAATCCTGGATAATAATGCATGATAAGGAAAGTGCTTCTCTGTTGCTGATTATTATCAGTGATGTGAGGGCTGTTATGGACATAGGTGGATTTAGTATGAGAGATCTGTTGGAGGTGATCTAGTATGACTTCTTGTATGAAAAATGTCTTTAGAAAGTGTATAGTATGTATTGTAAATGACTGCTCGTCATTACAGGTGCATTGCTGCCTGGAAGCTTGGTTGTGTCAACTTCCTTTTTATGCTATTACTTCGTTTTTTGTTTTTGTTTTTCAAAAAATAGCCTAATTATTTGAATGTACATTGAGATATGTATTGTAATATAACATTATACATTGCATTTCACAGCACTGTGTACTTGTATTAAAAGCATTACACAGTTGTACAACATTGTATGGAGAGTATTGTAAAAGTCTTGCCCGCATGAGTGACTTTTTCCATAATCACAATACATTACTTTTTTCAGTTTGACTTTGCATTTGAGCTGGCACAATCTGGGCTAAAATCAAAACTTCCTGATATTCATTATAAGTATGCTATGACGTTGGAAGATGAAGGCAAATTTCAAGAAGCTGAAGAGGAATTTGTCAAAGGTGGTAAACCAAAGGAAGCAGTACTCATGTACGTACCCCTTTTAAAATCACATGTGTATCTTAACAATACTCTAGTGAAAATTCGAGGCCAGAACCAGTAAACTGAAATGAGGGAATGTGATCTCTCATCTGCAGCTGATTGGTGCATAGCACAGAGACAGCACAGAAAAGTTTTCTAGTTAAAAAGTTTTACTATCTTTTATAGTGAAGCACAAAATTGGTTTTTTTTTTTTTTTTTTTTTTTTTTTTTTTTTTTTTTTTTTTTTTTTTTTTTCCAAGTCCATTGTGCAGTGAGCTGGCTATTACTGCTGGTCCACACACTAAGTTCAGGCCGTAGACAACAGGCGATGCTAACTGATCAACCTCATTATTATGTAATAATAAATTTATTAGCAATGGTTGGTACACGAAAAGGACTTGCAGAAGTACTGTCAGAAAGGTTCACAAACCGCAATCGCATGACTGCAGTAAATATCTCGACCACTGATCGTGGAGGGTGCACACTTCTCAGTGACTGAGTGCATGGTATGGTCTCATGGCCACAGCAAGACAAGGGATGTGTGTCAAGCCGAACATGTAAATTACCTCTCATGTCGTGGGGCACCATTTAATTCATGGACATGATGGGATGGAGCAAACAATTGGCAACTGTTCAATATTTGTGAATGCGTTGGTGGAGAGCGCACACTGTACTTGACCCATGTGGTTCGCAGCTGACAGAATCTGCAATCGGCATAAACGCTTTCACTTTGTCTCTTCCATGCCTGTGGGTGCTGCACTGTTGCCAAAAATCACTTCAAGCAAATGGTGGGCTGGTTCCTTTGAAAGGGCATGGCCGACTTCCTTCCCCATCTGTTCCTAATCCGATGAGACTGATGACCTCACTGTTTGGTCCCCCCTCCCCCCTCCTGAATCAGCCAACCAACCAACATGTAGCTGGCAAATACAGTTTGTATGGGGAAGGGGGAGTACGGGGCAAGTAATGTGTAGAATCTGGGAGAATCTAAAATATGCAAGACACAGCAGTGGCAGGCAGCACTGTCCAGGAGCTGGCTGTGGCGATATGCAGCTGGAAATGTTCAGTGTAGAGGTGTCACCTCAGAGGACACTGGCGCAAGAACAAAGTATGGTTAAACACAAATAAAGGACACAGAACAAAATGTTGGCAAAAATGTGCTGTTCATAATGCACTGAGTTCTTGAAACACCGAATACAGAAACATGGCACGGCAGTCAATGCAGCCTCAGCATGCACAACAACAGACCCATGGAGACTATGGAGAGCTTATACTCATGCATAGGAACTTGAATGCTGGCCTGGGTACTGTAATGGACAAGCCCAGTGGTGTAGGGGACGGTGTCTGGAGCCCAATGGGAATGCAACGCAGAGACCGGCACAAAAGTCGAAACAGCATGAACACTCAACATGGCGGAGGCACAGAGACATGACAGTGGGTCCAGGAGCTACAATGGACAAACAGCCAGTGAGACGGGAGGCGACGTCCGGAGCACATCTGGAGATAGAGAACGCAGCTGGTGAGGCAGCTCACCAGAGACAGTGACACAGCACCAGGCAGCAGGACAGGTGCATGACTGTTGCGTCATACGACGTGACATCTTGAGGGTGCATGTGTGAGGCGTGGTCTGGGCAGCTTCCTATGTGGGGTGAGGGTAGTCTGAGGGGCATAGGGCTGCACAGTGACGGCTGGTAGCATCCATGCTTCAATGGAGGCTGTCTGACAGTTGCGAGAGGAGCGTCGACCATTGACGGGTCCTCCGTGGGATCAGAGAAGTGAATGGCAGCTGGAGCACTAAAGACATAAGCCAGCTTGACTCAGTCGATTGAGAGTAATCAGCTTGCCGTTACATTCAATCTGCAGAGTCTTCTAGTCTTCTCACTGTGATGTAGTTGCACACCACACAGTTGGGTGACACATGTAAACAGCATGCCATCAAACTGGTGACCACAATCTGTTGCTGCATAACTGGGGCAGCTGCAGGTGCCACCCAGGTGTTGACAAAGGCGGTTGCGTCAGTCTCAGTGGTGATGTCCACTGTTGGCATTGCCTCTGCTCATCACATCAAACGGTCCACCATTGTCCGCAGATACCGCTTGCACTGGGACAGAGGAAGAGGCTCCACAGTGCCCATATGGACACGTGCTATATGGTGTACCATGTCGGGGAAGGTGTTGATGGATGCGTGGGTATGTCTCCTGACTTTGGCACACTGGCATGCAGCAAAGGTGTGTGTCCATTGCCAACAGTCTTTCTGGAGTCCTGTCCCAGCGAAAAATGCAGTCACAAGTGTGACAGTAGTGTTTACACTGGGGTGTGATAGCCCATAGACACATTCTAATGCACTGTGCTGGAATTTTTGTGGGAGAAATGGGCGACATGCACTGTCGAGAAATCGCACTAAATCTTGCAGGAGGAACCGGGAATGGGCACTAATTCAGTCGTAGGCTGCTGGTGGTGTCCTGGCAGAAGCTGTGCAATTATTCATCACTCTCCTGTTCTTGGCTACATCCTCGAAGTTCATGAGGGTGGGGGATAGCAGCACAATCATGAGATGAGCAGTAGGTGACGATGTTGTCCATCCTAAAAATACGGTGAATGTCAGTAGTGAACTGTGAAACATACTGCAACTGTTGTAGTTGACACAGTGAACAGTTGATGTTGTTGCTCCAAAACACATTATCTATTGGCTTGTGGTCAGTGAAAATAATGAAAAGATAGGCTTCTACTGATGAACGAAAGTATTTCACCGTTTGGTACACTGCAAGTAACTTGCAGTCACACACTCCATGAGCATTGTGACGTTGATAACTACTGCAAAAAGAAATCGTTTGGTTGCCAGATGCTGCCAACATTCTTTTGAAGTGCTGTACCCTAAGCAGTCTGGCATTCACAGCTATGGCTAACTCTGTGTTGTGTGTCAGATGAGTGAGCTAGCATCTCTTCAATGTGGCCCCATCTGAACTCAGCAAAGCTTTGTTCCATTGCATCTGTCCACGTAATGAGTGTCCTTCCTTAGCAGTGGGGCCGCATAGTGCTGTGGACAGGGGTACCAGAGCCACGGCAGCGATTGTCAGATGGCGCGAGCAGTAGTTGATCGTACCGAGGTGTTGGCAGAGGCCCATATGGATCTGTGAGCATGACATGTTTGAGATCACATGCACTTTGTTGCGTAGAGGTGTGGATCTGGTAGAGGTCATTAGATGCCCTAGAAATTCAATCTCTGTTACCCTGATGACAGCCTGGCTGAGGTGCCGAAAGACGGTCGTTTGGTGGCTGCAGTGGAGGTTGTGAAACTTCAGGAACCCAAGGATGTTGTTGAGGTATGCGACACAGCCTTGGAAGCCTTGCGAAATGCTGTCCACAAAACCCTGCCAAGTCTGGGCAGCATTCAGAAGGCCAAACGTCAATATACATGTTCTCGAAATGCCTAAAGACGGTGTCGTTTGCTGTTTCTTGTATGTCTTCCAGCACCACAGGGATCTGCATGAACACTATCATGCATCTGATCTTGCTAAATATAATCGAGCCCACCAAGGGATTGCTAAAATCCAGTAGATGTCTGGCACCGTTCTTGAATTCAGTGCACAGTAGTCCCCAGATGGGTGCCACATATTGTCCTTTTTTGGTGCTAAATGTAAAGCAAAAGACCACAGATTCCTGGGTCATTTCCTTCTTCATCCATTTATATGAGTACTGCATCATCAGGGCTGTGATTATGTCATACTTTTCGACCACATAGTTTTGATCTAGCTGGCTCACTAATTTCGGCCCAGCTTACTCCACACAGAAACTTCTGAATACCCTATGAGAATCCTGCAGAAAAAACTGGGGCACCTCTGTGATTGACGTGTTGTTCTGCAGTGGAACCTGAGTTGCCTGATCCCTGAATTGGTGGGCTGAAGACGACAAGAGCTCTGATGAGTGAGGATACTAGAACCTGAATGCACACAGGAACACAAGAAATACACGTGTTGACAACAACATGTTAAGAGAATGCACATGAACAGACCATCTGTACAATGCAGGGGAGAGAACATTGCCAAGAAGTTGATTCTGCTGAGGAATGTGAACAAGAATTTCAAGGAATGCCTACTAATATCGGGAGAACCAAATAATTGAACTCGGTTACAGAAAGCAAGAACTGAACATTCCATGTCTGGTACACAAGAGACACACTCACACTGTAGGAAGGCACAAATAGACCTGGTCTTATACACAGTTGAACAGACCTTGTCTGGTACGCAGTTGGATACACTCCCATTGTAATAGTATATGGACTGGCACAACGCAAGAATTATGGATATACTGTCCCATCGAGACTACTAGTACACAAGCAAAATTGATGTGGTTGAAAAACAAATGAACAACCAAGAACGTGAAACCCTGCTCTTGCAAAACGAATGAAGTTACCTCAAGAAACATGGAAAAACACATGAAGATATAGCTTCAACGTCCTTATCCTGTCGAATGAAGCATGGTTATTCACGGAAAGAGGACAGGCCTTGGTTGCATCATCTGGCAAAATGAGACACGGCTTGTCAGCATTGACCCCTACATGGTGGTGAGGATGGGCCTGGTGACAGATAAGGCTAGGAGCTGCTACTGCAGCCAACTAACTGCAAACAGAATTTGGAGCATGGAACAAATCGACATATGAGCACAGTTGAAATATCCTCCTCTAATGATTTGTAGTAGACGCCACTATGACAAAGCCCACAAAAAATCGTCAGTATTGCTGATGAGCGGAGGAAGTGAGGCCTTCCAGAGCAGCTGACATATGGCCAGTAGCTGTGATCCTGACAAAGGTGCTAGATACCACATCTGATGGGTAGGGGCAGTGGCAAGCACTGTGGTCTGAAGTGCAGGCTTGAGGGCAGTTTTTGTTTGGTCTGTAGCTCAGAGCTGAACTGGCCACTGAGGGGCCGAATAGCGACCAAAGTACCCACTAGCAGAGGAATATGGGTGCAATGTCACATGAACATGTACCCGTGCAGACACAAATAGGTGTCTACCACTGCAGCACTTTTACCACGATTTGCAAGCCAGATATAGGTGTGGCTCAAGCCACAAAATGACGTAGCTTGCACCCCTGGATGGTGTGGTGACTGCAAGAGGCTTGGCAGTAAACAGCTCAGTATGTCTTCTGTCGACAAAAAACTTATAGCGGCCATGCCTGGCTCGCAAAGTGTACACACAAATGTGGTGACCGAATATGCATGGGTCCAACTCTGCTTATACTACACTTTTCATCCCCTGCCAAACAAATACTGGTGATGAACTTTCTGCCATCACTGTTTTTTGAGCTGGTTACCTCTGCAACACATGCAACTGCGGTAGCAAGTATGAGCAACCCTGGCTTTGGAGACTTGTTCCGTCATTACCAATACATCAAAATTACAAAAGGGTGAAATCCTGTGATAGTCCTCCACTCATAAAATCATAGCCTTTGGAAGATTAAGTCTCTGCCATGTTAGTTTTCCATTCTGGTGTGACTTACTGGTAAACTTTCTTGGACTGTTGTTGGCTGATAAGAGCATTTGATGACCTATCTCATTATATGCTGATCACTATCTGAAGTAAAACATTCTCTGTCATAATATTCTCCACCATAGTAGCAACTTTTTATTAATGTGTACATAATTTACTAAATATTAACACTTTTATAGGTGAAAACAAAAATTTTTCATGACCAAGGATGATATTTGGCACATAGCTCACTCATGGGCAATATACCTAATAGTACTATTTCCTTCATACGTATATTAACGCTTAATTTAAAAAATAACAAACTGAGTTTCAGAAATTGTAATATGTGAATTGTATATGTAAAATTTGTATTATATGCTGTAATGAAAATGGTTTGGTTCCAATTTATAGGTACATACACAACCGAGACTGGGATAATGCTCAACGAGTGGCAGAAAATCATGACCCTGAATCAGTAGCGGAAGTCCTCCAAGAACAGGCAAAAGATGCTTTCAATAACAAAAACTTTCAACTGTTTGAATCCTTGCTCTTACGTGCTCAGTTACCAGAACTTATAATCAAATATTATCAGGTATGGCACCGATTGGGTTTTATGTATTACTCTGAAGCATTTTCACACTTAATAATTTGTAACCAAATATTGTTAGGTAGGACGTACTGTAGCATTAAATTTGCATTACTTAATATGTTTTTGTCTTGTTTCACAATATCTGTGTGTGACTTGTTATCTTTGCTATCTCTGTAATGAAGCACTATGGTGTAGGCTCACTGGGGAAAGATCTGGTGAAGATCATATAATACCTATTGTGATTACAAAGATTAGTAACCTCAGCTATGCAACTGAGGATGACATCAGACATATTGGGAAATCTCGTCACACAGATGTGAAGATTGAACAATATAAAAAATTAAGGAAAATCAACTATTCACTCAGATGTGTGGCATATTGAAACATGCAGCATAAAACAATATTTTACTACCTTTTGAGCTCATGCTCTTTCTCTAGTGGAAGGACACATCCTTACATCACACAGACAACCAAATGCACATGCCCCTGGCCACAACAGGATTGACTGTTGATTATCAGTAGCAGTTTCCTTGGTAGATTAAGGTAGGTAGGGGGTAAGGAAGTATGGAAGGATGTGCGAGATGAGAAGGGAGTAGAGGGACAGTGTGAGGCAGGTCTTACAAGAGACGATAGAGTGGCTGCCCTAGATGAAAGGGGTTCTGAGGTGAGAGAGAGAGAGAGAGAGAGAGAGAGAGAGAGAGAGAGAATGCTCGCAAGGGAGGGAGAGGGGGATAGTAACGGGAGAAGGTAATACACTTGTCCCATACACCTACCCAGCGCCTTCTACTGTAGTCCAATCACAGACATTTCCTGTTCTATAAAAGGCAGGGCAGCATGTGAAAACAGCCACATTATATATGAACTATGTTGCAATTTCTGTACGGTATTCTATGTGGGCAGGACAAGTGCTACCTGTCTACTTGCAATAATGGCCACCACCAAACTGTGGCAAACCACAAACGTGACCATCCAATTGCCAAAAATGTTGGACACCACAACACAAATGACTTGAACAGCTGCTTCACTATGTGAGTCATCTGTCCAAGGACCTGCCACACATTATCCCACTACTCTCTCCTCACCTTGTGCATCCTCTGATACCCCTTCCACACCTCCATCTGCCCATGCATCTGCTCTCAATAATCAACAGTCAGTTTCTCCATGGCCAAGGGTGTGTGTGTGTGTGTGTGTGCGTGTGTGTGTGTGTGTGTGTGTGTGTGTGTGTGTACTTTTCTAGAGAAAGAGCTAGAAAGTTAGTAAAATACTCTTTCTTGCATGTTTCTATGCACCACACATCAGTCAACTGCAGGTGATTGTTATACTTCCTTTTACTTTAAGTATTCAGGAATCGTTTGAACAATATGACAGGCTCTGGATGAAGTATTCTGTCAAACATGTAAATTCAGAGCTTCAGAAGTTGCTTAACAGTTGGTACAAATACAAATAGTATGGCTGATGTGTCACTGCACACACTGCCTCACCAAACGGGGTATGGTTTAATCCTGAATGTTTCCATTAATAACCAAGACAGAATGGCACAACCTATTGACAAAGTGGATATAGGCTATGTCATTTTGTTTCAGCTCCTCTCGTGGCGTAATACGGTACTGTGGCATACGTCAGGTGTATTAGGAGTACTGTATGTATGCAGCTGTAAACAAACAAAAAACTGACTATGTAACTTCATTTGTTCGAGGTGACAGTTAAAACTTTATGACTACTCCTTATAGTCTGTTGCTTTATTCCTTGAGCTGATCGCACCAAACTTGTGAACTACTTCCAGGTACTGATTATTAAATACACTAGCCACCCGACTGCTGTCATTTATTATTAGGCTTCTTTTTAATACCATCCCACATATCTTAACTGATATCCGGGTTTCTCTTATAACTATTGCCTACTTAGGTTTAATTTTACTATCTGATTTATTGGAGCCAGACATTACACAGAAGTGTTTGATGTTTTTAATTAGTTTCATAATGACACCACAATATTTCTTGGAATATGAATTCAGTTCTGCTTCACTGTCAGTCCCAACCATTTCATACAATTTCCTTCTTAATTTCCCATGATTCTGGTTCACAGTCATGTAGAACCCTTTAAAAGACACCATATTCACCACTGACTGTAAAAATTATTTATTTTCCCTATTTCAGTTTTGGCCTTAAGGCCATCATCAACTACAGAAGATACAGAAGATGTGTTGGAGGATTTTTTAAGTTTGACTAGGTACATACCATTCACCGTAAATTATGATTGTATGTTTATAATTATCACATAAAATATGTACATTTTTCAACATTTCATGGCATTATACTTCTTTGAAGTAGATATTGACATCTATTAAACCTTTATTAAGATTCTGAAGATGACAAATTATACATAACTGATTGACCATTCATACAGTATAACACAGCTGTTTACATACATGTGTTAAAACTTTTAAAACATGCAACTGAATGAAAGGTCCAACATGAAGTACCTTAATAACATCATTATATCTTGTATCACTTGCATTCTTTTCTTATGTAATACAGATGACCAAGTCTGAAACAATTACTAACAAAGAGATAGAGGGGCTGGCCAGTACTTACCTCAGCTCAGTACAGCCGATAGAAACACAAAAAACAACCGAAAATTTAAGTTCCTAGCTTCCGGAATAAATGTTCCTTCATCAGGGAGGAGAGAGGGGAAAGAAAGGGAAGAAGGGAAAGTGGATTTAGTTACTCACAACCCAGGTTATGAAGCAACAGGGAAAGGAAAGCAGGGAAGGTAGCAAGGATGGAGGCATGGTTGTCAGAGGGAAGCCAAAGATATTGTACTGTAGGTACTGTGCTAGCTTCAAACCAAAGAGGATGCATACAGAAGTAAAGAGGTGTATAGTATAAAGATGTAGGATGAAAATATGCATGAATGGCTAAAGAGGAAAGGTAAAGAGGAGAAGACTGAAAAGTAAATGGGAGTGAGGTTGTTTAACGTAGGTTCAGTCCAGGGGGATGGCGGGATGAAAGGATGTGCTGGAGTGCAAGTTCCCATCTCCACAGTTCAGAGGGACTGGTGTTGGGTGGGAGAAGCCAAATGGCACATACGGTGTAGCAGGTTCCTAGGTCCCTAGAATTATGCTGGAGGGCATGATGCGCTACTGGGTATTGGACATCTCCTAGGCGGACAGTTCGTCTGTGTCCGTTCATGCGCTCAGCCAGTTTAGTTGTTGTCATACCAATGTAAAAGGCTGTGCAGTGCAGGCATGTCAGCTGATAAATGACATGTGTAGTTTCACACGTGGCCCTGCCTTGAATTGTGTATGTTTTACCAGTAGCGGGGCTGGAGTAGGTGGTTGTGGGGGGATGCATGGGGCAGGTTTTGCAGCGGGGTCGGTTACAGGGGTAGGAACCGCTGGGTAGAGAAGGTAGCCTGGGAATATTGTAGGGTTTAACAAGGATGTTACGGAGGTTAGGGGGACGACGAAAGGCAACTCTGGGTGGTGTGGGGAGAATTTTGTCAAGGGATGATCTCATTTCAGGGGTTGACTTGAGAAAGTCATATCCCTGGCGGAGTAATTTATTGATGTATTGGAGGCCAGTATAATATTGGGTGACAAGGGGGATGCTTCTGTGTCGTCTGAGGGTAGGAATATTGTTGTTGGACGGGGAGGAATGTATTGCTCAGGAGATCTGTTTGTGGACAAGGTCTGCAGGATAGTTGCGGGAGAGGAAAGCACTGGTCAGGTTATTGGTGTAATTGTTGAGGGATTCGTCACTGGAGCAGATACATTTGCCGGTTGCTTCATAACCTGGGTTGTGAGTAACTAAATCCACTTTCCCTTCTTCCCTTTCTTTCCCCTCTCTCCTCCCTGATGAAGGCACATTTATTCCGAAAGCTAGGAACTTAAATTTTCGGTTTTTTTTTTTTTTGTGTTTCTATCAGCTGTACTGAGCTGAGGTAAGTACTGGCCAGCCCCTCTATCTCTTTGTTAGTAATTGTTTCACATCTTTGTATGAGATTTTCCATTAATTAGTTAGATGACCAAGTCTAACAGTTCACGTGGTGACACCCAAATTTCAGCAGAGCACTAGGAGCGTATTTCACTTATCTTCCATGTTGCCCGTGTTAGTTTGATTTCCTTAACTGTCTGTGTACCTAGACAGCATCCACAACACATGCTCCAGCAACACTCTGGACACCTTGTAGGTTGTGTGGTTAGCTGCTAAAATTACTATTATGTAATACACATAAGCATGTTGGCTTCCAGTAAGTTTAATCATCAACATAGTCTTTCAGCATAATCTTCTTTCTTTAAATTATTGGTGACCTACAAAACATTTTATTCAGTTTATTTTTATACGTTTATTTTATTAATTTTCGTCATTAACTTTATTTATTTTTGCTCTTCCATCACTCCATGATTCAGTATCTTCCTGGATAACATTTATAAGGGGGATTGTCCAATGCTTGACATTGTCCCTCTGAAACATATTTTAATTGGTCAAGTGATGAAGTTCCTCATGATTTTTAACGCAGGTCAGTCCCGTTTTTATCATTTGTTCCATGTAACATGGGACTGTCCCTGTCTATATTTTATTTTAGTTACTACTTCACTGGTTTGTAGTCAAGGATTAGTTTCTGATTCCTGATTATTGTTTTTACCAATTGATAAGGCTGAGAACTTTGCATAGCCATGCCATCTGTTACCCAGCAGCATTCTGTAATAGCTCCCCACACTATATGACAAAGCATTTTAAGTAACCATCTTTTGGTATGAGATTATGTATTATATATGACTAATCCTGTTCTTTGGGATGCATATATTTTCTTCCTTATTTAAGTCTATTCACTCAGTACTTTGAAAATATCTCACATAACTTCAATTCCCCACTATCAAAGGACTAACTAATAAAAATTTCTGTACAGATATACACCAGAAGATGCAACATCAAAGTTGCAAAACCAGTTTTGTGAGTCTCTAATCGACCACAGTAAATAAAGCTGTTGCAGGCTATTGGACTTTCCACTGTTTTATATTTTTAAGTGTTGTAACATTTGGGTAAACATCTGTGTTATACTGTATGTATGGTCTCCAAGACTTACCAAGCGGGAAAGCGCCGGTAGATAGGCACAATGAATAAAACACACAAACACACACACAGAATTTGAGCTTTCGCAACCGGCGGCTGCTTCGTCAGGAATGAGGGAAAGAAAAGGAAAGATGAAAGAATGTTGGTTTTAAGGGAGAGGGTAAGGAGTCATTCCAATGCCGGGAGCGGAAAGACTTACCTTAGGGGGAAAAAAGGATAGGTATATACTCGCGCGCGCACACACACACACACACACACACACACACACACACGCATATCCATCCATACATACACAGACACAAGCAGACATATTTAAAGGCAAAGAGTATACTGTGTCTGTGTATGTGCGGATGGATATGTGTGTGTGTGCGAGTGTACACCTGTCCTTTTTTCCCCCTAAGGGAAGTCTTTCCGCTCCCAGGATTGGAATGACTCCTTACCCTCTCCCTTAAAACCCAAATCCTTTCGTCTTTCCCTCTCCTTCCCTCTTTCCTGAAGAAGCAACCATCGGTTGCGAAAGCTAGAAATTCTGTGTGTCTGTTTGTGTGTATTATTCCAAAACACACAAACACACACACAGAATTACTAGCTTTCGCAACCGATGGTTGCTTCTTCAGGAAAGAGGGAAGGAGAGGGAAAGACGAAAGGATGTGGGTTTTAAGGGAGAGGGTAAGGAGTCATTCCAATCCAGGGAGCGGAAAGTCTTACCTTAGGGGGAAAAAAGGACAGGTGTACACTCGCACACACACACATATCCATCCGCACTGTGTATGTGCGCTGTTTCGCAGAATGTGTTTCTTATATTTAAAAGAAGAGAGGGTAGCTTTGATTTTGCCTGTTGAATGTTGCCTCCCTCCTCTATGAAATGATTGTATCGATGATATTTTACTCCCACCCCGTATTGAGATGTCTGGCTCTGATCTCAAAGTTGCCAATGATGTGACCATATATGGTTTTATTTGGATACTTTGCTACAACTTGAATATTGCTGATGACATGCCCCATACCGCATGTGCATCTGTGTTGTCCCACCACGTTTAATTTAGACAATGTCACAATGGTGAAATGTTTTTAAGGATATCTCTCTCTCCCTCCCTCCCCCTTTTTTTTTATTATAATGTGGACATAAGTGTATTTTTATGATTCTAAGAGATGCGGACTCAGTTGGCATATGCTTTCAGCAATCCGGAATGTGGGCAGATGCACTTCGAATATGCAAAGAATATCTTCCAACATATTTGGCTGCTCTGAAAGAGCAATATGACAGAGAAGTTGGAGTTAAGGGTTCTAAAGATGCTAACAGTCTGGTAAGCCAGGCACATGAGTGGGAGCAGAACAGGGAGTACAAGGCTGCAGTTGACTGCCTTCTAAAGGTATTCATTCACATGCATATATTGTTCCATTGCTATTTTGTATACATTGTTTAAACTGTTCTTAAACTATATGAGTGTGGTTTTACAGGTAAACTCTTCAAATACTAGAGATCATAACCTTATTTTAAAAGCGTGGAATAAAGCAGCTGATCTGACAAACAGGTTTTTAGAGGAAAAGCAAGCAGTTGAGGTTGCAAAAATTTTAGGTAGGTGAAAATTTTAGTTCATTCTAGAATTCAATGATATATTGACCCAGAGTGAATCAGATGGAATACTGAATTGTTTGATGTGCCTGGCTTAATTTAGAGTAGGCTGAATTTGAAATGTTGTAAGGTTAAATCTAAACAGATGTAATATACTGTTGTATATTGATAATTTTCACAAAAGTCACATGTAGCCATATATGTTAATTGTTATTTCTAAAACTATTTATTACTTCATAAGACATTGGTCAGGATCAGTATTTTATTGTCTCATAATATACAATTTAAATAATTGATTTCGTGTGCAGGAGAGTCATCAGCTTGTAGCTGTAATAGATTGTACACAGAAAACGATATTTAATTTAATTGGGCAGATAAAAAATCTACTCACCAAATGGTGGCAGAACACCCTCGTAAAAGGTTGTTAATTAGGCAAGCTTTTGGAGCCAGTGGCTCCTTCTTCAGGCAGAAGGGTTGAAGGGAAAGGAAGAGGGGTGAAGGAAAAGAACTTTAGAGGTCTAGGAAAAGGGGTAGATTTTGGGAAAGTCATCCAGAACTGCAGGTCAAGGGAGACTTACTGTTTTTGTTGTTTTATTAGAACACAATATTTATTGTCATGTAACTCCAAAATATATATTTAATTTTGTATTCTGCTCAAATGATCAGATAATCAGTAAAAGATTTCTCAACAGATTAATAGCATTTCTGTACCACAGTGATATATAATTTTCTTTTATTTAACCTTTTTTTTATCCCTTTAAAAATTTGTGTCTTATGTATTTTCATCCCCATATATTGTGGGGTCTATGCAAAAAGATGAAGTCTGTTTGTATGAAGCATGAAGCTTTTGTTGCCTCTGGTTCCATACATGTGCGAGAAGTTATTTATTTGTAAAAAACAGTTCAGAGTTATATTAGTGAAGAGAGTTATTTCATGTAAGTGCGACAAGGGGATATTTAATATATTTAGATCTCTTTATAGTGGCTTACAAGATTTTCTTGGCCTTGTATTGTACATGTCCCTGATAATTTTTTTCTGCAAGGTTACATTACATTAATTCTTGTTCCATAGAGCATGAATTCGACATTTTGTTATGACATGAAATGTGTCAGTTTAACATTAGTGCCTTTAAATATGTCTGCTTGTGTCTGTATATGTATGGATGGATATGTGTGTGTGTGAGTGCGCGAGTATATACCTATCCTTTTTTCCCCCTAAGGTAAGTCTTTCCGCTCCCGGGATTGGAATGACTCCTTACCCTCTCCCCAAAACCCACATCCTTTCATCTTTCCATCTCCTTCCCTCTTTCCTGAAGAAGCAACCGTTGGTTGCGAAAGCTAGTAATTCTGTGTGTGTGTTTGTGTGTTTTGTTCATTGTGCCTGTCTGCCGGCACTTTCCCGCTTGGTAAGTCTTGGAATCTTTGTTTTTAATATATTTTTCCCATGTGGAAGTTTCTTTCTATTTTATTAACATAAGTGTTCCTAACATGGCCCTTTTCTTTTACAGTTACTTCTTCATATCGGAAAATTCATCTGTTGAGTAGAAGGAGTTGTTATTCAAAAACTTTTTAACTTGTTTTTAATTGCTGATTGGGTATATGTTAGACATTTAATGCTATTTGGCAAATAACCAAAGATTTTTGTGGCAGCCCAGTCCACCCCACCCCTTTCTGTATCAAAGTCAGATTTAATCCAAAGTACTGAAGGTCATCCTTTCTTCTAGCATTGTGGCTATGCACTTTGTTATTGTTTTTGAATTGGGATCAGATATTAATAACAATTTTCATAAGTGAATATATGTGTTGTGAAAGTACTGTGAATATCCTGAGTTCCTTAAATAAATGTCTGCAAGGTGATCTTGGCTGAGCTCCAGCTATTATTCCGATTACATGCTTTTGTGCAATGAGTACTTTTACTAATATGTTTATCACTAAAATTTGCAGTAACCCTACCAGCATAAGTAGCTGAACCTACCCATTTTACCAGCTCATCAATTATTTCTTCCAGTCGGATTTCTCATCAATGCTCGTAACCAGAAGTTTGGAATATTCTGCTTTAGCAACAGACTTCTGTTCATATTTATCAATGGTATTATGCCATTTACTGTCCAGAATTGTATATACTGTGTTTTATCAAAAATTAGTGAGAGACCGTTTGCAGAGAACCACTTAATAATTTTATGCAAGTCATTATTTACAATTACCTGAGTTAATTCTTTGGGTGTAACACATATGTGGAAATGAAAAGGAAGTTGGACAGATGAGAGGAATGGTGCTCTGCTGCAAACCAACCTCATGGTTGAACGCTAAAAGAAGAATAATAATTCTTGTTTCTTGGGTGTGCTTAGAATACTTGTGTCATCAGCAAAAAAACTAGCTTTGCATCTTCATAAATATAAAATAGCAAGTCATTAATATATATTAAGAACAATAAGGGAACCAATACCAAACACTGTGGAATACCATTCTTGATACCTCCCCCGTTAGAGGACTGTGCTCAATTTTGCACACTATCGGTTCTGCTAATTTAAACCTTCTGCATTCTTCCAGTTAAATATGAACTAGACATTTGTGCACTGTCTCCCTCATACCACAGTACTTAAGCTTATCTGGAAGAATTTAATGATTCACACACTCAAAAGCCTTTGAGAGCTCATAAAATATCCCAACAATGATGTTCGGTTATTCAGAGCATTTAATATTTCATAAGTGAAAGCATATACAGTATACAGCATTTTCTGTTGAAAATCCTTTCTGAAAACCAAATTGACATTTTGTTAGTACTTCATTATTACAAATATGTGAATGTTGTTGTTGTCTTCAGTCCTAAGACTGGTTTGATGCAGCTCTCCATGCTACTCTATCCTGTGCAAGCTTCTTCATCTCCCAGTACCTACTGCAACCTACATCCTTCTGAATCTGCTTAGTGTATTCATCTCATGGTCTCCCTCTACGATTTTTACCCTCCACGCTGCCCTCCAATACCAAATTGGTGATCCCTTGATGCCTCAGAACATGTCCTACCAACCAATCCCTTCTTCTGGTCAAGTTGTGCCACAAACTTCTCTTCTCCCCAATCCTATTTAATACACTCCTGGAAATTGAAATAAGAACACCGTGAATTCATTGTCCCAGGAAGGGGAAACTTTATTGACACATTCCTGGGGTCAGATACATCACATGATCACACTGACAGAACGACAGGCACATAGACACAGGCAACAGAGCATGCACAATGTCGGCACTAGTACAGTGTATATCCACCTTTCGCAGCAATGCAGGCTGCTATTCTCCCATGGAGACGATCGTAGAGATGCTGGATGTAGTCCTGTGGAACGGCTTGCCATGCCATTTCCACCTGGCGCCTCAGTTGGACCAGCGTTCGTGCTGGACGTGCAGACCGGGTGAGACGACGCTTCATCCAGTCCCAAACATTCTCAATGGGGGACAGATCCGGAGATCTTGCTGGCCAGGGTAGTTGACTTACACCTTCTAGAGCACATTGGGTGGCACGGGATACATGCGGACGTGCATTGTCCTGTTGGAACAGCAAGTTCCCTTGCCGGTCTAGGAATGGTAGAACGATGGGTTCGATGACGGTTTGGATGTACCTTGCACTATTCAGTGTCCCCTCGACGATCACCAGAGGTGTACGGCCAGTGTAGGAGATCGCTCTCCACACCATGATGCCGGGTGTTGGCCCTGTGTGCCTCGGTCGTATGCAGTCCTGATTGTGGCGCTCACCTGCATGGTGCCAAACACACATACGACCATCATTGGCACTAAGGCAGAAGCGACTCTCATCGCTGAAGATGACACGTCTCCATTCGTCCCTCCATTCACGTCTGTCGCGACACCACTGGAGGCGGGCTGCATGATGTTGGGGTGTGAGCGGAAGACGGCCTAACGGTGTGCGGGACCGTAGCCCAGCTTCATGGAGACGGTTGCGAATGGTCCTCGCCGATACCCCAGGAGCAACAGTGTCCCTAATTTGCTGGGAAGTGGCGGTGCGGTCCCCTACGGCACTGCGTAGGATCCTACGGTCTTGGCGTGCATCCGTGCATCGCTGCGGTCCGGTCCCAGGTCGACGGGCACGTGCACCTTCCACCGACCACTGGCAACAACATCGATGTACTGTGGAGACCTCACGCCCCACGTGTTGAGCAATTCGGCGGTACGTCCACCCGGCCTCCCGCATGCCCACTATACGCCCTCGCTCAAAGTCCGTCAACTGCATATACGGTTCACGTCGACGCTGTCGCGGCATGCTACCAGTGTTAAATACTGCGATGGAGCTCCGTATGCCACGGCAAACTGGCTGACACTGACGGCGGCGGTGCACAAATGCTGCACAGCTAGCGCCATTCGACGGCCAACACCGCGGTTCCTGGTGTGTACGCTGTGCCGTGCGTGTGATCATTGCTTGTACAGCCCTCTCGCAGTGTCCAGAGCAAGTATGGTGGGTCTGACACACCGGTGTCAGTGTGTTCTTTTTTCCATTTCCAGGAGTGTATTTTAGCCTTCCGTTACTAAGCGAACGTATTTTAATTTATTTGATAGCTGCCGGCCACAAAAATCCATTTCATCATCATTTAATGTGAGAGCAATAAAAGGGGACAAAACAACAAAATCACTGAATGTAAACACGGGTCATGTGGAGACAACCCACCTCCCCACCACAACTCAGACTGCTCTGTGCATCAGCCTCAGATTTACTATATTTCCGAACTGGGGCAATATTAGGTAGTGGCGCCCAGCTACACTTCTGTAACCAGAAGCGGGAGAAGGTACAACTCATACGCGACTAAACTGCGTATGAGCAACAGCCCGCCTGCAGCTGTTCAAACGACTCTAATTTAAACAGTTGTCACGTCACGATCATCAGAGGCAATTTGTTGTTATGAAGCATTGGATAGTCTTCCTAAGCCTTCGACACACTGTGCTGTTAGCAGACACTTGTATCAGCACTGTGTTTTGTTGTTGTATATGGTGCATTTCCTTGCAACTTAACCCCCCCCCCCCCCCCCCCTTAATGATTTGTTGTTGCAGTATTATTCTGCAGTAGCGGGATGCAGTAATATCCTTTGTTAGAGTACTGGTTCTTACCAGTCAAAATCACAAAAATTTAACTGAAAACGAAAACAATGAAAAAGTCCCAGAATTCTAAACAATTCCTGGGTTTTTCCCGGATGAAAAAATTCCCGGTTTTCTCCCGGATGTCCCAGTTGTCCTGGGTCGTATACACCCTGGTTAAGAAACATTTTTAAAAAGTCCAGAAGGATCGTCTCCATGGGAGAATAGCAGCCTGCATTGCTGCGAAAGGTGGATATACACTGTACTAGTGCCGACATTGTGCATGCTCTGTTGCCTGTGTCTATGTGCCTGTCGTTCTGTCAGTGTGATCATGTGATGTATCTGACCCCAGGAATGTGTCAATAAAGTTTCCCCTTCCTGGGACAATGAATTCACGGTGTTCTTATTTCAATTTCCAGGAGTGTATGTTTTTAGTTTCAGATTTTATATCCACTTTTCTGGCAGTCAAGCATTAATCGCCTTGCAGAACAATGAAGTTATTTTTGTCGGTTTGCTAAAGAGATTTGGCCTTTATTAATCTTTTCTGCTGAGGCAGTCAATTTATTTGAAACGGAGTGTTTAATTTCACACTGTTGGCTGGTTTCAACTGTTGTGCATGTATGACATTATACCGTAATAAAGAACCAAACATGAGATAATACAGTACTGGTACTCCAAGAAAATTTACATCCAAATATGTACATACAAATGTGCAATTTACGCCAAATTATGCATTTTGTGTGGTTCACAAAATTCTGATGCTCTTGAAGTATCCTCTGATGTCTTGTTTCTTTTATGACATAATGTAAGATCTTTTAATGTTTTACACGTAGAACATATGGGCTTCTTGTGTCATCGTAGCTGATTGCGGTGACGCCTGTTATCTGGTGTTCTCTTGCAACTGCTGAAACAAACTTATTTCTAACAGGTCGTGGGAAAATATTGTGAATGGTGGTTTGAAAAGCATTACATTCAAAGCAAGTTTCCTTTTGCGCAAGATGAACAATGTGCGAGAATGTATGATGAATTTCTTAAATCACAAAGCGTTTGATTCCATTTAAAAATCAACTCTTTTGAAGAATTTCGAACCCAGATCAGACATTTATGCCGTTATTAAAAATTTGACTGGCACATTTGTGTGATGTATCTTAATATAAACCATGAACTTACCTTATTTGTGTGTTTGTGTTACTTAAGAGTGACCTTGCTATTGGCTGACTACATCACGTGTCCTATTGCTGTCATCAGCAGGCGAGGTCAAGTGACATGAGCTATGACTGGCTTATAAAAGCGCATCGCAATCTCAATTTCAATGCTTTGGAAAGTGGTAGAATTCAAATTTATACCTCCCCCCCCCCCCTTCCCCCTCTCCTATCCCAGGAGTTTCATTTTTTAAAGTGCCGGGAAATTCTACGTCGGTATATAAAACATAAAACCATAAACATTCAAAGGATTGATGAGTTTTATAGTGTCGAGGAAGAGTATACTGTCACTTAGAACGGAAAAAAGTGTATTTTCACCCGGGAAAATGTGTAATATTAACCGGGAAATCTGGGAAAAATTCGGGAATTTTCTTTCTTTGTCCATGTATACACCCTTTTAACACAGTGCAGTAGTTTTTGTAATGTTTGATTGTTTCTGGATCATTACTGCTTCTAGTTGTAAGATACGTTTCCCTTTTCTGTTTACTATATATTTTTATCCCTTTAGTAAACCATTGCTTTTTAGATTGTTTCTTACTATTATGCTTCACTGTTTTATTAGGGAAACTGTTTTCAAATATAGTCACAAAGGTATCAAGAAACAGGTTAAATTTTAAATTAACCTCAGGTTCCATGTACACCTCATTTCAGTCTATGTTGCAAGATTTCCCTAAAATTTGCAGTTATTAAATCATTAATTAAATACACTATTTTGGAGGTCTTTTTTGCGTTAATGTATGAAGCTATGTCATATACTGTAACTAGCTGTGCATCATGATCAGACAGACCATTCTTGACAGGAAAAGTTTTTATTTGATTAAATGTATCTTGACGTATAAAAACATTATCTATCAGTATGCTGCTTTCCTGTATTACCTGAATAGAAAAGTCAATAACTGATGTCAAATTGAAAGAACCAAGTAATACTTCAAGGCCAAGCTTTCGATTGGACACTTTCAGAATATCTACACGGAACCCCCACAAACATTAATTTGCTTTCCTCTGTGTGACACATAGCACAACAAAGAATCCTAGTTTTTCAAAACAATTATTTAATTTAAGCTCACATACACATGCTTTTATATGTTACTCTATACAATTTTTTGTAGTTTCTAAATTTTTTACACTGTGTTAAATTTTAATATATATGGAAACTCCTTTTCCATTAGGTTAATATTCTTGTCAAGTTACTAGCATTTCCTCAAAACAGAGTACCATATATCAAGTAGCTATGGTCCACAACTTTTTTGTGTTTCTTCTGGTTACTTAGGCTAGGACTGAAATAGCAAATGCCACCCTGTTTAATTAAGTTTCAGACAGTCTATGTGTGAGGACTATAATAGATTTCTGTCCAGTTGCATTGTAAGAATTTACCATGTTCTGCTTTATTTTGCTTCTGACATCTGAGCATAATCTGAATAGAACCAGAATGGAAGAGTTGGGGATATAAAAAAAGGGAACTAGCTTTTTCCCTTATCTGGAAGCTTCAAAGACATTTAAATCAAAATGTCTTGAAAACCTGAGAGCTTAAAGGTGGAAGATAGTCTACCTTTAAGCTCTCAGGCTTTCAAACATCGTCTGGCGCAGTCTCCAATAATTGGTCTTTCCTTCTTATCCCACCTGGTAAGTCTTTCCTGGCCCGAGATTCTGGGCGACTCTTCTGAACTCTCTCCATCTCCAAAATCTCACCAGTCCATTTCCTTTACCTCCCATCCTTCCCCGTCAACCCTTCTTTCAGAAGAAGGATCAACTGGCTCCAAAAGCATGCAAATTTCAATATTTTTATGTGTGTGTTCTCCTGCCGCCACTTGGCGAGTAGATTTATTTATGTATCCAATTACATTATATTTTCAAAAATTGGTTGGTTTCATTGTCTACTGTAGAAAAGTTTTACATATTCTAAATTGTTAAGCTTTATGTTTCTGTAAGTAGATTTATTTATTTATATGCCCAGGACAGGAACTTACCAGAATACTGGTAGAGCATTAATAACACACACAGAGAGATTAATTACAGACAAAGAATCAGTTACAGTAAAAATTTGATAAAATACAGACAGAAAATAATGACAGGTTCCTGGAAACTAGCAGATGTTCTCGCTTTTGCAGGTCACCACGCTATCAAATTTCATTGTCACTGCTGAAGCCTCGTGTCCTGACTTTGTATTGTGGCTCCCCAGTTCTCAATCTGTTTAGGTCTTCGGCCTCCATTAAGGCTGATATTACACTATCATATTTCTTTGACAAAGAAATATGATCAAATAATCATCAAATTTCTTTGACATGACCCTAAAAAGGCATTTTACACTGTTGTCGAATTTTTCGTCAAAATTCAAGAAGGCTGACAGCAACAACTTGTTATCATGTGCAGCAGTTGCTTGCACCACAATTTCACTGTGTGCGCATTTGGAAGAGAAGCAGGAGAAAGAAAGAAACATACCTGGGTGAAGCTATGGGTCTTATGATAGGAGGATAAAAGCATTCAACAAAATTTGTTACGTGAGGTGCAGGTAGAGGACATAAAGGTACACATAAATTACTTAAGGCTGGTTCAGAATATGTTTCAATATTTCCTCAGCGAAGTGACTCCTCGTATCACAGAGCACTATACTCACTTACGAACTGCTATATCTGCAGAAGGGAGGCTCACAGTAACACCCCGATTTCTTGCTACAGGAGAAAGTTACTCTAGCTTACAGTACAGCACTCGAATGCCATAGTGCTCATTAACTAAAGTAATCCCTGAAACATGTGAAGCAGTTTATAAGTCACTAAAGAACCAATACCTGAAGGTAAATAAATGTTTAATACACTTTAATTGCATTAAGAACTATGTTTATTTTAGAACAATGTAAAATATACATTTTGTGTCCCAACAACAACAAAATTAATAGAAATGTATGAAGTTGATGAAGCACTTTACAACGTTAGGCATCCTGGGTACAAAAAGAGATGTAGTAGAATGGAGAGGTCATAATTTTTATGTGTTAAAGAGTGTCTTCCTCCTCTATTCCAGGTTGCTGAAAAGTTGCCTGAATGTATACAGAGGGAGATGGCTGTGGCTGTGATTGTGGAACACTGTCACCTGCAGCATATCCCACCTGTATATCAGGAAATGATTTATACCGTGCATAGTGCCCAATGCGAAAACTCTACTCCCCCCCCCCCCCCCCCCCCCCCCATACACACACACACATTATCCATCTCCTGCAGTTCAGCTGTGCTGTGAGTGGCCAAGGCACTGTACCAATCTTCCTGGGTAGGCTGGGACTGGTTCTTGTTCATATCAGCCACTGCCTTTACATTTTGGTGGCCTCCACAAGAACATATGTTGTTACTTACTTTTCTTCTCTTCGTGGTAGGCAGCTCATGTTGCTGGGCTGTGGTCATGGCTCATTGCAGGTGACATCAGTCTCCTCTTGTGATGAAGGGTAAACCTCTATTTCTTGCTTTAAATATAGGAATGAAATGCTCTAAATACAGAAACGAAAAGCATTAGTTACATACTACCTTAAAAATCCCTAAATTTTATTTACAGTTACTCACAAGCAGGGAAGAGTGGGAGCAAATTACAAATGATGTCAAGAAAAATTGGAACATTGTAACACTATAGGATCAGTGGATGGAAAGCATATTCACATCAAATGTCCACAAGCTAGTGGCTCTCACTTCTTCAGTTATAAACCCTTTGACAGCATAATTTTATTTGCCATGGTAGATGCTACCTACAAATTCTTGTATGTTGATGTATGAAGTAATGGGCGTGTGTGGTGTTGCTGGAGCGTTTTCTAAAAGGAAACTATAGGTATGTCACATTGACCGATCTGTTCTGAACATTCATGAAAGCAGAAAGCTAGGGAACACAAATATTACAACTCCAATAGTTGTTCTGTCAGACAATGCGTTTTCTCTGAGTTATAACATGATGTAACCATAACACTTGAAGGGAATCACTAGGGAAGAAAAAGTTTTCAGTTACAGGTAGGAAGAAGACTAGCGGAATGCAGCTTTGGCATTCTTGTCACTCATTTTAGGATTTTTCGTATTACCATCAATCTACCTCCAGAAACAGTTACTATAATTACCGGAGCTTCCTGCACACTGCACAGTTTGTTAACCAAGAGGAGAAAACACATCTACACCTATCAGGAAACAGCTTCTACAGTAGTAGGAAGGTGCACTTATGTTGGGTCACAAAGCCCTGAGGACTTACAGCAAATGGAACCTATAGTTTGTGAAGGTGCCTGTGGACGTTCCAATACATGGAAGAGCAGTTACAGAAGACTCAAAAACATTTTGCTATGGTGCTTGGAAAGTGCCCTGGCAAGACAGTCACATTTCGTAATGTAAAATTCAAACAAATGCACTTGCCACTTGCCAAAAAAAGATAGGTGCTCCATGTTCACTGCCACTTTCTGTGCCCTCTAAATTACACACACTCATGTGACACTGTGGTCTGGTCCAAGAACCTGAGTAGGTGCAACCAGTTCACTTGTGGACTATAAACAGCCTATGCACTAGATACACTTTTGCTTTTAACCATTTGCAATAATAATAATAAATAATGTAAACTACTTGTATGTTATGTAAACATCATTGTGTGCTTCAAGTATGTTGTTGTTGTGGTCTTCAGTCCTGAGACTGGTTTGATGCAGCTCTCCATGCTACTCTAACCTGTGCAAGCTTCTTCATCTCCCAGTACCTGTTGCAGCCTACATCCTTCTGAATCTGCTTAGTGTATTCATATCTTGGTCTCCCTCTACGATTTTTATCCTCCACACTGCCCTCCAATACTAAATTCGTGGTCCCTTGATGCCTCAGAACATGTCCTACCAACCAATCCCTTCTTCTGGTCAAGTTGTGCCACAAACTTCTCTTCTCCCCAATCCTATTCAACACCACCTCATTAGTTATGTGATCTACTCATCTACTCTTCAGCATTCTTCTGTAGTACCACATTTCGAAAGCTTCTATTCTCTTCTTGTCTAAACTATTTATCGTCCATGTTTCACTTCCATACATGGCTACACTCCATACCAATACTTTCAGAAATGACTTCCTGACACTTAAATCTATACCCGATGTTAACAAATTTGTCTTCTTCAGAAATGCTTTCATTGCCATTGCCAGTCTACATTTTATATCCTCTCTAGTTCGACCACCATCAGTTATATTGCTCCCCAAATAGCAAAACTCCTTTACTACTTCAAGTGTCTCATTTCCTAATCTAATTCCCTCAGCATCACCAGACTTAATTCGACTACGTTCCATTATTCTCGTTTTGCTTTTGTTGATGTTCATCTTATATCCTCCTTCCAAGACACTGTCCATTCCATTCAACTGCTCTTCCAAGTCCTTTGCCGTCTCTGACAGAATTACAATGTCATCGGCGAACCTCAAAGTTTTTATTTCTTCTCCATGAATTTTAATACCTACTCCAAATTTTTCTTATGTTTCCTTTACTGCTTGCTCAATATACAGATTGAATAACATCGGGGAGAGGCTACAAACCTGTCTTACTCCCTTCCCAACCACTGCTTCCCTTTCATGTCCCTCGACTCTTATAACTGCCATCTGGTTTCTGTACAAATTGTAAATAGCATTTCACTCCCTATATTTTACCCCTGCCACCTTTAGAATTTGAAAGAGAGTATTGCAGTCAACATTGTCAAAAGCTTTCTCTAAGTCTACAAATGCTAGAAAAATAGGTTTGCCTTTTCTTGATCTTTCTTCTAAGATAAGTCGTAAGGTCAGTATTGCCGCACGTGTTCCAGTATTTCTAAGGAATCCAAACTGATTTTCCCCACGGTCGGCTTCTACCAGTTTTTCCATTCGTCTGTAAAGAATTCGTGTTAGTATTTTGCAGCTGTGGCTTATTAAACTGATTGTTCGGTAATTTTCACATCTGTCAACACCTGCTTTCTTTGGGATTGGCATTATTATATTCTTCTTGAAGTCTGAGGGTATTTCTCCTGTTTCATACATCTTGCTCACCAGATGGTAGACTTTTGTCAGGACTGGCTCTCCCAAGGCCGTCAGTAGTTCCAATGGAATGTTGTCTACTCTGGGGGCCTTGTTTCGACTCAGGTCTTTCAGTGCTCTGTCAAACTCTTCACGCAGTATTATATCTCCCATTTCATCTTCATCTACACCCTCTTCCATTTCCATAATATTGCCCTCAAGTACATCGCCCTTGTATAGACTCTCTATATACTCCTTCCACCTTTCTGCTTTCCCTTCTTTGCTTAGAACTGGGTTTCCATCTGAGCTCTTGATGTTCATAAAAGAGGTTCTGTTATCTCCAAAGGTCTCTTTAATTTTGTGTCGCTGTTAGTAGTAGATTATCCTGTAGTGAAGTAGAAGTGGATAGTTCCTGTGAAGTATTATGGGTGGAGGTTACACTCAACAACCGAGCTAGGTTAATAATTGGCTCCTTTCACCGCCCTCCCGTCTCAGCAGCAATAGTGGCAGAACAGCTGCGAGAAAATTTGGAAGACATTTCACATACATTTTCTCAGCATATTATAGTCTTAGGTGGAGATTTCAATTTACCAGATATAGACTGGGATACTCAGATGTTTAGGACAGGTGGTAGGGACAGAGCATCGAGTGCCATTATACTGAGTGTACTATCCGAAAATTACCTCGAGCAATTAAACAGAGAACCAACTCGTGGAGATAACATCTTGGACCTACTGATAACAAACAGACCCGAACTTTTCGACTCTGTAATTGCAGAACAGGGAATCAGTGATCATAAGGCCATTGCAGCATCCCTGAATATGGAAGTTAATAGGAATATAAAAAAAGGGAGGAAGGTTTATCTGTTTAGCAAGAGTAATAGAAGGCAGATTTCAGACTACCTAACAGATCAAAACGAAAATTTCTGTTCCGACACTGACAATGTTGAGTGTTTATGGAAAAAGTTTAAGGCATTTGTAAAATGCGTTTTAGACAGGTACGTGCCGAGTAAAACTGTGAGGGACGGGAAAAATCCACCGTGGTTCAACAACAAAGTTAGGAAACTACTGCAGAAGCAGTTTAAACGCAGCCAAAACCTCTCAGACAAACAGAACCTAAACGATGTCAAAGTTAGCGTAAGGAGGGCTATGTGTGAAGCGTTCAGTGAATTCAAAAGTAAAATTCTATGTACCGACTTGACAGAAAATCCTAGGAAGGTCTGGTCTTACGTTAAATCAGTAAGTGGCTCGGAACAGCATATCCAGACACTCCAGGATGATGATGGCTTTGAAACAGAGGATGACACGCGTAAAGCTGAAATACTAAACACCTTTTTCCAAAGCTGTTTCACAGAGGAAGACCGCACTGCAGTTCCTTCTCTAAATCCTCGCACAAATGAAAAAATGGCTGACGTTAAAATAAGTGTCCAAGGAATAGAAAAGCAACTGAAATCACTCAACAGAGGAAAGTCCACTGGACCTGACGGAATACCAATTCGATTCTACACAGAGTATGCAAAAGAACTTGCCTCCTTTCTAACAGCCATGTACCGCAAGTCTCTAGAGGAACTGAAGGTTCCAAATGATTGGAAAAGAGCACAGGTAGTCCCAGTCTTCAAAAAGGGTCGTCGAGCAGATGCGCAAAACTATAGACCTATATCTCTGACGTTGATCTGTTGTACAATTTTAGAACATGTTTTTTGCTCGAGTATCATGTCGTTTTTGGAAACCCAGAATCTACTCTGTAGGAATCAACATGGATTCCGGAAACAGCGATCGTGTGAGACCCAACTCGCTTTATTTGTTCATGAGACCCAGAAATTATTAGATACAGGTTCCCAGGGAGATGCTATTTTCCTAGACTTCAGGAAGGCGTTCGATACAGTTCCGCACTGTCGCCTGATAAACAAAGTAAGAACCTACGGAATATCAGACCAGCTGTGTGGCTGGATTGAAGAGTTTTTAGCAAACAGAACATAGCATGTTGTTATCAATGGAGAGACGTCTACAGACGTTAAAGCAACCTCTGGCGTGCCACAGGGGAGTGTTATGGGACCATTGCTTTTCACAGTATATATAAATGACCTAGTAGATAGTGTCGGAAGTTCCATGCGGCTTTTCGCGGATGATGCTGTAGTATACAGAGAAGTTGCAGCATTAGAAAATTGTAGCGAAATCAGGGTGATCTGCAGCGGATAGGCACTTGGTGTAGGGAGTGCAACTGACCCTTAACATAGACAAATGTAATGTATTGCGAATACATAGAAAGAAGGATCCTTTATTGTATGACTATATGATAGCGGAACAAACACTGGCAGCAGTTACTTCTGTTAAATATCTGGGAGTATGCGTGCGGAACGATTTGAAATGGAATGGTCATATAAAATTAATTGTTGGTAAGGCGGATACCAGGTTGAGATTCATTGGGAGAGTCCTTAGAAAATGTAGTCTATCAACAAAGGAAGTGGCTTACAAAACACTCGTTCGACCTATACTTGAGTATTGCTCATCAGTGTGGGATCCGTACCAAATCGGGTTGACGGAGGAGATAGAGAAGATCCAAAGAAGAGCAGCGCGTTTCGTCACAGGGTTATTTGGTAACCGTGATAGCGTTACGGAGATGTTTAGCAAACTAAAGTGGCAGACTCTGCAAGAGAGGTGCTCTGCATTACGGTGTAGCTTGCTCGCCAGGTTTCGAGAGGGTGCGTCTCCGGATGAGGTATCGAATATACTGCTTGCCCCTACTTATACCTCCCGTGGGGATCACGAATGTAAAATTAGAGAGATTCGAGTGCACAGGGAGGCTTTCAGACAGTCGTTGTTCCCGCGAACCATACGCGACTGGAGCAGAAAAGGGAGGTAATGACAGTGGCATGTAAAGTGCCCAGCGCCACACACCGTTGGGTGGCTTGCGGAGTATGAATGTAGATGTAGATGTAATTTACCTGTAGGCAGTATCTATCTTACCCCTAGTGAGACAAGCCTCTACATCCTTACATTTGTCCTCTAGCTATCCCTGCTTAGCCATTTTGCACTTCCTGTCGATCTCATTTTTGAGACGTTTGTATTCCTTTTTGCCTGCTTCATTTACTGCATTTTTATATTTTCTCCTTTCATCAATTAAATTCAGTATCTCTTCTGTTACCCAAGGATTTCTACTAGCCCTCGTCTTTTTACCTACTTGATCCTCTGCTGACTTCACTACTTCATCCCTCAAAGCTACCCATTCTTCTTCTACTATATTTCTTTCCCCTATTCCTGTCAGTTGTTCCCTTATGCTCTCCCTGAAACTCTGTACAACTCTGGTTCTTTCAGTTTATCCAGGTCCCATCTCCTTAATTTCCCACATTTTTGCAGTTTCTTCAGTTTTAATCTACAGTTCATAACCAATAGATTGTGGTCAGAGTCCACATCTGCCCCTGGAAATGTCTTACAATTTAAAACCTGGTTCCTAAATCTCTGTCTTACCATTATATAATCTATGTGATACCTTTTAGTATCTCCATGGTTCTTCCATGTATACAACCTCCTTTCATGATTCTTAAACCAAGTGTTAGATATGATTAAGTTGCGCTCTGTGCAAAATTCTACCAGGCGGTTTCCTCTTTCATTTCTTAGCCCCAATCCATATTCACTTACTACGTTTTCTTCTCTCCCTTTTCCTACACTCGAATTCCAGTCACTCATGACTATTAAATTTTCGTCTCCCTTCACTATCTGAATAATTTCTTTTATTTCATCATACATTTCTTCAATTTCTTTGTCAACTGCTGAGCTAGTTGGCATATAAACTTGTACTACTGTAGCTTCAAGTATACGCAGTGAAAAAAATTGTGTAAAACATTTGTATGTCTTGTAAATATATGTTGTACAGTGAATTAAATAAGTGTGTTGATATGTACTTTTGCTTTATTGTGTGAACAGCTTGAACAGAAGCCATTAATTTTGTTTTTTATATCATCTGCCTTGCACCGTGGCTGTAGCTAATGACCTCCACTCGTCGCTCGTCTTCTCAGTCTTCTTAATCTATTTTTCGGTCCACGATGCCTCACCCTCTAAATTGCCTCATAACATCATACATTTCTATTAATTTTTTAGTTTATGGCGCACAGCATGTTTACTAATGAACTACTTGTGATAGGTAGTTGCAGTGATGCTAGTGCTCCAAGTGGTAACATCTCACATTGCAGTGAACCAAAGACGTGCGACGTTTATGATCAACTCTACAACGAGGTCCTAGATTTGATCATATTTCTTTGATGACAAGTGAGATTTGACAAAGTTCTCTATTTCACCATCAAATTTCTTTGACATAAATATTTGACACAAGTGCTTTGACAAAGAAATATGACAGTGTAATACTGGCTAAGGCAGATGTGAACCTGCAGATAGTTCCTCTTTGGCAGGCAAAAAATCTCTTCAATATTCCACTCAGCAAGTTCTTGGGGAGGAAGGAATTGCTGCAGTTGCCAGCAAGATGCATTTTATTTGTCTGAATCTTGGTCGTTGAGGCTTGTGATCAAACGAGGGATGTCTGTGATCAGTTTCTTGTTTCTTCTTTTCCACTTCAGAAGCTGCTTTCCTGTGAATACCTTGTTGTACTATATCCAAAATTTGGTACAGGTTACTAACTGGATTTGATCATAGACAGCCTGTCTGTGTGTGTCTGGTCTTATTCAGAGCTGTATCAAATACACAAATAAATGCTCCCTTATATTTAATAATTAATGGCTCATGATGACAACTGCTTGCCATATTTAGATAGTACGATGCAACTAACTAAGATTTTGCTACCAGGTTATGACTTATGCTGTTAGATATTGTCAATTTTTTAATTATTGCATAATATTTACATTGAGGTATTATATTTGTATGTTCTGTTAGATAATGTGAATTCTATCAAAAATAATCACTGGATAAAGTAGTTATATTGCAGCTTCCCATTTGGCACAGCTTCCTTTTAGAAAGTATAGTTCTTGTTTTTTTGGCCTCACCAGGACATCATTTGTGAGATCCTATATGCTTCTCTGAGTTGATGATTCTTTTATGAAAACCAAACAAGTTATGCTGTGAAAATGAGTTAATATTCTATTGTTAGCCACTCTAATAAACATTTTAAAAGACTATAAGGAATGAAATGGACTTGCAATTAAAGGCAATCTGCCTGTCTCATCTTTTGTAGGTGGATGTCACTATGGGGCTCATTTAATTCTGTCAGTTAATGTCTTGAGTCAATGACTGATTACAAGGTATTCTAAAACATCACCATACTTACTTCGAGGTAACTCATTGCCTGAGGCCAGCCATAATTTTTCAGTTTGTTTACAGAAACGTAAAAGCAACATGTCTAGGACACTGAGAAAAGCTATATGGCACATCAGTGTACGTGGCACAAAGGCAACAAATAAAATATGAAAATATAAGAGAGTGTCTTGAATCTTATTAAAGAACTCAGCATATTAAAAGAAATGCAATTGGAAAATTATTCATTTGAAAACATTGTTATAAGTTAACTTGTAGTCATGTTTCATCAATTTATTTTGTTGTATTCAGTGTATGAAAATGAATCTTCTAACAGTTATATCATTGTATCAATGTTTTCATAAAGTGCCTCTTTTGTAGGTCCAAAATTAGCACAGGCCCAGCAATATAATCTAGCTGCTCAACTTTACTTAAATGTTGACATGATTAAAGAAGCAATAGACACCTTTATATCTGCTGGAGAGTGGAGCAAAGCAAAGAAAATCGCAAAGGAACTAGAGCCAATGTAAGTATATTAACTGCAAAGAAAATATTAAAATACTTTGCATTACTTTCTATTATCAAAAGGCCTATATTCATAATAAATTGAAGTAGTGGCCATTACACTTTATACTGAGTAAAATAAAATAAAATAAGGTATTGAGACAGGTGTGAAACCATTACTACATTCAGTATTCAGTTTATTCACTATTGACCACTTACAGTGGAACATGGTTGAACATTAAATATACAACCGAGAGTAATTATTACAGTGAAATTATTACAGTTTAGTTCCTTATCTTTTAGAAACATCTTTAAGTACTAATGCCAGCCATGTTTATTTCGAATATTTCAGCTGTCTTGTAAAATGGGTGTTTGAGTAACCAGTTATGGATCTTAACTTTGAAAATATTATAGGGCAATGTCCAAGCATGAATTGGAGGTTTATTAAAAAGTTTTAAGCATCTTATTTTGTGGGAGTTTGCAGTCTTTGTGAATCTGTGTCTTCGTACATCAAGATTCTGTTTGCATCTGATTTTGTGAGGGTGTACCATGACTCTGTATTGTGAGGATGCACCATCTCTATGGTGCTGAATTCAATTTTTTTTTATTTTTTTTATTTTTCGTTACATAAAGCAGTGCTGTGTATATGTATAGATTAATAACAGTTAATATCTGGAACTTGATAAAGAGCGGATGGCAGTTCCTTAGGTGAAACTTTGCACATCATTCTGATTACTTTTTTTATGCCATAGGAAATGTGTGATTGAAATAAAATGAAATATGCAACCTTCAGATACTCACCAGTGAATGCATCTGCCAGTTTCACATGAGATAGCTTACTCTTGTTATTCTCTTGCAGACATGCCTAATATGTTCCTCCCAGTTCAGTTTCGAAGAGGGAGAGCTGGAGGAAGAGAACATGGACAGGGAGAGGGGAGAGGGGAGAAGGAAATGGACAGAGAGTGGAGGGTTGGAAAAAGTGAACAGAGAAAGGAAGATGAAGAGATGGACAGGCAGATGGGACAGGAACGGATGGACGAAGGAGGAAGGACTAGATGGAAGAGGGGGGAGGAGCAGTTGGAATGCGAGAGGGGCAGGAAGATATGGGCAGAGAGTGGAAAGGTGGAAGAAGTGGACTGAGAGAAGGGGAGAAGGAGATGGACAGAGGGAGGGGAAGGAGGGGATGGAATAGTAGAAAATTAAAATAAATGCATATCTGGGTAATACCAGGTACACAGCTATAGCTCGCGTCACGTAAGATGACACTTCTGCGCATAGAGGCGCAACAATGGATGGATAAGAACTGCGCATGTGCAGTAGCAGAGAGCGGGCAAACAAAGTCCACATAGCCGAACTGCATTGCTTATTTGCCTACAGTACATCGTATTATACATTCAGATCTTTGAGGGAAATAGTAAATGTTAAAACCAATTTTGATCAGTCATCATGAGAGAAATATTAATTCATGTCTTGACAACATTGCATCCACTGCTCCACAGATTTACTCTGATTGGGACGCAAGAACAGCTGCCACAGCTTTGTGAAGACATGAAGTACAATTTTTCTCAAAATGGCAATTGTCTAATGACAGGATTATTGAAACTGCTTGCAATAATTATCATTTATTGTGATTTCAACTGCATTATAAGCAAAAATTTAATACACAACAAAATTACCTTCAAGCACAAATGAAATCATTATATTTGCTTGAAAACTACTTGTACTCAATAGAATATTTAAAAATGTGTGCAAGGTATGTGTGTTCATGTGTTTGACTGTAGTTAAGTGTAATCACTGCACGTAAAAAATAATTAGTGGTAGGAAAGACTACTGAAAATACAATTGTAAAAATGGTCAGTAAGTTGTCCTATTTTTCACTGTTAACGGATATTATGAGTGTAAACTAACTCGTTCGACATTACAGTGCGACACTTCATTTATAATTCATTGAACAAGCAAACAATTAACCATCATCTGTGAATAACTCCAGGAAATGAACGATAACATCGAAACTGCCAATATTTCAACCAGTAACAGTTAAAATCATTTTAGGGCCTTATCCTATGTACATATGCCTTATCCTATGCACAGAATGCAAGTGTTGGCATCACGATAAGTGCGTGAAAATAAACCTTAAACTCATAAATGATGGAGACCAGTGGCAATGCTGAACGTGTGTTGAGTGTCTAGCAGAAAATAATTTAAAGGACTCCCTAACACTACAGGAAAAGGAATTCAATACAGTGGAAGAAGAACTAGCCGCATTACGTTGTAAGCACAAAGAACTCCTGAAGAATCACAAAATAGTGACGGGAAAATTATCTGCTGAGTGCTTAGAAGTAAGCAATCTCGAAGTTATTTTGGCAGCACAGAAGAAGGAAATTAGTGTACTGAAAAAAGATTTGGCTGCAACACGTTCGGAATACAAAGACCACATGGAAAAATGCGTACAAGTAGAGAAGAAACTGCCCGAAAGTGAAAGTGATGGCCGCAGAGACAGTGTATTATGTTCGTGTTATCCACGTATGGCTAGGAATTCCAGTAATAACAAGCATGTTACTGTAAACCAGGACCATGATTCTAGTGCTGCAAATAAGAATTCCAGGAAAAATATGTGTACCACCCCAAACGGTAAAGTGCAACCATGTCTATTGTCATCTAAAACTAATATGCAACCAAAAATGTCGCAACCACCGCCCACAAACCCAAAGTTACTTATTAGTACTTCCCAAAGTGGAAGTAAACACGAAATCTGATGACAAACAAAAATTGTATGGCCAAAAGCTCAAGGCTGTTATCTTAGGTGACAGCCAAGAACGCAATTTATCTAAACTTTTAAATGAAAACGCTCAGATTGAATGTTTAGGCTACGTTTACCCTCAAGCCAATGCAAGTTTCGTACTCAAAAACGTTAACCAAAACACCCCCAAAACTTGCACCTCTGACATTGTGGTAATTGCAACAGGAACAAACGATGTTGCTTGCAACAACAGCCAACATCTAATAAAAACTTTAAAAGCCAAATTACCTTGCATTGTATCGAAGAAAGTGTTTTTAGTGGATGTGCCTTTCAGACATGATCTTCCAAACTGGTCATGTGTAAACACAGAAATAACCAGTGTAAATTCGCAGATCTACAAACTGTGCTCAAAATTCGCAAATATTACCATAATTAAAGCAAGCAAATTTCACAGAAAGTTTTATACACGAAACGGGTTTCACCTAAATGATCTTGGGAGGAGAAAAATCACAAATTTCATATTAGAGACTGTAATGAAAGAAAATGCACTAAGTGGGCCCATAATACCACTCAGTTATAGAGAACCAAACATCAGTGAGGAAAACGTTGTACCCAAAGACAAATACAGCGTAAAACATACTGAAAATGCAAATGAGTGTAGCATGTTTAATTGCAAAAACTTTTTATGGCCAAACCACCTGTCTCATTGTGTGGAACCGACATCATCATCAACTGAAACAGCATCATCATCTGAAATAGCAGTGCCTTCAGTACGAGAACTAGCAGTTGAACCACACACAGCGGAAGCAGCAGCTCGTCCTACACGAAACAGAAAGGTAACTCAGCGTTTTTTATGTTGAGTGACACGAGAAAAAAACAGTCAAAACTATGTGAAACATCTCTCTCGTGTATTAAACATGGGAATCCAGCGCCACAAGCAGAACTAACTAGTCTACAAAGAAAAAAAATACCACAAACAAATATACAAATGTAAAGGTGAGCAAGTCTCAAACTTTGTCTGTATTTCATCAAAATATAAGAGGTCTGAAAAATAAAATAGACCAACTGCTAATTCACCTAAGTGATGAAGAGTGTGGAAGTGAACCTGATATATTGTGTTTCTCTGAACATCATATCACAGACGGAATCAACATGTTACAGATTGAAAACTTTTGTTTAGCTGCCCACTTTTGTAGATCTAGTATGGGAAAGGGTGGTGTCGCAATATTTATTAGGAATAATGTAGTGTATAAATCTCTAGATTTAAGCAAATATTGTGTGGAACAGCACTTTGAGGTGTGTGGTATTGAGATAACAACAGACAGTGCAACAGTTATTGTGCTGTCAATTTACAGGGCTCCTGCTGGATATCTGAACGTTTTTATGGGAAATATTGAATCACTCTTGTCCCACCTGTCCAGAAAAACTAAATCAGTCATTGTAATGGGTGACTTTAATGTGGACTTTTTAACAGAAAACAGGAATAGAACAGATCTTGAACACCTGATGTGCTCTTACAATTTAGTGTCAGTGGTAAACAGTCCAACTAGAGTAACAGCCAGTTCTAGTACATTAATAGATAATATATTTATAGATAAGGATGCATATAATAATTTAAGTGTAAAAAATGTTACAAATGGCCCATCTGATCATGATGGACAGTTCCTCACCATAAACCAAATAAATGTACAAAGGAGAGTAAATTTCATTTGGAAAAACATTAGGATTACAAACACACACAACATGGAAAACTTTAAACATAAACTACAACACATGGACTGGTCTTCTGTGTATGCTGCTATTGATGTAAACTCCAAATTTAATATATTTATCAACGGTACTACAAGTATTTTTAAAGAAACATTTCCTAAAAAGTTAATTAGAGAAAATCTGTATAAATCAGATCACAGGCCTTGGGTTACTAAGGGCATCAAAATTTCCTGTAGAACAAAAAGGGAGCTTTATACGGAGCCAAGACATCAGATGATTCACATAAGATTAAGCATTACAAATTGTAAAATTTTTAACAAAACCATACAGGCATCAAAGAACATGTTCTTAAAGGCAGAAATTGATAACTCGAACAATAAAGTAAAAACTATTAGGAATTTTGTAAAGAAGGAAACGGGGGAAAAGTGCAGTTCACATTGAAAATATTCAAATAAAAAATCAGGATCATATTGTTAGTGATCCAAAAACAGTTGCTGATATGTTCAACAAACATTTTTAACAGTAACAGAACAAATTGGATCGCAAGGCTCCATAAATCAAGCCATTAGTTTTCTGCAAGCCAGCGTACCTGGCACAATACCACAAATCAAAATAACAACAGTCACTATTCCAGAAATTGAAAGAATAATTAGATCCCTGAAAAGTAGAAACTCCACTAGAGTTGACAGCATATCTAGGAAATTATTAAAATACTGCTGCGGCCACTTAAGTAGAATCCTTTGCACATTTTTGATGCGTCACTTAAGCAAGGAATAGTGCCCGAAAGACTTAAGTATGCAGTTGTGAAACCTCTGTATAAAAAGGGAGATAAGGCAGATACTGCTAACTATTGGCCAATCTCACTACTGACGAGTTTTTCTAAGGTTTTAGAGAAACTAATGCATGCCAGGATTGTTAATCACCTCATTGAATATAAGATCATCAGTAAAAGTCAGTTTGGATTTCAGAAGGGGTTATCAACAGAAGATGCAATATTTGCATTTGCTGCCAATGTTTTGGAGTCCATCAACAAAAAGATGAAGATAGTTGGAATATTTTGTGACCTCTCAAAAGCGTTTGACTGCGTCAGTCACCAAATACTTTTGCATAAAGCTTCATATCTAGGCATAAGTGGGGCAGCAGGGAAGTGGCTCCATTCGTATCTTTCAAACAGAAAACAGAAAGTTGTACTGGATAGTCAAGAAGGTGCATCAGCATCATCGGAATGGGGAACAATCACCTGTGGAGTGCCTCAAGGCTCCATTCTGGGCCCCCAACTTTTTATTATTTTTATTAATGATCTTCCTCTATGTACAGATTTTTGTAAATTCACCATCTTTGCTGATGACTCTACGCTACTGGTTGATAACTCAGTGGATGAACTTGAGGTGACAGCTAATAAGGTTTTTAGGGATATTGTGAACTGGTTTAATGTAAATGGTCTTTCTATTAATCACAGTAAAACAAACTATGTCCAGTTTCAGACAGTCTCTAAAGAAGATGAACAAGAACAAAAACTAGGTGACATGCAGATAGCTAAGGTCGATAGTACAAAGTACCTTGGCTTACATATAGATAGCAAACTAAACTGGTCAAACCACATCTTGGATCTCTGCAAAAGGTTGAATTCGGCAACTTATGCTTTACGCATTATCTGCTCTTACAGAAATACGGAAACCAGTAAATCAGCTTATTATGGTTATTTTCATGCCATTATGGCATATGGAATCATATTCTGGGGAAATTAGCCACTTGCTAGGAAAGTGCTATCTGCACAGAAAAGAGCCATAAGAATCATGAGTGGAGCCCACCCTAGAGCCACATGCAGAAATCTTTTTAAAGAACTTCAAATCTTCACATCCATTGCACAATATATATTCTCCTTGATGTGTTTCATAAGGGGAAAAAAAGCCCCTCTTCAAACCTAATAGTGTTTATCATAATCATGATACTAGAAGAAAAGATGATATCCACTATGAGCATGCAAACCTGAGTAAGGTACAGAAGGGGGTCCACTTCAGTGGTTGTAAGATTTTTAATGCCCTCCCTTCACAAATTAAGTGTTTAGTAGATGATGAGTTCTCGTTTAAGAAAAGCTTAAGGCAGTTCCTATTGCAAGGGTCATTTTATACTATAGAAGAGTTCCTGAACCACGATGAATAGTACCCTAGTGCCTGTACGGATAAGTCTCAGATACATTTCCCACTCTTCATTTGTGATCCTGTATATCTATTACTTGTAAACATCTTAAGTTTTCAGTAGTATATTTTCTGTATGTACGTGTATAGAGTCTGTAATACTTAACTTTGTAACATTTATTTTTTGTGATTTTAATTTGTAATGTTAATCTAAGCCATATAATTTTAATATGAATAATAGCAATACTTACAAAATACCATAAAAAGGTTGTAAAACTGACACGTTCCATATCCTGTGATGTATTCACAACATGGATCACCGGAACACGAAATAAATAAATAAAATATCCAGTCCATTCCTTGAAAATGACAGGGGTTTACATGTGGAAACATTGGACTTTTGACGAATTCATCCAGCTGCATTCTACATCTACATCTACATCGATACAACGCAAATCACATTTAAGTGCCAGACAGAGGGCTCATCGAACCACCTTTACAATTCTGTATTATTCCAATCTCGTATAGCGCGCGAAAAGAACAAACACCTATATCTTTCTGTATGAGCTCTGATTTCCCTTATTTTACTGTGGTGATTGTTTCTCCGTCAACAAAATATTTTCGCATTTGGAGGAGAAAGTTAGTGATTGGAATTTCGTGAAAAGATTCTGTCGCAACAAAAAACGCCTTTCTTTTAATGATGTCCAGCCCAAATCCTGTATCATTTCACTGACACTCTCTCCCATATTTCATGATAATATAAAACGTGCTGCCTTTCTTTGAACTTTTTCAATGTACTCCATCAACCCTATCTGGTAAGGATCCCACGCCACACAGCAGTATTCTAAGAGGGGATGGTCAAGTGTAGTGTAGGCCGTCTCCTTAGTAGATCTCTTACATTTTCTAAGCGTCTGCCAATAAAACACAGTCTTTGGTTAGCCTTCCTCACAACATTTTCAATGTGTTCCTTGCAATTTAAGTTTTGTGTAATTGTAATTCCTAGGTATTTAGTTGAATTTATGGCCTTTATATTTGACTGGTTTATCGTGTAATCAAAGTTTAACAGATTCCTTGTAGCACTCATGTGGATGACCTCACAATTTCCATTATTTAGGGCCAAATGCCAGTTTTCACACCATTCAGATATCTTTTCTAAATCGTTTTTGTTTTGATCTTCTGATGATTTTATTACTCTATAAATGACAGCGTCATCTGCAAACAACCTAAGACGGCTGCTCAGATTGTCTCCCAAATCATTTATATACATAAGGAACACTACCTTGGGGAATGCCAGAAATCACTTCTGTTTTACTCAATGACTTTCCTTCAATTACTATGAACTGTGACCTCTCTGACAGGAAGTCACAAATCCAGTCACATAATTGAGACAATATTACATAAGCAGACAATTTCACTATAAACTGCATGTGTGGTACAGTGTAAAAAGCCTTCTGGAAATACAGACATACAGAATTGATGTGAAATCCCTTGTCAGTAGCACACAACACTTCATGCGAATATAGAGCTAGTTGTATTTCACAAGAACAATGTTTTCTAAATCCATGTTGACTGTCTGTCAATAGACTGTTTTCTTCAAGGTAATTCATAATGTTCAAACACAATATATGTTCCAGAATCCTGCTGCATATTGATGTTAATGACACGGGCCTGTAATTAAGTTGATTACTCCTACTACCTTTCTTGAATATTGGTGTTACCTGTGCAACTTTCCAGTCTTTGGATACGGATCTTTTGTCGGAAGAACAGTTGTATATGATTGTCAAGTATGGTGCTAATGCATCATCATTGTCTGAAAGGAACTTAATTGGTATACAATCTGGACCAGAAAATTTGCTTTTATTAAGTGATTTAATTTGCTTCTCTACTCTGAGTATATTTACCTCTACATAACTCATGTTGGCAGCTGTTCTTGATTCAAATTCTGGAATATTTACTTCATCTTCCTTTGTGCAGGCATTTCGGAAGGCTGTGTTTAGCAACTGTGCTTTGACAGCACTGTCGTCGATAGTATCTCCATTGCTATCATGCAGAGCAGGTGTTGATTGTTTCTTGCTGCTAACATACTTCACATATGACCAGAATCTCTTTGGATTTTCTGCCAGGTTTCGAGACAAAATGTCATTGTGAAAACTGTTATAAGCATCTCGCGTTGAAGTCCGCACTAAATTTCGAGCTTCTGTAAAAGGTCGTCAATCTAGGTGATTTTGCGTCTGTTTAAATTTGGCCTGTTTGTTTTGTTGTTTCTGCAACAGTGTTCTGACCTTCTTTTTGTACCAAGGAGGATCAGCTCCGCTGTTTGTTAATTTATTTGGTATAAATCTCTCAATTGCTGTTGACACTATTTCTCTGAATTCAAGCCACATCTTCTCTGTGCTTATGTCATTAATTTGGAAGGAGTGGAGATTGTCTCTCAGGAAGATAGCAGATTGCTTTTTCGAATAGGTATATTTTTCGTTAATTTTTGGTGGATTTGGGGGTTATAATATTCATTCTTGCTGCGACAACTCTGTGTTCCCTAATCCCTGTATCCATTTTTATGCTTGTTGTTAACTCAGGATTATTTATTGCTAAGTGGTCAAGTGTGTTTTCACAACCATTTAATATTTGCGTGGACTTATGAACTAAATGCTCAAAATAATTTTCAGAGAATGCATTTAACACAATTTTATGCGTACCTTCAAAATTAAACATGTATTTTCGC
This sequence comes from Schistocerca gregaria, assembly GCF_023897955.1. Lineage (NCBI taxonomy): Eukaryota > Metazoa > Arthropoda > Insecta > Orthoptera > Acrididae > Schistocerca > Schistocerca gregaria. The sequence goes on from NC_064922.1 coordinate 948,067,076, forward strand.
CAACATACGGAGGGTAAATTAAAGTCACCACCAGCTACAATCGTATGTTTTGGGTACATGTTTGAAATCAAACTCAAGTTTTCTTTGAACCTTTCAGTTACTCTATCATCGGAATCGGGATGTCAGTAAAAGGGTCCAATTATTATTTTATTCCAGTTGCCAACAATGACTTCAGCCCATAACTCACAGGAACTATCTACTTCAATTTTGTGACAAGATAAACTATTTCTAACAGCAACAAACACACCATCGCCAACCATGGTTAGCCTATCAAATGGCTCTGAGCACAATGTGACTTAACTTCTAAGGTCATTAGTCACCTAGAACTTAGAACTAATTTAACCTAACTAATCTAAGGGCATCACACACATCCATGCCCGAGGCTGGATTCAAACCTGCAACCGTAGCGGTCACGCGGTTCCAGACTGAAGTGCCTAGAACCGCACAGCCACACTGGCCAGAGTTTAGCCTATCCTTTTGGAACACCATTAGGTTCTTCGCAAAAATTTTAGCTGAGTTTATCTCTGGCTTTAGCCAGCTTTCAGTGCCTATAACAATATGAGCGTCAGTGCTTTCTATTAGCACTTGGAGCTCTGGTACTTTCTCAACAGAACTACGACAATTTACAACTGTTATATCAATGGTTCCTGTATCTACGTTCTTCCCCAGGGTGACCACCCAATCGAATTGAGCTGTCCACCAGTGAGGACTGATTGGAGGACTCAGATGTGCTGGGTTTCCGTTGGATCCTCACGGCCAGCCCACAACAGTGGTGCCTATCCACTGAAGCCTCAAGCTGTGTAACTGAAACCATCACAGCCAGAAGCTGAGAGCAAAGTGTCATCAGTTTGGCTCACATCTGCACTCAGCAATCGAGGTTCCTGTCCATACTAAAGACCACATGTTATTAGAGCATACAACATGGTGGGAGAAGCTTAACTCCTCCTTGGGCAATATATTGAACATTATAGCCTGTATAATTTAAAGGATACAAAGTCATAATCAGAAAGGCAAGGAAGTTCTCATTGTTATGTAGGCAACTGATATGTTGACAAACACATTTTTCAAACCACGAGTCTTAAATGAAGAAATATTATTACTTTGTTCCAAAGTCTACATTGTAATACCATTTCTATTTGAGTCTGTTTCCAAATGATCTGATTGTAAGCCGGCCGGAGTGGCCGTGCGGTTCTAGGCGCTACAGTCTGGAGCCGAGCGACCGCTACGGTCGCAGGTTCGAATCCTGCCTCGGGCATGGATGTGTGTGATGTCCTTAGGTTAGTTAGGTTTAATTAGTTCTAAGTTCTAGGCGACTGATGACCTCAGAAGTTAAGTCACGTAGTGCTCAGAGCCATTTGAACCATTTCTGATTGTAAATTTACGGCGATAGGTTCAAGGCTTATATCCATCATCACTTCCCTGTCATATTATTCTTTCTGAAGCTTTTCAGCATCCCGCACAGATGCACCCATGCTACAGGTGGGATGTTGTCTATTTGCCTTATGCACCAGCAGTTCAGTGAATGTTATCTTGAATGCTTTTTTTCTTCCCATATGGCCTTATTTTTTGCCCAAATTAATTCCATAGGGCGACACTGACACTAAGACGTGGGTAAATTCAAAACTGTGTCACCCCATTCACATGCAAGGAAGTAAAGTCTGTATGTTTTGTCACATGACTTGTATAAATTACAGATCGACAAAAGTGTGGTTTATACTGTGTTTAATATTTTTATTTGTAAGCCAGGGAAAAATATCCGCTTTTCTGGTGTTCATATTTGGTGTTTTTTCTCTAACAGTTGAATTGTAACTGGCAATGACCGATTTTGAAGCAAGGTATGACAAGAATTTGAAACACGTCATGATACTGACAGCATTCATTTCCAAATGGCAGTCACTGCTGTCTTTTTTACAAGTAAATACAAATTTACTCTCAGAAACAAAACCAGAAGAAGAGTCAGTATGCGGAATAATTGTCCGAGAACCTATTCCTATGAAAACTTTAAAACCACCAATAACACCACTCATTTGCCAGCAGATCTTCCTGGAATGATTCTAACTGACCCATGTTTCATCAAGGTAACTACCTCCTTCTCTTGTATCATGAATCTTTACCGGTATATGGGATGTAGTGTGTGCTGCACCTATGTCACTTCTTTGGACTAAAAACTCTCTTCTTAACATATCAGCAGCCACCGTCTTTTAAAATTCTTTATATTGACAAAGTATTTACCATGGAAGCTATTTCTCTTCTGCATAACTGTAACACGTTTTTGTAATGTCAGGCATTCGTCATGCGCATGGAGCACTTTAAAACATTATTGTTAAAACCATCCATTGGTGTTATTGGCTCCTTGCAATTTTGATGCTTTCCGGGTAATGCGAAACCAACTTCTTCTATGTTTCCTACAGCTCTGACACTTTTTTCGTTTACAATTCTCTTTACATTTCTCTTGCCGACACCACATGCTTCTGGAGTCCGTTCTTGTGTCTTCAACTATTAACAGTAGGAGACCTGCTTTCAAATTCATGTCTGAAAAAGTTATAACTGCAATAAATAATCCCCCTTGCCTTCTTATGAAGCACTTCACATTTATTGCTGACACCTGGACCCTCTTCTTTGAAGTTTCTTGTTTTTGATTTTACTTATGAATTGTTTCCTGTCCTCAGATTGTTGTTGTTGTTGTTGTTGTTGTGTTGTTGTTGTTGTGGTTGTGGTCTTCAGTCCAGAGACTAGTTTGATGCAGTTCTCCATGCTACTTTATCCTGTGCAAGCTTCTTCATCTCGAAGTACCTACTGCAACCTACATCCTTTTGAATCTGCTTAGTGTATTCATCTCTTGGTCTCTCTCTACGATTTTTACCCTCCATGCTGCACTCCAGTGCTAAATTGTTGATTCCTTGATGCCTCAGAACATGTCCTACCAACCAATCCCTTCTTCTAGTCAAGTTGTGCCACAAACTCTTCTTCTCGCCAATTCTGTTCATTACCTCAAATTATTCTTCTGAAATTTGCAATTGTTGCAGGTGTTGCATTTCTTTCATCCATCTAGTCTTTAATTTGCTTTCATTAACAATGTTAAAATTTCCTTAGTGAGTCTGTTTTCATGCATCCTACATAGCATACTATAAATGGGTAGATAAATCTACTCGCCAAGCAGCAGCAGGGAAACACACACACAAAAGAATTGAACTTTTACAAGTTTTCGGAGCCAGTGACTGTGTGTTTGCCTGCCGCTGCTTGGTGAGTAGATTTTTTTACTTATCCATTCACATTATATTATCAATAAGTGATTATTTTCATTGTTCTACATTGTATACTGCTATTTATGTACTGGTGCTGTAAAGAAGTGCGAGTAATATGGATTATTTTGAGGTGTGTGTCTGGCAGATACACTCCTGGAAATGGAAAAAAGAACACATTGACACCGGTGTGTCAGACCCACCATACTTGCTCTGGACACTGCGAGAGGGCTGTACAAGCAATGATCACACGCACGGCACAGCGGACAAACCAGGAACTGCGGTGTTGGCCGTCGAATGGCGCTAGCTGCGCAGCATTTGTGCACCGCCGCCGTCAGTGTCAGCCAGTTTGCCGTGTCATACGGAGCTCCATCGCAGTCTTTAACACTGGTAGCATGCCGCGACAGCGTGGACGTGAACCGTATGTGCAGTTGACGGACTTTGAGCGAGGGCATATAGTGGGCATGCGGGAGGCCGGGTGGACGTACCGCCGAATTGCTCAACACATGGGGCGTGAGGTCTCCACAGTACATCGATGTTGTCGCCATTGGTCGGCGGAAGGTGCACGTGCTGGTCGACCTGGGACCGGACCGCAGCGACGCACGGATGCACGCCAAGACCGTAGGATCCTACGCAGTGCCGTAGGGGACCGCACCGCCACTTCCCAGCAAATTAGGGACACTGTTGCTCCTGGGGTATCGGCGAGGACCATTCGCAACCGTCTCCATGAAGCTGGGCTACGGTCCCGCACACCGTTAGGCCGTCTTCCGCTCATGCCCCAACATCATGCAGCCCGCCTCCAGTGGTGTTGCGACAGGCGTGAATGGAGGGACGAATGGAGACGTGTCGTCTTCAGCGATGAGAGTCGCTTCTGCCTTAGTGCCAATGATGGTCGTATGCGTGTTTGGCACCGTGCAGGTGAGCGCCACAATCAGGTCTGCATACAACCGAGGCACACAGGGCCAACACCCGGCATCATGGTGTGGAGAGCGATCTCCTACACTGGCCGTACACCTCTGGTGATCGTCGAGGGGACACTGAATAGTGCACGGTACATCCAAACCGTCATCGAACCCATCGTTCTACCATTCCTAGACCGGCAAGGGAACTTGCTGTTCCAACAGGACAATGCACGTCCGCATGTTATCCGTGCCACCCAACGTGCTCTAGAAGGTGTAAGTCAACTACCCTGGCCAGCAAGATCTCCGGATCTGTCCCCCATTGAGCATGTTTGGGACTGGATGAAGCGTCGTCTCACGTGGTCTGCACGTCCAGCACGAACGCTGGTCCAACTGAGGCGCCAGGTGGAAATGGCATGGCAAGCCGTTCCACAGGACTACATCCAGCATCTCTACGATCGTCTCCATGGGAGAATAGCAGCCTGCATTGCTGCGAAAGGTGGATATACACTGTACTAGTGCCGACATTGTGCATGCTCTGTTGCCTGTGTCTATGTGCCTGTGGTTCTGTCAGTGTGATCATGTGATGTATCTGACCACAGGAATGTGTCAATAAAGTTTCCCCTTCCTGGGACAATGAATTCACGGTGTTCTTATTTCAATTTCCAGGAGTGTACTTTCACCAGCAGCAATTCACACGTCCTAAGTTCACACCTCTACAGTCTCTCACTACAGTTACGACTGTAACATTCTCAATTGATTGATATATTAACTCTCCTTTGAACAGAGTGATATTTGCCTTTTATTTATTGAAGAAGACGGTGCAGTGTCCAACTCTGGGGTAAAGAATGCAGTGTAATACAACCATAAATAATGTTGCTGTGTGTTCCGAAATTTACAGGCTACAGTGTACCTGGGTATTATTTTCAGGATGAAGCAATTTAGAAATGTAAGAAACTGCCTTCCTTTCCAGAAGATACAATGTAAAAACTTTTACACAAATGTATATACTGTTGTCTGACATACATACAATACTTCCAGCCAGAATCACGATTTGGAAGAGACAGGTAGTTGAAGAGTTAAAAATTTGATATCAGTGTAGAGAATCATTTGGATACAGATATATGTTCATCTTTCTTTTCGTACGTACCTCTCTTCAGCACAGTGATGTTTATATTGCATCTTTGACCCACACAGTGTTCTGATGACTTACACTTAACCTTTATTGCTAAACCAAAATAAGATGTATCACAACAGGGTCCATAGAGCTGTAGGTGCCTTGCACTAAATTTATCTGTGATGTTGTCTGTGTGTTCGTAGAGTTACTTTGTTGGTCGTCTGACCCTAGTTCTGTCTCAGTGAACAGTGCTGTAGGTTTTTCTAAGGATTTCGTGTTTGTGTTTCTCTCTATCGTGAATTTTTGTCATCCCCTTATTACTGTGGTTTCTGCTGCATACAAGGTAAAACAACCATATTTTGTCGTAGCTTTGAATTACAAGATATTTTTTTTTTATTTTTTTATTTTAGTAAGTCCATGTTAGTATGTACTCTGTTTCCAGTTTGAATATTCTTTCTGTACTGGAGAATGTGCGCAGTCCTGTAGGTTGGGTGATTTTTCCTAAGTATGTGAAGTGAGTGACCTGTGTTTTCTGTTTTTTTCATTGGTTATTTTGAGTCTGATTTTACTGGAGATTTCATGCAGTTTGGCTTTATCTTTGTTGTTACTTAATATAGCCACGTCATCTGCAAATGCCAAGCATTTCTCTTTTCTAATTTGATTACCTTTCACCTGCTTTTCCCAGTCTCTGATTTTTTTGCCAGTACATTGTTAAACAAGGGTGAATTTTGAATGAGTTTGATATTTCTTCCATGAATTTCACTTTTGCAGTGGTTCCTGACAAGATTTCTGGATGGTGGCTCTGGTCTTTCCATCAGCTCCTAGCTCTTCTAGGCTATCAATCAGCATTTGCCTGTCAACAGAATCATAAATTTTTTGAAATTCACAAATGTGACTGTACTGTTCCGTTATCTTCTCATGTATCGTATGGTTTTGAGATTCCAGATTTGTTCCATAAAGACCTTCCTTTCCTGAATCGTGCCTGATACTCACCAATGTGCGAATCTGCTTACGGATTAAGTCAGTTCAGCAAAGTTTTAGAAAGAAATGAATAAGTTACTGGAAGAAGTGAGATTTCTGTGCAATTGTTTGGATCTGTTTTATCTCCTTTCTGGGGGGTTGGGTGTATTAAGGTACTCTTTCATTCGTTTGGATTTTCTCTGTTTTCCAGACTTCTGACATCATTCTGTTAATTTTTGGAATTTTTATGTTATGTTTTTGTGGCCCAGCTTCCAAAATTCTGCAATAATTCCATCTCTGCTGTTTTTAATGATTTGATTATTTTCACTATTTTTCATCTGGGGAGGAAAGTAGATCAACATTTGGTCCTAGTTTTAATTTAACTATATTGTCATATTTTTTCAGGTATGAGGCATATGTAGACAATCGGTACAAAGACTCACTACGGAAACAGGGTCAAGCTGATCAGCTGGTGGATGTGGATATTATTGGTGCTCTTGATCTTTTGGCAGAACAAGGTCAATGGGTGCGCTGTCTTGAAACTGCCCAGCCTCATGGGGCACAAGTACTTCATAAATACGTTGCGCTGTATGCGACACAGCTTATTAAGGTACTGTTGCTTACTGTTTTACAATACTTTGTTAAAACATATGTTTAGCTATTTTGTTACAAAAGTACTCTTGTTTTTGTTTTACAGACATAAGGCCTTGGTCCAAGGCATAATTCTCTGGCTAACATTTTGTCTTCCAATGCAGGAGACTTCATCAGAGTCTTTAATGATTGAGAAAGCAGTTAGAGACATGAATCAGCTCAGCAAGCCAAACTGGTTACTTGTATTTATGCAATGGTCAGTTTGTGACATCACCAGACCAATGCCTATGGTCATGGAGTGATGCTGATGTAAGCTGTGGAGCTTGTAATGAGGAAGAGCTGTCGCTGTTTGTTTTATTGACCACTAAGGCCCACAACCAGTTTAATTTCAATCCTTCTTCTTTCTGTAGCATAATAATTATTAGATCTTGCTAAAACCACAAAAACAGTTTTAACAGAAAATAAGTATTGTAATTAGACCAGTTGTGGGCCTTAGTGCTAAATAAAACAAATAGCACAGCATATGTCGACATGATTTCCCAGTCTCAAGCAGCAGTCTGATGACATCACAAATTGACCGTTGCAGGGGTCACACAAACAGTTCAGCCTGCTGAATTTGTTCAAGTCTGTAACTGTTTTCTGAGTTGTTAAAGCCTGTGAAGAACATTAATGTAAGAAGAAACATTAGGCAGACAATTATGCCTTGGACCACGGCTATATGCTCATAAAATAAATATCAGCAATTACACAAATACCGGCCTGCATTCCATGAGTATTCTGTTTTCTGCCTCACCCCTTTTTTGTTGTTGTTCACAGAAGGATATTTGATGCTGTTGTTCAAACAACTTACGAGAATGGAGCCTGGTGGTGTATTTCACAACTGCCAACATTTCAACAGCTGAACAACCCGTCATGTTCAATAAACAAATGCAGTGAGAGATTGCTGTGCAAGGAAATTTAAACACTTGGTATCCAGGGCTATTCCAGCCAAAACCCATAATATGGCTTATGGAGACTGGCAACACATACACCATTAACAACTTGCATCACCACACAATCAGAGATGACTAATGTCAGAAATTATTGATAGTGAATATTAATTAACACTAGGTTAGCAAGTAACATTAATTCTGTCCCTGTGTTGCTTGACCAGGAAGAGAACAGGATTCCAAGCGGGATTTAAGCAAAAACCTCCCTCTCTGTTTACATAGAAAGATAGATCCCTTATCATTTAGCTACAAAATAGCAGGTCAGCAACTGGAAGCAGTATCTGGGAGTACGCATTAGGAGTGATTTAAAATGGAATGATCATATAACGTTCATCGTCGGTAAAGCAGATGCCAGACTGAGATTCATTGGCAGAATCGTAAGAAAATGCAATCCGAAAACAAAGGAAGTAGGTTACAGTACGCTTGTTCACCCACTGCTTGAATACTGCTCAGCAGTGTGGGATCCGTACCAGATAGGGTTGATAGAAGATATAGAGAAGATCCAACGGAGAGCAGCGCGCTTCATTACAGGATTGTTTTATTAATGGCGAAAGCGTTACGGAGATGATAGATAAACTCCAGTGGAAGACTGCAGGAGAGACGCTCAGTAGCTCGGTACGGGCTTTTGTTAAAGTTTCGAGAACATACCTTCCCCAAAGAGTCAAGCAGTATGTTGCTCCCTCCTACGTATATCTCGCGAAGAGACCATGAGGATAAAATCAGAGAGATTAGAGCCCACACAGAAGTATACCGACAATCCTTCTTTCCACGAACAATACGAGACTGGAATAGAAGGGAGAACCGATAGAGGTACTCAGGGTACCCTCCGCCACACACCGTCAGGTGGCTTGCGGAGTATGGATGTAGATGCAGATGTAGAAGTCATTGCTAATTTTAATTTCAGTTGCTTCCTTAATAACAATAACTCTTAACAGTTTTCAGACAACAGGGGACAGTGTGGTACTGGGGTGCAAGACACACATCTCTCGCAGTTGACTGACGTATTGTATGCAGTCGATTTTCTTCTCAGGTCAGATGGCTGCGTCGATCTTCACAAACTCTTCTTCTCCAAAGACTATAGCTGGTTAAGGGAATTCCAAAATAGAGTTCTTTTCTATTGTTGAAATTATTCTGTACTCACAGTATACTTTTGTGCATCTCTGTTATATTTTCATCTCCACAATAAAACAACTTCAGAAGTTCCACACAAGTGTTCAACTCTCTTGAGTCAACCCCACCTTGGGCCATTAGATACTAACAGATACAATTACAATATGTTTGGTTTAATAACCCCTATAAAACCAGTTCTTGATTCTCGCAAGTCCAACACCAAAAAGTCCAATGTAAATGTCTTTTGTTCAATACATAATTCATTTGTTAACAACAATACAGTCGTTACACCATCAAAGAACAGAGCGTGCTTGCTCCTTGTACTGGACATAAGATTCTGTGGTGCATGCTGCAAACACTTGTCTGCGCCGATCGACTGTCACTATTGCATTATTTTCATGATACATGTCCATCCTGCACACACAAAGACCGGCAGCGAGGTAGACACATCTCCATTCTCTCACCCTCTTACTTAAAATATTGGATGTTCAAGATGATGGAAAGCCAAGTTTCTCTAGAACCAAAATTCTTGAGGCACTACAGAACTCAAAGCTGGAATGACATGCCATAGTCTCTGTGTTGTTATACTCCCCACATATACCAAGGCAATGTTCTGCAGTAGGAGATTTGCTTGGCTCTTGTAAGCATGTGTGATGCTTGTACTCTATACACGTGTCCTCCATGGTCCTGTTGGTGTGACCAATGTATGACATGCCCCCAATGTGTGGGATACGGAAGAAAACTGCCTTAAGCAAATCAAGATCATCCTTTACAAACCATGGATGGGGCCTAATTGTAATGGTGGTTGAATAATACACTTCAATCCCTGTTCCCATAAATTACAACCAAACTTATTGGAAATGCTAGCTGCATAAGACAAAAAGGCTGTAGACTTAGATGCTGCCAAATCATTTTTGTCACTCAGTCGATTCACGGGTGGTCTCTGATGTAATTTGTGTCTGATGTGTCTTTCACTATAACCGTTCTGGCAAAAGGTGACTCTGAGCTAGGCTATTCAGCTGACAAACTTTCAGAGTTGAGATGACGTAAGCCCAATGAACCAAGGTACAAAGTACCAATTTCACGTTGCTGCATATTGACAGCTATCCAAGGCAGTGTTAATTGGCTTCCTGTAGAAGGAATGTTCCAACATACCACCAATCTCAATTTCTTTAACTGACATAAGAAATTCACTGAATTCCTAACTGACTTACTAATGGGATCAGCAGAGTAGTAAGGTGTATGTCGCATGATACATTGAGGGACCAGTATTACCAACAGTAGCACTAAGAGGAACCCCTTCCGTGTTGATCTTCAAATGGCTGTATAATCTGTCACCAGTCAAAATATAAGCAACTGTAGAGGACATCACTCAGGTGCATCCCAGTAAGCTGTTTGAACATCAGCTTACATTAGCTTAAGGGGAGATGAACGCATTAAGAAACAATACACATTTTTCTTGCTTGAATGTACAAATTTTTAGCCAAGGTTCTGTCATCAGAAGCAGTTACACCACCTTATCATGATTTCCTCTTCACGAGCTATCTTATTAATATATGTCAGCCTTTCATGTACATATTTAAATTACTGTTCTATTTACTCTCCATATTGATTTACTCTTCAAATATAATAATCTTTACTTCGCAGGATGGAGATCCAATCAAGGCTCTCAACCTTTATATGAAGTATGAGGCACCTGCATTCACACAAAATTACAATATTTATAAACGTATAGCAATTGATATATTTAGCTTACCCGACATGATGGGGCCAGATGCATACAGCACATGGGCAAATCTGCGTAATATGCTGTTCCAGCTGGTAAGGATCTTCAACTGCACATTTCATTCCATGAGTGTTATTCAAAAGCATATCACCGCCCCTCCTCCTTTGCGTAGCTTCATAGCTTCTTCTTCCTCCCGCCCTCCCTCCCTACCTCCCTCCCTCCCTCCCTCCCTCCCCCCCCCCCTCTCTCTCTCATTTTTCTCTTTGTGTTAAGTAAGACTTATTGAGATTAAATGAATGTCTGTGAACAACATACTCTCCAGCAATAACTCTCTATTTTTTTAAGTTTAGAGGAAGAATGGTAACTCTTCTGAATGTGTTTCATAAAATTAGGAAACCATGTAATAAGCATTACACCTCTTATAGTTTTTGTACCTCATTTCAATTCAGCAAAACACATTAACTTAACTTATAAAGGAATAGGCAGTTGTCACAATAATTCAGGGTGGTTACTGTATGAGTACCCAACTTCATGAGAATGATGTTCAGATTGTGTACTCAGGATTTTCATTGCTAGTAGCTTTAGTTTGCATGGTTTACAGTGTTAGTGTCATGACATGCACTTTGGTGCCAGTATTGGTATGGCTATGTAGGGTTGAAACACAAGTGCCAGTGTGCATTACAGCTGCATACAGTAAACTTGGGTCTGGACTAGGTGAGCGGGGTTTTACTCATAAAGCTGTTTTATCAAAACAACAGCACTAGTACTGATGCTCTTCATGAGTGTTGGCACACTGAAAGAGTACGGAAAAAGTCCTCTTTCCGCACTGGGATTGAGGAACATAATTCAGAAGTTTGAATTACCTCATGATTTGGAAATTGCTTGTGGGAGAGCTGACAGCTAATAGTACCACAAGTTGTGGAAGAAGTTATTGTTGCCATGACTGAGAATGCTGGACATATTGTGTGATCTTCAAGCAGTGCACAAATTGTGTCATGACAGCTAAATATTACATGGTCCACTTGTTTGAAAAGTGCTGTGAACACTTAAGAAATGGAATTTCTAGTGTGGTTCCAGGATGTTGTCACATTGAGCAGTATTTGTGTGTGTGTGTGTGTGTGTGTGTGTGTGTGTGTGTGTGTGTGTGCGCGCGCGCGTGAGTATATACCTATCCTTTTTTCCCCCTAAGGTAAGTCTTTCCGCTCCCGGGATTGGAATGACTCCTTACCCTCTCCCTTAAAACCCACATCCTTTCGTCTTTCCCTCTCCTTCCCTCTTTCCTGAAGAAGCAACCGTCGGTTGCGAAAGCTAGAAATTTTGTGTGTGTGTTTGTGTGTTATTTTATTGTGCCTGTCTACTGGTGCTTTTCCGCTTGGTAAGTCTTGGAATCTTTTTAGTATTTGTAATCTATTACATAAACATGGTACACAGTTAATAAATTTTACCCACTCATGTGTAAATTAAAATGTGCTTCTTTCAATGTTTTATCCATTATTTCTCATCTTAGAATTGATTCCACAAATTTCCTTGACCTGCTATCACATGTTTTTGATGGGCTCCCTGTCAGGTAGTAAAAGTTCAATTACAAGCACCCTGTTTATAAAATTTGCATTATGTCTTAAGACCTACTGTGATGAAGAGGGGAGCATAAAGATAAAAGTCAGTGATTTCTCTGTCAAAACTATTTTGAAATCAATTTGTTAAAATTTAGCATATTGTGAAGGTTTTGAAATAGTATGCCATCCAGAAATATATTCCATTATGTGTCAAAGGTGGTGTAAACATAGTGTATCACCTGGGTGTGCGAATTTCCGTGGAGAGTGACATAAACTTCCAGGCATCAGATGGTCACAATGACAATACAAAAATCCCTGTATTCAATGTATTTTTGATCCACAATTAATTGTCAGACTTTCAAAAGAGTTACATCACTGTATTTGTCTCATAAGCACTGCTACTCTGTTACAAAAAGACTCCATAGTTCCATAACAAACATTAATGCTTACATCTTGAGAACTAAGTAGGTTACGAAACTAAATTGGTCTTTTTTTTTACAAGCCAATGGCCACTACTGGCCTAAGTAAAATGAGATTACAAATATATTTAATGAGTCAAAAGTTTTACAGGTAAGAAATTAGGCAGCTTTCCCTATATACGTGACATATTTCTGGTTTGGGAAAAAGCTGCTGCCTATCTAGTTGTACTACACAGCTAATAGTTTCAGCTACTATTTTGTTCTAAATGTTTATGTAACTATGCTGATTTCATGTAACACTCTCAGGTGCCTGTGTACTGGAAAATTTTAAAAAATCACTGCATAATTGAAATTAACCAGAATTTTCACCCCTCCATCAACATATTCAGATGAATCATAGAAGGACTGGTTAATAATGTTTGTATGTTGAGAATTACTAGCAGAGACAGGAAAATAAACAAGTGGATCCATGAAGAGATTAGAGTGGAAGACTGAATCCTGTACATTGACATAAAGTGGAAAATTATGATGACAACTCAGACCACAAACCAGTGCCTTAGACAAAAAGTGTAAACACATTCACATTAATGTTATGTGATGTTTGTATCCAGTGTGTTCCACAGAACATTCTCAATATGTGGCTGTGAAACACATGAAATACGAAACACTTGGCTATAGCTGAAAATGCTTTTTACTAATGAATGAAATTATTTGTCTTGTTACTTCAAAAGGTGGTCAAACATAATCTTGATTTCAATACTACATGAGAATGATTTATTTCTAATTATTAATGCAACAGAACACAGTTTGTATGTTTCTAAAGGTCTAAAGTTTATTTGGCATCACTAATTAATTTGATGAAACAGCTCTATGTATAGAGCACATAAGCTTATGTTCACATCCACACTACTTAAAACTGAACTGCAAATACTGTATTTTTCAAATTGTAAAAAGGAATTTGTTAATGGTGACCATGCATTACAATAATCACAATGTGACCATTGAAAATTTAAGTCAAACATTTGATTCAAATGCAGATCTCCTACTACTTGCAAGTGCTTGTCCCACATTTGTGTGTCTCAGTTTTTTCCCAGATCTTTTTCTCAGATCTCTGGTAACTTAGGACTAGCACAACAGAGAGAATGCTTGACTGGAGGAATTAGCTTAATGCCACCATAACTAACTATACTGTTCAAATTCATTCTTGACTCTCCTTGCATCCTTCATTCATTCATGAATTATGTTCTATAAATTCATCATGAAGGAGAACCGTCAGGGATGTAGACCAAATCAAATTATATATTAACAAAGTGAAGCAGGTAAAAATTTCATTAATGATTGATTACTGTTAAACTGACACAAATGATTAATGTGTACTCAAGCTAAATATCACACCGTAAACTTGACATAATTTTTTTTTCTAAATTTAACAGGAAAACTTCCATGAAAAACTGTAGCTCTCTAAATTGCTTTAGACATCTGCTGTTTATCTCTTATTACTTTTGTAACATTTACTTTGGAACGTTGATATTCATAATAAAACAACTGTTATTCATGTGTCATAAAAACAGGTAATGGCCATCTTTAGTTCTTGAATCTATAAGGTTTTTCTGTTTGGATGATACAAACTTCAAAGGATAATGGAGAAGTGCAGATGTATCAGTTTAAGATAGGGTCAGTAAACAACAGAGTCGGTAGTTATAAGTGAGAATGGGGTGAAGACTTAAAGTTTACCATTTATCTGCTGATGATTACAAAAACTTGTTTACTTAAATTTTTATAATAATTTTATTTTTATGCTGTACTTCCACATGGTGCTACATTCATTGCAATTACTCAGAGCGGCATCTCTTATATATTGTGTTGGCATAACATTGGCACACACAGTTCTGTTGTACCTAATTTCAAATTCTCTTCAGTCTCATACCAGAATCTCTCTCTCTCTCTCTCTCTCTCTCTCTCTCTCTCTCTCTCTCTCTCTCTCTCACACACACACACACACACACACACACACACACACACAGAAAGAGAGAGAGAGAATATTCGCGCGCGCGCGCGTGTGTGTGTGTGTGTGTGTGTGTGTGTGTGTGTGTGTGTGTGTGTGTGTGTGTGTGTGTGTGTGTGTGTACACTAGCAAAAGAGAAATAACTTTTAAAAACATAATCCATATACTGGATTAACTGCTAAGTAACATATACACTCTTCTTTGGTTGCATCTCCTGGATTCATATGAAAAGCTCAAAGGACATAGGCCTACTCCAGCATATTATTCTCTGGTTACCATCTCACGTCCTTCATCTACATCTACATCCATACTCCGCAAGCCACCTGACGGTGTGTGACTGTGAACACTTGCAGCAAAGAAGGTACACGATTCCTTTGCCCTCACTGCCCAGTCTCAGCACTTTTATTTTGCATGCATAGCCAGAGAACAGTCAGAAGTATGATTGCAAAGACACCCTCAGTCAAATTATTGTAGCCATGTTCTGCCACTAATTATACAATTTTGATCATCTGGAATTAAATGTATCCTCAGACCTTCAAACAGCTTCATGGCTGACAATGACTTGGTTCTATGAGGAGTGCAACAGAGGAAACACCTTGTTGAAGCTGTGGCAGTAAATTTAATTAGATGCTATTATTAAATGACTTTCTTGTGAATCTGAAGATACACAATAATCATATCATTTTATAATCAAGCATAGTGACCCTTGGAATTTTGGAGCAGACAATGCCAAGAACAATCTAATAATGTGAACTCTATGTCTTGATCTGCTTCTCATATTAGCATGAATACTACTAAGCTTTCATTCAGATTGAATGGAAATCATATGGATTGTTAATACAGACAACAGACAATAACTTACTGATACATGCACTCTTTGGAATGTAACATTAGGTACATTACTGCAGTATGAAAGGGGGAAAAAAAAGCAAGGGGAGTCAATTGTTAAGCTAAATATGAAACATGACCGTAATAATCTGTTTACAAATCAACACTCATTCCCCGCACTAATTCTTCCTTCACTTACGCTCTTCCATGCTACCACAAATGTCACGTAACTGTCTCCATTTGTGCTGGAAATATGGTACCTAGTCGTGTTCTGCCACTTTAGGGTAGAACAAGGAGATTCTTTACATTCACTAACCTGTACCGATGTTGTTGTCCCATTGCAGATGTAGAACTCAGGTCAGAAGTTCATTATTCTTAAAATTATTGACAGTGAGTTATAAACTGCTACTGAGGTGTTTTCCATAAGTTCAATTAATTAATACGTCACACATCTCACAGTTCAAATTAGAATCAGTCACAAGCATATTACAAGTCTTAAAGAAAACATGTTCACAAAAATTATATATGCTGTTATTCTGTTTTTCTCTGCTTTGCACACAGAGTCACGTTATTTGAATACCAATGTGTGGCATGCATCCAAGTTCTTACTTGTCCAGCCAGTAATGCCAACCATACCATTCAACTCCCCACTCTACACTGAACAGACAGCCTGAATCACTTCACTTTGCAGTGCACTTTTCATGAGAGCTGAAGGTGCATGAAGTGCTTTCTCTGAATATATTATTCTAATGTTAGTTGAAATTGTTACAAAAATGAGAACTGAAATAAGTAAATTGAAGCTTTCCATTCACTATATCTCCATCATGACAGACAATAAAGGCGCGCAATTCAGATTATCGAATATTAATAAATGAATCTAATAAATGTGTTGCCCTGGCTCCTGTGTCAGCAACCAATCAGACTATTTTCCTAGTAAACTGGTTCTGTTTACCACATAATGGGTACTCTCTGTACTATCTGTTCTCTACCCCTTACCTTACCTCTTATGTCACGCTTCATCTATTTTAATCTCAACCTAACTGTGGAGTGAATCTTGGGAAGAAATCTTACGGCTCCAAAGCCGGAAATATCACATGGTTCTTTTGTCTCCTGCTGAGGTTATTTGAATGCTTTTTATCTGATGTCAGATCCCCTGAACTCTAGAGATAAAAACCAAATTTATTAGGCACAGAGTGTCCATAAAGTATGTAACATACTGGAATTATAAGTTTTTCTCCTCTTACTTTTCTGACATGAATTATGTTCATCCTCTTAATCATTTCTCTTTCTATATCTCTCTGTCTGGTTAAGAGCAGATTCAACTGTTACAAAACCATACTTAAAACACCAACAGTGTTTAGTGTACTATTTACTTTTATGTAAGTGAGCTTAGTTTTTAGAAAGCATACATGTTATACTCTGTTCTACGTTTACACAAATTAATACTCATGTTGTTGAGAATTTTGTCTTGACAAGACTCCCTCAGCTATAAACTGCAACTGAACATTACTGAACAGTATAATCATGCTTCTTCTTATGTGATACTTGTCATAGTACGTGTGACTTTGCAATAATCATGAGATTTAAATAAATGTGTGCTCTGTAGAAATTTTCAGTGTTTTTGGCAAAATCAAACAAAAGACTTTTTAAAAAAATGAATGGTCAGTAATTATTGATTCAGGTGATTCACATATCCCAACAGATTTATCAAACATTAAAGAAAACTAAATGATAAACTGTAAGATTCCATGACTTACCAAGCGGGAAAGCGCTGGTAGATAGGCACAATAAAAAAAAACACACACACAAAATTTCGAGCTTTCGCAACCCACGGTTGCTCCGTCAGGAAAGAGCGAAAGAGAGGGAAAGATGAAAGGATGTGGGTTTTGGGGAGAGGGTAAGGAGTCATTCCAATCCCGGGAGTGGAAAGTCTTACCTTAGGGGGAAATGTTGTGTGTGGATGGATATGTGTGTGTATGTGCGAGTGTATACCTATCCTTTTTTCCCCCTAAGGTAAGTCTTTCCACTCTCGGGATTGGAGTGACCCCTTACCCTCTCCCCAATACCTACATCCTTTCATCTTTCCATCTCCTTCCCTCTTTCCTGACAAGGCAACCGTGGGTTGCGAAAGCTCGAAATTTTGTGTGTGTGTTTGTGTGTGTGGGTGTGTTTTTTTTTTTTTTTATTGTGCCTATCTACCAGCGCTTTCCCGCTTGGTAAGTCATGGAATCTTTGTTTTTAATATATTTTTCCCATGTGGAATGTTTCTTTCTATTTTATTTATGTGATAAACTGTAAGCATAGACAAGATTTAATAGTAACATAATTTTTTTGTGTGGATGAGAAAATAGAACATTTAAACTATCTTAAACAATTAAGTTTGGACAAACTTACACTTTATGTTATTGCAGGTCTTGGAGAAAAATAAATCAGTAAGTTACGATACTTTGCTTATTTTCTTTCCATAATGCACTATGGAATTACATTCTAAGATATTATGTTCGATTGTACATGCAATTGAATGGTTTTTCATCATTATTTTCCTTTCTTTTTCTCCTAATATTGTGTAACGAGTTTGTCTGATCTTATGTAAGAAAACATTTCAGAAGCAGCAGGAAAATGTGCAAGATATGTAGTTAACCACTTCTCCTTTTCTTGTAGAGTTGTGCATATTAATAGATCATTAATGTGTATGTATTCATATTCCCAGTTTCACTACACAGCGGAAAACTGTGCAGCCCCTGATGTCACTATGGTCATGAGCCAGACCACTATAACAAGATGTAACAGTTGGGACAAATCTTGTTCTTCTCTGTACGTAATAGTGGCAAGCACACAGTTCCAACCTGTAGTTGATTAGATCCTGAAACCTTACTTATTAGGTTATCTGCCATGCAAAAATGTATTGCCTCCTTGATCACACAGTTTCAGAAATATATTATCTTTGTCTTTCCATACATCATGTGCCATCATCTACTAAGGCAGTATTCTGCTATTGCAGATTTGACCAAGATTGACCAAGATGTGGTATGATGGTGTTCAACAGATAGATCTTGTGCTGTTCATGTCTGGCAAGTTTATGCCATTCAGCACTCACAAAGTATTTCATAGACACCTTGTTTCATGAGGCTAAGATCAAGGACCTACCAAATTCCAGAATTTCTCTGGGGGATGAAAGACACATTGTAATGCCTACTACCTCTTTCTTACAAAAAATGTGCTTGGCTAATAGTAACCGTAGTAGTTGAAGTTACACTACTGCTCATTAATTTCAATACACCCTGTGTTTCAGATTTAAAACACAAATCAAATGTTATTCCTCACAAAATATGATTATATTAACTTCCACATATATAATACAATCACTATCATTATATTTTACTTTCATCAACATATGCTCCTTTGGATTTAATGACTGCCTCACAAACTTAAGGCATGCGGTCTATCAGTTTTTGTAGGTATTGTGAATCTATATTATTCCACACATCCTTAACGATATTCCAGAGATGTTCTTGCAGGATATATTAACTTCCCTGAGACATCTGTCCACTTCATCCCAGACCATTTCAATGAGATTACAATCTAGGCTTTGGATCAGCCATACCATACTGTTCAGTATGTACAAATATTCAAGCTTGAGAAAGATGAAAGGATGTGGGTTTTAAGGGAGAGGGTAACGAGTCATTCCAATCCTGGGAGCGGAAAGACTTACCTTGGGGGAAAAAAAGGACAGGTATACATTCGTGCGCACGCGCGCGTGCGCACACACACACACACACACATATCCATCTGCACAAATACAGACACAGGCAGACATATGTAAATGCAAAGAGGTTTAGCAGAGATGTCAGTCGAGGCGGAACCACAGAGGCAAACATGTTGTTGAATGACAGGTGATGTACGAGGGGCGGCAACTTGAAAGATGTGTAAAACCTGTCCCACGCACCCTCCCACCATCACCTACTCCAGTCCTGTAACCCGAAAGGTGTACACGATCAAAGGCAACATCTTTGCCTCTGTACTTCCGCCTCGACTGACATCTCTGCCCAACCTCTTTGCACTTATATATGTCTGCCTGTATCTGTATATGTGCGGTTGGATATGTGTGTGCGCAAGTGTATACCTGTCCTTTTTTTCCCATAAAGTAAGTCTTTCCGCTCCCGGGATTGGAATGACTTCTTACCCTCTCCCTTAAAACCCACATCCTTTCGTCTTTCCCTCTCGTTCCCTCTTCCCTGATGAAGCAACTTTGGGTTGCAAAAACTTGAAATTTGTTTGTGTGTTTTTTATTGTGTCTATCTACCAGTGCTTTCTCGTTTGGTAAGTGACACATCTTATATTACCTTTTGATCTGCTTAATGGGACATAAATATCAATAGCAACCATGTCCCTCAATGTTGTATGAATTACTATCTGTATAAAACCTGTATGTATGTAGAAATTTTTATCTTTTGTCACACAAAGAGAGGGTGCCCCAGGAGGAATGGTCAATATTCAGGGATAAGACAGGAACAGTCATTTGAAGCAAAAAAAAAAAAAAAAAACTTGTAGTAAATATGGGCTCTAAAATGCTTGCCTTAAGAGGCATGAGCACTTCTTCAACTCAGATACTGGAAAACAAGGCTGCTGCAAGCTCTTTGCTTTCCGTATTTGGAGAGGAGGGTGCTTGAACCAAAATGAGATAAATGTCCAGTAAAAATGGGCCCTAAAGTGCACACCTTAAGGGCTATGAGCACTTATTCATTATTGCTACTATGAAACACATTTGTTCTACTGAACAAGTGCTCACAGCTCTTAAGGTATGCATTTTAGAGCTCATGTTTACTGGGCTTTTTTGTTTTGAATGATCATTCCTGTCTTATCCCTATATATTGACCATTCCACCTGGAACACCATGTATAGGATATTGTTTATCAATATACAAAGTTCCTTGAACTTTTCCATGCATGTACTTTTTTTAAATTTAAAGAGAGCATAGCTGAGGGCGGTATATTTTATGATTTCAACAGCATGTGTTGTTAAGCATAGGTTCTGCTTGTGTAAATTTAGATTGGTTCTGCAATATAACATCTTCTACAGCCACATGAGTACTGTGCAAGCCACCTGACAGTGTATGGCAGAGGGTATTTTGGTGCCACTAAGTGATCCCTCTTCCCTGCTTCACATTGTGAAGCCTAGTGCAGGGTTGGCTCAGGTGACTGACAGCATAGGGGAGTTATGTACAAATTTTATGAAGGAGGATCAGGTAGAGATAGTGTGTGGAGCAGGGAACACTCTTCGCAGGGATGGGGAATATGATGTAGGTGGAGACCTGATAAAGATAGCTACTAAAACTGGTGGCACTAATGTGCATTTCGTGCAACTGTTTCAGCGTCAAGATCGGCCTCATCTTAATGTGGCTGTTAGGCGCTTTAACATGGGGCTGGATGGGGTGCTGATGGCAGAGGGCATGGGTCACATTTCAGTGGTGCCAGTTGGATCTATCAGTACATCGGGTTTCACTAGGCACAGCCTGCCCTGCAATAGGTAGGGAAGGGGAGGCTGTCAAAGCTTATAGGCGGCAGTGTAGTTAGTGGTGCTGGGATCACTCATGGAAAAGTTCCTGTAGTAGTTGGTGTTAGAGCTGCACCTTTTTTTAGATTGAAGTCAGCTGATAGGTGTACCCCTCTAACTAATGGCTCACCTTCAGCGGATGTAATGTTTTCAAGTAGAGAATGAATTAGCATATTTCATCAAAATAAAATAGATCAATTATTGGTATATCAGAGCACCTCTTAAATAATTTGACAATTCAGAGGCTTCCGTTACCAGGATAAAGATTAGCTGGTTGTTTTTCAGGGAGTTCCTTGCATGATGGGGGAATGGCTATATACGTAAAAAACAGTATTCCAGTTGAGTCCATAGACATATCACGGCACTGCACTGAACACATATTTGAATGTTGTGCAGGGGCAGTTGAATTTAGTGAAACTAAACTTCTAGTTGTTGTTGTTTATATGTCCCCTAATTCCAACTTCAAAGCATTTCTGCTCAAGCTAGAGAGGGTTTCTGATTCACTTTGTATGAAGTACCAGAAATTAGTTATATGTTGTGACTTCAATATTAATTTTGTATATGATGGTGCAAGAAAAAGGATGTTGGTAGATCTCCTAAATTCATATGATCTGATGCAGACTGTGTTTTTTCCAACTAGTGTGCAGGGGAACAGTAGCACAGCCATAGACAATATTTTTATTCATTCTTTATTACTAGATGGGCATTCTTTTAGTAAAAGCATGAATGGCCTTTCAGACCATGATGCACAAATTTTAACACTAAAAGGCCTTTGTACTCAAACCAATGTCATATTTAATTACAAACTACGTAGGAAAGTTAATTCAACAGCAATAGAGAGTTTCTTAAACCTTGTCAAGGAAAAAGAGTGGCAGGATGGAACAAGAGTGGCAGTATGTTTATAGTGCCGATAACATAGATGATAAATACAATGCTTTCCTTAACACATTTCTCATGGTCTTTGAGAGTTGCTTCCCATTAGAACATTCTAAACAGGGTACTAGCAGTAATTGACAGCCTGGGTGGCTTACTGGGTTAAGGATATCATGTAGAACAAAGTGGGAATATTATCAAAATATTAGAAATAGCCACACTCAAGCTACAGTAGCCCATTACAAACAGTATTGTAAGGTGCATAAAAATGTTATTTGGAAGGCAAAGAGTATATGGTATGAAAATAGAGTAGCTAATTCACAGGATAAAATTAACAGCATGTGGTGAGTTGTAAAGGAAGTGTCTGGTCAGCAGCACAAGGTCGACGATATAAAGTCCGTTCATAGTAAAAATATCTCTGTTACTGATAAATCAGATATATGTATGGTATTTAACAAGCATTTTCTGAGCATTGCTGGCGAATTAAATAAAAATTTAGTTTCTACAGGGAATCACATAAGTTTCGTGGCAAATGCCTTTCTGAGATTGATGTCTGAAATACTCCTCTGTGATACTGACAAGGGGGAGATTGAGTCAATAATTAAATCACTGAAGACCATGGATCGTCATGGATATGATGGAGTGCCTAGCGGAGTATTAAAGTACTGTGGGTCAGTTTCCTGAACGATTAAAGCCACTTTATAAAAAGGGGGAAAGGGATAATGTAGACAATTTTAGACCTATTTCTATGCCATCAGTGTTTGCTAAAGTTGTAGACAAGGCTGTGTATGTAAGGATAATTGATCATTTTATATCACATGATTTGCTATCAAATGTACAGTTCGGCTTTAGAAGTGGTTTAACAACTGAAAATGCTACATTCTCTTTTCTCTGTGAGGTATTGGATGGGTTAAACAAAAGAATGCGAATGATAGACATATTTTTTTATTTAACTAAGGCATTTGATTGTGTTGATCAAAAAATATTGCTCCAGAAATTGGGCCATTACGGAACAGGAGTAGCTCACAATTGGTTCACCTCTTACTTTAGCAACAGACAGCAATAGGTCATTATTCCCAATGTTGAGAATGGCTGTGATGTGAGGTCTGATTTTGCGAATGTAGCTGAAACTATCATGCTTTTACATATGGGGCTCTTTCAGTACATTTCAGCTGCAGATTCTTCTTGGTTATCAGATTCTCTGTCTTTGCATTCTTTATCACATCTCTTCCTTGCCCGGGTCGCCTTGGCAGCAGCTTCAGCAAATCTTTCCACTTCGGCCAATTGCAGACAATCCATGACAGTCAATGTGATTATCGTGTTACTTCCAGGCTGGATGTAAAACATCTGCCATTATTTTAGTTCTGATAATTACACCATCATTGAAGCATTTATTGATTCCATTACATGTATTTTCAGTACTCTGAAACTAACAATGACTGTTTTCAGTATTTTTTGGCACACACAGCTATTTGAACTGTCATTCTGGTTTTGCATGCTGCCGTGCAGGCAACTACTAATCAATTTGGAGTACCCCTGTATCTCAATAACTATATTCCTTGCCTGCAGCATCACTCCACCACTTGCCTCATGAGATATTCTCTTACGTGCATTATCCATGCTGAATTTTCAGGTATGTAGAAATTTTATGGTACTAGATTGTCCAGGCAGCTGTCCACCTGTTCTGCAAATCCCTATATTTCTTTTTATTCCTAGCCAGTACACTGAGTCAAATTGTTTATTTCATGAAGCCTTCCTTTCATCTATAAGTTTCTTCCCAGTAAAGGTTTTACATAGCTTACTCAGTCTGGTTCCCATTTGCTTCCAGAAGTGTCTTAAACGTACCAGCTCTTGTATTTTATGCTTGCCAAATGGTCTGTTACTATTGAGCACTGCATTGGCTTTACAATCTATATACACAAAAGTTTGTGCTTGGAAGCACTGCCATGTGTTTTCTCTTGTTGTACAGGTAAATCTTTCATGGTACCCCATGTAACTGCTACAATTTCTTTACTCTTGGCATTTGGAACATCACAAACAGATACTTAAAACTGCAAAACTGAAGTCACATTCTGCCAACAGCAAATCTCATCTCACAACAACAAAGAATAAAATGGCTTGTGTATGAACTCTTTTCCTGGTCACCACCTTGGTGAACACGTCTGTGGATGCATTATGGCGGTGCGATGGCCAGAGCTAAACAAAAATCAGTTTTTGCCATGCGTCCTTGCTGAATTGAAAGGGGCTTGACCCATGCGCAGTCTTTTATTCAAAGTGGCTTCAAAATCAAATAAATAGTGCAAATGTTAATAAACCATGCATTTTTGAAATCAGAAGAAATCACTTATTGTCATGGAACACGAAATATTTTTTTTTTCACTTTCAGCTCCAGGTCCCCTTAACTTTTTCTTTGGCATGTTGACACCAAAAATACTTGAACTGCATCCAATTTCAATCAGTTAGTTTTAATTTCTTTAGGCAAAATGTGGTGGCTAAAAATTTTAATTTGACTTTTACTTCCTTATGATTTTTTACAAATTTTGTAACTACTGAATTTCAGAAAACTTTTAAAATTTGTTTCAAAATATGTAACTCCTCATACCAGGTATCTCTGGCAGTCAGGAATATTGTCAACGTATATGGTCATTTTATTCAACAAACCATACAAAATAAAATCTTGTGGGTGCATAAATGCAGATACAGAGGCATTACATTCAGGTGTCATCTTATGCATTAAAATGACACATATTACCAGCTGGCATGCTCATAATTCCAACTGGCAATAACTGCTAATCAGATCAAGCTTCCATTAACATTTTATTCCTAGAATTCCAATTTCTCAAGCCGATCCTTTTGTGTCAATACGATGTGATTGGTTCAACGTCTGTCAGCAATTTTACAGGCAATACTGTTTAACTGACTACATGAAGATTGTCACTTGTAGCTACTATCTCACAAAGTGTAGGAATACTGCTTTAGGGGAATACAATGTCTGTCTCGTTAAAATGAAAAGGGAAAAAAAATATTGATGCTCTTCTTGGAACTGAAGGTTCCAATTAACTATGTAACAGTATAACAGGTAACCACTTACCAATTCATATGAAATAAAATCTGACCAAGGCTGTGAATTCTACCTTTTATTTAGTTATCAAGGGCACTGGCCTCCAAAGATTAAAGTTATCTCATTTCATGTTTGAGTTACAAATTGTTCAGGAAAAGGTAGAAGCACAGAGAAAAATGCAGATAGTTGAACTAGACCATGTTACTGAAGAGACCACTATGACTTGGTAAATCATAAAATCAAGACAGTGAAATTTTATAAATTATCTGTAACAGTAACAAAGACAATTTTATTAGAGTGCCTAGAAAAGTACAAAATAATTGCAAAAAGAGCTGGAAGGAAAAATTAATGGGATACCTGGATCTGACCAATAATGTAAAACAGCATTTTCTGAAGATAAAATTTGAGAAGAGGTTCACACTGTTTTTGAAGGAAATAAGATCACTGTTTAACATTCTGTCAACAGCACAGTCATTAGGCACAGTTTTTGAAGCTACTAAGTATGAAACGAGCGAAAGAAAAAAGCAAGTTATACTGCATCTTTAAAATGATGTTTCTATTTGGGGTATTGATGGAAATGAAGTGTGTCATACTTAGCAAGAGTCTTAAGGTGTATTTTAAAGAAATATTGTTCACATAATCGGCAATGTGTTGTAAAATCTATATTGTTACATCCCACAAACAGTATGTGGAAGGAGGGCACCATAAAAGATTTTGTGAGATGCAACTGGAACAAGATAACCTATTCAGAGCATCATACTGAAGAAAATAAATGTAACTAAATTTATATATAGAAACATTTGTTGCATGTCTGGGAAATATGGTTACTTTTGCCAAGTCATTATATTAAGAAACAGCCTTTGGTGTTAGCCTGCATGGAGATAATAGACAAAGGCCTGTGACAATATAAGCAGAATAATTTATTCATGAAGACGGAATATACATTGTAAAGAAGACAGTTCAGTGGAAGTTTAAGACCATTCTGTATAAAGAAAGAATTACTTCAAGATATTACACCACAGATCCAGTACAGAAATTGGCTGTGCCTAATTAATCCAAAAATCAACTAAGAGACACATAACTAAGTTGATAGAAAAGCTTGTGTTCTTGAAAAACCTGTTTGTATGAAACAAAATAAAGTGTGTCCAAGTCAATGAATTCTATAATTTGTTTATTCTGGAATTTCTTATGATGTTTATTCTGGCTTTTAGTAATTCTTTGAGTAAATCTCTTATTTCACTGTGCAAGTTTCTCAGTTAATTCATTCACACCCTTCAACATTTAAGGCAATGCATCATTGGCTTTGTTGCCTCTGTGACCATTTCATTATTTTGGGCGGTTTGTGACACATTTGCGTTTATATCAAGTACATTATTTTGTGGAAACATTGCTGCTACTTCAAATTCATTGAGTTAGTGCTTATTTTTTCTAGATTAGCCATTACACGGTATGTTAATGTTAACGCGCTTCAAGCTTGTACTATATGTTGTTATTGTCTTTACACCGTTTTCTAGACACATTTTTCACAGATTGTTATATTTTCTAAACTTTCTCTATGCTCTGTTAAATCCAAAATCTACTCAGTGCTTTCCAGTACCTTTGCTGCTGACAGTGATCTCCATTAGACACCCCGAGATACGTGACAACCTCAGAATCTTGTATGGTTCCTAAGTTGAGATACCACCACTGAGCGTGAAATAAGCACACTCACAAATGGGATGGGGAAGTTATTGTTTTTATATTTTAAAAATAATTGGGTTGTCCAGTAACAAATCTCAATTCATTAAAAATCTAATTTATTATTACATCTGTATGTAATTTCAGCTCGCAACATAACTGTATTGACCAGTGTGCCAGATATTCTCTCAGAACTATGTAGTAACCCTAAAAATAACTTCATAGCATAATACCAAAATTTTGTACATGTCACTTTGTCTGAGTAGATGCAGTGAGTGTACAAGCAATCATACGAAAACTTATGAGCCAAAACATTATAATCACCTGGTTAACAGTGTGTTGGTTCACCTTTGGAATGCAATAAGGCAGTGATTCTGTGTGGCAAGTATTCGACAAGTCTTTTGTAGGTTTCCAGAGATATGTAGTACGAAATGTCTACTCACAGGTCACACAATTGCAGCCTTGGGTTTTCAGGCATGGAGCTGGTGCCCGATAGCTTCTTAGACGTCAGGCAAATGTTATGGCCAAGACATTGATTTGAATTCACAGTCATGCACTTCAAATCACTGTAGCATGATTCTAGCCTTGTGACATTGAAAGTTCTCGTGCTGGAAGGTGCCATTGCCTTTGAGAAACACGTTAGTTGTGAATGGCTGCAGGGGGTTAACAGTAATGATCATGCATTCCACAACTGTCATAATCCCTTTGATTACTATAACAGATCCCATGGTAGCCTATATGAATGCCCTTATAGCTAGTGTGGAAAGTGCCAAATTTGAGCAGTGATTGAGAACACATGCATTATTCGTTGGACGATCAGCCGGGTTTGCTTTATGTTTACTTTTAGTTCTGGTTTTTTGCAGTTCACTGTATACTGTTGACTGGCAAGTGAGAGTCTAACTAATTAAAAGAATAAATCTTGCTAACCTGAGTTCATGCACGTTTTTATATATTTATGGTTGAAATGATGGAAGCTGGCTATAAAGTAGAGATGCTGAAATTTCGTGGTAAAGCAAAGTCCATAAACAACATACAGAGTGAAAGAGAGGTTTTGTATAGCGATTTTAAGCAAAGCCAGACAGAATAGTTTTTCTGCAAGAGGACTTAAGAAGTGCATTAGGGATTTGCAAAGTGAAATTGCAGTGCAGAATGATGTAAATTTATACCAACAGCTGTTAAATTTGACAGACAGTTAGCTTGCTGTCTCTAACAAGGTTTCCGCTCCAAAGCTGAAAACACAAATACTGAATTTCCTGCCAGAGAAGCTGAACTGTGATTCACAACACTAGAATTGGCAGTTATGCAAAACAGTTTTGCTAGTGAATATAGAAAGTTAGCTGTGGCAATTTGAAATATTTCTTCCTGCTTTTCCTATTTTGATGCTACATTTTGTTAAGTAAAACAATTCATTAGTCAGTTTGTAGAATTTTCGTTGGTTAATTCTTCAGAGTACTAGCAATGTATTTATCAGTCACCATATTTTTTTGTACTGAAAGGGCCCTGCTAATCAGTACCCTTTAACCATGGATCAGCTCTTGTCAATGGACTATGTCTCCCTTTGCATCAAAAGATGTTGAAAGAGATTTCCATTGTCCAGTGTGTCACTGGAGTAAAGCACCAATAGTTTGAACTCAGTGTCTTGCTTATAATATACAATTCTTGATTACGACAGATTGACTGCATCTGCAAGTAGTCCAGTGAGACAAGAGAATGTATGTCTGTTGGAGTCCATCAAGACAATAACAATAAAAAAATATATATTTCAGCATCATTTTTTCCCTGGAAAGCATTTCTTTGCCCATCATGGAGGTCACATTCTATCCATGCCCTTCATCCGTGGCCGAGCAGACGACTCCACCCACCAGGCAGAAGCATCCGTTCGCGGTCCACCTCGCCAATACCACAGGACCAGTACAACTCCAATCTGTACAGACCATGAAACAACTCCTGAAACTGGGATGCTTCCTACTTACTGCCTCAACTGACAAACATCTTTCGTCAGATTGAGCAGGGAAGTGGGTCATCTCATTCACAGAATGTCATGTCACACATCATATCCCCCCACTGAGACAAATCGTGCCATGCTTCTGGACTTTTTAACACATTCACAATAAGATGGTTCTTCAACAATTTTTTAACATTTTATTTATGCAGAATATAATACGTCAGTTTATGTCCTCTTAGGGCCCACATAACCACTTCCTTCAGTTCAGTTTGTATTTATCATGAGTCCATTTACTAATAACATTTCCTTTTCTTTTATATTTCTTATAACTATTAATTATATTACTCTAATTCAAATTTGCTATCCCTTTCTACTATTTAAAATTATTCATCCCCTCTTTATTATTTCTATTTGTATTCACCATTTGGAGCTTTGCTCATTACTCAGGCATTGTATTTCAACATCTGTCGCAATTTTCCCCGAGTTTATTTATTTTTCTCCAAGATATTATTATTATTATTATTATTATTATTATTATTATTATATTCGATTATTCCCATTTAAGAGAGCGTTTGAACTTGAATTCCTTTATGATGATTGTTTATGTTTTTTCTGAGCCCAAATTTTCTTCATGTGTTCACTGTGTTGTTTCTTTCGCTCCGCTGTCCATTTGCATCCTGGTCTCTTCTGTGTTGTGGTGTCAAATTTATGTTTTTTGATGACGTTCCTGAATTCAGTTCTATTTTCTGCATCGTTTACTGTTATGTGTGCTTGTCTGAGGTCCTCTTCAACTTCTTTTATCCATTTTGTTTTTCTCCTGCCTGAGTTGATGACTTTAAGAATTCGCTTTGAAATTCTGTTTTCATTCATCCTGTGGATATGTCCGTAGAACTGCATTCTTCTTTTCCTTATTGTATCCATAATCTTGTCGGTGTATTTATATAATTCTGATGTTGGTCTCTTCTTCCAGATTCCTTGCTCTTGTATTGGGCCAAAAATTTTCCTGAGAATTTTCCTTTCTTGTTTCTCTATTTCTTTGATTTTAGTTTGCCCACCTATTTGTGTTGTTTCAGATGCATACAGTGCCTCCGGAAGTATGACAGTGTTGTAATGACTCAGTTTTGCGTTAATGGATATGGACTTTTTGTTATAATAGTTCCACTTGAGTTTATATGCTTTCTGTAGTTTTTTTAGTCTTTCCTCATTGGCCTTTAGGTTGATCCCTGATGGCTGGATGATTTCTCCCAGGTACTTAAAATGTTGTACTTGTACGATTTTCCCATGGGTTGTCACAATAGGCAATTTGTCTTGTGGCACTCTTTCTATGTACTGGGTTTTCTCATATGAGATTTGCAGGCCAGTTCTTTGTGCAATTTCGTGTAACTTCTCTATGGCGTTAGTGGCTTCTTTTCTATTATTTGTGAGGATTGCAAGGTCATCCGCAAAAGCTAAACACTTCACATTGAATCTATTATCTTTTCTAATGCCAATTTGGATTCCTTTGACTTCTTTTTCCCATGTCCTGATAATTTTTTCAAGAATGATATTAAAGAGTAATGGTGAAAGTCCGTCACCCTGTCGCACTCCAGTTTGGATTTCAAATGGTTCTGAGATATCAGATATCCCCCATAAATTTAACCTTGGAGACTGTGTCACTTAATGTTTCCCGAATGATTGCTCTTGTCTTTCTGTCAATGCTGAACTCTTCCAGCGTCTTGCAGAGTGCTAATCTGTCTATTGAGTCATAGGCCTTTTTAAAATCTAGAAAAGTAGCCACTGTGTTTCGGGTGTTTCTCATCTGGAGAATCATTTTCAGATTCCAGATCTGCTCTATGCATGATTGTCCCTTGTGAAAACCAGCCTGGTATTCTCCTTTTTGTGGGTCAGCTTGTTCTTCTAATCTAGTCATGAGAACTTTTGATAGGATTTTATATGTGACCAGTACGAGTGAGATACCCCTGTAATTATTTGGTTCAGTTTTGTCCCCTTTTTTGTGGAGTGGATGGATGAGAGCGCATTTCCATTCAGAAGGGATCTGTTCTGTTTCCCAAATGTTTAATATGATTTTGTGAATTTTTCCTGTTAATCTTTCATCATTTAGTTTCCATAGTTCTGCAATAATTCCATCTTCTCCTGGGGCTCTATTGTTTTTGAGTGTCTTGATAATTTCTACTATTTCATTGATGGTTGGAGGTTTAACGTCAGGATTTGATGTAGACATCTCGTAGTGAATATCCTCTGTAGGTCTTCTGCAGTTGAGAAGTTTGTTGAAATAGCCTGCGAGGATTTGGCAGTTATTCTTCGTGTTAGTTTCTAGTGAACCATCCAGTTTCTTGAAACAAAGATTGGGTGGCTGGTATCCTGAAATATGTTCTTTAAACTTCTTATAAAAATTCCGGGTGTTGTTCTTCTTAAAGTCTTGTTCTATCTCATCTAGTCGCCGTTTGTCATAATTTCTTTTTTCCCTCCGAATAGTTTTCGATGTTTGTTTTCAGATTACTAGAAATTGTTGCCATTTTTCTGATGTTTTGCGACTATTGAAGTTTTTCCAGGCATTGGTCCTTTCTTCTATTGCTTGGTCACATATTATATTCCACCACCTGTGTTTTCTCCTTCTTGGGGGTTGACCCAATTTCATCATGGATTTGAGGACTTCCACAAGTTCTGTCCAGTTTGTGGTGTTTGTCTGACTAATTGCCTGTAAGATGTTTTCCTTGTTGAGTTTTGTGTATTCGGGGTCTGGTCCCAGCACTTTTTTTTAGTTTTGGCTTTTTTCTATTGGGTTGTAATCTGGTCTTATCTGTAGAAGATGGTGGTCTGAGTCAAAAAATCCTCTTCTTGTTTTCACATTCAGAATTTCTGCTGTGTTACTCTTGGAGATGGCCAAATGGTCTATCTGGAATTCACCCAACATTGTGTTGGGCGACTTCCAAGTATACAGTTTCTTACGACTTCCAAGTATACAGTTTCTTATTGGGTTTTTTGAATTGTGTTGACATAATTACGAGGCTGAAATTTTCGCAAAAGCTTATCAATCTTTCCCCATTCTTGTTAGTTCTCTTGTGAGCTGTATGGATTCCGGTGATTTTCCTGTATTTTTTCTCTTTACCTAATTGTGCGTTAAAGTCTCCTAACAAGATTATTCCATGGTGTTTGGCAATTTTGTTTGTCGTCTCTTCAAGGTCATTCCAGAAGTCATCCACTTTCTGGTGGTTCTTCTTGTTATAGTTATTTGTGGGTGTGTGTGCGTTGATCAAGGTATATGCTTTGTTGGCCGATTTGATGGAGAGCGTTGATATACGTTCTGAGGTAGACAGGAAGTCAATGACAGAGTCACTGATAGATTTGTGGACTGCAAATGCTGTGCCAAACTATTTGAGCCCTTTCTCATTAGTTTTAACTGCTGGTTTTCCTTTGTAGATCCTGTAGTTGTCTGTATCAAAATGGTTTTCGTCCGTAAATCATGTTTCCTGGATTGCAAGGATTTTGATGTGGAATTTTTGCAGCACGTCTGTAAGTTGTTTGATCTTGCCCACTTTGAAAAGAGTATTAGTATTAAGTGTACCAATGAAGTGTCTTTGTTTTGTTCGTAATAATTTGGACATCGTCTGGTTCTCAACCTTAGGTGTAAAATGATGCTCCTGGTCCCCCGGAATCCGATGACCAGGTAAAGCCAGCGTTGCGACTGGTGCCCGGGGTAGTGGATTCATTCCTTCTGTTATCATCATGTTTGGTTTTCAAGCTGAAAACTAACTTGGTGGTGGTCCTTCCGAGGAAAGATCATGAGGATTACGACTTGATTGTTGAGATCAAGAAGGTTGCTGCAGCCGCACCATCCAGGCGAACAGACGCTGACCCCTAACCGCTGGATACCAGGCAGACATTAGTGGATTTCGGTTGATAGTTTTGATCCACCCTGGGTATTTTATTTCCCCGGTACCCTCCATATCTGGAGAGTATTCCCCTATCCGCCACCTGGGGAGGCGCCCGATGATAGACTATCAACTCCACACGGGCTCCAAGATAATACATTTAACCAAATATTTTATTTCAGCTTAGTCACACAGCTGGCGTGCATGTCCACTGTCATATTTCATTTATTATCCAGGTTGTTCAAAAATTCCCTTTACAAACTTCTAGGACTTGCAGAGGGGAGTGAGTAAATAATATTTTGAAGGAACCCATGTCTGGGAATATAATGTTTCTATTCTACGACACTTTTAATTCAGATGTGTAACTCATCTACTTCTGATTGAGGAACTGAATTAGGCATGACACAGTGCAATTATTAGTTAACAATTTGTATGGAAACATATAGACACATCCATGCAAGTTTCTCGGTTAACTGATTCGCGTCCCCTTTGACTTTTAAAGCAGTGTGTCATTGGCTTTGTTGCCCCTGTGACCATTTCACTATTTTGAGCAGTTTGTGACACATTTGCATTTATATCGAGTACATTATTTTGTGGAATTATTGCTGCTACTTCAAATTCAATGGGTTTGTGCTCATTTTGTTCCAAATTAGCCACAGCACAGTTTTTTTTTTTTAATATTAACACTTAAGTACATTTGTTTGCACTATCACTTAAACATTACAACATGATAAGTGAGGTGGTGAACCATCATGCTGAAACCACAGTTCCTGATGGACATTCAATGACATAGCTCCTAGAATCGGCCCGATAAGTTTTGTAGAAAGATAAAGCATGCAGGACCAGTCATCGTGAGTGTATGGAGGTATGGCCCAATCACATGACCGTCCAGACTACCTGCCCACACATTAATACCAAACCAGTGCTGAAATCCTTAACATGTGTGGCACAAGGGTTTTTGTCTGGCCAGGCATGACTGTTTCGTGAATTCAGAACACAGTCTCTAGTGAACTTTTATTCATCTGTGAACAGAACTGGGAAACAGGGTTGTGTCAATGCAGAGTAGCAGGAACCATGTGCAGTAGACGATCTACTTTGTAAAATTGGCTGGACCCGTTGTCTGTATGCTTTGTAAGTGGTACAGATGCAATTGTTGCTCATGCAAATCAGATGATACTGTAACTAACACCCATTGCATGTGCAGTTGTTCTGTATTCATTGAGCAGTTCTCTTCAAAATGATACAGTACATCTTCCTCAAATTTGGGCGTTCAGTGTTGCTGTGGAGTACCACAGACCTGCCTCCTCCTGATGAAAGTGTCTGTTTCTCAGAGCTGCTACATAACTTGGACAAAAAGTTTGTGTAATGCCATGCTATGTTGTGGAAAACATTCGTGATACAGCCAAGTAGCAGCTCTTCTATTGCCTTGATCTTTACCATACACAAAAAGCATGTCTATGTATTCCGAAAATGTGTACTGAACCATGTTTACTGTATTGGAGACGCACAGTCACTGAGTAGGTCTTGCAGCGAGGCAGATGTTAAGTGACATCAGGTGACTATCTGACATGGCACAAGTCATCCTGTGTACCCTACTGCATACTAGGACAAACAATTATGAGACTTCTGTTTTTCCCTCAGCTGACATGGGTCCATTACACACCTGTATTGAAAATGTTGTAGAATGGAAACAGTATGTTTCAGTACATGGGTTCTTATTCAAAATATTATGTACTCACTCCCCTATAAAATTCCTAGAAGTTTGTAACAGTAATTTCTAAGCATCCTGTATGTTGTGTGCTTACTTACTATGTTAAGTATTTCATCTACTTTGTTTATTTGCCTGAGGAGCTACTTCTGACATTGGAATCAACAATATGCTTATCTATAACCAGCATCAGATACTCACGTATTTAAACCATGGTAGAAACATGCTTTAATTATGCAAATTCAATCAGTCAAATCTATACCACATTACTTCGTTTAGGAGAATGCTTCTTTAATATGAACATGTTCCTGATGAATATTTGTGTACACCCCATTCTATAGGCAGATACTTAGCAAATGACTTTCCATTTGAAATGTCGTGTGTCTCTGTTACCATTCTCCCTTCACTACAGCAATATGGGCCGTCCTCCTTGTGGAGCCACCTGACCTAAGATTCAAGTCATTCTTTTCATATGTCTACCTACTTGTATTTCCTAGTAAAAAGTGGTACATGTCATTCCACCAATGCATACACATGACCTGGGTGTAAGTTCTCCCTTGTTTGGGTCCACTTAACACTAAAATACCTGTTTTGTAATAGGCATACTGCACCATCATTTTTCGATTTCTATACAAAGTGTCTTATCCTACTCATAGCATCACTTTTTACAATGTTTCCCTCCTTTATCAGTTACACTTTCTGATTTATTGCTACCTGTACGATTTTCCACTTTCCGCAGGTCTTCCATTACAATTTAAGTCCCTTAGAATTTCCATGCTGTGATGTCACTTAAATTATTAATTATCCTAGAACACTTTGTACTGTTTGTTGTACCTTCTGCCAACAACTTTTTGTAATCTCTTAACTTATGATATTATTGTTTTATGTTATTTCCTCTTCTCATGGGCAGTAAAATTATAGAATGAGATTTTCACTCTGCAGCGGAGTGTGCCTTGATATGAAACTTCCTGGCAGATTAAAACTGTGTGCTGGACCGAGACTCGAACTCAGGACCTTTGCCTTTCGTGTGCAATGGCTCTACCAACTGAGCTACCCAAGCACGACTCATTCCCCATCCTCACAGCTTTACTTCTGCCAATACCTTGCCTCCTATCTTCCAAACTTTACAGAAGCTCTCCTGCGAACCTTGCAGAACTACCATTCCTGAAAGAGAAGAAAGGATATTGCGGAGACATGACTTAGCCACCGCTTGGGGGATGTTTCCAGAATGGTGAAGTGAGATACTGGCAGAAGTAAAGCTGTGAGGACGGGCCGTGAGTCGTGCTTGGGTAGCTCAGTTGGTAGAGCACTTGCCCGCGAAAGGCAAAGGTCCCGAGTTCGAGTCTCGGTCCGGCACACAGTTTTAATCTGCCAGGAAGTGCTTGCTTTCTTTCATCACTTCTTAAACTAATCGATATGCCCATGTTCACACATCACCTTCTTCACTGACTTGCTACACACACTGTAAAGTTTCCGTTATCTTCCCCGTAACAT
This sequence comes from Schistocerca gregaria, assembly GCF_023897955.1. Lineage (NCBI taxonomy): Eukaryota > Metazoa > Arthropoda > Insecta > Orthoptera > Acrididae > Schistocerca > Schistocerca gregaria. Next base: position 948,102,701 of record NC_064922.1, read on the forward strand.
GTAACTTTTCTAACATGAGGCTCATAGAAGAGCCCCATGCGTATGTCTTCGTCTCACCAACAGTCATAGCCTTACACTCACTTGTAGGATAGGATAGTAAAAGATACCAGATAGATGACAGGTTAGAAAAAGAGAGAATAAATTGTTTCACAGAAACTAAAAGGAAATAATGGAACAGTTAACTCAGTGCTTGGCAGACATCACACCGCCGGACCTACTGAGAATGCAGTTCACCTTGAAGTTTAAACCATTTTACCATGTCTTTGTGTCGACCTTTATCTTGTCTTGTTATAGTGTCTGCAAGATAGACAGCCTTTGGATGTGGAATGTCAATCATTTTGTACGGTCCACAATAATGCGTTTCTTTTTTTATATCTGAACTGTAATGATGATCTTCAACTAGAACTAACTCATCTATATTACATAATGGAGTATATGCATGTCTATTAAACTTGTGTATGCTTAAATTTGCATGTCTTTGTAAATGCTGCTCCACTGTCTTTTATATTTCACCCGAATTTTCTTTGGGTGTTGGTGACCATTTAAACAATTTTAAAAATGTTTCCCCAATAAAGGTTTTATCCATAATTTCAACTGGAGATAATCCTGTATAGGGCAACTCATCATTAATTGAAATTCCAGAATGAGTTGCACCGACGTAATATGTCTTTTTGATTAATACATCCTGTATAATCTTCCTATTTCTTTTATGGTGCTCTCACACGGTTTGAATTGCGGGCGAAATGCATACTGTTTCCTCAACTGTAGGGCTTTATTCTCATATTGTTTGTGTTGTCAGTTTAGCATTTATTATTTTATGACTAAAATAGCTATTAATTTTAATACCATGTTTAATTCTTATGCCAGTTTTCTTACTTCAACATTTGTGTAACTTAGCAATAGAAAATTTATACTGAAAATCACCACTGGTCCACTAGTTCACTTCATGTCATTCATATGTAGGTACAGTCTAGATAATGTGTCTCCTGTCAAGTAATTAAGTGTGAAATTATTTTCTTATGGTCTTGCCAGTTCTTAGACAAAGATCTCGAAAATTAATGTAAAAAGTAAGTGAAATGTACTTCCCCATCTGGTTTAAACTTATGAAATTGGTTTGGAAAAATTCATTCTTGTCTCTATCTAAATTTCTTTCAACCACTTGCCTGGACTACTTTCACTAGTTACGGTAGTAAGTCCTGTTGTGCTTTTCCTAAGTCTCTCTTTAATCTTTGTAACTCTTGCTGATTAACAGTGGTTCACCCATAGAATTTGGTCAATCTTCTCCTGTACTTTTTGTTCTACAGATTCCTGCAGTCACTATTCCAAACTAGGCCATGTAGTATATAAGCACAAAATTTTATTAAATGCCCTACTTCCTTATGACTAAGTCACATTGTGCATTTACTTCAGTCTGTAAATCTTTAGGCAAAGTGTTCATGACTTTTATAATGTAGCAATCCTATTATCTTGTGTCTTAGTCACATTTATTGCTTCCTCTAGTTTATTACTTATTGTTTCCTCTAGTTTATTACTTATTGTTTCCTCTAGCTTACTGCTTAACATTTTCTCTAGTGTATTACTTACTGTTTTCTCCCGTGCTATAAGGGTTTCCTCTAATTTTTTGTTGTTATTGACCCTTCGTACCTTGAGCATCTCTCAAAATTTGGCAAGTAGAGCTGTCATATCAAGTCCCTGTGCTTCATTTGCCATTTTACGTATAGTGAATGGCATAAATTATTAGCAAAATCATAATTCTGAAATCTCTACTACTTAACAGTCGACACTGAATTCTAATTGTAGACATAATTTATCAATATCACTTCTCAATAATGTTCACTATGAACAAATCATAACATTTCTCATGAACTGTTACTAGTACAACTCATCTGATGTCATAACTTCATGCTGCAGTGAACTGATGTGCATCTGCTGGCACACAGCAGATGCATCATGGAGATCAGCAGTAGCGAGCTGACATTGAAACTGCTGTCGTCTAGCAAGTGACAGGTGACTGTGTGGTGCAATAGACTATGTGCCGAATTAAACTGCTGCCATGAGGTCCATCTGCTGCTACCCAGTCATCTCTCTTCTTCTCTGAATCCAACAAAACTCTTCTGTGTTGCAGCTTCAAACATGTGCACATGACTTGCATCTACTATTATGTAAACACCCATAATAATGTTGTGTTTGACTCTGTTGCTATGCACAATCACAATTTGTATATTCCTGATAATTCAAACAATATCTTCTTTTTCTCATTACAACCAAGACAAGCATATTGTTATTTAATATTTTATTGATTTGACTCAAACTCCACAGCATATGCATTGCTAGACGTTGTGTTATTGACTTCGATTGCCCTGGGCAACAATCTATCTTCATGCTTAATTTTGTACAAAAATTATATAAATCTTCTTTTTCTCCCTTTCTTTGCACCTTTTTTCTTTCATGTCCTTTCATGGTTGCCTCCTGATATGTTTCTTCCTACTTTTGTGATAAGTGTTGATGTGTAAAACAAGTCAGTAGTCAGTCTACAGAAATTTTGAAGGTTAATTCTTCAAATACTAGCAGTATGTCTATTGGTCGCCATATTTTTTGTGCTGAATCAGTGCCCCTATAACTGTGGATCAGCTCTTCTCTGTGAACTACTTCTGCTTTTGCATCGAAATTTCCTGAAAGAGATCTCTATTGTTCAGTGTATCCACTGCAATAATAGACCAAGATAGTTTGAACTGAGTGTATTGCCTGTAACACACAAGTCTAGATGATGACAAATCGACTACATCTGCATGTAGTTCCGTTAGACAAGAGAATGTATGTCTGTCAGAGGCCATCAAGACAATAATTGGTACAAATACACTCCTGGAAATGGAAAAAAGAACACATTGACACCGGTGTGTCAGACCCACCATACTTGCTCCGGACACTGCGAGAGGGCTGTACAAGCAATGATCACACGCACGGCACAGCGGACACACCAGGAACCGCGGTGTTGGCCGTCGAATGGCGCTAGCCGTCAGTGTCAGCCAGTTTGCCATGGCATACGGAGCTCCATCGCAGTCTTTAACACTGGTAGCATGCCGCGACAGCATGGACGTGAACCGTATGTGCAGTTGACGGACTTTGAGCGAAGGCGTATAGTGGGCATGCTGGAGGCCGGGTGGACGTACCACCGAATTGCTCAACACGTGGAGCGTGAGGTCTCCACAGTACATCGATGTTGTCGCCAGTGGTCGGCGGAAGGTGCACGTGCCCGTCGACCTGGGACCGGACCGCAGCGACGCACGGATGCACGCCAAGACCGTAGGATCCTACGCAGTGCTGGTGTTCTTATTTCGAGGGCGTATAGTGGGCATGCGTGAGGCCGGGTGGACGTACCGCCGAATTGCTCAACACGTGGGGCGTGAGGTCTCCACAGTACATCGATGTTGTTGCCAGTGGTCGGCAGAAGGTGCACGTGCCCGTCGACCTGGGACCGGACCGCAGCGACGCACGGAAGCACGCCAAGACCGTAGGATCCTACGCAGTGCCGTAGGGGACCGCACCGCCACTTCCCAGCAAATTAGGGACACTGTTGCACCTGGGGTATCGGCGAGGACCATTTGCAACCGTCTCCATAAAGCTGGGCTACGGTCCCGCACACCGTTAGGCCGTCTTCCGCTCACGCCCCAACATCGTGCAGCCCGCCTCCAGTGGTGCCGCGACAGGCGTGAATGGAGGGACGAATGGAGACGTGTCGTCTTCAGCGATGAGAGTCGCTTCTGCCTTGGTGCCAATGATGGTCGTACGCGTGTTTGGCGCTGTGCAGGTGAGGGCCACAATCAGGACTGCATACGACCGAGGCACACTGGGCCAACACATAGCATCATGGTGTGGGGAGCGATCTCCTACACTGGCCGTACACCTCTGGTGATCGTCGAGGGGACACTGAATAGTGCACGGTACATCCAAACCGTCATTGAACCCATCGTTCTACCATTCCTAGACCGGCAAGGGAACTTTCTGTTCCAACAGGACAATGCACGTCCGCATGTATCCCGTGCCACCCAACGTGCTCTAGAAGGTGTAAGTCAACTACCCTGGCCAGCAAGATCTCCGGATCTGTCCCCCATTGAGCATGTTTGGGACTGGATGAAGCGTCGTCTCACGCGGTCTGCACGTCCAGCACGAACGCTGGTCCAACTGAGGCGCCAGGTGGAAATGGCATGGCAAGCCGTTCCACAGGACTACATCCAGCATCTCTACGATCGTCTCCATGGGAGAATAGCAGCCTGCATTGCTGCGAAAGGTGGATATACACTGTACTAGTGCCGACATTGTGCATGCTCTGTTGCCTGTGTCTATGTGCCTGTGGTTCTGTCAGTGTGATCATGTGATGTATCTGACCCCAGGAATGTGTCAATAAAGTTTCCCCTTCCTGGGACAATGAATTCACGGTGTTCTTATTTCAATTTCCAGGAGTGTATATTTCAGCAACATTTGTTTTCTGGTGAGCATTTCTCTGACGTCATGGAGATCACATTCTCTCCATGTCTGTCATCTGTGTCACCACAATGCAGATGTCTCCACCAAATAGGCAGAAGTGCCCGTTTGCAGTCCACCTTGCCAGTAACACAGGATTGGTACGACTCCAATTTGCACAGACTGTGAAACATCTCCCAAAAGTAGGGTTCTTCCTACTTACTATCTACCTTAACTCACAAACATCTTTTGTCAACCAGTGCTGAGTAGGGAAGTGGGACAGCTCATTCCCAGAATGACATGTTACACTTCAGCTTCACAGCTCGGATGCTTGAGCAGTTGAAATAGTGTTGGGATGCTATTTTGAAATCTTCCTTACAACAATGTAAGGACACTGTGGCCCAACCCGAATGTGTATAAGTTGTTGGACCAATGAATGCAGCAAGTGCTCTAGTTAGAGCATGTAGGCGATAGGACACCATCTAAATTCTGGTGACATCTGTGGAATATCATGAAAGAGGAAGCAATATCACACGAAATCTATGACATGTATGACTATTGCAACAGTTGATTTCAGTGAAAACAGCAGTGGTGACATAGGAAGAGTGACATTAATTCTGTGCTGGCAGTAGCAGACAAGGTATATTTCATAATAGGGCAGGCGGGTACCTCAGCGGTAACACAAGTAGCTAGCAACATCACCACTGTGGAAAGTGCAGCTATACACCAAAGCAAGAGACAAACATCAGTGAGCAGCTCCAAAGTCTGAAATACCAGATGGAGGCAATGCAGAAGTAATTATTGGCACTGGTGACAAATAAGCATACTTACACAAGGAAAGATATGGAAGAGGGGTAACCATCCATCCAGCAGAATCAAATAAACACCCAGGTGGTACTGGGAGGACAAAATTGTCGTGTGTGTTGGTACCACAAGCATTTTGGAAATTAGACAATGAGAGTCAAATTTTCCTGCTCATTCCCAAACAGCCTCATTGGCCTGTAGTAGGTACAGTAGGCCACACAGTTCCACAAGAGCATCAAAGTGTAGATGAAGGAGTTCCTGCTACTTCTGCAGACACCGGCAGTGACATAATCAGAAATAGCCAAGAACCAGCCCTCAAGATTGGCCCAGTTGTTTGTAACAAGTTGACCGCATGCACACAAACAGTGATGCAAGCGCGCCTGCTCATATTGTTGCACCATTTCTATGTGAAAGGCAAGAAGATGAATCGGTGCTACCTTATCAATTCGGGTTCGGGAGTAAGTGCACTGCCATTCATGAAAAGTTAGACTGCAGCAGAGGGTGCAAGACTCCACCTTACTGCAGCTAACAACTTGTGCATCACAACTTATGGTGAGTGCGATGCGACAGTGGCCCTGAGCTTAAGTACAAAATTCAAGTGGAGGTTCAATCTGGCAAATATTAGTGAACCAATATTAGATACAGATGTCATACACTACCGGAAACTGGAGATGAAGGTAAGTATGGCGCAAATTACTAGGAACAGTGAAATGGTGACAATTACAGTAAGTATTGCATACTACAGTGCCTCACATTAAAATAACAACTTGTCTCTTGGTGACCACTGAGATTAGCACCTGACTGTTTTTCGGCAGAGAAGAAAGAATTTGAAAAGATGTTACAGACAGGTGTCTTAGGAAGGTTTTGATAGCCCGTGGGCATCATTGTTACATCTAGTTAAAGAGAAAGATTGCACCTGGAGACCCTGCAGGGATTACCAGCCTCTAAATGCACAAGCAGCCCCAACCACTATCCATACCTAATGTAAGGGATTTCATGAACGTTTTAGTCAGTGCTACCGTTTTCAGTTAGGGGACTGCAAGAAAGCTTATAATCAAATTCTGGTCGCAAAGGAAATATTCCCAAGACTGCTGTAGTAAGACCTTTCAGTCTCTTTGAATATCTATACATGCTATTTAGTTTACAAAACACCGCTCAGTCACAGCAGATCAGCACAGACAAAGTAAAGTACTAAAGGGACTTGAATTTCTGTTTCATCTACCTGGATGATATTTTGAGATTTTTTTAAGACAGCTAAATTACATGAGGAATACATGAAGGCAGTGTTCAACAGGATACAATAATAAGGCTTGGTAATAAATGAGGCAAAATGTGTTCTGCATCGAAAACAGGTGACTTTTCTTGGTCATATGGTCTCCACTGCCAGTATTAGTACTCTTAAAGAGAAGACAGAGATCATTAAAGCCATTCATTGGTCTATGGACAATTAAGAAGATTCTTGGGGATGAGAGAAGCAGAGACGCCACTAACACACACACACTGGCAGGTAACAACGCTAGAAGCAGACATCCCCTGTTATGGATTCCCGCAGTGCAGCAAGCCTTTGAAAAGGTATGGTCTAGTTTGCAGAAGGCAATCGTCTTATGCCACCTTGTCCATAATGCACCATTAGTGATAGTAGTGGATGCCAGCCAACAGGCTATTTGTGCAGGTCCTCATAAATATGCCGAAAATAGTTAGAAACCTTTGGGATTTTTCTCCTGGAAGCTGCCAAGCCCAAACTAATTGGAGTGCATACAATCAAAAGATGCTGGCCATTTAAGAAACTGTATGACACTTCCACCCTTACGTTGAAGTAGAGCATTTCAAATCTAGATAACCATAAGCCTACCACTTTTGCTTTTAGCAAGAGCAAAGAAGACTGTCCTGGCAGTTCCATCAGCTAGAATTTATTGGGCAATTCACTACAGACATAAGACATCTAAGAAGGTCACAAAATGTGGTTGATTTTTTTACTAGAATCAGCGCAATCTTTTTTTACAATAAATTACAATCAACTTAGGGTAGCACAAGCTACAGACGAGCAGCTACAACAATACTTGCATGATGGTTCAACGGCTCTTCTGTTCAAATAAGCGCAGTTGCTGGGCACAAAGAACTTTATTTGGTGCGATGTGTCTAGAGTGTCACCTAGACCATTCGTGACCGGAATGCTATGAAGTGGTTTTTGACAGTGTTCAAACTTAGCCGATCCCTGTGTAAATGCCATAATTAAACTGACAGAAATTTGTGTGGCCGTGTACTAGAAAAGATTGTCGCCAGCGGTCAAGAGCACATATAGCATGTCAACAAAGAGAAGTTGGCAGACAAGTATTCAAGCCGGTGGGAAAATTTCCTGAGACAAGAAGCTGTTTCTTTCACATTCACATAGACCTTATTGGTCCACTTCCGCCATCATAGGGATATATTACATATTTACAGCTTTAGATGGGTATACACCTTGGGTGGATGCAATGCCAATCAGTAACAGCAGACAGCAAAAATGAGAGCAAGGCCTTCATTAAAATGTGGTTTTTTCCCCCCTGCTGTCCAGCACACTACACCACATATCAGGTCTAGCAATTTAAATTGACACTGTTTCTGGAACTGTTTAGATTGTGTGGTTCCAGCATTAGCATATGATCATCTACTGTCCCGCAAGCAACAGGAGGACATAGAAAGTTGGAAGCTGCACTAATGTACCATGAGAACACATGGTTTTGCTGCAACTTCACCCAGCCATTGAGTTTGTCATTGGGGGATCTACCGCAGAGAAGGTTTATGGAGAGATGTTGTGCCTGCCATCACAATTTTTTTCAGCAACACTAATGCAAACAAAGACAGAACTGCCATAGATGATGCAACAAGTGAAGCTCCAAATAGCTGAGCTGCACCATTCACCAGTGTCCCATCATGGAGATCAGAGAGTGTTCATCCACAACGACCTTAAAGGATGCTCAAATGTGATGTTATGCACAGAGGCAGTACACCCAGCTACTGTACTCTGGGCCTTTCCACGTGCTAAAATGTGAAGAAGATACTGTGGAGATAATATACAATATCAAGCCAGTGATGCTGTCATGGGAACGGGTGAAACTAGCATGTTTGCTAACTCCAGACATGCTTGCATACCGACAAGATTGTGCTACAGTCTGTCAACATCAACTTCATCCTTGCCTCAGCGAATGAGCCCACAGAAAGTGCCAAAGACACCACGTATAAACGAGGGTGGATTGATGGGTACAGTATAAATACTCACACAAATTCGAACAGTGATTGTGAACACATCATATTTTGTGGACAACTAACCGGGTTTGCTTTTTGTTTACTTTCAGTTTACTTTTAGTTCTAGTTTTTGGCAGTTCACTGTTTCCTGTATGTTGTCAAGCAAAAATCTAACTAATTAAGAGAATAAATCATGCTAACCTGAGTTCACATGAGACTTTGTATATTTATGGCTGAAATGATGGAAGCCGACTATATTAGGAATGTGAAAAAATTGTTTGTTTTTGCCCAATTTCAGTGCTATTATTTTTCAAATTATGATATTTATTTTTGTTGTATTTCATGGTTTTTCCGTCTTATGTTGAAAATGAACATATACCTCTCAATTATATCATATTTTAATGATATCACACATCTCATTTGATTTCATTAAAAAACTTTACTTAAATCCCATTGAAAATTACAAATTAAAGAAGAAACAAACCAGTATCATAGGCAGCCAAAAAATGTTGAAAGTTTTTAAAGAAAGCCCTCTCATTACTTCAAATATTCGGAGACAATATATTGTCAGTATTTTAATACAGGGTGTTCCATTTACATTGACTACCCCAAACAATTTTTTGTCAAGAAGACATACAGAGTAAATGTCGTTTAGGTACCAAGGGGACATTAACCTACACAGTTTCCTTTCTTGTAACTTTGACCATATGAACAATAGTGCGCCTTTTCCAAATAGGGTCCTATAAGTTCATTTTTGATGTTATTAAATATGTAACACAAAATTGGCTTTGACTCTCCTGCACTAGCAAATAGGGGAGGTACATGGGGGTAATGTAACTTGTCCACTTGCTGGAGTAGACAGACTAATGGAAAAACAAAGAAAATGCACAATGGTCATTCCATCAACCATCTCTAGTTGAAGATTTGTGCAAGTACATAGTACAATGTACACCAATGAAGAGAAGGTAGAAATGCTACTCATCTATGGCAAATGTGCGCAAGATAAGAAAACAGTAATCACAGTAAGTTGGGTTCTTATCAGGATACCACTCTTTGTAGAGTTCTTCTGCCTGTGTAGCATTAGGTCTACATTCAACCACAATAAAGAAAACGTAATGATGATTTAGTTTTTAATCAAAGACTGCTGTTACTGTAGACAACTTATTAAACAAGTTCTGCAGTAGTGTACTACATATACCTGAATTATGAATAAGAAAACATTATTGTTTTGTTTATTGTCAACTCCAATGGACGAGTTACTTTATCTGTGGTATTTGCACTGTGAGTTGGTACAGGAGAGTCAGTTAAATAATGTCATGTTTACATGAATGGTACTCTGCAATACATTTCTGAGCAGGTCTTGTGGAGAAGTAGTGTATCACCAAATAAAAAATACAGGGTGCTATTTAAAAAAGATGTACTACTGTTCATATCTTTACAGCGAAACAAAATTTCAAGAAAAGCAATCATGTTGATTAACATTCCCTTGGTAGCTAAACATCATTTACTTGATGCTTTTTTTAATTTTGTTTCTCAACATAACTTTATGTGGGGGTGGTCAACATAAATGGGATACTCTAGATTGTGTGAAAACTGTCGCCTAGAGTCTATATTTGAACATGGAAGCCGAACTGCCTTTAGTACAACAGCAGACACTTGACAATATCTAATTTTCTACTGGCATGAAAAGTTGATATGTCACTACATTTTGAAGGCTTGTATAACGTTGTAGGGGTACATAGCATGGTCTGCCATGTTGTCATTAATAAAATTCATCACTATCATTTCATTGTTTAAACAAGAACCTACCACTATGAACAAAGACTTGCTTGTATCTGTGACCTAAAAGTTGGCAGGCTAGTTTGAAGGAGCAACCCAATGAGTTTCACTGTTCCCTTCATGTCTGCCTGAAGTACTTTTATTTGTTTTTCTTTCCATAATAATGAATAATTCATAAATTCTGAATTGAAATAGAGATAACAGTTTTATCCTCCAACATCATGTTTCCCAAAACTTTTTCACTGAAAATCAAACCACAGTGATGCATTTTGGAGAAATCTCAGATTCTTTGCATTAATTAAACTGCATATTTTCGTAAAGACATGAATGTAAATACAAGAACCGCCAAATATGGCCTTCAGCTTCAAAAACACACAAATCAACGTGGCACATTCTTGATTTGCTTCTGCCGTCCAAATCACAACACAGGACCCTCATGTTATGCAATACTTGTAGAACAGAACTCTGTGAATGTCTAACACAACATAATTTTTACTGATTTGTGAAATGAAGTCTGTGGCGGCAGACTGATCCGTAGCATACATCAAATGAGTGAAAGAAGGAAAACAATGGGGTGTTCTGTTGATTTACATGTTTTGCAAAGCTAAAGTGCCATTTTTGATGATTTTTGTACTAAAGACCTTTCCAAATCACAATGTTTTTCCTTTGAGTTGTTGTACAAAAGTGCCAAGAAAGCTGACTTCGACAGATAAAGATCCCACCAGCTGACACCACATCTAGGCATCAGCTTTTCAAACTGGAAATGAATGGTCATTTTAAGGTTGTATGCTTACCTCAACTTTGAAAACAAAAATCAAGATCCAATTTCAACATTAAATACCTACCAACTACCAATATCAGTAAGCTGCTACCTTCAGTTTCATAATATTTTTACACAGGAAAGGGAAAATGCAAAATTTCATTTTTGTAAAAAGTGCCAATTCGCATTATGTCAATAAAAACTGCTGATTTCTCATTATTTCTATGCAAAATATTTTCAGCCATACCCATGCTGTCCCCACAAGTATGTAACTGTGGCATGTTTGAAAAGTAGCCATTGCTTGATGGTGTATCCTGACACAACCATTGATCTGGTATAACAAGAAACATGATTCATTTGGCCAGTTGACGTTTCCATTTTTCCATTGTCCAATCGTGATGATCTTCTGCCTGCTGCAGTCTTAACTGGCAAAGTCATTGGGTCAACATGGGAACACGTAGGCGTCGTTTTGTATGGACCCTTATGTTCAACAGTGTGCACTGAATAGTGTGCTCCTAAAAGCTTACACACACACACACACACCAACATTGTACTCTTGTCAGATGTGTCACAAATTGCTCCCTATCCTGCTTTACAGAGTGGGCAAGCCTCCAACCTCCACATTCTGTGACTAAGCATGGATGTCCGACATCTTGCCACCTACTCCTAATTTCACAATCCTTCAACCAGTTTCCACAGATGCTGACAACAGTAGCACATGAACAACCTAATCGTTTTGTCATTTCTAACATACTCTTTCCCATGCTGGTCATGATGATCTTCCCTTTGTCAAAGTCGCTAATGGCAGTGGATTTTTGCAACCTGCATCATCACTAGAATGATTCTCCATTCATGTCTGCTCTGCTTAAATACTTCCCTTACAGCCCCACACACCTGCAATGCCACCAGGCGGCATTCAGCCGCACTGTGGATAGTGATCATAATGTTTTGGCTCATCAGTTTATGCATACCCATGAAAGTTGTGTGTGTGTGTGTGTGTGTGGGGGGGGGGGGGGGTAATTAAACATATATTATCCTTACAGTCTCACCCAAAAATCATTAGTTTTTTTAAGAGTTCAGTATTTTTTGTGTAACTGTTCTTGTCCCTCATTGAAGCATCACTGTGTTTTCAGTTTTGAAGCAAGTGTTTAAGGGTAAATACTAAACTGTTGTGTTTTTGACTGAACATTAAATAAAAAATAAATAAACGGTAAGCTCATTTCTTCCTTCCTATTCAGTTTATCTCTTTTCTTGCCTGCCCCCGGTAGCTGAGTGCTCAGCGCAACAGAATGTCAATCCTAACGGCCCGGTTTCGATTCCCATCTGGGTCAGAGATTTTTCTCCGCTTAGGGACTGGTTGTTGTGTTGTCTTAATCATCATCATTTCATCCCCATCGACGCGCAGGTCGCCAAAGTGGAGTCAACTCGAAAGACCTGCGCCCAGCGAACAGTCTACCCGATGGGAGGCCCTAACCATACAGCATTTACATTTATCTCTTTTCTTAATGGGTGTATCTTTTTACATAAAAGTATTGACAATATTATGTACATAGACTTAATATTTACTGTATCAAAAGAATATATTACCCCACCTTTATCTTTATATAGCAATAATATAAATATAATGATGTGACAATATTATTGTCTGAGGTGTGAACGTTGTTTCTGTTTTTGCAGACTGAGGCAATGAAAACTACATCAGATGCTGGAAGCAAGCTGCATGATGAATTTGATTTGCTCTTAGTTATCACACATTATTATACTTCTCGGTGTGCCTTTCGGGATACTGAGTCTCTAAAACACATTGCTGCTAAGCTCTCTACAGCGCTTTTGCGACATTCTGATATTATTCCTGCAGACAAAGCTTTCTTTGAGGCAGGCGTTGATGCGAGGGTTTGTGTTTACTCATATTACTGGTTTTAAATCATTTCAAAACTTATAATTGTGTTCCTTTAATCATACAGAATTGTAAACGACCATTTGTTACAGGCAACTGGCCGTGATAGTGAGGCTTTTGTATTTCTCAATCATTATCTTGACCTGTGTGAGGCAATTGAAGAAAGTAACTTGGATCTCTTGGATCACAGTGATTTTGCCCTGACTGATTTCCCAAATGAAATTCCTCTACCACTATCTACAAATATACCACAGTCTTTGCATGAAGAAGTGAAGGAGTGGGTTTTGGCTGTATCAATGGATCAAAAAGTGGACCAGGTATAAAATTTTGATTTTCCTTCGATGTGTTTATTTATGAAATGTACTTGTTTTATTGTTAATATTTTTTGTATTTCTATGTCGTAGAGTGCAAAAATTTGCAAAATAAGCTGGCAGATGTTGGTGGAATTGTTGTCAGTGGAGGTTTCCTATGCATAGGTCATTCCAACTAGTAGAGAAGATGGATGGGTACTGGGATTACAGGTCATGTGACTCTAGATAGTTTATGCAGTAATGGATTTCAAAATGTCATTTTTTGAATTGCCTGTTGACTTGGTGTTTCTATGAAAGTCATCAAATATTGAAAAGTCAAACAGAGCTTGCAAGTGTGAGTGGCACAAGCAGTTCTGTAAAAGTTACACAATCGATAAAAATAAAGACCGGTGAAGCTGCCAGATCACTTTCACCAATGACAAAAATATTCACCAAATTGTCCAAGAAAAGTACTAAATGAATGACACTGTGTCTTATGACAGATTTTAAGATGGGACTGTTCACACCTTAGTGCATGATATTTTGAACATGCTTTACCTTTATTTACATATGGCTCTGAAAATGCTGCCCTCTAAGCAGAAGGAGTGTGGGTATTAACAACATACCTTAATTTAATGGAACATACAGAAGACAACTGTCTGGAAACCATGAAAAATTTATGCTTCTGCATGCCTCGTAATCAAAATATTAGCCATATAAATTAAGGACAAGAGCACGTCTAAAAAACCAAAAATTTGGCACAGACAAGCTGATGGAAGTTCTTATGATTAAGCATGTGTTATTCACTCCTCCTCTTTTCTGAAGAGTGTAGTGATTAACAGTTTTTGGTGGACATGCTCTATTGGCCATAAGACATTATCAGAAGTAAATTTCCATAAAAGTTAATAGGAACCAATTAAGATTTTAATGCATGAAATTCCTATTTTAAAATTAGTTTAGCATGAATAATTTTACTTCATTGGAACAACTGAGTCAAGTGGCACAGTGATTAAAACATCACAGCTCCGGTGTGAGGTTGAAATTCATATTTCTGTGGTTTCAGTAAATCACTTCAGATGTTTGTCAGGACAATTCCTTTGAAATGACCACAATTGATTTCCTTTCCCATTCTTGCCAAATGAGCTGCTGACTGACACAAACCATTTAATGAAATAAGTTCTCTTTTGCCTTCTTTCCCACCAATCTGTGAATGAAACATGCTGTGTACCAACCTAGTCACAGTTTCCTGGAAGTGTCGGAATTATGAAATGCATGAAATTGGCAGTGTTGCATATGTGGTGTTCACATTTTACCAAATACTGCTTAAGTTCTTCAGACATTTCACTCATTATTTTGGTTAGTTGGATGCTTAAACAGGCCAAACTACTAGGTCATCAGTTCCTTTTTCCTCGAACATACAGGTCAATATGACTATACATCAGAGAGAGCCTACCGTGCAGAATCCAGAGAAGGAAAATCCCAAGGTCTACCAGTGTCTGGCAAGCTGAGGTAAGGGACAAAAAAGAAAGGGAGACAATTCATCTTCTTGACAGAAAATCTCTCTGCGAGATGGGCATCATGCTTATTTCTAATGTAGTTTATCTCTTCATTCAGCTTCCAGTTAAAGCATTGTTGGAATTAATTGGCAACTTTACAGAACTCTTTCGGCATATCCCCTTGTTTAACAACCTGATATGGTGGCGATTAAGCCCGCCATTTATCACCGGAAGTTGCCAACTTCTATATGGTGCATTTCCACACAAGAGCACAAGAATCTACCATGCATAAGGCAATGTGTTTCTACTTGTATATGGATGACACATCTGTAATCTGACCACATAGTATGGTCACACTTCAAAAACACTATCCAAATACAAAATTAATGCTAGAAACAGAATGATAGAGCTACCTTTTTCTTTATGTTTTGGTAGAAGTTCCACGATTTGAACACTTTTCTATATAGCGTGTTCACTGTCAGATGAAGAAAGCCTCACTGAAGAACGGAGACACTTGAAGGAAGTAGAAAGATTGGGTACTCAGAACAATAGATCAAGTGTGACCTACAGCAAAGGTGCCAGTTAACAGAACAGGAGAGAAAAAAAACTACAGTTACAGATTTCACAAGAATTTCTGATGTTCAGATGTCCATGACCAATCTTAATACATGCAATTCTGTTACAGGTACTGCCAGTGGATGAGAGAGGCTTGTACCCTTCAGCACTTTGCTCAAATGACAGTGCCGGTCCCATGGCACTTCCCTGTGTAGTGTCTGGATATCCTGTCCTCGCTCAGAAGGGCCGCACTCCCATTGAATTTAAAAGACCAGGTCGAGCAGCAAACAGAGAAGATTGGAATAAGCTGTTGATGGCTGCAAAGATGAACCCAGAATCACACGTGACAGATATTATTGGGTTTATTGGAGAGTGGTGTGGAGGCACTCCTAGCTTTTCTTTCCAATGATATGAAAAACGAATCTAACAAAAATGTTTGGTATTTGTTTAATAGTTGATAAGAAATGTCCGTTTTTAATGTAAGGCCGTAAGTTTCCTCAAGTGTGAGCTTCATGTATAACTTTTTAAAGGCCAGCCAAGTCACCTTGCACAGTCGTAGTAATCTACCAACAAGCTGTGTTGCAATTTCCAGGCAGTATTGATGCACTCATCCAGTGCATAAAATGTGCTTTTAACAATGTACAGTCTTATACTCTTTATGTAGTAGTGTGGTGTGCAATAGCTGTCATTGGGCACATGAAAACAGCTTCCGAAATTTTTGTGTCACTACTTTTAAATGTGTGTATTGAGATTCACTGTTTTTGAAGTGACTGATTTATGTTATAAAGAGTGACAAGAGAAGCCATGTTTGCAGGTTTGTTTTCATGTAAGATAAAAAAAATACCCGGTGGGCAGACTCATTTTTAGTATAACGAAACAAATTTATTAATGGAATGAAGGGTGAAAGATATAAGCTCATCTGGCTTGGCCTATCTTTGAAAATCCATTGACTATTCGTAATGAGACACCACTATAATGAATGTTTTACCATTTTTGCATACGCTGAGGATCTAATGTACTGAAAGATGTACTTTCTCATTTCATATTTTTGTGTACTGTAATGGATAACAACTGTGAGAAGCATGGAGTGCACTGAGAGAGTACACTTACTAGTGGTCCATCTTTGGCTGACATTTTTTGAGCAGAATGAAGAGATTAAAGTTCACAACACTGTTTAATTAGCAATAACCTGCTAAACTGGCAACATGTTACTGTTTCTCAGACACATGTCATGCAAAGTTTCACTTGATGAGTTATTGTATATATATGAGCAACCATGGAAACCTAAAAAGCCAGCTGATTTATATTCATATTATTATTAATGGTGATTCTAATAAAGAATGCAGTTTTAAATGCCGTTTACTTTTTTCTCACCACTAATTTCATTTATCACAGTGGGAGGCCAAGTGACTAAGAATCAATTTTCTTACTTCATACAGAGTATATGCTGCATGAAAAGATAAAATTTTATCAGGCAAACATTCATACTGGACATCTGCCTTTTGTCAACACTGTATGACCAATTATCCCATCCAAGAATTTGTTAAAGTAAGATTCAATGCTTCAGATTATCATGGGATTCTCTCGTGCACATAACAATAGAACTAAACTAAAGGCCACTACTAGCCGAAGGCAACTAGTGTTACTACTGATGGCATCATTTCTTGCCAGAGAATTCATGAACTGGTCTGGTGGCACAGCTTTCGAAAAATTGCCCACTTCTCATCAGGGAATAGTAACTTGAGAGAATAGCATCTATGAAGGACATTTTCTCGTTGCACACATGTTAGAAATGAAACACAAAGGGTTAAGAATATATGAAAGTCCTACATAAATTAATCAACAGAGTAGAATTTTATATTATATGCTCGATAAGTGCAAATGACAAATTTTTCAGGTAGCTTCGAATGCCAAAAAGTCATATTTTACAGGTTTATTGATTATGTAAAAGAAGATAATGAAAATCAACACAAAACCAGTCAAGTGTTTTTTTCAGCAGCACAAAAATTACTCCTCACACTGAGGCAATTCACGCCATAGTCTTTAATTTATTTTTCATAATGTTTCTTCAGCATTTATCCATAATTTTGAAAAATATTTATTAATTAGTTTGCAGCGCGTGGTCCCGCAGCAGCGTTCTCGCTTCCCTAGCACGGGGTCCCGGGTTCTACCCCCGGCGGGGTCATGGATTTTCACCTGCTTCGAGATGACTGGGTGGTGTTGTATCATCTTCCTCATCACCATTCATCTCCATTACAGTCGGAGGAAGGAAACTGCCCCCATTAGGACCTTGCCCAGTACGGCGGTGTGGGTCTCCCGCCTCGTTCCCCTATGCTCTAACAAGAAGCATGGGACTTCATTTCCATTCCATTTATTAGTTACTACACTCATGCTCATAAATTAAGGTAATTGCAGAATGAGGTGCCCCACAATGTGGCACTACACAAAACTGACACTAATAGCATAGGCACATAGGTAACACACGTCACAGATCTGTACATCCACGGTATTGGCGGTAAGTTGAGAAAAACGTCCCAAAACACATGTGCTGCAAACGCCACTGTTTCCTGTGCATGTACCCTGACATCAATATGGCATATGATCACCGTGCAGACATACACAGGCCACACAACGGACTGGCATACTCTGGATCAGGTGGTCGAGCAGCTGCTGGGGTATAGCCTCCCATTCTTGCACCAGTGCCTGTCGGAACTCCTAAAGTGCCCTAGGGGTTTGAAGATGTGCAGCGAGACGTCGACCGAGAGCATCCCAGACGTGCTCGATGGGGTTTAGGTCTGGAGAACAGGCAAGGCCACTCCATTCACCTGATATTTTCTGTTTCAAGGGTGGCAGGATGGCAGCACGGTGGGGCCGTGCATTATCATCCATCAGGTGGGTCCCACTGCACCCCTGAAAAGGCTGACATACCGGTGCAAAATTACATCCCGATACACCTGACCTGTTACAATTCCTCTGTCAAAGACTTGCAGCGATGTACGTGCACTAATCACAATCCCACCCCACATCATCAAACCATGACCACCATACAGATCCCTTTCAAGGACATTAAGGGGTTGGTATCTGGTTCCTGGTTCGGGCCAGATGAAAACCTGGTGAGAATCACTGTTCAGACTATACCTGGACTCGTCAGTGAACATAACCTGAGACCACTGTTCCTGACCATGTACTGTGTCTAGACACCAGGTTTTACGGGCTCTCCCTTATGACCAGGAGTCAGTGGAATGCACCTGGCAGGTCTCCATGGGGCGAATAAACCATGTCTGTTCAATCGTCTGTAGACTGTGTGTCTGGAGACAACTGTTCCAGTGGCTGTGGTAAGGTCTTGAGCAAGGTTACCCGCAGTACTCCGTGGCCGTCTGCGGGCACTGATGGTAAGATACCGGTCTTCTTCTTGTGTTGTACACTGTGGACGTCCCGTACTGTAGCGCCTGGACACATTTCCTGTCTGCTGGAATCGTTGCCAAAATCTTGAGATCGCACTCTGTGGCACACGGAGAGCCCATGCTATGACCCGCTGTGTATGACCAGCCTCCAGTCTCCCTAGTATTCTACCCTCATAACATCATCAATATCTGTTCTTTGAGGCATTTTCAACACACAGTCATCATTAGCCCGTCTGAAAACGTCTGCACACTTATTCGCTGCACCATACTCTGACATGCACCAACACACCTCTGCATATGTGGACTGCTGCCAGCCTCGCACCAGAACCGGTAAAATGCACCGCATGGTCATACACCCTGAGGTGATTTAAACCCGCAAACCACCCACCAGGTTGTTTCAACATGTATCAGCATTATCCTTAATTTATGAATCAAAAACATTAGCTAATAGTGAGCAAGATTGGTAAGACCATGTGCCACCAGTCCCTCATAGTTAATAGGCTTCATTTACTGCAATGGTGTGTCACAATTTTGAGCCACAAGAGTTGATAGGCGGCGGTCAAGCTCTGTGCCAGCAGCTCTGTACAGCTGCCAGCTGCCACCGGTCAGTCAGACTACGTACGACACAGTGCGCCACAAATCACAGGAGCCGCTAGTTGGCCCTTGGCTAATAGTTGCATAACACCCACTATCTCTTTCATATATATAGGCATGGGTGGGAGAGGGACAGGAGTGTCACACACACACACACACACACACACACACACACACACACACACACACACACAAAACAATGCATGCAATAGCAGTGAGGGTGCTGTCAGAGCATTTCGAGAAGTGCTGTGGTGAGTGTTTTCAGCACGTGGAAAAACCAAGGTGAAACCACGACCAGACGTGGAGTTTGGTGGCCACACCTCATTACAGATGTCAGATATCATAGGCTGCTAAGACTGGTAAAATAGGACAGGTGTCGAACTGTGGTGGAACTAACATCAGACTTCGCCTCCGCAGCCTAAGGACCCGTGCATGTACCAATGTTAACATCAAGACACAGGCAACTATGACTGAAATGAGCATGTGACCATTGGCACTGGACATTGGTGCAGTTGCATGGTCTGATGAATCCTGATATATTCTTCATAATGCCGATGGGAGAGCACGAATCCATCGTTTTCTCACGAAGCAGCTCCTCGGCATCTGTACTGGGAGATTGAGACAAGTTGCCGGTGGCTCCATTATCCTGTGGGGAATGTTCACATGGACAGAGTATCATACAGTGGTTGCAGCACACGTTAACCCCTTCTCAATGGTCATGTTTCCCGATGGCAGTGGCATTTTTCAACAAGCTGTGGCGCCATGTCACAAGGTCAGGAGTGTGATGGTGTGGTTCGAGGAACACAGTGGCACGTTCCAATTGATGTGCTGGCTCTACCAACTCTATCAAATACATCTGGGATGTGATTCAACATTGCATCAGAGGTAATCAGCCCCCTGCCCTCGAATTTACTGGAATAAGGTGAGTTGTGTGTGCTGATGTGGTGCTTACTCCCCCCAGTGACTCCTGCCAAAGCCTCACTGCTCTTATCCATTCCAAAGG
This sequence comes from Schistocerca gregaria, assembly GCF_023897955.1. Classification (NCBI taxonomy): domain Eukaryota; kingdom Metazoa; phylum Arthropoda; class Insecta; order Orthoptera; family Acrididae; genus Schistocerca; species Schistocerca gregaria. The sequence goes on from NC_064922.1 coordinate 948,122,969, forward strand.
TGGACGTACCAGCTGCAAGATTGTTATAATGTTCTGCCTGGTCAGAGAGAGAGAGAGAGAGAGAGAGAGAGAGTGGGGGGGGGGGGGGGGCAGGTTAAGGTGTTATGTTTTCTTCTGCTGTAATGGGTCACTTTACGATGACAACAGGTATTATGAACAAACAATTTATATACAATATGTGAAAACTATTCGTCTGTATGGAGAAAAGATATAGTGGAGAAATAATTACATTTTATTTGCTTTTACATTTGCATATCCATTATAAGAGAACCAATTATGGTCTGTATATATCATATATAAATTGTCTGTTCCTAACTAAGGTACGAGTATATGGGATTGGCTCCCCAGTATGTGATTTCCTCGAAGACTTCTTAAGCAATTGAACCCAGTACGTTGTCCTCGATGGTGAGTTCATCGGAGGTGAGGGTATCATCTGGAGTGCCCCTGGGAAGTGTGGTAGGTCCGCTGTAGTTTTCTATCTACATAAATGAATCTTTTGGATAGGGTGGATAGCAATGTGCGGCTGTTTACTGATGATACTGTGGTGTACGGGAAGGTGTTGTCGTCGAGTGACTGTAGGAAGATGCAAGATGACTTGGACCGGATTTCTGATTGGTGTAAAGAATGGCAGCTAACTCTAAATATAGATAAGTGTAAATTAATGCAGATGAATAGGAAAAAGAATCCCGTAATGTTTGAATATTTCATTACTAGTGTAGCTCTTGACAGTCACGTCGATTAAATATTTGGGTGTAACATTGCAGAGTGATATGAAGTGGGACAAGCATGTAATGGCAGTTGTGGGGAAGGCGGATAGTCGTCTTCGGTTCATTGGTAGAATTTTGGGAAGACGTGGTTCATCTGTAAAGGAGACCGCTTATTCAGAGGCGGGCTGCTAGATTTGTTACTGGTAGGTTTGATGATCACGCGAGTGTTACGGAAATGCTTCAGGAACTCGGGTGGGAGTCTCTAGAGGAAAGGAGGCGTTCTTTTCGTGAATCGCTACTGAGGAAATTTAGAGAACCAGCATTTGAGGCTGACTGCAGTACAGTTTTACTGCCGCTAACTTATATTTCGTGGAAAGACAACAAAGATAAGATAAGAAAGGTTAGGGCTCGTACAGAAGCATAAGGGCAGTCATTTTTCCCTCGTTCTGTTTGGGAGTGGAACAGGGAGAGAAGATGCTAGTTGTGGTACGAGGTACCCCTCCGCCATGCACCGTATAGTGGATTGCGGAGTATGTATGTAGATGTAGAATATCTGTCGTTACAGGTAAATGAAAAATGCCGACCTTGAGGAAGATTAGTTTGGATTCCGTAGAAATGTAGGAACAAATGGCCTAGTTGGCAACACACTACCACAAAGGTAGTCTGCTGCTCCCAAATACTAGTATGGCATACAGTTTTAAGTTTCCACACAGTGTGAGTGAGTATTACATCTAAGAACTGGAAGCATGTGGTGAAATTATTTTGTTAGAGAATACTTTTGTTTTGTGTTGCCTCTTTTTTACATTGATAATTCCCCCCCCCCCCCCCCCCCCCCCCCCCCCCCCGTTTGTAATGAAGTTTTCTATAGTTTGGGAATAAAAGATAACATTAAAAGCAAACAGTGTAATTCAAGTAATTCGAGTGGGTATGTAAAAGAAAGTGAGGGGCAACTAAATTTCGTTAGAAACAGTGTACAATAGTATTCTCTCTTTAATACTATGTAAACATAAATAGAAAATGTAAAACATTTTTTAACTCCCTACACATCCCTTATAGCATTAACAGAATGTTTTGAGTTTAAGTTTTAGATATTGCATCATGTGAAAGAAGTCAGACATTTTGGCTGAAATAACTACCCAAGTTACTCCATTATATATAATGATTATGAATATTCAATATAACTACAAGACTATGGAAAACAAGACCTTTAAAACTTAAAGACAGTTTATTAACAAATTAAAAATGGCAGAAACTCAGTGAACTGACTGTTATATTGTGACACCAGAGCTCAATCAGTTATCGTTTACTTTTCTGGGAAAATGAATCAAAGCAATTAAGAGTATGTTTCACAATTTCATCACTGAATTAAAAACCATTAAATGACACAATCAGCCTCCTCTTAGCAACAGCCATCCGTTGTTACTGCGTATATAATCATAAAAAATAAATAAAGTACAAAATTGAGGGTACTGAGCCTAATATTTTATTGACAAAAGTTTATTCTGCAATATTTACAAACTGCACTTTCCAAATATTAAAACTATATCACTGAATACTGTATAATGCATTTCTTGAAAGCAAATTCATATTATCATTTATTACGAATAGCAAAATTCTGATTCTGCTTTGTCAGGCTGCAAGAATTCTGAATGTTACAGCACTCAAAGTTTAGCAAAAAGAATGCGTAACCCAGAACTTTTTTCTTTTCTTTTTTTTTTTTTTTACATGAACTAATACAGATTCCACAATAAATACAATTGTTCATCCGTGTAAACATTTGTGCATCTGAGAAGGACTCAGATTTAAAAATGGTGTTTGGTGTTATTGTCATGTTGCGAGCTAAATGTTACACACACTCACATATACACACAGCTTGTGTAATTTAGGAATTATTAAGATTTTGTTACACAAGCAGTAAATTCAGCACTTGTCTAGCAAAGAATATTAAACCATGAAAAAGCAAGAATTCTCTCTGTTAATCCCCAAATATTATAAATGACCAAATATGCAGATAAAAGTATAGCTGTGAGTTTTAAATACCCAATAAAAGCATTTTAATGGAAGGATAGAAATTTTACTGCAGTTCTTTCAGGAAGTGTGTGCAGCATTAAAAGATAGATGAAAGAGTATAAATATAAAACCATGTTGAGAATAACTTGCCACAGTTATTGAAATGTGCTGTTGGAATAATACAGCAAACATATGTCAAGTCATGCAATTTACTTCTTATAACAGGTTCGGTTCACAGAAATGAGCCTTTTTTTTTTTTTTGCATGGTCTCCTCAGAATCAGAGGGGGGAGGGAAGGAGTATTGGGGGGGGGGGGGGGGGGGGGTACCTTTCTGTTTAATATCAGCTGTCATGACTAAGAATGTGACCTTTTGTTTTAGACATGTGAAAAAATAAATAAAAGAAAATTTGAACTTGAAATTTTTTTAGGTAATAACAGCAATAAATCAGATTGGTCAACAATAAATTTACTAACACATTTCAGTATACAACAACAATCATTGTAAGTAGGGTGGGTTACTGGCTTTTTATCTACATAATCGAAACATATTCATGCTACCTGCATGAACAAACAGGCAACTGGATTGCAAGCAAGGTGTTTTTCTTAACAACAAAAATAAAATAAAAATTGGTGCTTCACAATGAAAGCTACTTTGTAATGTTCCAAAGTGCTCCACAAGAGACAGCTAACACATGAAACTGTGATAATTAAATGCTACATACTCTTGAAACAATATAGTTGACAAGCATTATGTTCAGTGTCTATTATATATATATTTTTTAAAAACAAAAACAAAAGAAAAATGCAGCTTCAAGAGAACACATGTAAAAGCATATAACAATATTTGGTAATTTTCTATATACATGATCTATATACATAGCAGTCTTCTTGAAAGAAAAAAAAGTAGTCAGTGCAAACTAAAAAGATCTCCTGCAGATGGTAGAGGGGCCAGCCCTCCTGTCACATCAGGCAGTTGAGTCAAGTCTGGGAGATTCTGAATGTGAGACTTTATCTCCTGACGTACAACATACACCTTCTGTAGTTTCTCTTTGTATTCCTGGAGAACACAAAGGAAAAATATATTGATTATTTTATTAACACATGTAAAATAATCAATGACACATCTTGTTATTTCCAAAAAAAAAAAAAAATCCACAATATTATTATTAAGGTTCTCATACTCTACTTTATGAAGTGAGTGAAGGAAAAAAAATATTTGATTTTGTTCCATAACTTTTATGAATTTTCTGCTAAATTAGTATTTTTACCAACAAAATTGTGTCTTGCAGATTGACAGTGATTCTTTATTTTCAAACTGGGTATACCCTTAAATATTTCTAGTGGTAGTTATCACCCTTTTTTCCTTCACAGAAGCAGCAATTGTGTTCCGCAGTGACACTAGAACCATTTAAAAATTTCCCTCCAAAGGCATTGGACTTTTTTCAGTATACACAGATAAGAAAAGTTGCCGGTTATCAACCCGAATATTAGTTTCAACACCTCAATGCTTTACTATGGATGGTCCTACTGGAGGTGGTATGGACTGTGAAGCAGCCACTGAAGTCACAGACACCGTTTGAACATCATGCTTGGCAACTGTCTCTTGGCCACTTTTGGCGGTGGCCATTCGTGTGAGCAGCCAGCTGTTCAGTCTACTGTAGACTGCCATACAATGGTTACAGCTAAGTCAGTAGACTAAATGGCTGCTTTCACTGGTGACCCTACTTCTGATGGGTAGGAAACGCCTGTGACTGAGCTGGAGTAGGTCATCTACTCACCTCACATTAGAGCATGGTCTTCATGTTTTCTTGTTTCTTAGAATCATCAACATTACTGCCATGAGCTTGCCTCTGTACATGTCTGCCAACCTCCATTTCATTATCACTACAGTGTGGTTCATCTGTAAAGGAGACCACATATAGAACACTAGTGCAACCCATTCTGGAATATTGCTCGAATGTTTGGGGACCCCACCAGTTTGGATTAAAGACAGACACTGAAGCGATTCAGAGGTGGACTGCCACATTTGTTACTGGTAGGTCTAATTAACACGAGTGTTACGGACATACTTCGTGAACTACAGGGGGAATCCCTGGAGGAGAGTCATCATTCTTTTCGTGGAAAACTATTAAGAAAATTTAGAGAACCAGCAATAGAAGCTGACTGCAGAACAACTCTACTGCCACCAACGTACATAGACAATTGTTTTTCCCTTGCTCTATTTGCATCACGTATTATATGGTGGCTTGCGGAGTACGTGTAGGTGTACATGTAGTGGGAGGATGACTGCTTCAGAGTCTGTGCCACCTGGATTCTTCCCACCACAACTACAATCACAACAACCACTCAACAACTTTTGTGCACTGCAAAGGTGGGAACTCTGCAACATATCCTCTATTCTCACAATCCTCTTGGCTTCAACCTTCACTAGTCCCCGTCTCAGGCCTGCCTCTATCCTCTACGCCTCCTCTCCTGCTCCCAATCCCATCCTGCTCACACATGCCTCTATGTCCCCCCCTCTCCTCCTAGCTCTCACCATCCTGCAATTGCACACTTCCACAGGCACCACTACATAATATTCTCCTACCCCTACCCAACTGTCCCTCACTCTCCCCATCACATGCTGCTTTCTGTGCCCCCACTATTCACCCCAATCAAGTGAGAGAGAGAGAGAGAGAGAGAGAGAGAGAGAGAGAGAGAGAGAGAGAGAGAGAGAGAGAAGAATTCCACAGTCTGATGATCAATAACTTCTCTATGTAGGGGTAGAAATATATCTAAATTATTGTTATTTCACACAGATTTTCCATTAAAATGATAATGAATTCTTTTACACAGCATTTAATTTTCAAAAAGCCATTCCATTGAGTGTACATTATGAAAAACCACACTCTTTGCAAGGTGGTGGTGATTAATTCTGAAGCTACCTTTTAGAAAATATGTGATAAAAATCTCATGAACTATAGTTGCTAATAGCAGCTTCACCAAGGTTTAATAACCAACATTATAATAATCTATTTGAAAATGTCTGCTTTACCTTTCACAATCATTTTCACACCTAAGATAGATCGAATTCTGTGAAAACACAGAATATCTGCTGGACTTTGATACGAATTGTACCTCTTCTATTAATTGTGAACACTTTCACATTTCTAGCTCTGCAGTTTTATAACTTCTTGTTTCTTGATGTGCAATAGACCCCAAATTCCACTGATGCATCAAATTACTAAGTTGTTGATGATTTCTGTATGGTCAATTATTATTTTAAAGTCACTGCTGAGAGTTTTTGTATGGAGTGTAGTATTAAATGGAAGTGAAATGTGGACATAAAATAGTTCAAACAAGCGGAGAATAGAAGAGTTTTAAATTAAGTGATAGAAAAAAATACTGATTAAATGGGTAGATCAAGTAACTAATGAAGAGGTGCAAAATTAAACTGAGGATGAAAGAGCTTATTGTATAATGTAGCTAAGAGAATGGATATGAGGCATCATCAAAGAATAGTCAACTTGCAATCAAGGGGAATGTTCAATGCAAAACTGCAGAGTGAGACCTAGGCTTCAATATAGTGAGCAGGTGTGAACCGATTTAGATTGCAGGAGTTATGCAGAGATGAATACATTTGGACAGCGTGGTAAGCTGCAACAAATCAGTCCTAAGCTGTTGCTGTGGTTTTCAGAATCTACAGGTCACCTTATTCAACCACTGTTACTAAGGTCATGTTGTGTAATAAATTAATATAGGGGTTGTCTTAGATTTATAGACCATGCTCTATCAGTTGAAACCATGTGTAGACTTATTTTGATGATTTAATGACTGGGGAGGAAGGACAGTGATGCCAGCTTGGCTGAGAGCTAGGGGAGGGAAGTAGTCAGTGGGCACCAAACTTCAAATTGCACCGACTTTAAAATTGGACAAATAATCAACAATAGCATACATTTCCGCAGGAGATGGGAAAAGTCTTGATAGGTGCCAGTGGTGCAACAAGGTTGACAACATTCACATTGAGGTATGATAGGAAGAAAATGGATCATCAGCTGCCGATTATATGCTGCCAATGAGACAACAGCAAGAAGATGAAGTGTGGAAGCAAGACATGAAGGAATATTGACACATTCTCACATCTGTATAAACAAAAGAGAAAAAAACATTACCCTCTCTAATATGGTGTAGGAAACCTGCTGGCATTCCAAACAGCTTCTTCCTGCAAAATAGTGACAGATCAGGTATCAATGATGGAGGTGGATAGCAATTGTGCACCCTTTTCTCCAAATTAGGCCAGAAATGCTCAACAATAGGTGCTAGGGTGGTCAGGAAATGCAATCATTCAACCTTGTGCTCACAAAACCAGTCCTAGATGGTGTTAGGTGCATTAACAGAGGCCCTGTCATCTTCAAACACTGCACCAATACTGAGGAAAAAACAGTGTACCATGAGAGGGATCTGATAATTAGAAATAGTCACAATCTTTGGCAGTAATGAGACCTTGCAGAGTGACCATGGGGCCCATGGAATACCACAATATGGCAGCCCAAATCATCACCGAACCCCCACCATGTTTCTCTCTTAGGACTTCAACTCAGCCAGAAGTTATAAACTCTGTGAAACGAGAGACTCAGTCAACCAAATGACTTTCTTCCATTGTTCTAGTCCAGGTGTTATGGCTTCAGCACCATGTTTCCCTGTCACAAGCATTTGCATCACTGACGAGTGGTTTTGGAATTCCGGCCTGCCCTACAATTCCCTACTTACGCAGCTCCTTTTGTGTTGTTTTAGTGCCAACAGGGCTTGCAAGTACAACATTCAGTTCTGTAGTTACTTCTGCAGCTGTTGTCCTCTTATTTATTATAACAATGATCTTCAATGGTCACCTGTCACGATAACTCCAACACACCCTGTCATACATGTTGTGACTTAACGAGTGATATTTTACCACTTCCCCTATCTGCGGTATAGATCTTCAATACTGTGCCTCTTGAAACATCAAACACTTCAGCTCCCTTGATTATGGAGCAACTATTTGCTCGCATTCTAATTCACTTAGCTTCGACGTAATGCACTCACAACTACACTGAAGAGTGTTCTGACCAAGACTGCCACTTGCAATGTATGACACTGCATTGGAGCTGTTCATGTTCAAACACATCAGTGCTGTCTATAGGCTTGGCTAGAATCTGCATTAATGTTCAAGCATCCTCTGATCCCATCATACCCACAATTTTGGAAATTACAACATATTCAGAAGAAACAGCCAAATATTTGTGAAAATCAAGATTACAAGTTTCATTGCTGAAACTATAATCCCGGGTAATGATACCAACATTATTATTATTTCTTTCCTTTCTCAGACATTATGTCTGGTTAAAAATGGAAAGTGATGCAGACCTTGATCAAGCGTGACTTCCTTTTAACTGTACGATATATGTTATATTGCATTTAGGAACTTTCGGGTAATTGAACATTTATCAATAATTACAGATTTTTGTAGTAGTTTATATAGGTTTGGATGTAGCTGTATTGCGTTCCTGTAGTTGATAGTATAATTGGTATAATGTCAACTTTATCCTGATGCCACATATCTTTGACTTCCTCAGCCAGTTGGATGTATTTTTCAATTTTTTCTCCTATTTTCTTCTGTATATTTGTTGTATTGGGTATGGATATTTCGATTAGTTGTGTTAATTTCTTCTTTTTATTGGTGAGTATGATGATGGGTTTGTTATGTGGTGGTGTTTTATCTGTTATAATGGTTCTGTTCCAGTATAATTTGTATTCATCATTCTCCAGTACATTTTGTGGTGCATACTTGTATGTGTGAAAGTGTTGTTTTATTAGTTTATGTTGTATGGCAATTAGCTGATGTATTATTTTTGCTACATTGTCATGTCTTCTGGGGTATTCTGTATTTGCTAGTATTGTACATCCACTTGTGATGTGATCTACTATTTCTTGTTTGCAGTCTGCATTTATCTGTAGTGATATTGGGATCTTTAATAATATGCTTGCTGTAATATCTGGTGTTTATTGTTTGATCCTGTATTGCAATCATGAATCCTTCCGTCTCACTGTATATATCGCCTTTTCTTAGCCATGTGTTGGACGCGTCTTGATCGATGTGTGGCTGTGTTAGATGATACGGGTGCTTGCCATGTAGTGTTTTCTTTTTCCAATTTACTTTCTTCGTATCTGTTGATGTTATGTGATCTAAAGGGTTGTAGAAGTGGTTATGAAATTGCAGTGGTGTAGCCGATGTATTTATATGAGTGATTGCTTTGTGTATTTTGCTAGTTTCTGCTCGTTCTAGAAAGAATTTTCTTAAATTGTCTACCTGTCCATAACATAGGTTTTTTTTATGTCGATAAATCCCCTTCCTCCTTCCTTTCTGCTTAATGTGAATCTTTCTGTTGCTGAATGTATGTGATGTATTCTATATTTGTGTGACCGTGTAAGTGTATCGAGTGCTTCTAGGTCTACTACTACAAATGAGTAGGTCAATATTGGTACAGCATAAGTATTTATAGCTTTCGTCTTGTTTCTTGCTGTCAATTCTGTTTTCAGCATTTTTGTTAGTCTTTGTCTATATTTTTCTTTTAGTTCTTCTTTAATATTTGTATTATCTATTCCTATTTTTTGTCTGTATCCTAGATATTTATAGGCATCTGTTTTTTCCATCATTTCTATGCAGTCGCTGTGGTTATCCAATATGTAATCTTCTTGTTTAGTGTGTTTTCCCTTGACTATGCTATTTTTCTTACATTTGTCTGTTCCATTATTATTATTATTATTATTATTATTATTATTATTATTATTATTATTATTATTATTATTATTATTATTAAAAACAGTTGCCATAGGCGACTGGCTTAAATGATAAATGGAAAAGGAAGTTAAAAGTTTATGTAAGTAATTTCATTTTATTTTTCCTTGTATTATCAAAATTTAGGCTATCAATACATGGCATGTAAGTGTTAAATATATATAATATTTACGCAGATATTTATATCAATAAAACAGTTTACACTTTTAATTAGCCACAATATGTTAAAAACAGAATTTTCACAAGGTGAGTTTCCTGAAGCCACCACTAATGCAGTACACATTTAACTGCTACAGTCTCCATATCAGATTCACATAGCCTGTCCAGCCATAATGCAACACTCAGTGGTGGAAAAAATATGGCAAAAGAGAACAGAAAAGAAGAGAAGAAATGAAATAGGGTTGTGCTTGTAGAAGGAAAGGTCATGTGAGGGTTAAAAAGAAAAGGAGTGGGAGGTACAGGAGATCTGTGAGGAGAAGAGGGAAGATTAAGGCAAAATTAGGCAGGTGGAGGGGACAGGAAGGACCTATTATTTATTACACTGTTCCTTACCTCTAACCTCTGTTCAGCTTGTGCATAGAGTTCTCTCTGAGCCTGAATAAAATCTCTCATCATTGAGGAAACTTTCTTTCGGTCTTCCATTTCAGCTGCAAGGCGACTGTTATATTCTAGTAGTAACTGTACAGCTTCATTGACTTGTACTGCTAGTTTCTCCGCTGTTGCTTTATCTGTTGGAAAAAATCAATAACATTGTGTTAAAAGCACATCATAGTGAACCAGCTATCAATCACTGAACAGTAATCAGCAGATGTAGCACTTTGTCCATACATATTTGTGTATTTTATGAGTATTACTTCTGTAGGATATATTTTAGTACTGCATAGCAGAATCTGTCCAACTTATAAAGAAACTGCTCAGCTCACCACTTTTTTGTGAAGTATGGTACAACAAAAGAAACAAATACTGAAATAATTACTATCCTAATATACCATTAGAATAATACTTATTGTTTCTTGTTGTCATTCAAAGAGATACAACTGGTAAAGATGCTTTTAGCAATGAAATGTTGAATGTATCTGTATCTCTTTGGAAGAAACTTTGGATTATATCAATACCATATGCATATCTTTGTGAACTTTTGGTATATTACTATAATTGTAAACCAAGTAGTTAGAGGCATTCATTAATAGTACAGTTATACAGCAACATGTAAACATGTGGTACTGGACTGAAATTTCATTTTGTAAATGATTTTATTAAATAGTGGAAAAGTATTTTGGCTGGTGTGCTGTGAAAGATTTAACAATCATTAAAAAGTTGACATGGAGACAACATCCTGGTTCACAGTATCATTTCGCAGGACATATATCCAAGCAGCAACTCAATTCTTTTGCAGCAAGCAGAATCAAACAGAAAATCAAAAATTTCTAAATCCACAGGCACAATGTTGAGTAATTAACATCATTGACCTCCACTTGCTCATAGTAACTTTATAGTCATCACACATATGGAAGCATTACTTATATATATATGCCTGATTTTGTTGGCTCCTCGATTACTAAAGCACACAGGGCAAGGAAGGTGCCTCACTGCTTTAGACTATAAAATCAGACAACTACAAAAATTTATAATTTTTTTGTGAGCTGTTCTTCCTGGACTTGCATCCAGGAGGTTTCTCATTATTAGGGACACCAACATCTGGTTGAAGACTGAGCCCATTAGAATAATAGCAGCTGGGTCTGTCCGGTGGACACTCAGTATGGTAACTAGGGGATCAGATGATCTCATCTGATATGTGGAGGAGTCTCTCCCAACAGCTATTGAATCCTCATGATACAACTGGCTGCAAATCATGGCTCATGTCAGCACCTACAGTGTCTGTTGCCTCGGAGACCACCTTTATTTCCTTTCAGCAACTTATTGAAGTGGTGATAGCATCACTCGCATGGTGTGAACACAGCTTATGATTTGTAGTATCATTCCCAGAATTATGACTTCCTTGCCTGGGGCCTACAGGAAGGCTGAAACCAGTGGCTATAATCACTGGTATAGATTTCTTGATCTGTGCTATCACATCCCCCACTATATGTCAGGAATGTACTACACTACACTTTGGAAGCAACTGCTCAAGTAGCAGAATGTGTGTGGTATGTTCACAAAAGATTTTTAGGTTAGAGAATTCTGCATACTGAATGACATGATACTGGTACACCACAGAGTTACGAGCGGGTGACCTGCAGTTGCTGGGCTGGGAACACCCATCAATCCAGACCACAGAGAAAAAAAAAAAAACTTTAACCTAATAACTAACTTCAAGAAGTGACACTTTAAACAGAAAGTTGGCTAAAACTAAAAGGCTGCCCGGCAAGCTATGGAGAGGTGCAAGGTGGAAATAACTCGACACACAGGAAAACAAACAAATGAATCAGAGAGCATATTGGAATGACAGATATAATTGCGAGTCATAAAAGTGACATAAAGGAGGGTGGGGCCATATAACCAGATGAACAGATGGGAGATAGATCAAAAAATGTTAAAAAGACTTAAAATAACATCACAATGGAAAGTGTGCATATGAAATTAGAAAACAAGCTGTCCCAACAAATATATAGCTGAAGAATCTATAGAGACATCAGAACCAAACCTTTACCCAGCAGTGGATGTTGAAGGGTGGTGGTGGTGGTGGTGGTATGAAGGTGTTATAGCTTTGAGTTCCCCTACATTAACAAAACCCACTTCTTTTCAGGTATTCTTCTTCATGGAGATTTATATTCTTTCCTCCAACAGGAAATTACAAACTGTGAAGAATAATCTTTAAATCCAGCCATTAACACAGTGAAGGGATTCTTTGGTTAGCCCCCATAATTACAACATTCTGGCTTACTGTTAACTGCATCCTATTTCAACACAGCTGCAATCAATGTAACAGCCGAATATGCAAGCAACTATTACTATAGCACAACATAAGATTAACTTCAACTTGTAGCACTTGAATGGTAAGTAGAGCATGGGAGAGAAGGAAACAAGGATGTGAGCGACGGAGAAACAGACATAATACTGTCATTTTGCAAATAATTAAAAGTGTGGAATCTGCTGCTTTTCTTTATTTCATCAGGGCACATCAGAAACAGAAATAAATCACTGGCCTAGTATTTACTAGTCATCCTACTAATCACATACCTTCTAATTTATTCAAAAGCGAAACTTCAGAAACTTCTGGTGGCAGACTAGCTATTCTCTCCCTTACAGCTGCATCGCTTGAAGCAGAGTTCTCTAGTTCCTGTAAAATTAATAACAAAAATATCACTATTTGGAGGACATTGTGCATATACTGATGACACACTACGGATATATCATGACAGACTTGTAAACCACCTCAGCACATGACACACCAGCAACACAACAGACACCATGGGCGTGTGAAGACAAATTGTGTGTGTGCATGCTATACAAGCCCATATATTTCTAGCCGCCTATCCTGCTCTCATTCATCTATCGCACATTTGTCTACCCTCTGCACCTAAATCTAGTACAAATACTAATTCTTATTGCAACACAACTTTGTCTGTCTGTGTGTGTGTGTGTGTGTGTGTGTGTGTGTGTGTGTGTGTGTGTGTGTGTGTGAGAGAGAGAGAGAGAGAGAGAGAGAGAGAGAGGCGAGTTGTTATATCCCTACCCACTGTTAGTGAGACTATCTGAGAACGGTAATCTAGCAAAACACGAATAAAAAAAGAAGGGACAAAATTAATTATCTGAGAATGGTTTAGCTCGAAATGTAAACTGTTAGAATCACATATAAATAATTTAATTAAGGATATGGTAAAAATGATTTCCCATATTTTCATTATCAGTAGTTGTTCTGCCTTGTGGCAAGTCCAGGCAAGTTACTTTGGTCTCCTTGTGCAGCACTTTCTTCTTTAGTTGCACATGTTTATAACTTTCTTCCCTGACTGTCCATCAGTTGGTACCTCGTCCTCTCCCTCTCTTTCCCTTTACCATTCCTTCAGTTCCCTGCTAGAGAAAGCACTGGTGCATCAGGATATAGCCTCCCCAGTTTTTCCTCTCTTTTTCTTGAATGTGCCGGGGACGGGGAATATGATGTAGGTGGTGACCTGGTGCCAACGGCCTTGCCGCAGTGGATATATTGGTTCCCGTCAGATCACTGTAGTTAAGTGCTGTCGAATGTGGCCGGCACTTGGATGGGTGACCATCCGGGCTGCCATGCACTGGTGCCATTTCTTGGGGTGCACTCGGCCTCATGATGCCAATTGAGGAGTTACTCGACCGAATAGTAGCGGCTCCAGTCAAAGAAAACCATCATAACGACTGGGAGAGCGGTGTGCTGACCACATGTCCCTCCTATCTGCATCCTTAGCGGAGGATGACACAGGAATCGGATGATCTCGATAGGCCACCAGTGGCCTGAGAACGGAGTGCTTTCCCTTAGTGTGTCTTAAGAGGTTTCCATTCTCTCCACCTCTTCTTTTCTTAACACCTCCTTACGCCTCACACTGTCTTTCCAACTTACACCCTCTTCCAATGCATCCAGCCTCCTTTGCTCATCTTCTTGCAACGTCAAGGTATCTGCACTATATAAACTAAGCTCCGTGTATACGATTAGGCCAATCTTTTCCTTGGGCTTTTATTCAATGGTGTTTATAACAATTTCCTCACTTTGTTGTATGCTTCTTTGGCTCAATTCTATTTCTGTGTCACATTTTAGGTCTCCCGTCATAATATTTCCCAAGAACTTGAATTTTGCAACCTACTCTAATTGTTAGCCATCTGTTTTCCTCTCTCCTTTTCCTTCCAGTATCTAACCGCTGGAATTTTTTAAATTTATTTTCAGTCTGTATTCACAACTGCTTTTTAGACCTTCCATCATGTCATCAGTAAAACATACAAACCACTCTTTTACCTCCTACACACACTACCCTCATTGGTCATGCACTCTCCTATGATCTCTTCCAGGTAAATGTCGAACAGCATAGATGCAAGGCAATATCTTAGTGTGACTTTTTTCTATTCTTAATCCCTCCATCAGTTCTTCACCAACCAACTCTAGCTTTTTGCTTAAGACATAACTCCTTAAATAATTTTCTTTCTCTGCAGTCAAAGTTGTGTTTCCATAGTATACGCATGAATGTATCCCACCACACCCTATCAATAACTTCTTCCAAATCATCGCATTGTTGTTGTTGTTGTTGTTGTTGTTGTTGTCTTCAGTCCCGATACAGGTTTGATGCAGCTCTCCATGTTACTCTATCCTGTGCAAGCTTCTTCATCTCCCAGTACCTACTGCAACCTACATCCTTCTGAATCTGCTTAGTGTATTCATCTCTTGGTCTTCCTCTACGATTTTTACCCTCCACGCTGCCCTCCAATGCTAAATTGTGATCCCTTGATGCCTCAGAACAAGTCCTACCAACTGGTCCCTCCTTGTCAAGTTGTGCCACGAACTCCTTCTCCCCAATTCTATTCAATACCTCCTCATTAGTTATGTGATCTACCCATCTAATCTTCAGCATTCTTCTGTAGCACCACATTTCAAAAGCTTCTATTCTCTTCTTGTCCAAACTATTTATCGTCCATGTTTCACTTCCATACATGGCTACGATCCATACAAATACTTTCAGAAACGACTTTCTGACGCTTAAATCTATACCCGATGTTAAATTTCTCTTCTTCAGAAACGCTTTCCTTTCCATTGCCAGTCTACATTTTATATCCTCTCTACTTCAACCATCATCAGTTATTTTACTCCCCAAATAGCAGAACTCTTTTACTACTTTAAGTGTCTCATTTCCTAATCTAATTCCGTTAGCATCACCCGACTTAATTCGACAACATTCCATTATCCTCGTTTTGCTTTTGTTGATGTTCACCTTATATACTCCTCTCAAGACACTGTCCATTCCATTCAATTATTCTTCCAAGTCCTTTGCAGTCTCTGACAGAATTACAATGTCATCCGCGAACCTCAAAGTTTTTATTTCTTCTCCATGGATTTTAATACCTACTCCAAAATTTTCTTTTGTTTCCTGTACTGCTTGCTCCATTTACAAATTGAATAACATTGGTGAGAGGCTACAACCCTGTCTCACTCCCTTCCCAACCACTGCTTCCCTTTCATGCCCCTCGACTCATAACTGCCATCTGGTTTCTGTACAAATTGTAAATAGCCTTTCGCTCCTCGTATTTTACCCCTGCCACCTTTAGAATTTGAAAGAGAGTATTCCAGTCAACATTGTCGAAAGCTTTCTCCAAGTCTACAAATGCTAGAAACATAGGTTTGCCTTTCCTTAATCTATTTTCTAAGGTTAAGTCATAGGGTCAGTATTGCCTCACGTGTTCCAAAATTTCTGCGGAATCCAAACTGATCTTCCCCGAGGTCGGCTTCTACCGGTTTTTCCATTCATCTGTAAAGAATTCGTTTTAGTATTTGGCAGCTGTGACTTAGTTTAAACTGATAGTTCGGTAATTTTCACATCAGTCGACACCTGCTTTCTTTGGGATTGGAATTATTATATTCTTCTTGAAGTCTGAGGGTATAATATCCACTGTCTACCTCTCCACCTTACTTTGGTCCCACCAAGTACATCCAGTTTTATTTTGTCCCTCTCATGTATATAATTTTCTACTTTGTCTTTGTGCAGAAGTGTCAAAACATTCCATGTTCCAACCTTTATGGTTTTCCCTTACATCAATTTACTCCATGGCAGGGGAGTGTGAAGCAGGTCTTTCACCAGATTACTCAGTGGCTGCACAAGAAGATGAAGGGAGTTTCGAGGGTAGAGCATATAAGAGGATAAAGAGAGAGAGAGTTGGGGGGGGGGGGGGGGGCACACGAGTAAAGGAAAGTGGTGGAATAAAGGAGAGGGGAAGGGCGGAATCTTTTACTGTCCCTCTGCCCTCCCCCTCTCCTTGACTCTCCATGTCTCCAAAAGGTAAAAACAGTTAGTAGAGAAAAACACGAAAGTCATGAGGAGCAAGAGGAACTGTTAGGAAACAAACATTATTTTGTTCTACGCAATATGGTACAAGGGTAAATTTTGAATGCAGTGTTAGCAGGCCTTCTATGATAGCTGGAGTGAGGGAAATACATCAAACTGTGCAGTAGGTAGGGGCAGATGGTTACCAAGCACCACTGGAGTGGTACCGAGCACATTGTTGCTGTATGAGCCTTTAAACGCTACAGTGACAGTTTGGCAGCTGCACGACAAGAGTTTCACCTACACTATCAGAATCTCCCTCATTGTCAAAATCCCTCATCACTGCAATCACAATGTGGGATTGGAATTTTGAAAAGACTGGTTTAGTTTTGAAGACAACCCCGAGTGGAGTTGTATGTACCCTTGAAACTGCCAGAGTTGCCACAGAAGGTGACATTGTCATTCAGTGTGAAAAATTGCCTTGTAACTGGAGACATTAGAGCATTAAAAGAATACTGCTTCAGTTTCAATTTCATCTGAACAAACTTCAGATTGCGCAACAGCTCTACCCTAATGACTGTGTTCAGTGTCATTAAATTTGCTAATGTCAGTAAAGATGTAAACTTGATTCAATATCTTTAGGTCCAATGAAGCACATTTTTATTTCAGTGGTTTCATGAAAAAGCCAAACTGAACTCAAGAAAACACCACCCCCCTTCATCAACATTCATTAAAAAGCAACAAAATTACCATAGTGCATGCAGTGAACTGTCAAGGGGTTACAGACCCTTCCTTTTTGACAATGGATGTGGTGTGCTGTCACTGTGGTATCTAAACGTATTTCAGCATGTTAGAAACATTTATGGCACCATGACTACATACATTCCAAATCTTGATATTCAGCACACCTGTTTTCAAAAGAGTGGAACCACTTCACATACTTCTGCTCTATGGCAGTAGTAAAAAGTATGTTTGGGCATCATGTAATTTCCAGGAAGGCTAAATATATATGGCTCTTGAGCTTTCAGTCTGTGACTTTTTTATGGGGGTCATCTGAACAGTGCCATGTACCAAGAATGCCAGCTCAGCTCTGTACACAGGTTGAAAATGAAATTGTTCTTGCAGGTGACAAATTGCACTGCACTCAAGAAAATCTACAGCAACTGTTGTTTATCAGTCATAGGCTAGCTACATATGCTGCCAGTATGGTGTTGTCACTCTGCAGGTTTTGCCAAGCGATGCCCTCCAATGAATTAGTTTCTGCGGCTGGTAGGAATACGTTCTGAATGAAATGTTGATGATTATTCTTTCCCATTTTCCCAGATTTTGAGATGCTGATTACAAGATTTTTGCAACTAAACAGTACATTTTCTATTTTTGGTCCTCATTTGCCCTGCAGTCCTTGAAGACAGATATACAGCTGCAGAAACAATAAACCACTCATACTTATCACTGGCATTATCAGAAATGAATGTGTCATTGCACACATTGGTTGGGCAACCGACTCAGTCTTTTTTTCACCTCGAAATGATAAAGTGCAGTGTACACACAGCTCTTTCAGAAACCTGACTGATCACCATTATAAACAGCAGTTGCAGGGATAACAGCAAGTTTCGTCTTTACGTCAGCTATGAATTTCTCTATAGCATTGTCTAACACTGGCAACTGCTCCACACATTTACTTGGTACATTTGTGACTTCCTATTCTGTACGACTTCTTGAAAATGTGAAGACAGGTCATCAAAGTCTGTAAATTAGCAATGTTCAAATCAGATGCAACTTGGAGGGCCCAGTCTCAGAGATCTCCATTGGTAACAGTGCACAGCCTCTCACGAGCAGTTCCAAATCTTTCGAACAGTTTTTTATTCAGATGGTTTCGAGTTTTCATTTGGCGCATATTTCTTACTTCATGCTATTCATTCTTCCATTTGTACAGTCCACGCTCCAATTTTACGAAACAATAACACCTTTGCACACTGCGTAACTTCAAGCATTCTTTCCCCTCCTTCATTTAACCAATATTTCACTGTCTTTTCTATGTCACTGAAAGCTGTTGCAGTACACATTTTTTTTTGGCTTCAAAGGTATTCTTCTTCAGAACTGTTACTGGCACAACCGACATCGTTCGAACCACAATTCATGGTATCAACACACTTATTTTCTATTTCTTCTAACATAGCCACAATTTCAAACGAAATGTTGATATCATTTGAATGAATGTCAAAGAAATCAACTAACAAATGGCACATATGTATGTCTTCAGGAGAAGTAGGCGATTTCAGCTGCAAATCACGTTTTCATATTACATCATTGCTAAACTGAGAACATAAATTGGATTTCACATTATTGTGAAACTGGAAGGAAAAAAGGGTACTACTTACAGGCATGCCTTAAGAAAGCACAATAAATATTAATTCAGCTTTATCTGTACTGTCAATATTTACCAATACTGCAAAAACTAACTGATAATTTGTAACAGATGTTACTTGAATTGCAAGACTGGCTAATTCGAGAGAATAGTAACTGTGTACTGTAGTGTGAGAGAAACTATCAACAAACAGTAACCTGAAATGTCCTTTACAAATTATGATCAGGTTGTGTTGCGTTTCCTGTTAACAAATATACCACCGAACTCCATTTTGTGTGTGTGTGTGTGTGTGTGTGTGTGTGTGTGTGCCTAGTTGTGCATGTGCAGTTGCTACAACGCCAGTAGGGGTGTACATTTCTACCACTACCCGGCAGGCTGAGAATTTGGCAATTTTCAGCTATTTTTTTAAGTACTCGCAATGCCTCTTAGCAGCTAAAATGTGGACAGTGTATTTCTTTTGTTGTCTATTTCCTGTGTAAAAAAATTTCAGAGCAAGTTTTAACATGTCTTATTGGACCATTTGCTAGTTAGATTTGTAAAGATCTGTATCAATTTTACATGACTGCAAGAGCTATATTCAATAGCTGTCAATAACTAACGCTCTTCCGCATTCACTAAAGGAAGGAGTAAGTACCACCCGATCTACAATGAATGAAAATTATTATTGTAGGAGAAAATGACAGCTTTTTGTAGTGCAATGGAAACAATGTTGGACTTACTGTATGATAAAGTCCAATTTCTAGGTTATTTATTTACAAAAGAAATTAAATTTCACAAATTCAAAAAAGTAACAATTATTTAAGCGTATAAACTGAATAGTTTCATTCATACTAATATTATAAATGCAAAAGCAAGTGCAGCCACGAGTAACAGCTAATATGTGAGTAGTTAACCTCTCATTCTTTTGTTTTATACCTAAATGAAATTTGCGTCCTTACCATGAGAGCTTTTATAAGCTCCTCCGGTTCCGGAGGATCTCCAGATGGTGTATGTGGTGATAGGGTAACGTGTAACTCTTTAGTCCCATCTACTTCAACTTCTGTTTCTGACTTTTTATGCTCCCTAGGCACAACTTTCACTTTTATTGTTTTCTCCTTCTTAGTTGGCTTTTCCACTTCAGGCACAAAACTTGGTGTTAACTTCACTTTCTTCTTTGGTGGAGTTGGCTCTCTATCCGGTGGTTCTAAGAACAATGACAACAGCAATAAAAATACAGCAAAATATTTTAACAACACATATTTCTTACAATAACTTTCAAAAAATCTTTAGTACTGTGAAGTTAGCTAATTTTTCTGACACCTATTTGAACCTAAACAATTCCAATTTTAGCTGAAAATTATATCATTACAATCACACCACATATAAACTTAAGCAGCCCTGCAACATAAAGAAAACAATATTTTCTTCTGAAGAAATCTCACACTTGCCCAATGGTGTCTCTGCTGCCTAGCTGTTAATCAACATAAGCTGAAGACCTCAAACATTTTTTGCAACTTCTACCAATCAAATAATTTTGCAAAGCACAGTAACAGTATTGATTTCTGTATATAATTTGCTTGCACAGAGTTATAAATATTTTATATGAAAATGAGGAATGAACCATCTTAGGAACCACCTCAGCATAATTTTAATTTATACAATTTAGACGAGACCATGTGCAACTACTGCAAGCACTGTGGCTGTGTAAGCACAAAGCTGTGCAGCTGTGTTATGGGCTGTACTAGTGCAGTGCAAGTATGAAATTATATTTCTTAGAATTTGTGGCCTCAGTGAGACAGCGACAAGATCGTACAAAGGTGGTGCCATAAAGAGTGCCAACACTCTTCAAGATAAATTTGATCAAGCTCTTGATATGCTTTATACCAGCAGCAGTCTGCATCATGTGATCTCTCCTTTCCACTCATGGTCAGATAATTTTACCTGAAGTTACTGAAAGAATAGTTTGGTCAACAATGTTTTAATAAATAAGAAGAAAACAATGAGATATAAGACTGGAAGACAAATAGAATGCAAGTATTTGGAAGCCTACCTGTCGTAACACAGTAAATGTGCGCAAAATACTAACAGTAAAATTGATCACAGTATATGTACATCACATATAGTGAACTCTGAAAAGTACAGTAATACAGCCCTAAGGTGGAGCAACAAACATAATATCCACAAGAGGATGGGGTGGGACATGGGTTTTTTAGAAGAGGCAATAAATGGACTTCTGGATAAAAAGCAGTAGCATCTTTAAAAAGGAGCATATGTGAAATTGCTACGTTTCTGGAAGTTAATGACAATGTGGATTGCAGTGTCCATGAAAACAACTCAGCCAAACATTTACATCCTCAGTAATGGCCTCAATAGAGATGGTTCACATGGTCCATATATCTTTTAACATATTACCATTAAGATGCACCACTGACTGGCCGCTTGGCTTCGTGGTATTCGACTGAGCTCCACTCAGTGTTCTGTCTGCTGGATAACTATATGGCAGATTATGTGCTACCTGTACACATGACAGAGTGTTAAGAGTAGTACCATGTGTGCTTAGTTATCAACCAGCCATACCACTGGACTGTCTCAGTACAGTTCTTGCCACTGACTGCGATTCAACATATTTTAGTAGCAAACTGGAGATTCAGTGCTTTCTCTATTTTTACTTCGTATAGCAAACATTCCCAATCCCAAATCCAGTTGAGGTCACTAAGTTTAAGCAATATATAGGGATAATTTTATACACAAAATAAAAAAAGAAATAAAATTATGAGCGACAATGACGGCAAATCATCTAATAAGAAAAGCATTGGTAACAACAATAAGAATACCAGTTAGCGTTGGAGCAGTTTCTGGAATAATGTCAGCCAGCAGTGATTATTCCAATGGCCTTTTTCTTTGGGAATATTTTGCTTGATTTAAGGTTATAGATCGATATATTCTAAGGCCACCTTTTTGTGCTGGTCAATCCAGATATTTTCCTGTTTATTACATGAACTAAGTCTTAGGACTGTCTTTTACTGAAATTTAAGAGCTATGTACACACATTTTCAAAGTCAAATGATGTTACTGCATCTTGTTTGAATTTATACGAGAGCAAGAAGTAACAGAATCAGTTACATTACACAATATTTGTGAATCACTGTGGGTTAAGCTACAAGTGTAATTTTGTACTCCGTTAGTGTTAGGAATCGTATGCAGATAAAGTAATCTGTGAATGCAACTTCCTGCCAGATTAAAACAGTGCAACAGACTGGATTGGGACACAAACCTGGGACTTTTGCCTTTCATGAACAACTGCTACACTGCATCCCTGTACCGCTACTAGTCATTTCTTTTACTGCTGCACTTGCAAGTAAAGTGAGGGAAAAATGACTTCCTATATGCCTCCTTATGGGCCCTAATTCCTTGTTCTTATCTTCATGGTTCTCACACAAAATGCATTTCGACAGAAGTAGAATCATTCAGCAATCAGCTTCAAAGACCAGTTCTCTAAATTTTCTCAATAGCGTTCCTTGAAAATAATTCACCTTCCCTCCAGGAATTGCTATTTTAGCTCCCCAAGCATCTCCGTAATACTTATGTGTTGTTTGAACCTACTGGAAACAAGTCTCGAAGCCCTCTTCTGAACTGCTTCAATATCTTCCTTTAGTCTTTGTGCTGATCCCAACACTAGCAATTCCAATAACTGGTTGCCCCAGAGTCCTAGATGCAGTCTCCTTTACAAATGAACTACAGTTTCCCAAAGTTTGCCCAATATATAGAAGCTGACCATTCACCACCAGAATCCTCTCATGTTCGTCCCATTTCATATCAATCTGCAATGTTACACCCAGATGCTTAAATAGTACGACTGTGTAAAGTAGCGAGCTACTAATGCTGTATCTGAACATGGGTTTGTTTTTGCTAGTCATCCACATCAATTTACATTTCTTTTACATTTCGAGCCTGTCACCTCTACAGTCCCTACAACTACACCACCTTCCACTTTCCCATACACCACAGCATCACCTGCAGACAACTGAATATTTCTAACCACCCAACCCACCAAATCATTTGCATTTAGTGAAATTCTCCTGCATATTTTATGGGATGAGCACTCACGGAAGAAAAGATACTGTCAAAAACTGGCTTAGCCACAGCCTAGCAGATTGTTTCCAGAATGAAGTGGAGTACAAGCTGATTTGAAGTGATGAGGTAGGTTGCGAGTCTGTAGGATACTTGCCAGTGTTAGGCAAAAGTCCAAGGTTCAAGCCATGGTTGGGCACAATCTTTTAATCTTCCAGGAAGTTCCCAGAATGAGATTTTCACTCTGCAGTGGAGTGTGCGCTGATATGAAACTTCCTGACAGATTAAAACTGTGTGCCTAAGCGAGACTCGAACTTGGGACCTTTGCCTTTCGCGGGCAAGTGCTCTATCAACTGAGCTACCCAAGCATGACTCACGCCCTGTCCTCACGGCTTTACTTCTGCCAGTGTCTCGTCTCCTACCTTCCAAACTTCACATAAGTTCTTCTGCGAACCTTGCAGAACTAGCACTCCTGAAAGAAAGGTTCGCAGAAGAACTTCTGTGAAGTTTGGAAGGTAGGAGACGAGATACTGGCAGAAGTAAAGCTGTGAGGATGGGGCGTGAGTCGTGCTTGGGTAGCTCAGTTGATAGAGCACTTGCCCACGAAAGGCAAAGGTCCCAAGTTCGAGTCTCGGTCCGGCACACAGTTTTAATCTGTCAGGAAGTTCCAGGAAGTTTCCAAATGATTGCACACCGTCCTGTGGAGTGAAAATTTGTTGCAGAATCTGTGTTACAGGTTGCAAGGTAGAAGCCATTAAAGCTATTAGGTCTATCCTTACAACAACTTTGTATGGTTAACACAGGCATCGGAAGCTACACACAGCTGCAACAGGAAATAAAATTTCTGAAGTACTCCATATACCACAGCATCACATATACAGTCCTTCATCACACCTGTTAAAATACACAGTTCTCTGCTTGGCATGCCATGGATGCAGTGAAAGCCTGGTACTGAATATACAGCTTGGCTGCCATGGCACTTCCCTAATCCACAGTCTACTATGTATCGCCACTTCAGGCTGCAGATATGCTTATCAACCCAAGATCGCTCTACCCCTACAACAAATTTATAAATGCCTTTTCTAGGCTGACTGATTCACACTTCAGGTTTAATCACCATGTCTTACTCATTAAGTAATTTTTAATTAGTGTAAGAAGTACAGCTACATACAATGACTAGCCAAAACATTATGACCACTGCCCACCACAAATTTCAATGCCACCTGGTGATGTAAGGCACTTGCAGTAAGAAAAATATATAAGTGGATGAATGGGGAATCATTCTAGCAATGATATGGACTTCAAATGGAGTAATACACTGACATAAATGACTTTGACAAAGGGCAGATTGTTACAGCCCAGCAGAGCAAACTGCAAACTGAGAAGCTTGATGGCTGTTCCCAGGCTACAGTGATGAGCATCTATAGGAAGTGGCTGAAGGTCAGAGAAACGATAAGTGGGCAATATTGTTCTGTGCAGCAAGATAGGTGTCAAACTGTGGTAGATTTGTTGACAGTACAATGCTGGTGCAGGCTCAATTTTTTTGGAGCACACTATTTAGTGCACATTGTTGACCCAATGGCACTGAATTATGTTTGCAGTAGGCACAGTGTCATCAAGAAATGACAATGGATCAACCAAAATGTGTCGTCTGATTGGGGGAATCACATTTCTTGTTGCACAAGGTCAACAGCTGTGTCCTGTAAACTTACTGCCCAGGCAAAGTGCTGCTTGAAATGTCCAGCAAGCCACAGATGCAGTCCAGTGACCGTAATGTTATGCTATAAGAGACATTCACTTGGGTTTGCATGAAAGTTGTGTTTGTAATCAAAGGCACCACGACAGCTGTGGACTGCATGAAAATTACTGCAGAAATACACCTGCACCCCTTCATGTTGATGCATTTCTTGGTGGTGATGGAATCTTCCAGCAGGATAAATTTCCATATCATAAGGCTGTAATTGTCCAACCTTGTTTCAAGGAAGATGATAAAGAACCCACTTTTATCTCTTGGCCACCAAATTCACGTGACTTGAATTACATGCAGTGCAACTGGGACACTGCAGGGCACCAACTTCATGCCCAAAAACCACTGACCCGTGACCTGTGTGGAGATATCTGGTGCTACATACTTCCAGAAACCTACCAAAAACCAATAGAAAGTTCAGTTAACTTGTCAAATAAGTACCATGCAGAATCGCTGCTGTTTTGCGTTCCAAAGGAGAACCAACACACTATTATACTGTGTAATGTTTTGGCTCAATCAGTGTAGCTCCTGCACACAAAAGCAGAAATGCCACTGAATATTTATTTGGTATAAATGTAGTATGTTCCTCACTCCCAGACAACAAAACTTGTTGTTGTTGTTGTTGTTGTTGTTGTTGTTGTTATTATTTTGAGCTTTTCCTCATTACAGAGGTTTATCTCCAACATAATAATTTATTTGGAAATTACAATATAAACAATAACCGTTCTTAAACTATATTCTCAAAATATTTCTCCAGGTGTTTCGATCTTGTGTGTCTTCTTCCTCTGCACCCATTCTCCTCATTGTGTGCTGTACATTTTGGATCCAGGTGGTCATAGGGCGTCGTCTTCTTCTTCTTCTTCTCCCCGCCGGTTCCCACTCAAGTATCAATTTTGGTATTCTGGTTTTCTCCATCAGTCGCACATGCCGGTACCACTGTAATTTCTTCCTATCCATTACATCATATATTCTTTTTTTTATTTCAATTCTCCTTATTACTTCAGTGTTCCTTATCTTTTCTATCCTGGAGATTCTTGCCGATCTTCTCCAAAAGTCCATCTCTAGAGCTTGTAATTGATGTTTCTGATTTCAATGGAGATTTAGAACTGACTGTATTATAATGCACTTAAAAGCTATTTCCTGTTATTCATCCTTCAGACACAGTGTCACCTAGCATCTACATGAAAATCTAGTGACTTGGAACTGTTGATGACACATGTAAGGATATTTTTGTTGTGTTCTTTCCTCAAGCACTAAGAGGAAACCCTCTCCCACATTCATCATAAAATAAATTTTGCCTACAATCTATTGAAGTGTTAATGAAAATGGTCAAATCTGTAAAGTGTCATTACAATATTATATGAATACCTAAACAAGAGTCCATATGTTTACATATATTTTATTAAAAAGGCTGAGTACACTATTTGTGGATGAGCAAGAAGAGACAAAAAATAGTTTATGTACTTTTTATTCTCTCTATGAACTGGATTTGGAAATCAAATACCACCAAACATAAGTGTGACCACTACATCAGTCAACAAAAATACATGTTCTACGAGAATATGTGACTGTAGGATACACGAGTGGAAGTATAGTGGTGGAGTCCTGCAGAGCTGCGGGATGCTAACAAGACATCATTCAATTAACAGACATTTATTTCCAAGCCTTTTATGATCACTCTGCCTTCATCCCAGTGTTACCAAGCAGTGACCATGCTGAGCTGAAGGCACAAGGTAGCACATTAGGAATCTGCAGGCAGAGGCTCTGGCATTGTCTGA
Organism: Schistocerca gregaria; assembly: GCF_023897955.1. NCBI lineage: Eukaryota > Metazoa > Arthropoda > Insecta > Orthoptera > Acrididae > Schistocerca > Schistocerca gregaria. Next base: position 948,149,375 of record NC_064922.1, read on the forward strand.
GGTCAGTGTGGCAGCCCCTCCATAGGAGGGTCTGGTGACGGGCGACTCCCTACAACCCAGCATGACTGTGCACACCTGTCAAAGCCATGCTCTCATTGCATGAAGCTGTATTTGGGCTTGGTCCGCCCCTGTTGTTGGTTGTCAAGATGGTGTGCAGACAGAAGATTCAACGGCAACACAAAGGACAGCGTGAGAAGTAAACCCTGCATCAGCAAGTGATGCGGTACTTCTATTGACCAGGAGTTGCAGCACAGTGGCCCTGCTCCCAAGTCTAGCAGCTCGTGAACAGGCAGATCAATTCATTCACGGAAGATCAGCCTGGCCATCATCTTCAGTCAGTCACCATTGTCACCAACAGGAATACAGCTCACAGGATTGAAGTTCCCTCCACAGATACTTGCACTCACAGCAGTGGACTCCAGGGTGGTGGCAGTTGTAGACACCGGACATTCTAAAACTAGTGGAGCTGACCTTCCATCGGTATCACTGATGCAGATGAAATGACCTAACTTTGAAAGAGTAGAAGGAAGGTGAAGGTGGCCTAAACTTCAGAGCATTCCATTATACAAAGTTTGAAGCCTGAAAGATGTTCTTGTGTCATACTCCTAGGTGGTTAATACATGTAGCTCTGTTACAGAAGAGTGTCGAGTCAGCTCGGTGTAGATGTTAAGGCACTGTAATCAGGCGTTCCTGACATTCTATACCACACACTATGAGGCAATATGCTCTCTGTCTGTACTTCAGTTCTTCCAAGTGTAGAGACTGGTTATGCCAACGTAGCATGCTCAGCAGACACATTCTGCTTAGTTTCATCCCAGCCAGTTCTAACGAAATTTTATTCCTACCTTTAATTACTATATCCTGCTGTGCAATGAAGTCATCAATTAGAAGTCTGGCCATTGTCTCCTGAAATACATGTTTAGTCTTTTTCAGCCACCAGGATGCACTGGTCAAGTGCAAGTTTTCAATTAACATATAATAAAAGAATGTCTCAAATACAATAACCATTGTAGTTGTTACACTACCAAATGTAACTAACATTGTGAGTCAGACAGACTTCACATCTTATTATTTCAAAATACAAGTTGCCATAAACACAAATGTCCACCTACTATTACCTTCAATTGTACAAACAAATTGTTTCAGGAACACAATACAATGTTTTCACCCAGTCTTGGATGTGAATCCTAGTTCAAAGACCACATTATGCATGTAGTCTGAAAAGTTCTCAATCTGACAGTGAAAATGAGAATATTTACAAATATCTTTTGATCTTTGACAACAGTCCCTTTAACATTCATCCGCTTCATCCAGCAGTGTTCCAATGAAATTACTCCATGTCTGTAATATTCTTCAGGAATTGCTGCAAAATACTTTTACACGACAGCAGTCACTTCTCGGTTGACAGAAAAACCCTGATCAGCAAGGAAAGCTTAAACACTAGATCGCGTGTTAAGTCTGAAGGAGCTAAATCTAATGAACATAACAGATGTTCCAACACTTCATAGCACACATACCTCATTTTCCCCATTTATAATGTTACATATATGTAGGTAAGCAATTTGGCCACCTGGAAGGGGTGTAATGGGAGGTGAAGTTGTTGTACAGCTGTCTGTTTAGTGGGCTCAAGACTCAGGGCACATCACGGCAGGTCTGGCTATGCGACTGGTGTGGGTGAGTCCATGTACAAAGAAAGACGAGCTGTGTGGATGGAAATGGGTAAATCCCAATGCTGGGAATTTAAACGGCTGTTGCTCGCATGGCCTTAGTGCAAAACATGCACCAAAAATAGTAGAGTCAGGCAAGCTGAAAGATGGCTTCTTAATACGTCTTTTAGAATCTTTAATAATTTAGTCAAGTATTACAGCAAATCTGAATACATTATCCACTTCAGAAAAATGTGGCATGTACACTAGCAATAATATTTTCAGTATCTATGGAGCTACAGAATTTAATATTTCACAGTGAATAAAAATTTTTGCAGCAGACCTTTGCATCAATAAAGCTTCATGCGATCTTAGCAAATGGTATCTCAGATGATAGCATTGCATGATGGCTATCATCCCAGTAAGCTAAGCATTTGCACCTATAGTCAATGTGGATAGATTGCTACTTATGACAAAGATGACGCATTAAGTGATCACAAGTGATAGTTGCATTTCGGTTGGAGTTGGCGATCATGTGTGTATGAGGTGTGCTTGCTTGTGTGTATGAATGGTGTGCGTCTCAATAATAGATAAGGAAAGTTGCTACTCACCATATAGGATGCTGAGTCGCGATAGGCACAACAAAAAGATTCACACAATTATAGCTTTCGGCCATTAAGACCTTTATCAGCAAACACACACACACACACACACACACACACACACACACACAGATAACTGAAACCACACTGCAAGCAGCAGCACCAGTGCATGATGGTAGTGGCGACTGGAAAGGGAGAGGGGGTTATAAGGAGGAGGCTGGGGAGGGCGGGGGGGGGGGGGGAGGGGGGACACAGTGAAGTGTTGCAGTTTAGGCAGAGGGCAGGAGAGAAGGTCCAGAGGGGGGGGGGGGGGGGGGGGGGGGAAGGAGAAAGGAGAGAAATTAAAAGACTGGGTGTGGCAGTGAAATGACGGCTGTAGTGCTCGAATGGGAACAGGGAGGGGGCTGGATGGGTGAGGATACTGACAAATGACGGCTGAGACTAGGAGGGTTACGGGAACATAGATGTATTGCAGGGAAAGTTCCCACCTGCACAATTCAGAAAAGCTGGTTTTGGTGGGAAGGATCCATATTGCACAGGCTGTGAAGCAGTCACTGAGTCAGACCTGCAACACAGTCATGAACCTTTCCTCTAAAAGCCTTAGTCCCACAGAAATATCAGTCCTTACCAAAGGCCTCACCTTTTTCCCCACTCCCAAATTAAATCATGCAGGACTTGTTAAAGACCTTCTCTCCTTCTCCCGGTCCCTACAGTGGAAACACTTTTTCGCCACCAACCCGACCAGCCAGACTCAACCGAAGACCAATAGACTCAACCGAAGACCAATATTGAACCTTGCCTAACTCAGTTCACTCCTCTATCCAACTGTGATCCATCCCCACTGCCTCCAAACCACCCCCTGTTAACTTTCCAGAGTTTCTTAACCTTGTACCGTGCCTCACCATCATTCCCCAAATCAGTCAACATGCAAACTAACCTTACATCTGCAGAAAGAACTGCAGTCCACCATCAAAAAACTGATCCCAACCTTATAATCCTACCAGCAGACAAAGGCTCCTTCATTGTTGTTTTGAATAGTAAGGATTACCTGGTGGAAGGACCCCTTCAGCTGTCAGATTACCTACAAACAAATCCGGGGTACGGCTATGGGTACGCACATGGCACCATCCTATGCCAACCTATTCATGGGCCATCTAGAGGAATCCTTCCTAAAAACCCAGAATCCTAAACCCCTCAACCGGTTCAGATTCACTGATGACATCTTTGCTATCTGTATTGAAGGTGAGGACACCTTATTTACATTCCTCTAGAACCTCAACAACTTCTCCCGAATTTGCTTCACCTGCCAACAAGCCACCTTCCTAAATGTTGACCTCCGCCTCAGAGACAGCTACATCAGTACCTCCGTCCATATCAAATCTACAAACCACCAGCAATTCTTCCACTTTAAGAGCTGCCACCCATACTGAAAAGTCCCTTCCATACAGCTTAGCCACCCATGGTTGTCGCATCTGCAGAGACAAGCAGTCCTCTCAAAATATACCGAGGGTCTCACTGAAGCCTTCACTGACTGTAATTATCCTCCCAACCTTGTAAAAAAACAAATCTCTTATGCCTTATCTTTCCAGTCTCCCACCACCTCCCACAGTCCCACAGTTTGGCCACAGGAGCATTCCCCTCTTAACTCAGTATCATCTGAGACTGGAGGAACTGAATTACATTCTCTGTCAGTGTTTCGATTGCCTCTCATCGAGCCCTGAAATGAGAAATTTCCTTCTCACTATCCTTCCCACCCCTCCTACAGTGGTATTCCGCCGTCCACCGAACCTTTACAATATACTTGCCCTTCATTACACAACCCCTGCTCCCAATCCCTTACCTCATGGCTCATACCCCTAGATAGACCTAGATGCAAGACTTGTCCCATACATCCTCCTACCTACACCTACTCCAGTCCGGTCACTAACACCACCTGTCCCATCAAAGGCATGGCTACCTGTGAAACCAGTCATGTGATTTACAAGCTAAGCTGCAACCACTGTGCTGTATTCTATGTAGGCACAACAACCAACAAGCTGTCTATCCGCATGAACGGTCGCCGACAAACTGTGGCCAAAAAATAAGTGGACCACCCTGTTGCTGAACACTCTGGCAAACATGATATCCCTCATCTCAATGACTGCTTCACAGCCTGTGCCATATGGATTCTTCTCACCAACACCAGCTTTTCTGAGTTGCACAGGTGGGAACTTTTCCTGCAATACATCCTACAATCCCGTAACCCTCCGGGTCTCAACCTTCGTTAGTCACTGTCCTCACCCATCCAACCCCCTCCCTGTTACCATTCCGGCACTACAAAGCTGTCATTTCATCGCCACACCCCCAGTCTTAATTTCAATCCTTTCCGCTACTTCCCCCCCCCCCCCCTCTCCCCACCTTCTCTCCAGTCCTCCGTCTAAACTGCTGAACTGCAGCACTTCACTGTATGCCACCCCCACCATGCTATCCCTCCCCCTCTCCACCCCAGCCTCCTCCTTACCCCAACCCAGTCATCACTCTCATCATGCACTGGTGCTGCTGCTCACAGTGTGGTGTCAGTTATCTGAGACTGCAGGTGTGTGTGTGTGTGTGTGTGTGTGTGTGTGTGTGTGTGTGTGTGTGTGTGCGCGCGCGCGCGCGCGCGCATTGCTAGCAAAGGCCTCGATGGCCGAAAGCTATAACTGTGTGCCTATCGTGACTCAGCATCCCCGCTATATGGTGAGTAGCGACTTTCCTTCTCCAATATTGTTACATCCCATCCTGGATTTTCTATTGTTTGAATGATGTGTGTGTCTTCTTCTGACGAAGGCTCTGGTCAAAAGCTTCATGTAAGAGTCTTAACTGTGCCTGTCTGCAACTTAATGTGTCATCTTTACGGTAAGCAGCAATCTATCTTTTACTACACTGTCGATATTCCTACCTGTAGTTTCCATTATTTGATTTCATTTGTATCTATTTTATTTATTGACTTATAATATCTTTTTTATTATGCGAATGTTTGTCACATAATATTCTTCACAATTACACAGCAAATGAATACAGCATGAATATGTCACATACTGTCATACTTGTATCCATTGAATAGCTTACAAGTCAATCGCATGTGCTAGAGAACACCACAATTGAAAAGAGAACAAAAAGACTTCTGTCAAGAAGGCAAAATAACTGTTTAAGCAATATTTAATGACAATTCATTGCTATTTAATGTGAGCACAATTGCACAAGACTATTAACTTATTTACTTGTGAACAAACCTTTATTTGTAATTATTGTGAATGAGCTTCGTGTGACAGTATATTCACAGCATTTCTTTATTTAAATATTGTTGTAATATATCAGTTTAGTCTGGGAAGTGGCCAAGTTGAGCCAAATAATGTCTGTGGAACTTACGAACAATTTTTGATGGGGGCATCCTTCAGCCAACAGAAAAGCAGACATAAGCTGAACAATACAGCAGTCAAGTAGAGACTAGGACTTTCAGTGAAGAGCTTAAGGGAGCGATTCTAGATACTTGGGATGTTCGCTCTGGAAGAAGGCAGACTTAGCAGTGGTATCTTGTGGTTTTTGATGGAGTGCGTGATAAATTCTGAGAGGTTAATGGCAATGAAAGTAGACATGTGCAGCTCGACCCTACAAATACACTGAGCTATTATTTATTTAACAGAGCCGTGCGTAGCCCAAGCACATACAATATGAGTAACCGCAGGTAAGGGTGCAACTGGTTTGCTTGTATGGGATGCTGTTTAGAAGACCAGAAAACTGTTAGGTGCTGCCACAAATGTGAGGTTTTCTAGTTTGGTATACAAATCCAATCCCTTTAGAATTACAACCGTAATTCTAACACTTTACAATATTCTGTAATCCAGGTCACAAATCTATTGCATGATAGGCAGTTAGTTTGGGGGCTCTGAACAAAATTGTAGGTGTTAGGATTGGTAGCAGGAGTTAGGCATGGTATTTGGCAGGGAATGAAGACAAAGGTTATGCAGAGGCATGTTGAGTCTGAGTCTGGAGCAGCCAGCAGGAGTGGAGACTGAGGCTGGCAACAGCAGTGCTGGCCAATGGAGGTGACTTTGTTCATCAGTGTCGACGTCACCAGGCTTTACATATTCGGCAGCAGCAACATAGTAGAAGCAGCCAGCATGACCAATAAGTTAAGTACATGCACTGATAGCTCTAATATGTGTGAACCCACATGGCCGTCTTCAGTGATCAAGCCCAAAGCCCACGACGACTGAGAAACTACCCAGTCTTAGTGGTTCCGGTAATGCTAGAGGGTCAGTTAGTCCTAAATCTGAATGTGATAGTGTTGAAATTGAACTTACTGATAGGTCTGTTAATCCAAAATGAGAGAGGGGAAGTAAACTTTCAGACAATACTTTGTCACAATTAATGAAAAATTTATATTAAAAACAATGATTCCAAGACTTACCAAGCGGGAAAGCGCCGGTAGATAGGCACAATTACCGGCGCTTTCCCGCTTGGTAAGTCTTGGAATCTTTGTTTTTAATATATTTTTCCCATGTGGGAAGTTTCTTTCTATTTTATTTACATCATCATTAATGAAAAATTTGCTAGAAATGCAGTCGAGATGGGGGCGCTGGGTACAGAGCTAAGTTCTGTAAAAATATGACTATGATCTGTAGGCACAAAAATTGAGAACACAGAGAGAAGTGTAGCAGAAAGTGTAAAACACGAGGAGAAGAAAATTAAATATCATATAGAAGGGGTGACTGATCCAAAGTTATAACTTATAAGGGCAGATGTGGGTAAGATTTTTGAGAGGACTAGACTGGTTAACACCAGAGTCCATAAAGTGGAAAGAGATTTGGAGGAAAAATTGTAAAAGACAAACGATGAGCCAGGTGATTATATTAAGAACTGTATGCACTGGCAAAATATGCTTGATGAAGAGCTCACTAAATTGGTTAACAATTTGTCACAGAGAGTAGTACAATACGAAAAGGAAGTTCCTGAAAATAGATAACATTTTGAATTGGGGTTAAATAAAGAAGCTGCACAGAGTGACCAGCAGATTGAATATGTATGAGCAGAATTAAATTCTTTAGCAATGACTGTCTGCTACTGTAATACATGTTCCAGGGGTTAATTCAGGAATGACAAAATGTTTTGCAAATGATCGAAAATACTGACCAGTTGATTTTCTTGCTGCATGTGAGAAGAACGTCAGAAGAATCAAAAATTAAGTTTGCTAAAAGACATCTTGAGAGCAATACACAATCACGGACAAGTTTAATGAGTGCTTCATTTACTATCTATGAAGTGTTTGAGAGTTGTTTCCTGAACAAATTCTCGAGTGAAGTGAAGCAAACACGAATCCAGAACGAATTCCTAAATGGACCGAGTTTCAAACATGGAAGTGACTCAATGAGGAAAGGAAATTAGTGATTGCCACATCTCAGGTCCGGAGACGGCAAAATAAACTGGAGTTGAAAAGGACATTATTTTAAAAATTCTGCAGGTGTCAAAAATTCAGCAAAGGAGCCACAAATGTTGAATGTGGAGGTTAAAAGAAATGGGGAATAATTTTGAGCAGTGCAGCTATAAAAGGGATGCAAGAAATGTGGTAAAATGTGTTGAGAACTTCGATGATGATATGGGACTGGGAAATTTATTTTGTGACAGGGAAGTAAATGATGGGCTGAATGAATGTATGTTGAATGATTTTGTGATCAACAGAGAGGCAGAGGTGGATCTGAATTTGGTGGATGGGAATGTATGATGAATTCCAACGAGGCACTAGGCGGCGGGGACAATTACGGTAATGTAGGCAATGAAACATAGTAATGTAGGTAACTATAGTACGTAGGTGAAAGTAATGCAGATGATTTTGTATCAGAGGAAGTAGCTGGAGCCGCCTATAGAGATGAACTTTGTGGTATATCAACGGAAGTATGTGAAGGCACTGCTGAAGAGCATAGCAGTAGTCTCATTGGCAAAGCAATAGTCTCGACAGCTGGAGTCAAATTTTATTATATATCGGTGGATGTGAGTGATTTATTGTTAAAAAGAGGTAAAGGTGATGTTTTAGGTGCTGGAGATGCGAAGCTGAAGCTACTGATTTAGATATCTGAAGAGGAAGGAATCTGTGCATTCATTTCTCTTGACAGAAGTGAAGTGACAGCTCTTGATGAAAACATGAATTTTGGGTGCATGCTGAGGTATGAACGTGGAAATGCATTCTACAGTATATTAAAACATAAAATGGGGGGAGGTGTCTGATAAGGGAGAAAATTTAAAGCAGAAAGGGTCAGATCTGAGTTTGGTAGAATTCATCCGTACTGTGAAATCTAGGGTGGAGCAACATATTAGCAGCAATTTGTGTGTTATATTGGTGGAAGTTGATGGAGTTGTAGGTGGTAATTTCTGTAATGTATCTATGGTTGTATTGGATGTTTTAAGCAAAGAACCTTACGAGTTAGGGGCAGATATTAACGGAGTTAATTGTGATAAAAAGTTTGCAGCAATTCAGCAGAAATAAGTGAGGTTTTATGTAAAGGGACGAGGTTTTAAGTTGTGCGGTTAATTTTGAAAATGTTGTAGCTACCGACATCATTAATTTGGAGACAGAAAACAGTACATTTGATTCTGAGGAGGACAGTAAAATGACAGATTTTGAGAACAATTCAAATCCTACAGATGATTCTCAGAGGCAGATCAGGAGAATATAGAAGTGGATATTAGGGAAACTATTTGTTTAGGAGATGATGATGGTACTGAATGGTAGACCAAGGTAGAAAGTGACTACTTGATAAAGTGACTGTAGATGGCAAGGAAAAACACTGAAGTTATTACTGCCTCACTGGTGGGTATGGCAGAAGTATAAAGTAGCAAAAGGTCTTGTAAAGAGGACGGAAAATCGGGGGCAAAGGAAATGTTTACTGAATTATTTGATTGTGAAAATGAGTTTGAGGGTTGGTCTGATGTTACAAAGTACACAATAGATATGGACGCAAAAGGATATTATAAATGATCTTTTCAGGGAGCAATGTTTATTGAGGGGGCAAAACTGAAAACTGAGCTGCATGTAAGTGAACTGATCAATGTTAATGAAGAAGATATTGTGCACCTCACAAAACAATAAATAGTGTTCTAGCAGTAGTCACAACTTTGTCTGTAAATGAAAGAAGCTGTTGGTGAAAGATGTAAGAGGGCTTGAATTTGAACAGATGAAAATTGGAAACAAGTGAGGTTCAAAAGATACTCTTACTGGTAATATAAATGTATGAGCTGACAGTGGTGGAGGTGCACCTGTAAAAGAACAGCATGTGTTTTAATATAAGTGTGTAAATAAATGTATTTAATGTGTAGTTTTCAAGAATTTTTGTGGTTATATTGTTTGTGTAAATGGTATATGTGGTGAATTTAAGATGTATGTAATGAAGTATGGACACACAACTTAGTGCAAGAAGGGAGTAAATATTGGCGGCACAATTCATGGTGCACGGAGATCGGCAGAGTGTAATTAGCTATGTACATGAGGAACAAAATTTGTGCAGTACGTAAGATCTGAGGGTGAAATTTCAAGAGGCTATTTAAGTGTATTACTTGTAGTGTTTTGAATGTATTTCTCATGTAATACATGTAGTTTATTTGTAATTACTGTTTGCACAAAATTAGGTGCTTGGAGGTCATCAGATTTCATAAAAATTCAAATTGTTTATGACAAAAGCACATGTGGTTAGACACAAAAAATATAGCAAACTTTTGAGGGTATATTATGTGGGTTAACTCTATCATGAACATTATTTTGGAAGGGTTATGTACAGATTTGTATAAATAAATATTGGGGATAATTTCATATAAAGATTGTGACAATAATTCAAAGGATAAGTGTTCTAATGAAAATAGGATATTGAAGAATTTATACATCAGTTAAGCTGCTGAGAAAAAGTGGGTTAAATGGGAGATTTCTGCACAAGGTAGTATCAGTTTTTTAAAGTTTCCAATTAGACGCATTAAAATTGCAGAGAAATGATAAAATGTTAGTTGGTGTATGGTGTCAAAAGTTCACAGCATGAAGGATGTGTTTTCTAGTGGGAACATGGACAGGGTTTTTGAACTGTTGAGCTGAATCAAATGTGGTTTGCCTCTGCTATACATCAGTTTTCACTTGCCAACATGTTTGTGAATGTGTCAGTTCCACTGGGAGAGTGTTCAGTGCCCGAATTATGGGGATTTGGGAAGTAATATGATTGTTGGTAACTACACCAAAGTGGTATTTCAACGGCTATCGCCTTTCAGCACTGAGGGTGACTGAGGTCAGACGCATGTTCAGTGCAGTATGTGGCCAAGAAGGTCATGAAATTCTACAGAGGCGGCTGGACTGTGAATATCTGAACTTCGAGCCTAGAAAACCAATCATATGCTGTGTTTGTGTCAGTGAAGGGCTACGAAGAAGTGCTCAAAGGAAAATGTGATTTAAAATGAGCAAAAGCTCATTTTTAATAAATTTATATGATTTATATTTATTTGGGCATTTAATTAAATGTTGTAAATTTTGTAATTTGTGTAGGATTTAGTAAATTAATGCTGATAATGTATGTTATGATGTAACCTAGGACCTACATCATGTTTCATACGTAACTACAAAGATACACCATTGTTCTGACATGCAAGTAGTGTATTCTATTTATTATGTTATGTATGTATTTTATTATATTATGTAAGCAAGTCAAATGTGGTGCGACTTAATGTGCCAAGCTAGTTAGCTAATGTGCCACATTAAGTGGAGCTGTGTAACATTACGCATATGTAGGCAAGCAATTTGGTCACCTGGAGAGGGTATGTGGGATGGGGACGTGAATGTACTGTGCAGTTGAAAACTAACAAGCCCAGGATTCAGGGCATGTTGCAGAAAGTACAGCTAGGTGACCGGTACAGGTGAGTCCAGGTACAAAGACAAGCAGGGTCACTGGGAATGGATTAAATCCCAAGGCTGGGAATTTGGGTGGCTGTTGCTCACACGACCTTTGTGCAGGACATGCAGCAAAAATGGCTGAGTGTCAGACTAGCTGAAAGATAGCTTCTTACAGCTCTCGGAGAAACTAAAATACTTTACAGTCAAGTATTAAAGCAAATCTGAACACATTTTTGACAGAAAAATGAGACACATCCATTGACACAACAATATTTTCAATGTCTTTAAAGCTACAGAAGTTAATATTTCACAGTGAATAAACATTTTCTCAATGACCCTTTGAATCAACAGTGCTTCATGTGATTTCTCAGATGATAGGATTGCAGGACAGCTACCATCCAGAAAGCCACTCAGCTGTATTTATTTTATTTATTGACTTATGATATCTTTTATATCTTTGTTGTCAAACAAATGTTTGTCACAATGCCATGTTCTCCACAATTACACAGCACATGAATACAGCAGGAATACCTCACATATTGTCATACTTGTGTAGTTATTTAATGGAGAGTTTACTATTTTGCCAGTAACTTTATTTAAATGTTGACTGCAAGGGCTATAAAAAAACTGTGCTAATTTAAAAGTGGTCAACCACATGTGTTAGTGAATACCACAACTGAAAAGAGAACCAAAGGATATTTTTGTGAAGCAGCCTAGTAATGGTTCAAACAATATTTAACAGCAATTCATTGTCATTTAGTGTGAGAGCACTTGCACAAGAATACTAACTTGTTTATTTGTGAACAAACCTTTGTTTGTAATTGTTGTGAATAATCTGAGTGTCGATGAATATTTATAAAATTTAAATATTGTTGTAATATATTAGTTTAGTCTAGGAAGTGGTCAAGTCAAATCACATCTGTAGAACATATGAACAATTTAGTTTTGGTGGGGACATCCTTCAGCCAACGGAAAAGCAGACAGTACAAGAACACTACGGCAGTCAAGTGGAGAATGAGACTTTTCAAATGACGAGCTTAAGGGAGCGATTCTAGACACTTGGATGTTCTTTCTATAAGAAGGTAGACCTGTCTGTGGTACCATGTGGTTTTTGATGAAGTAGATAACAGAGTCTGAGAGGTGAATGACAACTACCACATTTTAATTACTCAAGGGGCTTTGTATTTAGAGAGGTCTGAATGTGTTCCAGAGTAGGACACAATCTTTTTCCGTTTGTATTACAGAACTGAGGATCGAGCTAGTATGAGTTTCTACTTGACATCTCATATGTATTAATTAGTAAAATATTATGTTGAATTCTGAACTATTTTGAGCTGGTGAATATTTTGTGTATTGTGAGTACAAAATGGGCTTATTTTTTGCATCTCTTTGATGACTATTTAGTTTGGGGATTTTGCTACCATTCTCTTAAAACACTCAATGTAATTTATTGCATTTGATAAGAGTATCTTCTATCTGTATTTTAAATGAATATCGCAGGACCACTTCCTGTTTATGTGACATGCCCTTCCTTGAATAAACATAATTCAAGGTAAGTCTCAGTTCACAACATCAATTGCAGATATTAGAATAGAGCCCATATTGCTAAATTGCTAAATTATTCATACAATTTTGTATTTCTGTGTATTTTATTAACTCGCAATTCTGGTCAATGCATAGACCATCTGACTGCGGGATCACAGCTTCAGGTTATTATTTGTAATGAATTAGCTGCAGGGCATGAGAGCAGACATGTGGATCAACCTGACGACTATGCTGAGCTATTCTTTTTAAACACAGTCATCTACACCCCAACTACCTAAAGTACAAGTAACTGCAAGTAAAGATGCAACTGCATTCCTCACATGAGATGCTTTTTACAGAAGCAATTATACCAGCAGTAACTGCTATGTACATCACACTTTGCCGTGACAGTTTTTAGAGCAAGAGCATTATCTTAATGAAGGATGGTTTTTCTTCTTCTGAAAAACCAGTTAGCTTTCCTCGAACTTTTTCGTCCAGATTCATTAAAAAGTTAAGAGTAATATTCTCCAGTTATTGTTTTACCTTTTTAAGAAAGCAAATTAACAGAATTTTCTTTTACATCCCAAAACACTGATGTCATGACCTTTCCTGATGATGACACTGTCTGCATCTTCTTTGTTACTGAAACACTGGCTTGGCTTCTCTTCACTGGTTTGGTTGTCGTTTTCATGCAGGTCTGTAGGTGTCAATTCATGTTTCAGCCATTGTCACACATGACACAAAACATTACTTTAGTGTTTCGGAAACATGCTAAACACTGTTCAGAAATTGTCCTACAAATTAGTTTCTGAATTGCCAATAGCAAATGTTTCTTCACACATGTAAAATGTAGCCCACGTGTTCTTTTGAAATCCCTAAAATCTTGACAACTGCATGCACCTTTGCACATAAATCTTCAGAATCATATTGTGTGCATTGTTGATAACTTCTGGTGTGGCTGACCTCTTAATACCTTCACAGCGTCATTTAAATTTGGTATCCTGTTTCTCCACAGTGAAATTAAAGGAGAACAGTTATTCTGAACCTGGAATACATTTCATAGTTGAATCGTCTTTTCAAATAAATAAATTAATTATATTAACAAAATTTAAAAATGCACAATACACTATATTCTCCCATAATGAAATTCACACACTTTGTTTTGTTCAGGCAGTTGGTGCCCAGAGCCCATTAAAAACTGTACCAACTGGAGAAAACAATCACCTGGCCAAGAACTTTGCAGACTACCCACGTATGCTTTGGTCAACAAGTACTTGCATATTTTCTGGCTTGGTCATACCTTTTGCAGTTGAGACAATCCCAAGAAAAAACAATATAGATTGTAAGAAATGAGACACTGTAACATATGGTCACTGGCAATGTCTATTGTTATTCAAAAATAAAGGGTTTTTTATGCATTTACAGATATTTTAAATGCTTAGTTGAAACATATTCCATTTTTCATACCAATTAATTGCTATGAAAATTATTGTAGCTGGTGAGAGACAAATTTCATTAATTTATACAGCAGGTGTTATATACAATTTTGCTTGCCCATAAAACTCGGGTCACCATGAACAACTAATCTGATAAGCGTACAAGATACAAAACCATGCCCATACCAACTACCCATAAAAAGAGGAAGACTCATTAATCGTTACCTATGCAATATGAATTCGACATCTAAAGTAAAGAAGTAAGATTCCATTTCACCGAGTATCACTATCAGTTACAACCACTTCAAGCCCTTACAGCTGTGCTCCACAATGTTACAATGAGGTGACAAAAATCATGGGATACCTCTTAATATCATGTCGGACCTCCTTTTGCGCAGCTTAGTGCTGCAACTTGCTCTGCCATAAACTCAGCATGTCGTAGGAAGTCCCCTGCAGAAATATTGAGTCATGCTACCTCTACAGCCATCCATAATTTCAAAAGTATTGCTGGTGCAGGATGTTGCGCACTGACTGACTTCTCATGTGTCCCATAAATGTTCAATTAGAGACATGTTGGGTGATATGGTTAGCCAAATTATCCGCTCAACTTGTCTAGAATGTTCTTCAAACCAATGGTGAACAATTGTGGCCCAGTCACATGACAGCATTGTTTGGGGACATAAAGTCACGAATGGCAGCAGATGGTCTCCAAGTAGCTGAACATAACCATTTCCAGTCAATGATAAGTTCAGTTGGATCAGAGGTTGTAACTTTGTGGTGTCCATGCCACCCACGAAAACTACCATCAGTTCTTTACCAACTGAGATTGGGACCCATGTGACCAAACCACAGTTTTCAAGTCATCTATGGTCCAATCAATATTGGCATGAGCCCAGGAGAGGGCTGCAGGCGACGTTGTGCTGTTAGCAAAGATACTCTGTCAGTCGTCTGTTGGCACAGACCATTAAAACCAAGTTTCACTGCACTATCCTAGCAGATGCATTTGTCGTATGTTTAACATCAATTTCTAAGGTTATTTCATGCACTGGTTCTTATTGGTTAGCACTGACAATTCTATGCAAACAGCAGTGTTCTCAGTCTTAAGTGAAGGCTGTTGTAGCCACTGCATTGTCTCTGGTGAGAGGTAATGTCTAAAATTTGATATTCTCTGAACACTCTTGACACTGTGGATCTTGGAATATTGAATTCCCTAATGATTTCTGAAATTGAATGTCCCATACATCTAGCTCCAGCTACCACTCGACATTCTAAGTCAGTTAATTCCCATTGTATGGCCATAATTACATCGCAGCTTATTTTTACGATACTACCACCATCCGTATAAGTATGTGCATATCACTATCCCATAACTTTTGTCACCTCAGTGTACAATTCAGGGCCTAATCAACATCAGTATCCAAACACTCGTAGATGACACAGGTATTGAAACTGCAAGTAGTAAAGCAAAAGCAGAAATGCTGAAGAGGGGCAGCAGCCTTTTCAGTAGTTGCAGGGGCAACAGTCTGGATGACTGACTGATCTGGCCTTGTAACACCAACCAAAACGGCCTTGCTGTGCTGGTACTGCGAACGGCTGAAAGCAAGAGGAAACTACAGCCGTAATTTTTCCCGAGGGCATGCAGCTTTACTGTATGGTTAAATGATGATGGCGTCCTCTTGGGTGAAATATTCCGGAGGTAAAATAGTCCCCCATTCGGATCTCTGGGCGGGGACTACTCAGGAGGGCATCGTTATTTGGAGAAAGAAAACTGGCGTTCTACTGATCGGAGCATGGAGTGTCAGATCCCTTAATCGGTCAGGTAGGTTAGAAAATTTGAAAAGGGAAATGGGTAGATTAAAGTTAGATATAGTGGGAATTAGTGAAGCTCGGTGGCAGGAGGAACAAGACTTTTGACAGTTGAATAGAGGGTTATAAATACAAAATCAAATAGGAGTAAAGCAGGCGTAGGTTTAATAATGAATAGGAAAATAGGAATGCGGGTAAGCTACTGCAAACAGCACAGTGAACGCATTATAGTGGCCAAGATAGATACGAAGCCCAAACCTACTACAGTAGTACAAGTTTATATGCCAACTTGCTCTGTAGGTGACAAAGAAATTGATGAAATGTATGATGAGATAAAAGAAATTATTCAGATAGTGAAGGGAGACGAAAATTTAATATTCATGGGTGACTGGAATTCAATAGTAGGAAAAGGGAGAGAAGGAAATGTAGTGGGTGAATATGGATTGGGGGTAAGAAATGAAAAAGGAAACCGCCTGGTAGAATTTTGCACAGATCATAACTTAATCATAGCTAACACTTGGTTCAAGAATCATGAAAGAAGGTTTATACATGGAAGAAACCTGGAGATACTAGAAGGTATCAGACACATTATATAATGGTAAGACAGAGATTTAGGAACCATGTTTTAAATTGCAAGACATTTCCAGGGGTATATGTGGACTCTGACCACAATCTATTGGTTATGACCTGTAGATTAAAACTGAAGAAACAGCAAAAAGGTGGGAAATTAAGGTGATGGGACCTGGATAAACTGAAAGAACCAGAGGTTGTACAGAGTTTCAGGGAGAGCACAAGGGAACAATTGACAGGACTGGGGGAAAGAAATACAGTAGAAGAAGAATGAGTAGCTTTGAAATATGAAGTAGTGAAGACAGCAGACGAGGGGTAGTAGAAATCCTTGGGTAACAGAAGAAATATTGAATTTAATTGATGAAAGGAGAGAATATAAAAAATGCCGTAAATGAAGCAGGCAAAAAGGAATACAAACATCTCAAAAATGAGATCAACAGGAAGTGCAAAATGGCTAAGCAGGGATGGCTAGAGGACATATGTAAGGATGTAAAGGCTTATCTCACAAGGGTAAGATACTGCCTACAGGGAAATTAAAGAGACCTTTGGAGAAAAGAGAACCACATGTATGAATATCAAGAACTTGGATGGAAATCCAGTTCTAAGCAAAGAACGGAAAGCAAAAAGGTGGAAGGAGTATATAGAGGACGATGCACTTGAAGACAATATTATGAAAATGGAAGAGGATGTAGATGAAGATGAAATTGGAGATACGATACTGCGTGAAGAGTTTGACAGAGCACTGAAAGACCTGAGTCGAAACAAGGCCCCGGGAGTAGACAACAGTTGACAGATGTGAAAATTACCAAACTATCAGTTTAATAAGTCAAAGCTGCAGGGTTCAAATACAGGGGGCAAAAAGCTATTTACAATTTGTACAGAAACCAGGCGGCAGTTATAAGGTTCATGGGTGGGGCATAAAAGGGAAGCAGCGGCTGGGAAGGGAGTGAGACAGGGTTGTAAACCTATCCTCGATGTTAATCAATCTGTATATTGAGCAAGCAGTAAAGGAAACAAAAGAAAATTCAGAGTAGGAATTAAAATCCATGGAGAAGAAATAAAAACTGAGTTTGCCGACAACATTGTAATTCTGTCAGAGGCAGAAAATGACCTGGAAGAGCAGTTGAATGGAATGGACAGTGTCTTGAAAGGAGGATATAAAACGAACATCAACAAAATCAAAAGCAGAAGCAGAATGTAGTCTAATTAAATTTGAAGATTATGATGATGATGATGATGATAACGAGGGAATTAGTTTAGGGATTGAGACACTTAAAGTAGTAGACGCATTTTGCTGTTTGTGGAGCAAGGGACTGATGATGGTCGAAATAGAGAGGATATAAAATGGAGACTGGCAATGGCTAGGAAAGTGTTTCTGAAGAAGAGAAATTTGTTAACATTGACAATAGATTTAAGTGGCAGGAAGCCTTTTCTGAAAGTATTTGTGTGAAGTGCAGCCATTTATGGAAGTGAAACATGGACGATAAACAGTTTAGACAAGAAGAGAATAGAAGCTTTCGAAATGTGGTTCTACAGAAGAATGCTGAAGTTTAGACGGGTAGATCATGTAGCTAATGAGGAGGTACTGAACAGAATTGGGGAGAAGAGGAATGTGGCACCACTTGACTAGAAAATAGGATCAGTTGGTAGGCCATGTTCTGAGGCACCAACGGAACACCAATTTAGAACTGGAGGGAAGTGTGGACAATAAAATTCGCAGAGGGAGACAAAGAGATGAATACACTAAGTAGATTCAGAAAGATGTAGGCTGCAGTAGGTACTTGGAAATGAAGAAGCTTGCACAGGATAGAGTAGCATGCAGAGCTGCAACAAACCAGTTTCCGAACCAAAGACGACGACGACATCCACCACCACCACCACCACCACCACCACCACCACCACCACCACACCCCCCTCACACTGTTTCAATAAAAAGCTTAACTCACAACAAATTTTATTTCATTTATATGAGGATTGAATTAAAAGTAATGCCTCCACCTTCCTTAATTGGGGTTGGACGGGAATATTTTAATAAATCAAATTCAGAAACAATCCTTAGAATGTGATTTTTAATTACCAATATTCACTTTTCCACATAATCACTAGCCAACTGGATAAATTTCTGCCAACAATGAACAAGCTTTCTGAAGCTGTCATGGAAGAAGTTGAGACTGTTTCCACAACCACAGTCTCACAGTTCTCTCAACGTCTTCATCAAAAGCATAATGATGTCCCCAGAGATCATCTTTCATTATCAGGAACACATGGAAGTCCGACGGTGCTAGGACCGTATGGAGGATGCTGTACGGTGGTGAGATTCACTCTCTGAAGTTCTGCTGTGGTGGCACGTGAAGTTTGTGGCTAGCATTGTCATGCTGCAGGAAAACATTTCCCTTTTCTTTTCAGACTCTTGTTAGCCATTGTTTCAGAGTTTGTAGCGTTGTGATTTAACACTTCGAATTTGTTGTTGTTCCATGATCAAGGAAATCGACAAGGATAACACCACCACAGGTTATCCAACTCTTTGTCACGCAGGTCAGATGTTCGCACCTCAACATCTTTAAACTTACCCCATGACGCACAGTACTCACATCAACACAGTCACCATAAACTGCTTTCATTCTCTGATGAATCTCCTTTGGGGTGACACCTTCTGTTGTCAAGAATCCAATGACTGCACATTGCTTAAACCACATTGACCGACCGCCTGTGCAGGGTTCCATAGTTCACACAGTGACAACACAACCATTCAATGCTAAGGCTTCCTGCCAACTGGAGCTGCAGAGAAAAGGCTATGGAACAAGCCAGTACCTGCCGCATACCAATGCTGCCAACAGTTGAAGAGTTATTAAGGTGGAGGCATCACTTTTCAGTCAACCCTCGTAGTATATAGTTTTCAAGAGATGTGACTACTTTTTCTTAATTGATGCAGAATGTTGCTTTCAGTGTATGACCTGAATAAACCGATAAATGGCTTATGACTACCAACATACACTCGTGACATTTTCAGGATTTCACTATTATTAACGTAAGCACATTTTATTTACAGACTAGTGTAGCTTAGTGGGTAAGTGCAAGACTAAAAATTCAAAGGTTGAGGGTTCCATATCCAGTTGGATCAAGATTCCTCCTGCCCCCCCCCCCCCCCCCCTCCCCCTTCCCTTCTGTGAGCTGTTGCTTCTTTTTCCATAACAATGATCTCATAACGTGAAAAATGTAAGGTTTCACTGTCACACAAAGTCCCTGGTCCCTCAATGGATGGCTGGACAGTCAGTTCAAAAGTTACAAGAAGACAAGCGCATCACATTTCCAATACGAGTGTGACTAGTAAACTACTCTAGTATTCATACCAACATTCAGGCTAGGTAAAGTTCTATTTACAGACCAGCATGACTAACAACATATGATATTCTCACTAATCCAGAAGGATTTTACTGAAATGCACTCTAGCTGCTCACCCTACACTCTTACTAGCAACATATTTTCTGTGTGCCCACACAATTCTATGATGCAACAACAGAAGACACTGTACACAAGGACCCTAATCCACAGTAAAATATCCACTTCCGCAGAAATATTTTAACAGGTCTGGTTGATACAGAATCTTCACATGAATAATATTTTTTACAGCAAGGTTCATTCCACATCAGGTGGACCAATTTCAGGAATCAGTCCCGTATGACCATCTCCAATTTGAAAGCAATTTAGCTAATATATTTTCTATACAATAAAACCAGTCTTTACAAAACACACCCAAAAATAGTTAAGAAGCTTTCAGTTTACACTTTCCAGGTCTCATTTCCTAACCGAATTTCCTCAGCATTGGTGGATCCAATTCAACTGAACTCCTTTATCCTTTAATTAACAAATGCATGTGTTTTTGTATTAGAAAAATTTGTCCATTTGCTTAACGAGACCCTCTCGATAAGGTTTAAAATTGAGCTTGAAAACACTGCAAAACCATCACAAACTGTTGTTACATTTAATGCCCGATACAATTCTGCTACTTTTAGGTTGTAATTTTGTATATTTGAGGATACTTTCATCTATATCTAAATATAATAAATAACCCAAGTTTAACCATGATGCACTTGTCAAAGACCTCCTCTCCTTCTACTGATCCTTACAACGGAAACATTTACTTGCTATCAATCCCTCCACCAAAGCCAACCTACTCTCAACATTGAATCTTGCCTCTCCCAGTCCATACCACCATTCAACTGTGACTCTTCCCCCCTCCCATACCCTGGTCATCTTCCAGGAATTCCTTACCTCCAACTAGACTTCACCGTCCTTCCCCAGGTCCCTTCTTATGAACACTAACCTTTCAGCAAAAACAAAGGACAGCCATATACAACCTTAAAACAGATTCTACCTAATCATCCTCCCTACAGAGGCTCCACCACTGCTGTAATGAGTCACAGTGACTACTTGGCAGAAGGCATCTGCCAATTGTCTAGCTCCTCCATCTATGAACTCTATCCTAATGATCCCATCCCAGAAGTCCAACATAACCTCCCATCCCTACTCAAATGCACATGTCCCTGACAGAACCTCTCTCGAGTCTACCCCCTCCTCACCCCAGCGACACCCTGCACACCAGCATTCTACATACTCCTCAAAAATTCACAAACCCAACAATCCTGGACACCCCATTGTAGCTTGCTTTGTTCTCTCACTAAAACAATTTCTACTGTTGTTGACCAACACCTTCAACAAATTCCTGTAAATCTAATCTCTCACATCATAGATACTAACCACTTCCTTCATCAACTCTACACTGTCCACACCCTTTTACCTTCTGGATCCCTACTCTTCACTGTTGATGCCACCTCTACACATCATCATTCCTCATGCCAATGGCCTCGCTATTATAAAACGCTATCTCACCCAATGCCCTCAACACTCTAAACCCACTATCTCACTCTAGGACTGTTGATATTTTTAAAAATATCAGGAGTCCGATTTGTCAACATTTTTTAAAATATTTATAAACTGCCTATTTGCTTCTGTCTCGGGTTCTTTGGCCGACGTTCGTCTGATGATTTTACTGACGTTTCAGCAGCACAAGTGGTTGGCATTGTCAAAGATTCACCCTCCATTGCCGGTGGTGAGCTGGAGCCCAGCTCGCGGCCACAGACTGTATATACCTAGAACGTCAATGTCCGAGGGCTTCTCCGCCATCATTTCTGGGTGCGGTTCTCCTCTTGCTACCTGCGACTGTGGCTCGCTGCAGTACGGGAAGCCAGGATCCGTTTACCTTAAGGCTTTCCTTTTTGTTGTTGAAGCTCTTCCCCTGTTTGTGTATTTCTACAGCTTCTCTAAACAAGCGGGTGCGATAGTGCTTCTCTACAGCCAGAACTTCCGTGTTGGTGTCGCTAGGTGACACTGACCATGTAACAAAATTCACCGACACGGAAGTTCTGGCTGTAGAGAAGCACTATCACACCCGCTTGTTTAGAGCTTCAACAAGAAAGAGGAAAGCCTTAAGGTAAACGGATCCTGGCTTCCCGTACTGCAGCGAATGACCCTCGCAGGTAGCAAGAGGAGAACTGCACTGGAAATGACCATGTAGAAGCCCTCTGACATTGGCACACCAGGTACATATAGTATGCGCCCACGAGCTGGGCGTCAGTTCACCACCGGTAATGGAGGGTGAAGCTTTGACAATGCCAGCCACTCGTGCTGGCGAAACGGCAGTAAAATCATCGGACTAACATCGGCAAAAGAACCCGAGACAGAAGCAACGGCAGTTTGTCAACAACTGGCCACGAAAGCCTGAACAATTTTGAGAAAAAAATATTATCATCGGCCCTCGATACATCGAAAAAAATTATCGATATATCGATGGAAAAAATATTTACTGCACATTGCACATATTATGCCAGTTTTAGACCCATATATTTAAGTATTGATTTATTATTAAATATTCCGCATATCAACACAAGCTAGCAGCTGCTTATCCCCCTTGCAGCAAGAACTGAAAGGAAAACAATATAGTTCACACTTGGTGATAACCACTTTGCTAACAACGGTACTTGCATGTAAGTGGCAAAATAAAAGGCGTAAAATGGGTTTGCTGTTCAGTTTCATCACATATCAGATTTGTCTGGAACACTTCATGTCGACTTCCCTGTTATTTCATTTCTGCGAACGCCAGTGAACTAGCACTCGCAGTATCAAAATTGCATGGTGAAGTTAAATGTTGCAGTCTCAATTGGTAGTGCTGAATGCTGATTAAGTCAGCATTTTACCTACATGTCTCCATCCACCACAAAGACCGATCTTGTCATTTAGATTTTTGTTCATCAGTTTCAGCAACTGTTTGTTAAGAATGCTGATGTGACGAAACAAAACAGAATTTGTGTTAAAATTTGTTTTTTTAAAGCAAATGGTGTGCTATTTCTTTACAACTGATATGTTGTTATTCCATTCACACCATCATCCCCCAGTCCAATTGGACTACTATTTCGTGCCACCCATACTTGCTACATACACTGAAAGAGAAAGACTGTACATGATGAAAGCTCAATAAGTAGTAAAACTGCACACAGTGAAAGTAAAATTAAGTTCTGCAGAAATTTTAGAAGAAATTTCAAATACTCACCAAAAATTATGAAAAAAATATATACTAAGATGAAAACATCAGCACTCGACATTTCCATATTGATATATCGCTGAAAAAACATTGCCGATATATATCGATATTTTATCAACAGCTCTACCTCATTCCTTATACAATTTACCAACTGTAACCTGACACATAACTACTTTCATTTAAAGAGAAGGTATACAAACAAATCCGTGGTACAGCCAGGGATACCTGCATGGTGTCCTTATGCCAACCTGTTCGTGGGTCATCTAGAAGAAACCTTCCTAGCCACCCAAACCTCCGAATTCCTAGTCTGGCTCAAGTTTGTTGATGGTATTATCATGATCTGGATTCTGAGCCAAGACACACTATCCTCATTCCTTCACTGCCTCAACACCTTCTCTTCCATCTGCTTCACGTGGTCCTCCTCACCTCAATGTACCAGCTTTTTGGTCGTTGACTTCCTCCTCTCTAACACCTCCACCCACACCCCTGCCCATCTTAAGCCCACCAACAGTACCTGCAGTTCAACAGGCCCTATCCCTTCTACTCCAAAAAATCCCTCCCACACAGCCTATATATCTGCAGTGATGAGAACTGCTTTGCCCCATATGCTAAAGGTCTCACAAAGGCCTTCACAGAAAGGCACTACCCCCCCCCCCCCCCAAACCTAGTCTACAAACAGACTTCCCATGCCGTATCTTCACATACCTACAATCCTCCCACCATTCCCAAGAATCAGCTAAAAAGGAGTGCCCCCTCATCACTCAAATACCACCTATGGCTGGAAAAACAACCATGTCCTTTGTCAGGATTACCATTATCCATCATCATACCTTGAAATGAGGAACTTCCCACCTAAGATCTTTCCCACACCTAAAGTAGTGTTTCATCACCCATCCAACCTACACACACACACACACACACACACACACACACACACACACACACACACACACACAAATTGATCATGTGACATTGTTGGTTGGGAGGCCCCATCTGGGAAGTTTGGCAGCCAAGTGCAAGTCTTAATCTAGGTAGGACCGGTGATCTCGCTGTCTGGTCTCCTCACCCAAACAATCCAACCCAATTCAGGCGACGCAACATTGGGCGACTTGCACAGCGATGCAGATGAGATGGTGATGAGGACAACATGGCACCCAGCCGATGGGCTGCATTTGCCTTGAGTTATTTAGGGAAATCGTGGAAAACCTAAAACCCAGATGACCAGACACAAGGTTGATCTGTCATCTTCCTGAGCAGAGTGATTTACTGAGAACAGTTCAGTGATAGGTTTGTTCTCATCACAATCAACAGCAAACCAACTCCAACAATGATAGTTTAGGTACACATGTCGATGGAGGGAGAGAGGGAGAAAGTATGTGAGGATATTGAACTGGTAATTCAGTACACAGAGGGAGATGAAAATCTAACAGTCAAAGAGAATATAGGCTTGGTACTAGGAATGAGAGAGGAGAAAAACTAATTGCGTTCTGCAATAAATTTCAGCTACTAATAGAAAATAATCTGTTCAAGAATCACAAGAGGAGAAGGCATATTTGGAACAGGCTGGGAGATACAGGAAGATTTCAGTTAGATTACATAATGGTCAGGTAGAGATTCTGAAATGAGATACTGGATTGTACATAGACAGACTCAGATCAAAATTTACTAGTGATGAAGAGTAGCCTGAAGTTAAAGAGAATCAATACACAAAGAAGTCAGATATGGCAGTATTAAGGTATGAAGCTATACCCTTGCAAGTTCTCTGCCACTATACATACTGCAACAGGGATGTGGATGGATGGATGGATGGATGTTGGTATGGGCATATGACAGCAAGGAATTCAGCACCAGGGCAAAATCAGT
This sequence comes from Schistocerca gregaria, assembly GCF_023897955.1. Taxonomy (NCBI): domain Eukaryota; kingdom Metazoa; phylum Arthropoda; class Insecta; order Orthoptera; family Acrididae; genus Schistocerca; species Schistocerca gregaria. The sequence goes on from NC_064922.1 coordinate 948,174,301, forward strand.
ATCAGAAGAGTGTCAGTTAAGTACACTAAACAGGACACAAAAGCAGCACGGAAACTAAAAGTAACAAAAACTAAAGGTAACAAAATGTTAAAAATGAGTGCGTACCCACATGGAAGCACAAAACGAAGTATCATGGCAATATTAAAACATTAACTATACAGGAAGAAACTGGCAGAAGGAGTTAAAACAATATAGCTAATGGACGTGGCTGGCCGACCACATGAATAAGAAAGAGTGAACCAGCCACTTTACAACACACTAAAACCTCCAGATTAAAAGCTAAGGCCAGAGCCCAGACACATCATGAAACTTTAAAACTTTAGTCACACTCATCTCATCATCAACTAAAAAAGAGGGAAGGTCTCCACTGATATTTGCTTCTACCCCTGCATCACGGTATAAAATGCACTCTGTTAAAATATGGGGTACAGAGACTTGCACGCCACAAGCATTACAAAACAGGGGATCTGCTCGCTGTAGTAAAAAGTCACATGTAAGAGGCCAGTGCCCAATTTGAAGACATGCGAGGGTCACTTCATCCCTCCTGAACAACCAGCAGGAGGAACATCATGGCCGGATAGTTGATTTCAACAACTACAGCTTATTGTACATTACTGTCAGCCATTCCTCATCCCAGAACTGCATGAAATTCCTATGTGGTGCAGAAAAGACAGCCTGCATGGGAATACGACACTGTGCCACCTCCTGCCCTCTGCAGGCCTCCTTGGCAGCCTGATGTGCCACATTCCATCAGCTTCAACAACCGTGCATCTCATACCTACTCCAAGCACCTGCCATCCCTCCCTCCCACATTCCTAGCTGGCAAAACAGCTGCCTCCTCTGAGCCACCAACCATCCACTCCCAACCACTCTCCTTGCCTCCCACCTCTCTGCCTCCTACGGACCCTACTCAACACAACACCCAACTGCAGTTAGACCACATGGTGAAATGTAGCACTGTCACTGGACTATGCAGAGACTTAGACATGGGTGTGTGAACTCTAGCTCAAAAATGGATTACTCCAAAAGCTAGCAAGTTTTCTTTTTTTGTGTGTGTCTGTTCCTGATGATTACTCAACGTTCTTCCTTTCCCTGAGTGATCTCCTTTACTCCTAAAGTATTTAGGTTCCTACAAAATTAACAGAGAGATTATCGACCAGAGAGATTATTGACCATGGAAATCTAAAACTGAAGAAAATTAAGAAAGGAGAATGGGTTACCACTCCACTGCAGCTTATTGTACAAATGTACTACCTCAAGTACTTGTAACATTTATTGGTTTGTTGATTTGGGGTATAAAGGAAACAAACAACTGGACCATCAGTCCCTTTTTCCAGTTGCAAACATGGCACAAGGTAAGACAACACCCAAATTTAGTTTGACAAAGTAAATGGGGTTAAAAGGAATGAGAAACCACACCAAAAGAGAAAACAAAAGAAATGAACAAGAAAGCGAGGAAAACATATACCACGAGGAAAAGTAGAGGAAGGCATTAAAACCAGAGAGCAGAGATGGACTGGGGTGGCTAATCACAAGAATAACATAGGATGAGCCAGTCACTCTGCAACCCACTAAAATGTCCAGCCCAAAAAGACAAGACGAGATGAACACACATAGAGAAAAGACGAACACCAAGACAAACAAATGCAAAGAAAGGGTGATAGAGAGTTAAAATGGAGGGAGGGTGAAGGCCTCAGAAAGAAGGAGGCCAGACGCCCACCCTTAGATGGACCGATAAACCCCCCCCCCCCCCACCACCCTCACGAGTAAAATGTAAAACTAAAACTAGATCTGCTGTTGAGGCATTCTCGCCCTACACCATAGGTAGGGCACTGAAGTCCGCCGCCACGACAGTCGCAGAGGAGCCACAGTGACATCGAGGTGGGTCCTCGCGACCGAGGAAGTGACCATCTGTTAGCCATGTATGGCCAATGTGCAGCTGGCAAAGGACAACAGATTCCCTGCGAGTGGCTCACATGGATAACCGCCACACATTTGTTGTCTCCTTGATAACACGGAGCTTATTTGGTGTACTCAGGGTGCGCCATTCAGTAACCCAGATCGCAAAAACTTTGCAGTGGAAGACCGATTGCAAATTGGTCTCTGCCAGGACAATCTCCAGAGATGATTTACTGGTAACTTGTTTGGCCTGGTGGTCAGCAAGTTCACTGACCGGTATCCCAACATTTTCTGGGGTCCAAATGAAGGTCACGGAATGTTCACTGTTGCAGAGGGCATAAAGAGACTCCTGGATAGTCATTACCAAAGAATGTCTAGGGAAGCACTGGTTGAGAGCTTGCAGGCTGCTTAGGGAGTCACTACAGATGACTAAGGGCTCGCCGGAGCAGGAGTAGATATGCTCAAGAGCGCGATTAATGGCAACTAACTCTGCTGTGTAAACGCTGCATCTATCTGGCAAGAAGAGCTGTTCAGTATGCCCAACGTGAGCACAAACTAAACCAACAATCTGTGTAGATTATTTCTGAGCCCTCAAACTCACCAAGAACAGAGAGAAATTGCTGGCGGAGGGCCTCAGGTGGAATTGAGCCTCTGGGGACTTGCAATAGGTCCAGCCGAAGCTGTGGCTGAGGTATAGACCATGGAGGCAAACAGAAGTGGACCCTATAATGAATCATCATCATCTAACATTTTGCATAGGTTAAAATTATCTCAGCTGTTTCATTAAAAGAATTCATATGATTTTGTAAACGATTCATTATATTTCAGGCTAAAATGTATACAAAAGAAATGAACGTGTTACAACTGATATGTACTAACAGTTAAAATTGCTCTTCTTTTAAGAATAATTTACATTACAAAATTTCGGCATACTTAAGATTCATATTATTAATTACACAATCAAATGCTAATTATTAAATTTGATTCTGGATTTATGGGGGGCCTTTTTTCTTCCCAACCTCCTATTGCTTAGTATAGGAGCTACACGAGCGGCAGAAAGTCGACATGCACTGTAGTCTACAGTGCAACTCTCTCACTACACACTCCGCCATTGCCGACCTCAAGGCATCAGTGAGCATGGCACTACAGCCATATAAACATGGCTGCTGTCATTGATGCTTCTGCCAAGTGTGAATTGTGAAGTATAATTCAGTTTCTGCAAGCAGAAGGGAATAGTTCAGCAGAAATTCATCAGAGAATGGGTGGAGTGTATGGTGATAACTTCATGACTGATGGCGTAGTATGTGAACGGTGCCGAAAACCTTAAAGATAGCTGAAATGACAAGCACAATGAAGGGGGCCAAGGGTGCAAGTCTGTTGTTACTGCTGACCTTGTTGAATGAGTTGACAGAATGGTTAGAGAAAATCGTAGGTTCACCATACCTGCTTTACCTATGGAAATTCCGCAAGTTTCAACTTCTGTTGTATACTCTATTGTTACTGAACATTTAGGCTACAAAAAACTCTGTAGCTCATTAGGTTCCAAAAATGTTGACACATGCCCACAAAAGTCACTTCCCCCCCACCCCCCCCCCCCACCACTTCTTCAGGCGCACAACTACAATGGCCATTAGCGCCCTGACTAAGTTAGGAATGCACCGCGAGGCACAAGGTTAAAACAGCAACTAAAAGGGACAACACTATAAAAGACATTAACAGGCGTAGGATTAAAAAACAACAGCATAATCAAACATCCTTAGACAGGTGTGTCAAGTTGATAAAAACGAAGAACGCGAACAGCAGCTCCTGGGTCATCCGCTAAAATGGCATCCAGAGTACATGGCAGGCCAAGATCAAGATGCAGTGTAGTAAAATCCAGACAGGATGTTAAAATGTGGCAGACCGTCAGCAATTGCCCACATGGACAGAACGGCGCCGGCGCAGCCGCCAGCAGATGGCGATGGTTGAACCGGCAGTGTCCAATTTGTAGCCGGGCCAAAACGACCTCCTCCCGCCGAGAAGGACGTCCAAGCCGCGGGAAGAGGTTTCAAGGCCCGAAGCTTGTTGTCTGTAAGTGCAGCTCAATCGGCATGCCACAGCAATAAAATGCGCCGACAAATGACCCTGCTACAATCTGATGAAGGGACACAACAAGAAGCCGTCCGAGGCTGGAGGACCGCAGCCTTGGCTGCGGCATCTGCAGCTTCGTTCCCAGGGATACCGACATGGCCAGGAACCCACATAAAGCTAACTGGAGACCCATCATCCACCAGCTGCTGAAGAGAGTGTTGGATCCGGTGCATGAAAGGGTGAACCGGATACGGATCAATGAGGCTCTGGATGGTGCTCAGAGAATCGGAGCAGATGACATAAGCAGAATGTTGGTGGCGGCAGACTTAAAGAACAGCCTGGTAGAGGGCAAACAGCTCAGCTGTGAAGACTGAACAATGGCCATGTAGCCGGTATTTCAAACTTTGTGCCCCGATAATAAAAGAACACCCGACCCCGTCATTGATCTTAGAGCCATCTGTATAAATGGTCATATTAATGAACTTTGAACGGGGGGTGGGGGGGGGGGCAGGGGGGGGGGGGGGTAATGAGTGGAGCTCGAAACCCCTGCGAAAAAGTGGCCAAAGGCATTGGAGACATCCTCAGGGGCCACAAGGACGTCATTCACGACCGTCAAGCCAGAAACTGGTGAGTGGACCTTAGTGCCAGATAGCCGGTGCAGGCTACCCCAGACAACAGAAGAAGGAGTAAAACTGTTGAAGGTGCTTGTGAAAGCAGCCCAGCTGGCTTTCTTACTTTCTTTAAAAATACGACGACACTGTGCACGTAATCGTTTATAATTGATACAATACGCCACTGTAGGGTGGCGTTTAAAGGTGCGGAAAGCACGTCGACGAGCACGTGAAGCGTCTCTACATGCTGTGGTCCACCAGGGGACCGGTACGCGACGTGGAGAAGAAGTGGTGCGAGGGATGGAATATTCAGCAGCAGTGAGAATGACTTTCATGAGGTGTGCGGCCTGACTATCGCAGCTTGTGAAGGTTTGATCCTGAAAGGTCGCCCTGGAAGAGAAGAGCCCCCAGTCTGCTTTGGAGATGTTCCAACTAGTTGAGCACGGAGAGGGGGTATGATGCAGGAGATGGATAACACACGGGAAGTGGTCGCTCGAATATGTATCAGAAAGTGAATACCACTCAAACCGGAGTGCAAGTTGGGTAGTACATACAGAGAGGTCTAAATGGGAATAGGTGTGAGAGGTGTCTGAAAGAAAAGTAGGGGCGCCAGTATTGAGGCAGACAAGATAGAGCTGGTTGAAAACGTCTGCTAACAGGGAGCCCCTCGGACAGGATGCTGGAGAGCCCCCCAAAGAGGATGGTGAGCATTGAAGTCTCCAGTTAACAAAAATGGTGCAGGTAGCTGAGCAATAATTTGCATCATGTCATCACGGCAGATGACGGTGGAGTGTAAACGGTACAAATGGAAAATGTAAAAGTGGGGAGAGTAATGCGGAGGCAACTGCCTGCAGGCCGGTGTGCAATGTGATGGGATCATAGTAGATATCATCCCGGACCAGCAACATAACCCCTCCATGAGCCGGAATACCTGCCACAGGGGGTAGGTCAAAACGCACAGAGGTGTAGTGTGCCAAGGCAATGTGATCACATGGGCGTAGCTTCGTTTCCTGGAGGGCTACGACGAGCGGGCAGTGCTAGTGGAGCAGCAATTTCAAGTCCTCTCGATTGGAGCGAATGCTGCTAATATTCTTGTGAATAAGTGCCATTGTGAGAAGAAGAAGATGCAAGAAGGGGTCATCTCTAAAGCTGCTGAACGCCCGGCTTCGAGTGAGCACTGCCGCCGCTAGCAGTAGGCGGACGGTCATCGTCCATTTGTTCTATAGGTTTATCAGCCATCTTGTTAAGATGGCCGGGAGGGGGAGCTTCCTCCGCCAGTGAACGGCCAGATGTTCAGCTACCAGCGGTGCAGCCAGGCGAAACGGATGACGGCCTGCGGCAGCAACCGCTGGGTGGCGCAGGAGAAGAAATGCGCTGTGGCAGGGAAGGATAACTGCGCTTCCTATGAGCCTTTTTGGAAGGTCATTTTGTGGAAGTATTGGTCGATGGCTGAGAGTTTGAGGTACGTAGGAGGTCTGCACGAGACAGTTCCTTCTTGAATGCCCGTGCATCTGTCTTCTGGGTCTTCGTCCTGGCAGAAGCTGATAAAGGTGCTTGTATTGGAGGGGTGACGAGAGGAAGAGGAGACGTCGACCGGGCGATCTTAGCACTGGCCGAACGGACGACCGTAGTGCTGAAGGTCAGATCGCATGTCTATGTCGCCACCTCCCTGGTAGTCCAAGGAGAGGCGAGGCCGGTACTGTATTTCCCCTCTGGGAGCAGCGTGGGCTTCCTACTAGCAAATAGCTTGCGAGCAGCCAAGGTGGACACTTTCTCTTTTACCCGAATTTCTTGGATACAGCGTTCTTCCTTGTAGATGGGACAGTCGCGGTAGGATGCTGCATGGTCACCGTGACAGTTCACTCAACGAGGAGACGGAGGTGGACAGTCACCCTCATGGGCATCCCTGCCACAAGTGACACAATTAGCCGCAAAGGAACAAGACTGGCGAGTGTGATTAAAATGCTGACACTGGTAGCAGCGCATGGATGTCGGGACATAAGGGCGAACAGAAATAACCTCGTAGCCCGCTTTGATGCGCGACGGCAGCTGAACACTATCAAAGGTCAAGAAAAGTGTCCAGGTTGGTACAAGGTCATTGTTGACCTTTTTCATGACCCTATGGACAGCCGTCACGCCCTGCTCAGCGAGGAAAGACTGGATCTCCTCGTCAGTCAATCCGTCGAGTGATCTAGTATATACCACACCATGAGATGAATTTAAAGTGTGGTGAGCCTCCACCCGGACAGGGAATGTGTACAGGAGTGTGGCCCGAAGCAGTTTTTGTGCCTGAAAGGCATTCTCAGTTTCTAGTAACAAGGTACCGTTACGCAACCTGGTACAAGACTTGACCGATCCGGCTATGGCATCTACGCCCTTCTGTATAACGAAAGGGTTGACAGAGGAAAAATCCTTTCCGTCCTCAGATCGGGAAACTACGGAGAACTGTGGGGGAGGCGGTAGTACTTTTGTCACTGGCCGCTGGTCAAGTTTCCGTTTGTGGGCAGAAGATGAGAGAGAAAAAGAAGAGAAATCCATTGCGGAGGAATCCTACATGATTGCCAGCGTCTCCGATGGCGCGCTCCTTCCTTGTGGGGACCCTCTCAGAGGGCACTCCCGCCTTAGATGATTGTTCACACCTCAGGTCACACCTCCCGAGAAACGGACAGAGGGACCAATCGGCATGGTCGGAAGGTGTCAGCTCAGGCAATCACCCCTCCCTGGGCCTGGCCTTTACCAGAGGGTACGTGCGTGCCTTACTTGTCTAGCCAGGGTGGGGAATTACGCGTTACCCTGTCACCGGCTACGCGTGCGAACGCGTGGGTTGGCCTTCAGGCACGCACAGGGAGGAAGGAAGTAGAGGAAAAAGAAAGGAGAGAGGGAAAGAAAGGACAGACTGTCTCAAACACCGAGGTGGAGACCAGAGAAGGCAAGAAGAAGAAGGCAAGAAGAAGAAGGCAAGAAGAAGAAGGCAAGGGAAAGAGTAAGTAAGACAGTGAGATGGAGAAGAACAAAGAAAGGAACCAACCAAAGGAAGGAAGAAACCAGAAGTGAACAAACCAAAATGACCGCAAATATAGGTTGTGGAACCGTCCGTCTCCGGACGCAGGCACTAACTACCCCCTTGAGGGGGAGGGACTTCTTTTAGTCGCCTCTTACGACAGGCAGGAATACCTCGGGCCTATTCTAACCACCGGACCCGCAGGGGGGGGGGGGGGGGGGACAAAAGTCACTGAATGGTGTCAGCTTTGAATTTCCTTGACCGTTATCACGATGAAGGAGAGAACTTTTTGAAATCAATTGTTACTGGAGATGAAATTTGGATCCAATATGACATGCTAGAAACAAAATGACAATAACAACAATGAAAGCATCCAAATTCACCAAATAAACCTAAAAAATTCAAACAAACATTCAACAACAGAAAGGTTACGGCTACCGTGTTTTGGGACCAATAGATGTGTCGCTTGTAGAGTTTATGCAGCCTGGAATCACTATAAATGCAGCTACTTATTGTGAAACTTTACATTTGCAGAGAGCCATTCAAAACAAATGAAGAGGAATGCTGACTTCAGAAATTGTGTTGATCCATGACAACACTTGTCCACACACTGTTGGCACAACCAAACGGCTCCTTGAACAATTGCAATGGGACATTTTTGATAATTCACCATTACAGTCCTGGCATGGCACTTAGCGACTTTCATCTTTTCCCTGAACTGAAGATGTGGCTAGTAGGGCAGCACTTTCAAACCTATGAAGATCTTCAAAACAATGTCAGTGCTCATTTGAAATCATTGGCAACAACATTTTTTGAAAAGGGTATTGCAAAGCTTGTTCACAGGTATGATAAATGTCTCAATATTTTTGGTGATTATGCTGAATAGTAACCATAAGTGTACAAAACTATTGGTAGTAAAATCATTGTTTTCTACGAACTTGTCTTTTATTTATAGCCTATCGGAGGTTGAATAAAAAAAAATGGCCCTTGTGTTTAAGAAATAATTATATAATTGGTAAAGATTCTACTCCTGTTGAGAAAGTTCTCTTTGGAAATTGTGAGTACCGCAGAATGTAAGTAGTAGTGGGAATGCCTCAGATGGAAGTAGACGTTTTTATAAGTAAGAATGAGATTTACACTCTGCAGTGGAGTGTGCACTGATAGGAAACTTCCTGGCAGATCAAAACTGTGTGCCCGACCGAGACTCGAACTCGGGACCTTTGCCTTTCACGGGCAAGTGCAGGAGAGCTTCTATAAAGTTTGGAAGGTGGGAGACGAGATACTGGCAGAAGTAAAGCTGTGAGGAACGGGCGTGAGTCGTGCTTCGGTAGCTCAGATGGTAGAGCACTTGCCCGCGAATGGCAAAGGTCCCGAGTTCGAGTCTCGGTCAGGCACACAGTTTTGATCTGCCAGGAAGTTTTTATAAGTGTCACCAACAATGTAATTGAATGTGGAAATTATACAGTCGGCGTGATTTAGAAGAATGGGATAAAATAAAGACATTCACAGCAACAGGCAACTCTTCATAACTTACTTCGTCTTCAAGAACCCGCGACGTTAAATCAAAATTTTCAGCAGCAAGAATGTACTCCTAGACACAACACGATTTTGAGCCAGCAACAACAACAACAAAATAATCAAAATAAGTAGAAAAGTTCTTCATGCTACCATAATCAATACAGGATTGTACGAGGGCTTTGTACAGCTGCAGCAGTGTAGGACAAACAGCAACCCAGTCGGTGGGGATCAGGCATCAAATAATATTAAGTTGCCGCCAGCGCTCTTCCATAAGCTGATGAAGATGGGGGAAGTCAAATTCAGCAGACATCGAAGACCAGTCCCAAAGTAAAGCAAGTCTCCACTACATCAAATAGTTGGTCATTGAAGTAAAGTTCTGGATGGGGATAGACTGTATGATGACGACAGAAGTGCGTGACAATTTGTGGCAGCCAGAAACTGAAAGCCATGAGTGAGGGCCATGACTGTGTCTTCCATATAGCTCCCTGCAGCCAGCATTCAGCCACAACAATAGAAGAGGAGCAGAAGGAAATACAAAAATTGTCAGTGTGTACGAAGGGAGATATTGACAGTTCTACTGCTAATGCAAGACCATTGACGGTGACTGAAAAGAATGGGACACTCAGGACAGAGCCCTGCGGGACCCCATTCTTTTGTATATGGGGTGCACTGAGGGAAGCACCAATGCGGACTCTTAAAGTATGGAGTGACAAAAAGATCTGTATAAAAATCAAGAGCAGGCCCTCGAGACCCCACTCATGCAGAGTAGCAAGGATGTCTTGTCACCAAGTGGTATCTTAGGCCTTCCTCAGGTAAAAAAAAGATGGCTATAAGGTGGTGTTGCCGGGAAAAGGCCAATCGAATGGCAGGCTTCAGGTGCAACAATTTGTGAATGGGGAGCGTCCTCGACGAAAACCGCCCTGGGATGGAGCCACAAGGATCTGAGACTCCAGGAACTAACACAACTATTGGCTCACCATACATTCTAGCAGCTTGCACAGAACACTGGTGAGGCTAATAGGATGATAGTTATCAACATCTAGTGGGTTCTTCCTGGGTTTAGCACTGGAATGATACCTTCCTGTCATTGCGATAGGAATTCGCCATCACTCTAGATGCGGTTGAATATGGCAAGGAGGCGGTGTTGGGAATCCACTGACAGATGTTTCAGCATTTGCGAATGCATGCATTCTGAGCCCGTGGATGTGTCAGGACAGTCGACACGGGCACGGGGAAATTCCCAAACACTGAAAAAAGCATTATAAGGCTCAGGGAGGCATGGAGCAAAAGATAGGTGTTGTTGCTCCACCCTGTTTGAGGAGAAGAAAGATGGGGTGGTAATTCTCAGATGCAGAGATGCAAGCATAATGCTCAGCAAGATGATCTTTAATTATGTCTGGATTGGCAGACATAGCCCCATTTGTGGACATTCCAGGGAAACTTGCAGGGTTCTGATAGCCTTAAAGTAGGCAGAGCTTGGTCCAAACCTGGGTGAGGAAGGTTCGTGTTCCAATGGTGGTGACAAAGCATTCTCAACACTCCTGCTTCCTTCATTTGATAAGAAGGCGAACCTGGGCACACAGCCGTTTGAAGGCAATAAGGTTCTCCAAGGAGGGGTGGCACTTATGATGTTGGAGGGCCCGCCGCAATCATTTCTGGCAACCAGCAAGTCACTGATTTCTGCCAGAGGCAACCAGAGGAACAAGGGATTGCTAATTCAACTGCGGAACAATGGTATTAATGACAATGTAGATCACTTCATGCAATGGATACTCAATGTTGGTAGTGGATGTAAAAGTGTCCCAGTTAGTCTTGGGAAGAGTCCACCTGGGAAAGTGTTGAGATGAGTGATGCTGGGGTAGGGACAGGAAGAGTGGAAAGCGGTCACCACACAAGTCGTCATGTGCTCTCCAGTGGGTAGATGGGAGAAGGCCAGGACAGCAAACCAAGGAATCAGTGGCTGAATAGATGCCACGTGCCACACTGAAATGCATGGGGGCACCTGTATTTAGAAGGCAAAGGACGAATTGAATTAAGTAGGTCCCCAACATCTTTGCCATGGCCAATAACCTTGGTACACCCCACAAAGGGTTGTGGGCATTGAAATAATCCAGAAGAATAAAAAGTGGAGGGAGCTGGATAATATCTGGAGGAGGTAGATGATACAGATGGTAATTTCCTGCCTTGTCCTCAGCCTGACAGCCACAGCTACTAAAGGTGCTTGAAGGATTCACTATAGACAGGTAACGACGAAGGTGCTAACTTCAACCCCAGGATGATTTTTGTAGCTCCCGATAGCCACGAAGGACACTGCAAAAAGCAGGTGTAACGTTTAAAAGTTGACATAACTCAACCACGTAAAAAAAAAAAAAAAAACTGCCGCAGTTCCACTGGATGACGACGCTTTCTGGAATCGGGGTAGGCATATAGTGACCAAGGAGACAGGTTATGCCTCAGACTTAACCTGCTGCCACCGGTTGAGAATTTGTATATGAAGCGCCAGTGAGATCCAGGTCCTTAGCGGACACTAAAATCTCCATGTCATCCTAAGATGCAGAACAGGTAGGAAATTGGTGATGTTGGGGCTACTGGAGGGTCCTGTTTCTTAGCAGTCTTCTTCCTGGTTTGCTTGCCCTCTCGCTTCTCTTTAGGGCCTTCTCCAAAGTAGCTGCAGGCATGGAGGGAGACCGTGAAGCTCTGCGTCCAGCAGCTTTACGCTCCTTTTGTCACAAGCAAGTGTCTGCTGTGGCATTAGTGGAGACCTTGGAAGAGAGAGTCCCAAGGGACCCCTTCCGCACAAGAGAAGACTGAGAAAGCTGTTGCTTCTCTAGCTGGGGGGAGGGGACCAATGTTGCCTGCACTTAGGGGGCATTTGTGCTCCTGAAGTAGGTGCTTTGGGAACAACAGAAGATGATTTGCCCCCTACCACCAAGCGGGCGGACGTATTCTGGAGGCCTGGACGGCCCACTGTTCATAGCACAGAGTGTGAAACTACCGCCACTTGTGACGGTGATGTTGAAGTAGCTGCAGCATATATGGACATCAACCGAATGGGGTGCAATCTTTCAAATCTGCATTTAGCCTCTTGGTAAGTCAACCAGTCCAAGGTCTTGTACTCCATGATTTCCCACTCCTTTTGGAGTACTGTGCAGTCTGGCAAGCAGGGGGAGTGGTACCCTCCACAATTGATATAAGTGTGAAGAGATGCACTTGGAGTATTTGTATGCAGTGGATGTCTGCAATCTCAACATGTGGCACTGGAATTGTAGCACTTAAAGCACCACATAGGGGGAGGAACGTACGGTTTAATGCCACAGGGGTAACAAAGGCAAAGATGAATGCACCAGTAGCAACACTATTGTCTTTGGGTCCCCTGTAAATGTGCCGAATGAAATGAACACCCCACCGTTTTAAATTAGCGTGGAACTCATTGTCAGACTGCAAGAGGAGGTCGGGATGGAAAATAATCCCCTGGTCCATGTTGAGGCTTTCATGGGGAGGAGTGACAGAAACAGGAATACCACCAAGCTGGCCACAGGCATGTAAGGTCTGGGATGGGGCTGGGGATGCTGCCTGAATCAAGAGTGAACCGTTTCTCATCTTGGACCGGGCTGCCACTTCCCCAAACTTATTCTTGAGATGTTCAACAATCAAATTAAGGCTTTGTAGGTAGAAAGGAGTCCTCATCCATTCTAAATATCATAGCAAAAATGGCTCTCTTCTTTCTGTAGCCCTACATTACTTCCATCATGCAGCAAGGGAGGGAAACGATTTGTGGCAATACCTGTCAGCATCATATTTCATCTTTCCCTTCTTACAACTTGCTGGCGCCGTTTGGTCACCAGCAAGAGACGACTTGGTTCGCTTCATTGCAGGTCATCCGCCCTGATACCACCCACTCTACTCAGGGGCTGCCCCGATGGGCAAAGGCCACCTTGCATGACGGCTGTTGCTGGGAGTCCTGATGCCCCAAGAAGATGGGCATCTACTCCTTGGCATACATGGGCAGTTTACAGCTCAGGCATCAGCACTGCAATCCCTGTGTTGCCAGAGGGCTACCACCAAATGGGTAGACGATGGCCCCACAATGGACTGGCTACCGTGCTGGGTATGGGGTGCAGAGAAATTCATTATTGTCATGGGGGCAAAAGAGGACAGGAGACAACTTAAGAAGATTATGTACCCCAGAAAGTGTCCTCGCCCAAATCATTGAATTGCAGGTGGAGATGTAAACCCATTATGAGAAGAGGTTTAGGAGATCGAATCTAATGGCACTATGGGTAACTGGTACACCACGTAAGGCATCCTTTCCCACATGGCCTGCACTTCCGCAGAATTCGGAAAGTGGCAGGTCAAACCATAAAATAGGACGTGAACTTACAGGGACAAAAAGTGGGAGACTTTTTTAGTTGCCCCCTTACAAATGGCAGGAACACCTCGGATCTATTACAACCCCCGGACCCACAGGGGGAAGTCACACTGACACAGTCATTTCCCAACCAACACTGTAAAATGTGTGTTGTGTTTTATTTGTTGCTGATAGTCTGATCATGAGGGTAATAACGGTTAGTGGCTACCACCTACAACTAAAACCAACAACATTTGCCACGAGACGACTGGAAATGAGTGGGTCTGTTACTTCACAAAGTACAACTTATCTGCAGGTAATTGGTAGGCTGTTGTAATTTTGAACTGTAACCAAGAAATTAATCACTCTGAGTTCCAGAACAAACTGAACAATTTCTTGCCACCTTAGTTGTCAAGCCTGCAATATAAAAAGAATATTTCGGGATTATAAAAGTTTTTGATTCCACCCATCTGCTTTGACCCATAACATCATCAATATGGCGCAAATGGCCATTCTATGCATCTCCAATATGTCATTACGTACACACGACAATTCATATAAATATGACAATAACATCTTCCTCCAAAAATATAATCAAACTAACGGGACAACTGCAGGAAATTGAGTGTTTTAGAGTGGGGCAAGCTAAATATAACAGTAAAAAAAAAAACACCACGATCCCAAAACACACAAAATGACAAAAAACTTTACAACATTCCACTACACCAACAAAATCTACAGGAATCTGACACTTCCCTTGACCTCTACAGCTCAACCGCAACTGTCGATACCACAAAAACACCTAAAACTATGAAAATTAGGTTCGGAAATTTCCCTTGACCTATATATTTCAACCACAGCTGACGATAGCAAATCACCAACACCTACAACTACAAAAATTGGAATCTGTCATTTCCCGCGACCTATATAGATCAACCACAACTATTGATATAAAATAACCAACATCTACAATCACAAAAATAAAATCAAAACCACAATACCTCAAAAACTCCAAAATCAAACATTCTTACATAAATTAAAATGCAATTAATACACCACAAATATATAAAACATCACAACTCGAGAAAAAAAAATTAAAAAGAAATTCCAGCACTGCAACTTAGGTCACACACCCCCCCCCCCTCTCAACACACAAACTCCATGCCGTAATGACGTCACACACTACAACACCCTTATGTCGCGGATCAAAGCATATGGGTGGAATCTGATGCTTCCATTGAGCCAAATTTTTCTTTACTGATCAGTTTCAAGATGCTGCAGCAGAAGTGTATCTAATTAAAATGTGATGTTGGTTCCTGACTTATCTCCTTGCACAGTTTGTTGTTCAGGTCCATTTTAGTACATGTGACAAACGGCTAGTCTCAAAATGAAACCCAATATGACCAATAAAGATGTCTTAAGTTACGTTCCAATTATGACCTTGAAGCAAATTCAATTATCTCTCCCATCACAAAGCCTTGTCTGTCACTCGGTTATTCTTGCAAAAGTACTGCTGCAAGCCTTTTATAGAAACAAATCATGTCAATAAAAATGGCATGCTCACAAAAATAGAACACAATGTGCAGAATGAAGCACACAAGAAACTTTGTCTGTTATCCTCCTTATCAATTCAGATGTTGTTGAACAAACAGGAACTGCACAATCTGTTCAGTCCTGAGTGTCAATTCTTGGCCATTTACCTCTGAAATATTAATGTCTCTAAATAAGATTCGCAAGATCGATAAAGTATAAAGTAAAATTTGTGAGCAGATTGCAATTTCTAGTGGGACACATTCTAATTATCAGTAATGCTCATACTGTCTTGATTATGATGGCAGACAGAGTAAGTTGAAATGGGGGGAGGGGGGGGAGGACATTAAATAAGTTGTTTGATATCACAAGTAACTTCAAATTTACAGTTTCAACCAGAATGATGAAACATACAAGAACAGAAACTCTAGGTAATTGTATTAGCAAAGGCCGGGAAAAAGGACGGGAAATTCTTTTCTCATATGTAAGCAGCATTTTAGGTTTCTTCAAGAATGATGAATTTAGATAAAATGAAACTTGGTAAGTTGACAGCTACAGGTGAAAACAAATTTTTTTTCAAGAGCTGTATTTTACTGCCAGAGTTAAATAATTATCTACTTCCTATTTAGATACAGAAAAACCAGCTATTTCTCATGAAACAAAAATGAAAAAAAAAAATACTGATCATCTTTCGCAAGATGAGAAACATAAATTCTATTTAATAAACTGTAGCATTTGGCAATGACACAACCCTATAATTATAGAACTGTGCAGAGAACAAAATTTGAACAACTGAGTCAAATATCTACTTTACGCCATCATAAATGTAGGTATACCTATCAAAGCTCACCCGACGGTTTGCAGCCCTCCACTAAAATCCTCATAAAACTTTATTTCTTTTTGTCTTGATCTCAGACTTTCACAGTTTAGCTTTATTCTGCAAAGAACACCGTTTTAAATTTCTTTCAGATTGGAGATGGTTAGTTGGGCCTCATTGGGCCACTTGGTGCATAGTGATCCACAGTTAAAATCTAACAGTATTTCACGAATATCACAATGGGACACAATCCAACAATTGGTTATCAACATTTTACTCTGTTAATAACAAACTTTCCCAATCTGCCAAACATCGTGCATTTCTCAATTGGGATACTACATTTCCACTTGATACAAATTGACTGATAAGATAAATAAATCAATACAACCAACTGGAATTGGAATTTTTGCACAGCAGCAGGGAGTTTCAAGGTAAGTTTTTGCAAAACTTGACACAAAGGAAAGATCTTGGTAGTCTCAAGATTCAACCTTAAACAAATAATATAAAAAAATAAATGATACATGTGTCACTTACCCAGAGCTTTCTTGAATTCTTTTATCATCTTGCTATCATAAACACCTCTTTCTTCCCAAACTTGTAGTATTCGATTGAGGTTCCTAATCGTTTTTTCGTCACATTCAGGAAGAGAAAAATGTTCGAAGGCCTTTTTGAGAACACTTCCAAACTCCTTCCCAAACTCAGGGCCTTTTCTCTTGCTATTTTGAATAACATCATTCGCTAGATACATAAAGGTCAGCTTCCTATTCGCGTTGCCTAGAATTAGGAATTTGCAAAACATACACATACCACACGCTCAATCTACATTTTAGGTACTATTCTTTGATCCAGTTATTATTTCAAAACATGACATACGCACAAACATTACATATTTTTATATTTTTGTTTCTCGTGTTCAAACTTACTTTTTAGAAAATCTTTGAACCATACTTTCACAATTGCGGCATGGTGTTTTCGGTGATGAATTAACCACAGGGAGAGAGTTTGTATGCTTTGCTGCGAACTGTTAAGGTCTGCAAGTTTCTTAGATAATGCCGACTCCGTAAAGCCAGCCATCATTTCATACGCGTTCTAGATAATCTTTCCATTTGCACGTAAATAACACATCGCTTCTCTATTGTTCCAACGATACAAACATTACAGTGCTGCCAACTAGAAAAAAAAATGTTTATACCAACAATGTTTCAGTCTTTTATTGCGCAGTGTTGTCCAGAGTGTTACACTAATTTTGTAGAGCAGAATGCGTTGCTCTGCTGTTTTCATAGTATTGTATACACTTACGGGTATTTCCGTCACCACAGTAAATTGTGTGAGAGATCTCAATAGTAGTCTACTGTGATAAGGGAAGTACAAGATAGAAAACAACGATGCTCATCTATATCTATGATCAGCAATCGGTACCGGTACCATATGTAAAAAAAAACCGAAAAAAATAATGTACTCTCATTTTAACTTACTGGTACATGAACTTTTTCGGTCACAAATCTAAAAAGACTAGTAATATTATTTTCGCGGGAGAAGGCATATAGAAATATAGTTCTAGTTTCTATATTTAGATTCTTTTTATGACATCTTCGTTAATATTGGGAGTCTTTTTTCCCTTCCAGATCTTCCGTCATTTTGAAGACGCTCTTCATCACTAAAATAAGTTATCCCAACACCATTTCTTCGCATTACTTGGTTAGTGTAGCTGACACGGACTTCAAAACTTGGAACAATATTGTAAATGGCTCTTAATGTTTTATGCGGCATCGTTATCTAGACGGTCAACATTATTGGTCACTATTTCCAGATCTGCAATAATATTGATCAGGTGTGAGTTAGGCTGAGAGTCTGTGCAGTGATAATGAGCAGATCAAAAACTTTTGAAACATGTTGCAATGCTTGAGAATTATTAGTTCTTTGCTAGGCAGTAGACTTGGCCACCGTTTCTATGTTTCGGTACAGTGTATCGATACGTGGAACTGTTTGTGTTTCGAAACGGCTATGTTTCACTGCTTCGAAACAGTGGTGTTTCATTCCGCTCTGTGTCGGATACCGGGACCAGATTAGATCTCGATCCAGCCACAGAAACTGTATCGTTGTTTCAAATAACGCTGTTTCAGTCCACTTGTGCTTAGAACGGACTAATTGTATTTAAAGAGTGATGTTTCATTTCGCTTCGTCTCGGTCGAGATTCGGGCACGGCACAGATACGGAAATACGTTTAATATACTACTTCATGAACTCTTTAAAGAGTGTCGAAATCTTTTTGACACACAACAGCATGAAGCTTAAGATTTCCGAAAATAAAGCTACGTTTCTAATTGATTGCACTATTCCGAAATGGCGTAATATATGCTTTATAAACACTAACAAACAATAAAATATAGCACGCTATTCGCATTCAAAATTGATGATGTAATGGTAAACGGGAAGGGCTGGGAAGCATGATGGATTTATAATAATGATTCGAAAAATGATTGAGGAAAACAAAATTTTCTCTTATATTTTGTTATTTATTCGACTTATGTGGATTTATTTGTGAGTCTATAGTCAATGTGCCTATTCTCCACAACGATTTCTTTTGTGTGCATGGATATTAGCAGGCCGGGTATATATTATCCACACTAACGAAATGTGGGAATCCCAGTAGGGTGTCCGTTGTTTCTGCAATTTGTTCCCGCCTCCAGTACCGTTCGTGTTGGCTCTTCTGTCTTCAGCTATGGCATTACGAAGCCCGGTGTGGTATTATTTTATGAAGATAAATCCTGAGAAAATTAAATCTAACTTATGCTCGGCAGTGTTGTCGTTTAAAACTAGTTCAACCTCTTGCTAAAACAGACACTTACGACATAAGCATCCAACAGTTAATTTAAGTGAAACTCGTTCGAAATCAGTTTTTATTAATCGAGGCAGTGACGAAACCAGTTCAGTTTCCATAGCAACTGTTCAGGGATCTGCCATTTCAGTGCTTATGCGTCAAGATGAACAATCTGTGCAAGAAATACCCAGCACTTCCACCAGTTCAGTTCTGGGTAGGTGTGGTAGACAAACAAAGATTACTGGATTTGCATCAAGAGCAGTGCCTTCATCCAAACGAGTCAAAATAGACGAACTGATTGTAAGACTTGTTGTTAAAGAATACCTTTCATTTAATGTAGTTGAGAGTGTAGAGTTTAGAAAAATGATTTATTTATTAAATGAAAACTAGGTGCCACCAAGTAGAAAAACACTCTCCCACAGTTTGCTCTCCCAAGTGTTCGACAGCACACTAGTGCGAGTAAGATCTGCAGTGCAAGCTGCATCCTACATCTGGATTACAACTGATGGATGGACATCTGTGAAAAATGAGAATTATATTGCAGTGACTGCTCAATTCATTGATGAAAACTGCAATCTGAAGTCATATTTGTTATCTAGTTTTAAATCGCATGACAAGCATACAGCAGAAAACATTTCCAGTGAATTACAAAATGTGACTTCAACTTCGGATATTACCAATAAAACTGTAGCTTGCACTACAGATAATGCACCTAATATGGTGAAGGCAGCGATGATGTGCAAATGGTGGCGTGTACCTTGTTTTGCACATACACTGAGTTTAATTGTGCAAGCAAGCCTTGAACTAATTACAGACACAAGGGCAAAATTGAGTCAATAGTGGAATTTTTCACAGGAAGTTCTCAAGCACTTGAGAAATTACACAATATTCAGAAACAAATGGGCTTCCCTATTTTAACACCAATATAAGATTGCCCTACGAGATGGAATTCCACATATGAAATGGGTGACAGGCGTTTGAAAATCAAAGAGCCTTTGCGAAGCACCCTCGCTATCCTTAGTGTAGATTCACAAACAAAACTGTCTAATGAAGACTGGCCAGTTATTGAAAAATCTTGTGAACTACTATCTCCTTTTAACAAGTCACAACAAAAATTAGCAGTGAAAGAAATGTAACCTTGTCAAAAGTTGTCTTATTAAGCAAAGGTTTACAAAGTCATCGTCTGAGACTGAAAAACTCAGATCACAGCAATGAAGCCACTAATTCAGTAATTGCTAAACTTGAGGATGGACTCTGTACCCGCCTCGTTCAAACGTTTGCAGATAAAACAATTGCTTGTGAAGCAACATTATTGGATCCTCGCTTCAGGGAGCATGGTTTTCCAAAAACTGGGCATCGATTAAAAGAAACAAAAGATGCCATAATTAACAAGTGATGTGCAATACGGCAGAAACCCAGTCGGTGTTCTACAGAAAATCCACCACCAGGCAAACCAGTTGAGGTGAGCACATTCACCTCTAGCAGTGGCAACATTTGGCAAGATTTTGACCAAGCTGTAGGTGGCTTGATCCAAAGTGTAGACAATCCACGTGCTGCAAGTATAGTCGAGCTTGATAAATATATGAAGATGCCACTGATACACAGATCACAAGATCCATTGCTGTGGTGGAAAGAAAATCATGTGTTGTTTCCTACACTGCTTTAAATAATGACACAACGTCTTTGTATTATGGCCACCTCTGTTCAATGTGAGCGAATATATTCAAAGCAGGGGCAAACAATAACAGACAGATGATCCCGTCTCTCAAGCGAAAAAGTATCAAAAATGATATTTCTAAACTACAACTTAGAATAGGTACAGCAGATCTACTCAGAAATGATACAGTAAAATTTCAATTGATTTTGTTCTTCCCTGGACAGAGTGCACTGAATTTATATTTGATTGTATTTTGTTTAGTTCACTAAACTGTGCATGTAGCTACCTTACAAGAACATTTTTCTCAAATTTGTTGCACACAGAAGACACATTTTTGCTCACCATTCAGTGAGTTTATTTTTTTTGAGTACGTTATTTATTCATTTATGTGTTTGAGAATAATTATCTGATTTGAGTATGTATATGTTTGTGTTTATTTTTGTAAATGTGCTGTAATTGGTTATTGCACTATAGGCATCTTGATACTTGTGTATTATCGATAATTCTTAGGCAAATCAACAATGGTACTTTGTTACTTTTGTTTTTGGCATTCAGATACTGTGATAAAAATTGCATTTCAACAACAACATAATTTCATCTCTGATTTCCTGCGGAGGTTTACAATGAAATGGTAATACATGTGCTTACTGTGAGTACTCCATGTACCTGTACCTCAAACTAACTTCTTTAGCAAGAACTGTAAGTGGTGTAGATACAGGTATCACAAAGGCATTAAACTGTAGGAATTGTTTTAAATTATCATATGGATTTTATACTTCAAAGAAACATACTTATCTCTGCATTTCAGTTGCCTTGAAATGTTTTCCAATTCTATCAAGTGTACTTACTATGAGATGTATCCAGCTAACTTGTGAGTGTTTGATGAGAAACTGCATACTTGACCATTCTACTATATCCTCCAGTCTGTTATGGTGATTTTTTGATCTGTATGCATCAGTCGCTTTGCATCGTAGTCTGTGTGACCAACAATGGGAAATTTAGCTGCGAGTAGTAAAAGTGTGAGTGGAACACTCATAAATGTTAATTCAGTGCCTCGTTTCCAGGACGTTATCTCAATAAATTATATCTCATGATATGCCTTTTCAAGAGAACATACAGATTACCACTCATAAAACCAATCGAAATTATGTACTAGAATACAGAGAAACGATTTTGGCAAAATCTGTTATGTTAAACATACTAAGACTGACCTCGGCCAATTGGAAAGTAAAAAAAGTCACATGACACGGAAGCAGTGCATTTGCTGCTATGGGAAATATGGAACTGCAAAGATGTGTAAGTGAAAGTTTCATACTTTCTGCGATATGATTGGCAGTCTCGCACCTCATTTATGTTTTCATGACAATATTTATACAGTAGACACTCAAGATGATATAATGTGAAGGCCTATACTATTACAAGACACAAACTATTTCACTGTTTCGAAACAGCGTTTCGAAACATTACATTGTACTGTTTCATTTGTTTCGAAACAGTTAGGTGTTTCTGTTTGCCCATCTCTACTGGGCAGTACTGACAATATCTTTATAGTCGCGCCTCTGGACTTCTCTGTGTTCATTGTTGTGTTCATCACCTAAAATGAGTTCAAAACCAAACCATATCAAAAACGAAAAATTTGGAAAGAATCTTATGAGTAGTTGCTCACTAAATGCAGAGGGCTGCAGCTGAGAGACGATACTGTTTTTTTTAATATTTCTTAAAGAACTAAATTCACTTAACTTTTTACGCCAGTTTTCGTTCACCTTTGTTTCAACGGCCAGCAACAAAGTAGAGCAATTGCTACAGCAGAGGTGTCTTGATCATCTAAGATTTCGAACCAGACTAATTGTAGATACTGCAGAATGTTATTTTACATTTTTATTGAAGAGTCGAGGAACAACAATAATATTGTACAATATTTTTCTCAATGTAAAATTCAGTTGTAAGCTGCACAACTCAAACGTTTATTTTATTTTTTTGGTTTTGACATATTAATCAGCTATCCTCAGAAAGACCTGAGTCGAAACAAGACCTGAGTCGAAACAAGGCCTCCGGAGTAGACAACATTCCATTAGAACTACTGACGGCCTTGGGAGAGCCAGTCATGACAAAACTCTTCCAGCTGGTGAGCAAGATGTATGAGACAGGCGAAAAACCCTCAGACTTCAAGAAGAATTTAATAATTCCAATCCCAAAGAAAGCAGGTGCTGACAGATGTGAAAATTACCGAACTATCAGTTTAATAAGCCACGGCTGCAAAATACTAACGCGAATTCTTTACAGACGAATGGAAAAACTGGTAGATGCAGACCTCGGGGAGGATCAGTTTGGATTCCGTCGAAATGTTGGAACACGTGAGGCAATACTGACCTTACGACTTATCTTAGAAGAAAGATTAAGAAAAGGCAAACCTATGTTTCTAGCATTTGTAGACTTAGAGAAAGCTTTTGACAATGTTGACTGGAATACTCTTTTTCAAATTCTAAAGGTGGCAGGGGTAAAATACAGGGAGCGAAAGGCTATTTATAATTTGTACAGAAACCAGATGGCAGTAATAAGAGTCGAGGGGCATGAAAGGGAAGCAGTGGTTGGGAAAGGAGTGAGACAGGGTTGTAGCCTCTCCCCGATGTTATTCAATCTGTATATTGAGCAAGCAGTAAAGGAAACAAAAGAAAAATTTGGAGTAGGTATTAAAATTCATGGAGACGAAGTAAAAACTTTGAGGTTCGCCGATGACATTGTAATTTTGTCAGAGACGGCAAAGGACTTGGAAGAGCAGTTGAACGGAATGGACAGTGTCTTGAAAGGAGGATATAAGATGAACATTAACAAAAGCAAAACGAGGATAATGGAATGTAGTCAAATTAAATCGGGTGATGCTGAGGGAATTAGATTAGGAAATCAGACACTTAAAGTAGTAAAGGAGTTTTTCTATTTAGGAAGTAAAATAACTGATGATGGTCGAAGTAGAGAGGATATAAAATGTAGACTGGCAATGGCAAGGAAAGCGTTTCTGAAGAAGAGAAATTTGTTAACATCGAATATAGATTTATGTATCAGGAAGTCGTTTCTGAAAGTATTTGTTTGGAGTGTAGCCATGTATGGAAGTGAAACATGGACGATAACTAGTTTGGACAAGAAGAGAATAGAAGCTTTCGAAATGTGGTGCTATAGAAGAATACTGAAGATAAGGTGGATAGATCACGTAACTAATGAGGAGGTATTGAATAGGATTGGGGAGAAGAGAAGTTTGTGGCACAACTTGACTAGAAGAAGGGATCGGTTGGTAGGACATGTTTTGAGGCATCAAGGGATCACAAATTTAGCATTGGAGGGCAACGTGGAGGGTAAAAATCGTAGAGGGAGACCGAGAGATGAGTACACTAAGCAGATTCAGAAGGATGTAGGTTGCAGTAGGTACTGGGAGATGAAGCAGCTTGCACAGGATAGAGTAGCATGGAGAGCTGCGTCAAACCAGTCTCAGGACTGAAGACAACAACAACATCCTCAGAAGTCTACAAAATTTCGGAAATTGTAAATTAGTTAACGAAAAGCTTACTTTTTCAAGTTTTATGAGACTTGCACAACAATTGATGCTTTAATCAGTGGCAGTTCGTAACCAAACATCAACTTTCAAACAGTTCGTTTGTTGACTCAGGTCTGCTGGAACGCTTTTGCTTTTTTTTATATACGAAACTTTCATACGTGTAAGTTTTCACTTGATTATGATCCACCCAGTATGCCATTAGATACGTAAGTAATATAATCTTTGTGCAAATATCTTCACATGACGCCATTTCAGTAATGTGAGATTTTTAGCTGGGCTGTTACAACAAAGCTAGCACAGCTCCAACGTGAGAAAGCTTTTTCAGTTACAAGGGAGTTGTATTTATGATATGAGTAAGATCGTTGTGATTGGATATTATTAACCTCAGGGCATTTTTACCAATAAATTGCAACTGCTCTTCGCATAAAAATACCGATCGCTTCGGCAGTGCTCAGTGGAGACGAATAAACTGGTTATGGGCACATGCTGGTCAGCTCTGGCACCTCCCTCCTCTCCATTTCCACTGCCCAGCTGACACGGATATCCAAACAATGTGGTACTGTGGTAGCAACACCTGATCCCAGACAGCAATATTCAGTTAGAACAAGATGAGGGTAAAAAACAAGCTAAAGCTGTAGAAGCTCGTTGCCTTCTACAAGGAGAGGAAATCTTAAAAATGTGTTATTTGTGAAATGGGATATAATAGGATCTTTATTTGTCTTTTGAATGTTTTTCATACATTTGGTGTCATCAGTGTGTTGAACACACAAAAGAATACAATATAATTACATAAATATTCATGTACAGGACAATTAGATACATATGCTAATGTAATATATACAGTGGTACTATACAAAGTTAATAAAATAATAATAGCAGTAATAATAATAATAATAGTAGTAGTAGTAGTAGTAGTAATACATCATATTAATCACATATTATACGAAAGTATCATATATAATTATGTTTTAACTTAATGCAGAAAAAAGTGTAAATGTTTATACAATGATTGTCACACACACAGAAGCATACTTCATCACTTAGTTACCAGCTGCTTTCTTCGTATCTCCTGTGTGTCACTGTTTAGAAGCTCATTAGTTGAGTACTATGGCATACATTTGAAGAACACTTCTATGGTATACTTAAAACTATTCATTGGTAGACTGCTTACTGTCTTTGGGAATTTGTTACAGAATTTCAAACATAGTTGCTTATAGCTCTAACATGTTAATGTCAGTCTTGAGTACAGAAGATTAGGTTACTATTATTTTGGGTCTACGAGCATTGGGATCTTCAGTTGAAATTGTTTATGTTTTTCTTTAGCATGTGTTGAACAGTTGTAGATAAACATACTTGTGTTCCTTCAAGTGCTTTTTGCAGCTTTCTCTTGGTGCTATATCTAATATAAAGCGCATTTCAAAATGAATATATGGGTGTTATGGCTTGGTAGTATATATTACATTCACCTTACAATTATAAACACTACACCAAATGAAAGAGAATCACAAACTGTTTTTCTTACATTTGTTCAGTGTAAACACCGATCACACATCAAGTCGATAGGCGAGTTGTTCTGAAACCTTGATCAATGTGTCAGGAGTAACTGTTGCAATAACACTGTTTCTAAAGTCGGATAGATCAGATGGTATCAGAGGCACATACACATGATCGCATCAAATCATGTGTGAAAGTGGAGGTAATGCATAAAATGCTGCGTCAACCAGCCCCTTGTGCCCAATCCACCGGTCGCCTACAACATCGTTTAACCAGTCACATACTGAATTATGCCAGTGAGGCGACACACTATCTTGCTCCCAAATCACAATGTGTTGTTCAGCTTCTTCCCATTGAGGCATGGGCCATAGCTGTAGCACATCAAAACAGGAAACATCAGTTACAGTTGATTCACTGAAACATAAAGGCCCATAAACTTTCCGTGAGGATATTGCTTGGGGCTAAGCATGAAAGACTCACACTCGTTCAACACGTTTTTCAGTCACTCTATGTCATTCCATACCCTTTCCATTGTGCACAGGTATAGAAACAAAACTGTTTGAGTTGCTCTTTCATTTGGTGTACTATTTTAAATTGTAAGTTGAACATAATAAGTGCTACAACGCCGTAAAACATATATTTTCATTTTGAAACAACCTGTACATCTGGCTGCTTTCCTCTGCCACTTGAAGGTGGTACTTGAACACACTGAGTTACCCCAAAGAAATACTCCATATTGCAGTTGTGAGTGAAAGAAAGTGAAGTATGTAGAAATTAATAAATTTTTACTTATAATGTACCTCAGCCTGTAAGAAGAGTGTATGAATAAGTTTTCCACAAAGATAATTTGTATGCTTATCCCATGTGAGTTTTTGATCTAAATGCAATGCCAGCAATTTAACGCGTTTTGTAACTTGCTTAAATGTCTTTAGGGTGAAGTAAATTTCTCCAGTTTTTATTTCATTTATAGATCAAATATTTTCCCTGCACCTGTCACTGCCCATTTCAGTTGCACTTTTCTTGTATTCTAAGACTCTTGCTAATTTTTCTCAACTGTGATTAGCATCATGTCATCAGCAAAACTATATTGTCACGTGGTGTGTAATTTGGGAAGTCATAATATATACAATGAACAGGAAAGGCCGAAGCACTGAGCCTTGTGGGATACCTATCTTTATTTTCATGGGTGTTGACATTTGTTGTCGGTCTTTACTAATTGTATCCTGCTGCTCAAGTGTGACTCAAATAGTTGTAATGACTTATCTACAACACCATAATGTCATTGCTTTTTTATCATTAAGTCATAGGTGACAGAGTCAAGGGCTTTACTTAAATCTAACAGTGTTGCACAAGTGAGTTTCTTGTTCTCAAAGCCTTCATGTATGTTACTGAAGAGACACTCCACTGTTTTTGTTGTCAACAACTGAGATCAAAACCCAAACTGGCTTTTACTCAGTAATTTATGACTTTCAATATATATATATATATATATATAGAAGAAAGGATAGGAAAAGGGCAGACGACATACCCTCTGTGACGAAGGTAAATGACATCTTAGAGATAGTAGGTTCCTTGAAATGGCAGTGGGCTGGCCACGTCGCAAGAAGAAAAGACAACAGATGGACGAAGCTAGTACTGGAGTGGAGTCCGAGAGAGCACTGGAGGCCTAGAGGAAGACCATCAGACAGATGGGACAAAGACAGCAAGAAGATCGCTGGTAACACCTGGCAGAGAACGGCCCAAGACCGTCCCACTTGGAGAAGACTGCTGAAAGCCTAATTGAACCCACGACTCGACGAGGCCACATCATTTAATGATTGAATTGCTGGTGCTGGTGCTGATGATATATATAATGTTTTGTAATACTTTTTATATAATGGGAACTATTGATATGCCTGTATAAATGTTTGACATTTGTCTTTCATTTTCCTTATAAATAAGGAGTGTAACTCTCATTTTTAGACATTCAGGGAATGCATCTTCATCGAAAATATGGTTTGCCAAATATGTTAGTGGTATCATGATTCCAAAGGTTATGTATTTAATAATACTCTTACTAACCCCACAGCTTTTGAGTGTTTAAAACTTCATAGATTTGCATCTGTTACTTGAGGTGATTTTTGACCAAGAGAATTTTTTGGTTTGCTGATATTTGTTGCTTAAGGAGAGACACAGCAGCTGAACAATTGAGGATATTACAATCTATTGAGACTGTGGTTTTTCCTTTGCCCATATTCATCTCACTTCTTATAATATTCGAAGCTGTTTGACAACTATTTTTTGAGCCAGTGATATAGTCATCATTTAATTTACATTTAACTGATTTTATTTAATATTTGTACAGCCATATAGTGTCGCCTGCCTTCCTCACTTTTTACTCTTATTTTTGTGCATAAGTGGCAATATACTTATTTGCTCAAGCTTTGGAGTGTACGGCTAGTTAGAGTGCTGAGGTTTCTATCTGCTTCTGGGGAGGGGGGCACTTTTTGTGACAAGTGGGCAGCGCACATCTATTGTATTTTTAACTATAGATAAAAACATAGAGAAAGATTCACGAACACTCTTTATACACTCCTGGAAATGGAAAAAAGAACACATTGACACCGGTGTGTCAGACCCACCATACTTGCTCCGGACACTGTGAGAGGGCTGTACAAGCAATGATCACACGCACGGCACAGCGGACACACCAGGAACCGCGGTATTGGCCGTCGAATGGCGCTAGCTGCGCAGCATTCGTGCACCGCCGCCGTCAGTGTCAGCCAGTTTGCCGTGGCATACGCAGCTCCATCGCAGTCTTTAACACTGGTAGCATGCCGCGACAGCATGGACGTGAACCATATGTGCAGTTGACGGACTTTGAGCGAGGGCGTATAGTGGGCATGCGGGAGGCCGGGTGGACGTACCGCCGAATTGCTCAACAAGTGGGGCGTGAGGTCCCCACAGTAAATCGATGTTGTCGCCAGTGGTCGGCGGAAGGTGCACGTGCCCGTCGACCTGGGACCGGACTGCAGCGACGCACGGATGCACGCCAAGACTGTAGGATCCTACGCAGTGCCGTAGGGGACCGCACCGCCACTTCCCAGCAAATTAGGGACACTGTTGCTCCTGGGGTATCGGCGAGGACCATTCGCAACCGTCTCCATGAAGCTGGGCTACGGTCCGGCACACCATTAGGCCGTCTTCCGCTCACGCCCCAACATCGTGCAGCCCGCCTCCAGTGGTGTCGCGACAGACGTGAATGGAGGGACGAATGGAGACGTGTCGTCTTCAGCGATGAGACTCGCTTCTGCCTTGGTGCCAATGATGGTCGTATGCGTGTTTGGCGCCGTGCAGGTGAGCGCCACAATCAGGACTGCATACGACCGAGGCACACAGGGCCAACACCCAGCATCATGGTGCGGGGAGCGATCTCCTACACTGGCCTTACACCTCTGGTGATCGTCGAGGGGACACTGAATAGTGCACGGTACATCCAAACCGTCATCGAACCCATCGTTCTACCATTCCTAGACCGGCAAGGGAACTTGCTGTTCCAACAGGACAATGCACGTCCGCATGTATCCCGTGCCACCCAACGTGCTCTAGAAGGTGAAGTCAACTACCCTGGCCAGCAAGTTCTCCGGATCTGTCCCCCAGTGAGCATGTTTGGGACTGGATGAAGCGTCGTCTCACGCGGTCTGCACGTCCAGCACAAACGCTGGTCCAACTGAGGCGCCAGGTGGAAATGGCATGGCAAGCCGTTCCACAGGACTACATCCAGCATCTCTACGATCGTCTCCATGGGAGAATAGCAGCCTGCATTGCTGCGAAAGGTGGATATACACTGTGCTAGTGCCGACATTGTGCATGCTCTGTTGCCTGTGTCTATGTGCCTGTGGTTCTGTCTGTGTGATCATGTGATGTATCTGACCCCAGGAATGTGTCAATAAAGTTTCTCCTTCCTGGGACAATGAATTCATGGTGTTCTTATTTCAATTTCCAGGAGTGTATTATGCAGTATATTATGCAAATCTACTTCCTACAGTTCATGTTAAGGTAGCTCGATATTGTTCTCAATTAATACTCTATATGTGACTTAACTGTTTAGTACACCAAGGTTTCATACTGCCTGTTCTGATGCATATTCCATCATGATCAAAAATTCTAACTTAATCACATAATACTCTAGTTCACCCTTATGTGCCTTACTAGTTACATTGTCAATAAATGCCTCTATTCTAGTAGATTTTCATTTATACAGTCACCGTTTAGTGATTTTAGACAGTTAATCATGTTATTTACATTTCTCTGTTTTCTCTTATGTCTGTATTAAAGTATTCTGCAATAAATATTTTGTGGCTTTTGTGCTCAGTGTACTGTTTGATCAATGCATTCAGTTTATCTGTAAGAACTTCCTCATCAGAAGCTGGTGTATGGTACACAAAAGCAATAATAATTTTTGTGTGTGTAATATTACAGCTGCTGTTTCAAATGCACCACCAGTGCAGTACTTCCATAGGTCTACTGTTGAATGCTACAAATTTAGATTTTCTTTTATGTAAATTGTGACTCCACCATGTCCAATTTTAGGTCTACAATAATTTGTGGCAAATATGGTATATATAAGTCTATTTCTGTGTTACACCTGTGTCTATTTCTGAGGTTTGCAGACAGTGCTCGTTAATGCATAGGGGATGCTGCAGTTAATTTTATCCAACCGACGCTGTAATTTATTACCCTTACCTCTCATGGATTGTACATTAACATGTAACAATTTTAAATCGTTTTTGGTACTGGGAGGAATACTTATTCCTTCTTCTACAGCATTTTCTTTACTGCTCGCATGTGCCGGGCTTGGTCACTACCTGAAGCTTCTCTGTACTGACTCTTTAAATTGAAGCCCATGCTATGTTTTTTATGGCCTCAGGTATTTTTTTGCTTAGAACTGATTTTCCTAAGGGATTTATGAGCAGACTATGCCTTGTATGGAAAGCTCTGATACAATTACAAGATTTACTGTGGGGTACAGTAGAGGCGTGGACACAGAACAAAATGTCATTAATATAAATCAGTGTTACATTTTTGAAATGTTCACGTTTTGAATCTTGAGAAATTGTTTGCTCTTTTTATTTCGTTATTCACACAGGATTGTTCTATATGTACAGAAGTGATGTGAGCATAGATGGTGACTTCCCTACAGCTACAACTGTCTCTTCAAAAGTGTAATGATTGCTGGTACCGGCAGAACTTAATCCTTTATCTTATTCACTTGTTGCCAAACTCAGTCTCTTGTTGCTAAAAAAAAGTACGAATTTAATACAAAAAAATGAATTTTAGTTTAGCCCTTGTCAGGTCGGATGGCGCTCCGCCCATGGAAGCGCAGCGACTAGGAAGCGAGAAGGGATGAAAACAGCGCATGCGCGACAGCAGAGAGCGGGCGAACAAAGTCCACGATGCCGAACTGTGCTGCCGCGGACAACAGCCAGCTTCATTTGACTACGGTACTTCATATTATACATTCAGATCTATGAAGTGAATTAAAAAATTTGAAAATCGATTTCTGTCAACTGTCATGACAGAAATATTAATTCACATCTTGACGACGTTGCGTCCACTGCTCCCTGTATTTAGTCAGCTTGACGTCGGGAGACAAGAACAGCTGACACAGCTTTGTGAAGACATGAAGTACAATTTCTCTCAACATGACAATTATCTAACGACTAGATCATTGAAACTGCTTGCAATAATTATCGTTTATTGCGATTTGAACTGTATTGTAAGTAAAACTTTAATACACAACAAAATTAACTTCAAGCAAAAATCGAAACATTATATTTTCTTCTCCTCAATAGAATTTTTAAAACTGTATATAAGGTGTGTGTGTGTGTGGATCTGTTTGACTATAATCACTGTGTGTAAAAAAGAATTACTGATAGAAAAGACTAATGTAAATGACTAGTAAGTTGTCATGTTCTCCGCTGTCAGCGGCATTATGAGTGTAAACTACTCGTTCGATGTTACAGTGAGAGACCGCATTTATAATAATTGAAAAAGCAAACAACTGACAATCATCTGTGAATAACTCCAGGGAATGCTGTCCGATAAAATCGAAAACCAATGATAGCTCGACAAGTAGCAATTATTGTCATTTCAAGGCACTTTCCAATTCGTGCCTTGAAAATTACATGGGTTTACATGTGGGAACGTCGGACTTCTAACAAATTTATCCGGCCGCATTCTTGAGTTATTATCAGACCATACAGCAAGCTGGGAGAAGCTTAACTTCTCTGCGGGCAGTATGTTGAACATTTGAGTCTACATAACTCGTAGGATACAAAGTCCTAATTAATCAAGGCTAGGAAGTTTTCATAACTATTTATGCAACTCATATGTTGAAAAACACAATTTTTACACCACGAGTCTTTAAAACTAAGAAATATTATAACTTTAAATATTCCAAAGTACACATTGTACTACCATCGTCACTGCTATTTAAGACTGTTTCCGAACCATCTGAGTGTAAATTTACGATGATAGTTTCAAGACTAATATCCATCATCACTTCCCTATTAAATTCTTCTTCCTGAAGCTCTTCACCATGTCACACAGACTGTGCCCGAGGCAAAGGGGGTATATTGTCTATTGCCGCATGCACAAGCGGTTCAGTGTCTGTTTCTTCAATGTTTTGTTTTTCTTTTCTCCCACATAGACTTTAACCTATGTCCAAATTAATTCCGTGGGCCATATTGACAGCGGCACATGGGTAAACGCAAAACAATGTGACACCATTCGCGTTTAAAAAAGTTAACTTGGATAAATTGACGAGCTACAGGAGATCAACACAATTCTGTTTTATGCTGTGCGAAATATTGTTATTCTTAAGCCAGGAAACAATATCCGTTTTTCCAGTGTTTGTACCTGCTGTTTTCTCTGTAACAGTTGAGTTATAATTGGCTATGACCGACTTCAGGGAAGGTATGCCAGGAATAATTGTGAACCACGTCACGAAAGTGACAACGTTCGTTTCCGAGAGGTAGTCACGGTTGTTTTTAGTACGCCTAAATACAAGTTTTCTCTCAGCAACAAAACCAGAACAAGAGCCAGCATAAGGAATAATTACCCAAGAACCTGTTCCTATGAGAACTTTAAAAGCGCCAGTACCATCACTCATTTTCCAGCAGGTCTTCTTGGAACGATTCTGATTGAACCATATTTCATCAAGGTAGTACGCTGTTAACCTACCTCAGTCTCTTGCGTCGTGAATATTTATATGGGATGTAGTTCGTGCTGCACCTTTGTCATTTCTTTGAACTATAAACTTTCTTTTTTGCATATCAGGAACCAATGTCTTTTAAATTTTTTGTTTCGTTGATGAAGCGTTTACCTTTGAAGTCATATCGCTAACACGTTTTTGTGACGTCAGGCATTCACCATTCACATGGAGATCTTTAAAACAGCCATTTGTGTTACAGATTTCTTGCGATTTCGAAGCTTTCCAGCCGACACGATACCATCTTTTTCTACTGTCCCTACAGATCGGGTACCGTCGTTTACAATTCTCTTTAGAGCTCTCTTGCCGACACAGCATGCCTTTGCAGTCCATTCTTGTTGTCTTCAGATGTCAACAGTGGGAGACCTGCTTTCCGATTCACGTTTGAAAAAGTTATAAATGCGGTAAATGATCCCCCTCACATGCTTGTAAAGCACTAAGCACTTCTCGTTCACTGCCGTCACGTTACCTTTTTTTTTTTTTTTTTTTTTTTTAATCGCACTAAAAGATTTGGAGATACACGTTCACAGTTGTACTGCTACGAGAGGAAAAAAAAGAAAACTGACAGTTGAATGAATAATTCGGATGTCGCGAAGCGCGGCAACAGTGCAGCATGCAGGAGCGAGATTCTCGTCGTCTCACTTAAATTGCTGCTGGCCTCTCGGAAAGAGCGGCAAATGGAGGGGAACGACTCAAAGTTCGGCCGCCGGCCTACATGACACGGGCATTAGTATCGTGTGAAGAACTGTTGCATAATGAAAGGGCGGATTTCCTTCTGCGCCATGTTCATCAGTTCACGTTTCGTGTAAAGAAGTTAAACGTTATAACAGTTACCTTAATATGTCTACTATTATTCTGGGATTTGTTTTACTGTAATCAGTTTCAAACTGTATACTACAGTTCATCAAATTCATTAAGAGGATAGAAATTGGAGTGCTTTTGTTGAATAAGAACGAATAGAATCCCTACCAGGTTGGTTTTTTTAGGCGTATTGGCCATCATCAACAGCACGTTTTATTTTCAACGTTTTGCCTACATGTGTGCTTTGCGTTGTCTGAAGTATTTCCCTTAGCATCTTTGATGGTGTCGACATTATCAGCAACGTTCCCCTTCTCCTTCTTGACAATGGTCACCAAGTCTGTCAACAAAACGTCAGGAAACTGTCGACTATAGCCTGTTGCTAAGAAATGAACCTGTCCGAAAATCTACATAGATAGCCCCGAAATCCTCATTGCTTTCTTATACGTAAGATGTGCTTGCAATGATTCAGATGTTTCAGAATGTGACCAATTACCGAATTTCAACCAATATGAACTTTTTGTTATCCAGTTTGCCATTTTGCGACTTTATGCTAGCCAGGAGTGTCCAGCTGTCCAGCCTTTTAGATTACCTGAGTAACGTTGGAGGAAGACGTGCATTTTTGAGCCGCTTGAAATACATAAGGCTGGAGCAGAAGTTCGTAGTGTTTTTGTTTTGCATGTGAACATTCTGCTAACTAATGGGATTCTAGATTGCCATTTTTTTATTTGTAGGTCACTGTTGCTATTTGAGTTTACATATACTGTCATTTGAAGATAGTTAATGGAGCTGTGGAAGCTAAACAAAATGGAGCGTCGAGTGGAGAAATCGGAACATTATCGATCTATTCTTCTGTATGAGCTCAGTAGATGGGTAATACCAACGGAGACAGCCAGACACATTTGCCATGTGTTTGGGGAAAATGCCAGTTTTTCGAATAAATGTGTCTTTTTACTCAGTCAGAATCAGTGTTCCCCCACACTCATGGAATGAGCTATGGGAGCGAATGTAGCATTCCTGCGTCGCCATTATAGGCAAGGTCCTAGTGAAGGTGGTTAAGAAGTGTCAAATGTGTATGCGTCGTGTAGATGGCTGTAATGAACGCTCGTACAGTGTAGTTTTAGGGTTTGTGTGCGTATGGATGAAAGGAAGTGAGAGGGTGGAACCCTCTGTCAGCACACAGTCCAGTCCTCTCAAGTGGCACCCAATGGGTCAACGACCTTAACATCCCCACCCCATGGTCGGGTCACGATGAACAGTGTCACGTGTACCCTCACTTCATAGGAACCTGTGGAGAGAGTTCGAATTTAATACAGGACATTGGCGCAAAGACTGGTGATCATAAACTTAATACCACAATATCTCCTTCCCTTTTCAGCAAAACGCTGGCGGTGGACGTTTTCCACCAATGGGTTTCGAACTAGTTTGCGCCACTGTGAAAGCATGCGTTAATGGCCTCATCTACTGGACTCGTAAATACGAGTGAGAGAGAATTCCAACAAGCCATTAAAAGTCTGTTTGTCCATTCAGGGAATGATAATGTACTTGTAACCATAAGGCTCTGTGCGTAATATTACCTTCAACAGGTTCAAATGCCCAGTAACCTCTCAGTTTTTTCTTGGACCTGGACCAATGTGTTATTCTCAATACATAATGATAGAGTCAGTGCAGAAATGTATTGCCTACCTTAATATAAATTTTCACTTGTCATTAAAAATATCATTTCAGGACAATAGAGCAGTTGACATTTAATCTTTGGTTCGGGACCTCCGTTATGTCTACAATGTATTTTGTGGACCTTTCTCCATGAGGAAATTCTTGTTTTTAGCTCGATCTCCTTCTGTCGATTAGGATTAACATATAGTCGCTTTTAAGTTTTGTTTTTTTTTTCCTTCTTGATGATCTATGGGCGCTTATGACAGTGGTTGTTTTTGCGCCCTAAAACAATCCAAACAAAAAGCATGTGGTGAACTGTTCAATGAAGTCGAGTTTGACAAATTCAGATTGTATTCGGTTGAGCATAAGCTCGTAGAGCTTCTGTTTTGCATGTTGGTATTCCAGTTGCTATGGGTTTATTTATAGACTGTCATTTTCGTACTTTCCAGGAATGATTGCCTATCGAACATGCGACTCCGGTAGTGGGCGTTGCGATCAGTTATGTGTGATCGTCATGAGATTAGATTAGATTAGTTTTTCGTTCCATAGATCCGTGTTGAGGGGATCCTCGTGGGTGTGGAACATGTCACTTTTTTTTAAAAAAAAGCTGAAATAACAATACTTATAGTATTAACATATACAATACACCATTTGTTTCTATTAAAAAATTCGTCAATGGAGTAGAAGAAGTTGGCCAGTAGTAAGTCTTTCAGGCTCCTATTAAACTGATCTTTATTTGTAACTAAATTTTTTATGTTTGCTGGCAAATTATTGAAGATGAGTGTTCCTGAGCAGTGGACCCCTTTTTGAACTAAAGTAAGTGCTTTTAGGTCCTTGTGCAGATCATATTTGTTCCTGGTATTGTATGTATGAACTGAGCTATTTGTTGGAAAAACAGATATATTATTTAGGACAAATTTCATTAAGGAGTAAATATACTGAGAGGCAGTAGTTAGTATACCCAGTTCTTTCAAGAGGTTTCTACAGGACATCTGTGAATTTACTCCACAAATAATATGTATTACATGCTTTTGGACTCTGAAAACTTTTGTTTGACTTGAAGAGTTACCCCATAATATTATACCATATGACATTATGGAATGAAAGTAGGCAAAGTATGCAAGCTTTTTCACTTTTATGTCGCCTATGCCTGCTAACACTCGAATTTGCAAATACAGATTTGTTAAGGCGTTTCTGCAGTTCTGTGGTGTGCTCCTCCCAACTGAAATTATTATCAAGTTGTAATCTCAGGAATTTAAGACTGTCAACCTCTTCTATCTGCTCTTGTTCATATATGCATATGCATATGCTGGGTGGAAGCCTCTTACAGGTTCTGAATTGCATTTAGTGAGTCTTTTCAAAGTTTAATGTCAGTGAGTTAGCTTTAAACCATTTATTAATATCCATGAAAATATCATTAGCAGATCTTTCTAGAACTACACTTGACATACTATTTATTGCAATACTTGTGTCATCTGCAAAGAAAACGAACTCTGCTTCTGGCAGTGTAACTGATGAGAGATTATTAATGTACACAAGAAAAAGCAATGGCCCTAAAATGGATCCTTGTGGGACACCACATGTAATTTCTTCCCATTCTGATGATGACTGATGATTTAATTCACTAGTCCCTTGCACTGACACCCTTTGTTTCCTGTTAGCGAGGTATGACTTGAACCATTTTGCAGCACTGCCTGTGACACCATAGAATTCTAATTTATTTAAAAGGATGTTGTGGTTTACACAATCTAATGCCTTTGACAAATCACAGAAAATACCTGCTGCTTGTAACTTGTTATTTAATGAATTAAGTACATTTTCACTGTAGGTGTAAATAGCTTTTCGATATCAGAACCCTTCTGAAATCCAAACTGTTTTCTTGATAATATGTTATTTGTGGTCAGATGGTTGGGAAGCTGCATGTACATAACTCTTTCTAACATTTTTGAGAATGCTGGCAAAAGTGAAATCGGTCTGTAGTTTGATGGTATCGCTTTATCCCCTTTCTTGAATAGAGGCTTAACATCTGCATATTTCAGCCGGTCAGGAAATGTCCCAGTTATAATTTACTGGTTACACAAGTAACTTAGAATTGTACTAAACTCACAGGAACATGCCCTTAATTAACTTCGTCGATATTTCATCATAACCACTAGAATGCTTTTTTTAAAAAGATTTTATTATGGAAGTTATTTCTTTTGGTGAAGTGAGTGATATGTTCATGTACCTGAAGCTATTTGTAAGGCTAGTTTCAGATATTCAAGGGCATTATTTACCAATCCTGACAATCCCATTCTATCAGTAACAGATATAAAGTACTTGTTAAATAAATTTGCCAGACTACGCCCATCGGCTACTAATGTGTCATCTACCCTTAGTGCTATTTGCTCCTGTTCCTTTCTGATTATACCAGTCTCCTCTTTCACTATATCCCATATGTTTTTATTTTGTTCCCTGACATTGCTATCTTCTTCTCGTAGTGCATTTGTTTAGATGTCTGAATTACTTTTTTAAATATTTTACAGTATTCCTTGTATTTAGCTAAATCATCAGCATTGGATCTATTATCGGTCAACAGATACATTTTCCTTTCTGTCTTACAGGAAATCTTTATTCCTTATGTAAATCCATGGTTTTATTATAGACTTCTGTTTAATTTGAGTAACTATTAGAGGAATACAGTTTTCAAACATGGTCCTGGCATTGTTCATGAATGTGTTATATTTTTCATTCATGCCATGGGCACTATAAACATCTTTCCAGTTCATATCTTTGAGCAGTTTTCTAAAACACTCAATTTTTGGATGATTGGCTACTCTCCTGTACTCAGATTTAGCAGTCTTGATAATCTGCTTAGAATTTCCATCTAAAACAAGAAGCTGCGTGTCATGATCTGATAGTACATTTATTACAGGTTTTATGATATGATTTTGTTCCTTTGATCTGTCTATAAAAATGTTATCAATGGCTGTCCTGAAGGATATAGTGATCCTAGTTGGAAAGTTTACAGTGTGAGTTAGATTGAAAGACAACATTACTAACTGCAGTAAATGTTTACTGGAAGATTGCATTAGAAAATCTGTATTAAAGTCACTAGCAATCAAAATTTATCTGTTTCTTCCTGTTAAATAACCCAAACGAGCTTCTAGATGGTTTATGAATAGATTATAATTTCCTGCAGGTGCTCAGTAAATAGTTACTATTATATAGGATCTGTTTTGGAACTCTACTTCTGTTGCACATGCTTCTAGATGCTGCTCTAAACAGAATTTATTAATGTCAATGTTCTTGAATTTATGGCAGTTTTTAATAAATGTGGCAACTCCTCCTCCATCCATATCTACTCTGCAGAGGTAGGAAGCTAGCTTAAAACCTCAAATGTCTAACATATCTATACCAGTGGTCACATGATGTTCAGAGAGGTAGATTATGTCAATTTGGATAGATGAATTCATTTCATCGAAACAAATGAGTAGTTCATCGACTTTATTTCTGAGTCCTGGAATGTTCTGGTGTAATAAAGATAACTGATACTGCATACTAATGGGATTATAACCGCTTTGGTGAAGATGAACTGGCAGTTTCCGATTACTTTCTGTTAAACATTGTTTAAATGGAGGCTGTATGTTAAAATCTTACTCCTGTTCATCTGTTTTCACAAACTGAGTGTGTTTGTCAATCTCCTTTAAACTCGTTTTCTATCCCCCTTCCCTATCCTCTGACACCTGTGACCACTGGTATTTTACCACTTGTGACAGTGTCCCCCCTTAAGTTTTCTGCAATCAACCCAGACGGTTTTCGCTTCCCTTTCCTATTGAGGTGAAGGCCATGTCTAGTGTAGTCCCACCTACCGATAGCATCCACAGGAATCAAACAAATATGGGACCCTACATCTGTCCTAAGCAGCCACTCCAACTCCAAGTTCACCCTCCCTACAGAAGAGTTCAAATGAGGCCGATCATGGCGTCTCAACACAGACACAAATCCCACACTCGTATGCTTCGTTGCTCTGCTATCTTCACCAGGTCACTCTCTATGGAATATTCAGAGTCTCTGTCAATGCTGTTTCCCGGACCACCCACTATAACCACGGCATCCTCCTTCGTGAAATCCTTACATAGAGAACCTATATCCTCTGTTACCTGACCCAGATCTGCACTAGGCTTGAAAAAGTTTGTGACCTGGTACTCTGGACCTAGATTTTCCTGCAGTAGTTGGCCAACACCTCTACCATGGGAACTACCTAACAACAGAACTTTCTTTCTCTTCACAAATTTCCCTACACTTATTCAAGTCCTTGAAAGCTTGTTGTGCCCTTTCTACAGCTTCAGCTACATGAGGCTCATCCGATTCTGACTGAGGCAACAGGTCAAATCTATTTTCAAGATTTATCACAAAGCTGTCTGATGCTCTCCTTTGCCTCTTCCCCCTATTAACTGTTGCCACTTCCCACCTCTGTTCATCCTTCTCCCTCTGTAACCTGTCCAGATCGTCCCTTGCCTTGTCTAGGTCAGCTTGAAGAGCTGCAATTTTCCCTTACTGTTCCAGTATTGTCCTATCTCTACTGCAGATCCTACAATACCACTGGTGAGCCTCGTTTATGTCCCCATTTCCCACGCCACTACATTCGCCCCAATGAAAGAAACTACAACACACATCACACCATAGTCCGGAACTAACGATCCTACGGCATGTCACACACTTCTCACTCATGGCAAAAACAGAAATCGTATAAACTGATTTAAGTACTGACTAATACGTAAACAAAGGACCCAGGCAGATATAAATAAACTGAAAGAGTAATGAATAAAAAAACTGGTGATTACATATAAGTTTAAGTCACTGTTAACTTACGATACGCGCGCGTGAAATTAAGCCTAAAATCTGTGCTTTAGGCGCGAGAAGGAAAATAAACTCCTTTCCCCGTTTAATCTTACTTAACACGTGACTAACACTTCCACTAATGTAACAACACTTATAATGTATTTATACGAATTGGAAACGTTTACCTATAAGTTTAATTCACTGCTTACTTAGGTTTCGCGCGCGTGAAATTAGGCCTAGGAATCGCGCTACAGGCGCGAGAAGAAAAATATGCTTCTTACACCGTTTAATGTTATTTTATACTTCACTAACACTTTCAATAATTTAACAACACTTATATTATATTTATAACACCTGTAGACGTTTAAAAACAGCTTAATAACAACGCTTTTTATAATTATTTAGTGCAGCAAATACTCGAAGAGTCCGCGTCGACGCAGTGTTGCCAACCAACTTTTCCGTTTCCCGTTCATCTCATAGTTGATCTACATTACATACCACCGAGAATTATTTGTTGGTTGCTAGGGAAACCCAGACGATTTATATAGTTAGTGAGTGGGATGTCTGGTGTTCTTGATGTTTCTTCGGCGGATTATCACACATGGAAAAATCTAATTCCATTTTTATCCGGTGTAGAAAATTGACGTTTTGTCGCAAATGTGGAGTACTAACAGACGAGGGAAGAAGACACTGTGTAGACTGTGGTGGTGCGAAGTGTTTAAAAGTTCATATGAAGAGTTTCGATGCTGAAATACCGTTCCAATTTCATTGTGGACACTGCGGAAAACGAACAAGTATGAGGAAGAATGCATGGTTCGACACTTCCAAGTTATCCATCCAGTGCAGCGTAATGTCCTTTAAAATGACGACAGCACCGACGGCGAGTAAGGTAAGTCGCCTCCTTTGCAATTACAAGTATTTTTGTTACGCTCTTCTTACCGTAAACATACTCATAACGCCCACCACCAGAGTCGCATGATCAATTTACGATCGCACGCTCGATATGTATCGTTTGGACCCCGCAACTTCGAAAAGCAATCATTCTTAGCAATTACCGTCATTTTTTATTTGTAGTTCGCTGTTGCTGTTTGAGTTAACATATTGTCATTTTGTCATTTGGAGATAGTGAGAAGCTGTGAACGCTATAAAATGGAGTTCCAAGTGGAGAAATCGGAACATTCCCGACGTATTCTACTGTTTTGAGTTCAATAGAGGGGTGAGTGCAGCGGAGGAAGCCAGAAACATTTGCGCCGTGTGTGGGGATAATGCTCTTGGGTAGAGCACGTAAAGAAAATGGTTTTCCCATTTTAAAAGGGATCGTTATGACATTAGTGATTCTTCATGTTCATGAAGATCTTTGGGTTTGTTGAAGATCCCTTAAACGCATTAATTGACACGATTCACGTCAGTCTACTGTAGAACTATAAAACGTGATGAACTGTGATCATTCCGCCATAGTGCCACATTTTCAAGTAACGGAGAAGGCTCATAAATCAGGTGTATGGGTACCGCATGCTCTAAGCCCAAATCTGCAGGGCCCTTGCGCGCATCTCTTCTTACTCGTCATCAACTGGCTCGTTAACGACACCGACCATTCCTAACCTGTATTGTTACTGGTGACGAGAAATGTTCTCTTTATGTCGACATAACGAAAAGAAAGGAATGGTCACAAAGACCTGCACGCATCCACTCACAAAGGACACAGTTATATTTCTGGTGGAACAACGACGGCATGGTGCGCTACGAATTACTTCCTCGAGGTGTAAACATCAGTCGGCCGTGGTGACCGATCGGTTCTAGGCGTTTCAGTCTGGAACCGCGCGACTGGTATAGTCGCATGTTCGAATCCTGCCTCGGGCATGGATGTGTGTGATGTCCTTAGGTTAGTTAGGTTTAAGTAGTTCTAAGTTCTAGGGGACTGATGACCTCAGATGTTAAGTCGCATAGTGCTCAGAGCCATTTGAACCATTTTTTGTAAACATCACTGCTGACATTTATTGTCAACAACTGAGACGTTTTGCAGACGCAGCCCAAGTACTACTACCATGTGGACTGCATTAAGTTATGCTACTCCACTATAACGCCCACCCGCATTCTGTGAGACTGACAAAAAACATTGTGTGCCCTCGGGTTTTCACCTTTTCCGTTCTCTATAGAACAACCTTCAAGGAACTTCGTTTGCGAACGAAAAAGCGCTCCGAACATAGCTCGGCGAGTTCTCCGCCTCAAAATCACCTTTTGCCTACAGTCGCGGAATCGAAAAGTTGCCCCAGTGTTGGCAGACTATTGTAAATAGTGAAGGAGAGTATATTATTGATAACTGAAGTCTCTATTATCTGTATCTATTGTATTTATTAAACTTATGGAAAAACGCTACGAACATATGCACCAACCTAATACTTAACACAAACTAAAAACGCTGAGAAAAAAAGAGAAAAAAAGGTGGGGTAGAGGCGGTCATAGGTGTATATTATTAACACGTATGATTGTGTAACAGGAGTTTCAAATCGAAACTATTCAGTTCACAAAAACGGATTTTTTCCCACTCTGCAGTGACGAGAGATTCTATTGTCCCATCCACCCCCAACGTTTTTGATCACAGCCATCTGAGATGGACATTTTCACATTATTTAAAAAAATATTTTTCAAAATTTCCAGTTAACAGCATCTCTCAGGACAATATGGCATCTATCATGAAAACTGTGTTAGTTCTTGCCACATAAAAAATAATTTTCGCATATAATAGTATTTATCATTTATGGTGTCATATACATGAGTTTCATGAGAGAAATGTGATATGAAGTTAGTTGACAGTA
Source organism: Schistocerca gregaria (assembly GCF_023897955.1). Taxonomy (NCBI): domain Eukaryota; kingdom Metazoa; phylum Arthropoda; class Insecta; order Orthoptera; family Acrididae; genus Schistocerca; species Schistocerca gregaria. The sequence continues at coordinate 948,216,960 of NC_064922.1, forward strand.
AATAATTTTTGTTGCTTTGATGGCTCGGTGGTCTGCCGCCAGACACAATGTTCAGTACAAAGCAGCAGCCTTTTCCAGGGAGCAGGCAGGCTCACAGTGGTGTCTGATAATGCCAGGGCAGCTGCATTTCGTGAGCCGTTATCAGTGCGTCACGCTGCAGGTACAGATAATGTTGAAGTAGGAAGTCTACAGGAAACCATTTAAACCTCTCTATACCGTAAACTGTTCTGAGACACTATATCCTCACAACACGGAAAAGTAAGCTGAAATTACTCTATCAGAGAAAACATACTGCCGTCACACTGTTAGGCAGTGGACCACACAGCGGTGACAAAAGTCATGCGATATCTCCCCCTCTCATATCGGACCTCCTTTTGCTTGTAGTGCCGCTACCCAACGTGGCATGGACTCCACAAGTTGTTGGGAGCCCCTGTAGGAATACTGACCCATGTTAGCCTTCCGTAATTGCGTAATGTGTTTCCATGCAGGATATTGTGCACGAATTGACGCCATAAATGTTCGAAGGGATTCATCTCGCACGATATGGATGGCCAAATCATTCGCTCGAATTGTCTAGAATGTCCTTCAAATCAGTCGGGAAAAATAGTGGCCCACTGACATGACATCGTTGTTTGGGGACATGAAGTCTGTGGATGGCTACAAATATTCTCCAAAAATCCAGACATAATCAATTACAGGTAATGACGGGTTCAGTTGGACCAGAGGACCCAGACCATCCCACGTAGACAAAGCCCACACCATTATAGAGTCACAACCAGTTTCCATAGTGCCTTGTTGACAACTTGGTTTCGTGGGGTCGGCGCAAGCCTCGAACTTTACCACCCGCTCTCAGCAACTGGAATCGAGACTCATCTGACCGGGCGACGGTGTTCCAGTCGCCTATGGTCCAATCAGTATTCTCACGACCCCAGGAGAGGGGCAGCAGGCGATGCTGTGCTACAAACAAAGGCAATCGATTCGGTCGTCTGCTACCATAGCACATTTACGCCAAATTTCGCTGCACTGTCCTGCCGGATACGTTCGTCTTACGCCTGCGATTATTTCACGCATTGTTGCTTGTCTGCTAGCACTGATAACTCTAAAGAAACGCCGCTGCTCTCGGTCGTTAAGTGAAGTCCGAAGGCCACTTCGTTGTCCGTGGTGAAAGCGATGCCTGAAATTTTGTATTCTCGGCACACTTCTGATACTGTGTATCTCGGAGTGTTGAATCCCCTAACTGCACACCCAGCAGTATTGCAATGACGTTCAAATCTCCACAGGTCTTCCACTCTTGGTCGACGCACTTTATTGCAGTCAGAAATGATTTCTTTTCTTTCATAGCTTCCTTGCATGTGGAACTGCAGAGAGGGTATTGCCATTGTGCAAAAGTATACATTTTAAATACAGCTCTGAAGAGTCTGTGAATAGTCTGAAGTCCTTTTATTGATCTCCAAATGTAAAGCTGTCATCAAACAATTCACGATACAACAGCTTACAATCATATTTTCCTTTCTAAAGTACTGACAAACCTTTTTGCCGAGTCCTGTACCCATATACTTTGACATTAGGTTGCAGAATATTCCGTTCTTGAACTCCTGATGCCAGAAGCTCTGCTTTATCTCTACACAGGTCCAGTTAATTAATCCTTTAGTTCAGCCTGGCTAAACCTTTGTGACTCACAAGTTAGTTCATTTGCAGGCCCAAATTGCTATCCTTTGTAGATGAAGGAGAGGCGATTTCTCTCTTTCATTTGTCCTCATCTGCATGCTGAGTGTACTGTTCCAGAGGGAGTGGTAGAGCCATACTGTCTCCATGTGGTAATGGTTGCATGGCTGTTGCGATGTTGGGGTATTCTACAGTCCACATTTTTTTTCTGGACATGACATGCTAGAGGGGAGGAGGGAAGGGGGGAATCATACAGAAACAGCAGTCATTTACGTGATTTGAAGGCCCCCTCCAAATCTTCTTTAACCAACCACATAGGTTCACAGCACAGGTACTGCAAATTATATGTGACACCCAGGACTCGTAAATCTCCCAACTGCATCCCACACTATTAGTGAAGTACTATCTTTATGAATGGAGTCACTTAACGTTTCTGGAGAGAAAATGTCATCTCATCACACACATGATAAAAGAGCCAGATAAGCTTTGACAATTATGTGGCATCCTGGACTCTATGTAACCTGAAAATGAAAACCATGAATTTTTCAGAATAAGTAGTATTTTATAAATACACACAAAGTAAAACAAAATCAAAGCAGTAGGGCAAACAGAGCGACGTCCCATTCTCCATTGTTGCCAAATTTATTCAAGATGGCGGATTCTAGATGGTGGCAATAAATATGGCAACATCATAGTGACACTATGGTGGGAAGTTCAAATTTTGGCGGGAAAATAGGCCAATTGGGCTACCTCCACTAACCTAACCCCCTCCAATCCCCTCCCCCCCCCAACAAAATGGAGTAAAGTTAAATTTTGGTGGGGAAAAAAGGGCACATGGGCTACCTCCACTAACCTAAGAAAATGGCCGGAAGAAAGGTCGCTTGGGCTACTTTCACTAACCTAAGTCATTCAACCGCCACCTCTTCCTTGGAATTGGAGGGAAGAACACTCAGACTGTGCTGGGCTGCTGGATAGGATGGACCTAAGTCTTTATTTTGCATGCAGTGTTTCTTTATAAACAATTTGAGGCACTAGATCCATCAAGTTTCACCATGATATCTAGAGTCCAACTGACCTAGTGCACAGTACCACCACCAGAGGGCGCTGTCATCTCTTCCGTGACGTAAACCAAGATGGCGGTCTGTGGGAAAATGGTGGAAAAAGGACTCAGCCTGTCCTGGCTACTGAATAGGAAGGAGTGTACGCTATTTATTTTGGAACAATTTATTTAGAGATGGATTTCATGTAGTTCATTTATTACAATGATACAAAACACTCGGTCTGACATGCTTCGAGTCACAATACACAGCCTACAGACCTGCAAACTACTCGTAAGTCACGGAAAGAATGCAGTACACTATTGTGCAGACACGAAAACAAACCGTAAATTGTCAAAATAATGGTTGTAAAACGCTCTGCAGATACTCTCACTAATTCTAATCTGTCCAAATAATGTACTACACTGACGTACAGACACGCAAACAACTCGTAAATTGTCAAAAAGTAATGCATGTAAAAGGCTCTGCGAACACGCTCACAACGTTTAAACAGCCGAAAATAATGTAATGCACAAACAGTCACTGCACATAGAAAACGCTTTCGAACTATCGTCAACCGCAACATATGAGAAGCTGCAACGTGCGCAACTGTCGACGTAGCCATGAGCCACCACAGGACAGATGAACGCAGGGGCACAAGCCATTGCTCTCATGCCACTGCCGACGGCACCCAGCAGATGAAAGTCGTGTCTACTTTTGGGAATACAGTTAGAATTCTTTGAGTATTATACTGACAACACATGGCTATGTAAAAAAGAGCCAAGTCACCCTGTGGAAGCAACATGTGTTTGCCATTGTTGGTGCGATGCCTCTCTACCTGCGGTCCAGCAAAGACCTAGTTGCTGAGCAAATCGTCCTTGCAGACGCAGCTAAAAAGTTTTCAATGTTATATTGATGTCACAGGTCGCACTATAGAAATCTGTTCCAATGATCCCAGAATAGCACAGGGTGCATTGTTCCTAGTGATCCTAATGGGACACACTAGCTGCCTCTAGCCGTGGAGTGCATTTACGTGCCCAGAATGACTGACGCAACGCTGCGAAATGTTCACATAGTGACCCACCATTGCAGGCGCATCTGAAAGGCTCTCAGTGTTATACTGACTTCACATGGCTATGTAAATAAGAGCCAAGTCGACCTCTCGGAAATTGTTAAGTGTTGGGGAAATAGTTAATGGTCGATTTTGTCGGAGCTTTCATAATGTCTCAGCTTGTCCACATGGAAATTCTTGTAATAACAGAACCTGTTTACGAAAATAGCCCAGAATAACGCTGAATGCATTCCTCCTGACGGTCCTAACGTGGCACCCGGTCTGCCATGTGTCACTCTTCCTGGAAATCGTTAAGTCCTGCTTTCAACAAACATTTCTGAAACGCAAATTTTCTCACTGCTATATAGAGGCTCCTATGTACTGGCACAAATGAAATCTTGTGAATGAATAGAGCATTATGACCGGCTGTTACTGAATTTACTCACCAAATTACTGATGCTGCTGGTGTGGAAGCACTGTTTGCCTTTTTTCTTTCTGCAGACGAGTCTTCCAGTGACAAAATTATTTAGTACAGATCGCCATAGTGCACTGACCGTTAAACCCTGCGAAAGTGGCCTAAGGATCGTGAAATACGGAAAGACTCTTTCTCAATTACACTGCTCTGCTACTGAAGACGGAAGCTTGAAGAGTGTCAAACCGATCTCCAACACGACAATATATCACTACATCTATCTGGGGTAATTCATCGTTGAGTAGAAAAGTATTCATTGCACAAAAACGTGTAATCAGAATAATTGCTGGAGCCCACCCACGGCCATCCTGCAGACATCTATTTAAGGATCTAGGGATCCTCACAGTAACCTCACAGTATATATATTCCCTTATGAAATTTGTTGATAATAATCCAACCCAATTCAAAAGTAATAGCAGTGTGCATACCTATAACACCAGGAGAAAGGATGATCTTCACTATGCAGGGTTAAATCTGACTTTGGCACAGAAAGGGGTAAATTATGCTGCCACAAAAGTCTTTGGGCACCTACCAAACAGCATCAAAAGCCTGACAGATAGCCAACTAACATTTAAAAATAAATTAAAAGAATTTCTAAATGACAACTCCTTCTACTCATTGGCTGAATTTTTAGATATAAAGTAAGTAAAAAAAAAAAAAATCATTAGTGTCATGCAATATTTTGTGTAATGTAATTTCTTGTACAGACATCTTTTATTAACCTGACACGTTCCACATCATTACGAAGTGTCGTATTCATGATCTATGGAACAAGTATTAATCTAATCTAATCTAATCTACATATCGCATCGATGTAGTAAACATACAATTCGTATCCGTTGCCAAACAAAATCGCCCCTTTTGCATCGCTCATATAGCTATCAACTGTCAGACACTTGTACATATACTGCGGATACACAGCACAAGCACATGCACTGTGGGTATACTTCTCACAGCACTAGATATTTTCCCACAAGGTCGGGCTGTCATCCACCGCAGGCAATGGTCACAAGTTACCTGCTCCCAATGTGTGACCAGAGTGCCCTCAGCAGACCAAAGTCACTCTCTGAACTTGTACAAAGACGGGCTCATTTCCCCTCGGCACAAAGGCGTTACTGTTTCTGGCCCCGACCTGCAAGCTTGCTTACTTTCTACACCCATCTCCAGACTCTCGGATTACAAGAACATATGCAATTTCACACGGTTTGCCAGAATATCATACCATCTACCCGATAATTAGCGATATCAAGCACACAGCAATATTACTTGGATAGCAGTATTGCTCACACAGTATAATTCTGAAGATATAGACTGGAAATTATTTCTCTAGAAACCCAGAATTATAGTGAGGTGTAGCGAGCTGTAAACCACTGAGTAACTAGAAACTCATCCCGTCTGTGAAGACCTTTATGTGAGAAGTCGAAAAAATATTGAGGAAACTGATATTTCCACTCGTGAATACCGATGTCTGTGATGTAACAGGTTCCAAATCATTCTTATAATTTACAAAGTCAACTAAGGTGTTTTTCATGTCTATAGAACCAACAAACATGTCTTCCACCCGTATTTCACCTGATAGATGCACACACCACAATTGGTATCCCCTCAACTAAATAAAGGCGCGAAATGTGTAGAAGCAGTCAAAGGGACATTTTACATGAGAGGCAATAATGGTCCAGCATATACACACGTCCATATTGAATCTTCTCAAATTTCCATGCGATCACGAAATTTATCCAACACATTCTAAGTATCAGTCCGCTATTCGGTCGTCTAGAGGACGCCATGGTTAAGTCAGCTACATTCCTACAGGCCTCTCCATTTGCACAGCTCCTACCGTTAGCCGGAAACGTGAATCACTTCCGCCACAGGCCACTGGTGCAGACAGAATCTACCTAGGAAACCAACCACATTTATATTTTATCACTGTAATTACAATTAAATATTACGATCACAGGCTCAATTGGATGACATTGGACAATGTGCAAAGTATCGGAAATACACCCTGCTGATGGCTGTGGCTCTGGAAATAGAAGTATGTGTACCATTCTTACGACCTGACATACTTCCCCCTTTGCTGTCACAGTATTCTACATACAGTCCGTACAATCCTTATGACTGAACATAGTCAGTCCGTTTGCACACGATGGAACACACGCACATATTTCATAAGCCTGATGTTCATACATCCACTACTACTAAGTACAATACTCCGCCAATAACTGATTGTTGGCAATACGAAATAATACTGACCAAAAATGAGCGATGGGTGGACATGTCTTGTAAGTTTTTCCCTGCGGGTGTTACCACTGTGTCTTAGAAAGAGAGGCGTAATCGTCTTACAAACCGCTATATGTTAAAAATGGCTAAAAATGGTTCAAATGGCTCTGAGCACTATGGGACTTAACATCTATCGTCATCAGTCCCCTAGAACTTAGAACTATTTAAACCTAACTAACCTAAGGACATCACACAACACCCAGTCATCACGAGGCAGAGAAAATCCCTGACCCCGTCGGGAATCGAACCTGGGAACTATGTTAAAAATAGACGATCACAATGACCATATTACTGTCACAAGCAGTCTTGGTTCTACAGGTGCAGACAGGTATCCATGTTGAAAGCTATACTGGCATTATAAATCTATGTATGGCATTACCTCTGAATGAAGTGGTTTTTCCAGACAAATACGCTGAGACTGAATATAGATTGTGATCGCCAGAGTGTGTATTAACAGACCAACAGTGCGGCTACACATAGCCGACAGCGCAACTTACTAATAAAATTACCGAATTTAGGAAGTGATTTGTCTAAGGAACGTGGTATGAAACTGGCATTTGCAACTCCATCACACCGCTGATAGATATTTCTCGAGTATTTGCAATGCACTCTGTCTCGATGCCATGTCAGAGATACTGCGATATATCCACTGAGTTACAGGCAAAAGTTGATTGAGAAGGATCACAAACAGTAGATGGTGTGCTGATTGAGGTCATAAGAAATGTACAAAGGTTTTTCAGATCTCTAGTGTTACGCTATCCGCTAAAAATGTTGGCTGTGATTTGGAATCCTGTCTTTCCATTCAACCTGTGTTGGATCCTATGGAGACGTCCTTTAATGATTACAACCACCAGTGAATCATATTTCTGGCACTCACGTATCTTGAAACGAAGCACCTTTCCCGAACCTGTCTGCTACAGTAAAATTTTAGATAGTCCCTATGCATCTTCTGTAGTTTTACGCATGTGATCACTCCAATTTAAGTCGGAACTGAGAATAAGTCAGAGAGGGATGTATCCACCACCTTCTGCAACCCGTGTAGAAACAGAGTGACCTGCGTTTGCGCGACAGGACTCTGTTTTGACCATTTGGTGCAAATGGAAACAACCTGTTGTAGCTTAGCCAACAGTGTGCGATCTACATCTACATCTACATATATACTCCGCTAGCGCCAAAGTCGTATTCCCCCCTCCCCCCGTCTGTTCCACTCGCAGATTGCGTCTGAACGCCTACCTATGAGCTCTAATCTTGAATCTTATCTTTGAATGGTGATCATTGTGCGATTTGAAAGTTGGTGGTAATAGATAACTGGCCATTAAAATTGCTGCACCACGAAGATGACGTGCTACATACGCGAAATTTATCCGACAGGAAGAAGATGCTATGATATGCAAATGATTAGCTTTCCAGAGCATTCAAACAAGATTGGCACCTACAACGTGCTGACACGATGAAAGTTTCCAACCAGTTTCTCATACACAAACAGCTGTTGACCATCGTTGCCTGGTGAAACGTTGTTGTGATGCTTCGTGTAAGGAGAAGAAATGCGTACCATCACGCTTCCGACTTTAATAAAGGTCGGATTGTAGTCTATCACGATTGCGACACTGCTGCTCGCGTTGGTCTAGATCCAATGACTGTTAGCAGAATATGGAATCGGTGAGTTCAGGAGGGTAACACGGAACGCCGTGCTGGATCCCAACGGCCTCGTATCACTAGCAGTCGAGATGACAGGCATCTTATTCGCATGGCGGTAACGGATCGTGCAGCCATGTCTCGATCCCTGAGTCAATAGATGGGGACACTTGCAAGACAACCATCTGCACGAACATTTCGATGACGTTTGCAGCAGCATGGACTATCAGCTCGGAGACCATGGTTGCGGTTACCCTTGACGCTGCATCACAGACAGGAGAGCGTGCGATGGTGTACTCAACGATGAACGTCATTTTTCGGATGAATCCAGGTTCTGTTTACAGCATCATGATGGTCGTATCCGTGTTTGGCGACATCGCGGTGAACGCACTTTGGAAGCGTGTATTCGTCATCGCCATACTGGCGTATCACCCGGCGTGATGGTATGGGGTGCCATTGGATACGCGTCTCGGTCAACTCTTGTTCGCATTGACTGCACTTTGAACAGTGGATGCTACATTTCAGATGTGTTACGACCCAGGGCTCTACTCTTCATTCGATCCCTGCGATACCCTACATTTCTGTAGGATAATGCACGACCGCATGTTACAGGTCCTGTACAGGCCTTTCTGGATACAGAAAATGTTCGACTGCTGCCCTGGCGAGCACATTCTCCAGATCTCTCTCCAATTGAAAACGTCTGGTCAATGGTGGCCGAGCAACTGGTTCGTCACAATACGCCAGTCATTACTCTTGATGAACTGTGGTATCGTGTTGAAGCTGCATGGCCAGCTGTACCTGTACACGCCACCCAAGCTCTGTTTGACTCAATTCCCAGGCGTATCAAGGCTGTTATTACGGCCAGAGGTGGTTGTTCTGAGTACTGATTTCTCAGGATCTATGCACCCAAATTGCGTGAAAATGTAATCACATGTCAGTTCTAGTATAATATATTTGTCCAATGAATACCCATTTATCATCTGCGTTTCTTCTTGGTGCAGCAATTTTAATGGCCAGTAGTGTAATATATGCTCTACATCCTCGGCGAAGATCGGATTTCGGAATTTAGTGAGCAGCCTCTTCCGTTTATCACACTGTCTATCTGCAAGTGTGTCCCACTTCAAACTTTCTATGGGATGCGTAAGGTGAGTGGCAAACGAAGCCTGTTCCTGCAACACGAGGTAGTTTAAAACACAGTACGGGAACTGGGAGGTGGACGAGGATTTTGGTACTGGCTTGTGGTGTGGCCCCAAACAGATTTCCAGGAAGGGTAACACATGGCAGACCGGGTGCCTCGTTAGGACCGTCAGGAGGAATGCATTCAGCGTTATTCTGGGCTATTTTCGTAAACAGGTTCTGTTATTACAAGAATTTCCATGTGGACAAGCTGAGACATTATGAAAGCTCCGACAAAATCGACCATTAACTATTTCCCCAACACCTAACAATTTCCGAGAGGTCGACTTGGCTCTTATTTACATAGCCATGTGATGTCAGTATAACACTGAGAGCCTTTCAGATGCGCCTGCAATGGTGGGTCACTATGTGAACATTTCGCAGCGTTGCGTCAGTCATTCTGGGCAGGTAAATGCACTCCACGGCTAGAGGCAGCTAGTGTGTCCCATTAGGATCACTAGGAACAATGTACCCTGTGCTATTCTGGGATCATTGGAACAGATTTCTATAGTGCGACCTGTGACATCAATATAACATTGAAAACTTTTTAGCTGCGTCTGCAAGGGCGATTTGCTCAGCAACTAGGTCTTTGCTGGACCGCAGGTAGAGAGGCATCGCACCAACAATGGCAAACACATGTTGCTTCCACAGGGTGACTTGGCTCTTATTTACATAGCCATGTGTTGTCAGTATAATACTCAAAGAATTCTAACTGTATTCCCAAAAGTAGACACGACTTTCATCTGCTGGGTGCCGTCGGCAGTGGCATGAGAGCAATGGCTTGTGCCCCTGCGTTCATCTGTCCTGTGGTGGCTCATGGCTACGTCGACAGTTGCGCACGTTGCAGCTTCTCATATGTTGCGGTTGACGATAGTTCGAAAGCGTTTTCTATGTGCAGTGACTGTTTGTGCATTACATTATTTTCGGCTGTTTAAACGTTGTGAGCGTGTTCGCAGAGCCTTTTACATGCATTACTTTTTGACAATTTACGAGTTGTTTGCGTGTCTGTACGTCAGTGTAGTACATTATTTGGACAGATTAGAATTAGTGAGAGTATCTGCAGAGCGTTTTACAACCATTATTTTGACAATTTACGGTTTGTTTTCGTGTCTGCACAATAGTGTACTGCATTCTTTCCGTGACTTACGAGTAGTTTGCAGGTCTGTAGGCTGTGTATTGTGACTCCAAGCACGTCAGAGCATCAGCGTAATAAATAAGCTTTGTGAAATCCATCCCTAAATAAATTATTCGAAAATAAATAAAATGCACTCCTTCCTACTCAGTAGCCTAGAGAAACAGAGTCCTTTTTCTACCATTTTGCCGCAGACTGCCATCTTGGATTACGTCACGGAAGGGACGACAGTGCCCTCTGTTGGTGGTTCTGTGCACTAGGTCAGTTAGACTCCAGACCTCACGGAGAACACACTGGATGGAGCTACTGTTTAAATAAACACTGCATGCAAAATCCATCCTGTCCAGCAGCCCAGAGCAGGTTTACTCCTTTTCCCGCCAATTCCAAGGAAGAGGTGGCGCTCGAATGACTTAGGTCAGTGAATGCAGCCCATGGGACCTTTCTTCCCGCCATTTTCTTACATTAGTGGAGGCACCCCATGTGCCCTTTTTTCCCCACCGAAATTTTAACTTTTCACCATTTTGTTTGGGGGGGGGGGGGAGATCCATAGTGTCAAGAGTGTGCTGAGGCTACCAGATTTTAGGCATTACCTCTCACCGCAGACAATACAGTGGCCAAAGGCCTTCAATTAATGAGCGAGAGCAGCGGCGTTTGTGTAGAGTTGTCAGTGCTAACAGACAAGCAACACTGCGTGAAATGACCCAAGAAATAAATATGGAACGCACAATGAACGTATCTCTTCAGACAATGGTGTGAAATTTGGTGTTGATGGGCTATGGCAGCAGACGACCGACGCGACTGCCTTTAGTGACAGCACGACATAGCTTGTAGCGCCTGTCTGTGTTTATGACCATATCAGTTGGATCCTAGACGACTGGCAAACCTTGGCCTTGTCAGGTGAGTCCTGATTTCAGTTGGTAAGAGTTGATCATAGGGTTTGAGTGCAACACAGACCCCACCAAGCCATTGTCAACTAGGGACCGTGCAACTGGTGGTGAGTCCATGATGGTGTGGTCGAACAGAACCGATCATCGACTGGAAATGGTTATATTCGGCAACTTGTAGACCATTTGCAGCCATCAATGGACTTCATGTCCCCAAACAACGATGGCATTTTTATGGGTTGATAATGTGCCATGCCACCAGGCCACAATCATTCTCAGTTGGTTCAAAAGTGGTTCAAATGGCTCTGAACACTATGGGACTTAACATCTGGGGTCATCAGTCCCCTAGACTTAGAACTACTTAAACCTAACTAACCTAACGGCATCACACTCATCCATGCCCGAGGCAGGAGTCGAACCTGTGACCATAGCAGCAGCGCGGTTCCGGACTGAAGCGCCTAGAACCGCTCGGCCACAACAGCCGGCTCGCAGTTGGTTTGAACAACATTCTAGACAATTCGAGTGAATGATTTAGTCACCCAGATCGGCCGGCATGAATCCCATCGAACATTTGTAGGACATACTCTGGAGGTCAATTCGTGAACAAAATCCTGCACATGCAATACTTTCGCAATGATGGCTTGCTATAGAGGCAGCATGGCTCAGTCCACGTCACGTCGCTTTCCTTCACTACGCCGGGCAAATGGCGCTCCAACACGATATTAGGAGGTATTCCATGACTTTTGTCTCCTCGCTGTAATTCAGTACAGAAACAAGGTATACCGAGTGAACGTCACAAAATATCAGCAAGAATAATAAATTCCACTGCCAGTATTTGGTTGAAAATGGAAGTAGATACGGTGCTGTAAAGTTCCCGATCAGCAGTCTTTGCGGCAATGTGATGTATTAAATTCCAACCCTTCTCCACAGTGGTCCATGAAGGAGGGTAGATGACACTGTTGCTTGTGACCTGGCCGTCAGATCAGCCATGTTGGTACTACTCGAGAGGGCTGGGCTGTGTGCCGGCAAAGGGTTCGACCCTCTCCCCTTCTCTCATCCATACCAACACAAACCGTAAAACTGCACTGTACAAGCAGTCATCACATTCTACCACACCTGGCAATTCCTAACAGGTCTGGGGAATGCAATGATAAACTACCTCCACTAGGATCTTGCCTAGAACGGCGATGTGTGGTTCCTGCATCCATTCCATACTCATTCCTTCAGTATAGGGCTACGCTGACGTTGACTTTGTAAAAAGAGACATTCATACGACAACCTATTCTTGTACATACCGTACATTACAGATTATAAGACACAACGGACTGTAAGATGCATCTTAATTTTTAAGCAATTTTTTTAAAACCATAGCTCCATAACCACGCATTTTAGGCGCATTTTTTAAACGACGACTGGTTTAATTGTCCGGTGACAAGATCATGATTTAAAATGCTTAATCCCAACAAAACGTTAAAAGATAAATGTTGGAATACGGCAAGACCAATGTTTCACTTCGTTGTCTGTGCTTGGTATACGCACAGCCGGCAGTTTGTGTTGGGTATAGAGTAACACAAAGCACTACATGTGGCTGACCAGACAAGGCCACTCGGCGAGAGAAGTAAACACGTAAAGCGTTACGGCTGTCAACTTCCCAACACAGTGTCCTTGCTGTCCTCCCTGGATTGAGTCTCCACGCTAGTCTTTCCTCTTCATTTCTGCATAAGCCCTACAACCTACACCCATTTGATCCCGCTTACTACAATCAAACCTAAGCCTCTCTATATGATATTTTTGTTGCCTCACAACAGCCCCATTACCGAACAGACTATACTTGGTGTGATCTGTCAACCGTTTTCTTCTTCTAGTCAAGCTGTGCCAAGAAATTTCTTTTCTCCCCGATTCTGTTCAATACATCATCACTACTTGCCCTATCTACCCATCATTCTCTTACAGTAAATTTGAGAAGTTTCTATTCTCTTCTTGTCTGAAACGCTTTTCTTGTTATTCTTGCTACTGCAAGTCTGCCTCTTACACTCTCTCTACTTCGGCTATCGTCGGTTAACTTCTCATCAAATGACAAAACTCATCCACCACTTACAGTGTTTCATTTCCTAATCTGTTTCCCTCAACATCTTCTGATTTTATTCGAGTACATACCATTATCCTTGTTTTACTTGAAATTTATCTTATAAGCTCTTCCTGATCTTCCAAGTTCTCTACCGCCAATTCTCAAAAGCTTTTGTCTCATCTTCCCAAACTTCAATTCCATTTTTAAAATTTTCTTTGATTTCCCTTGCTGCTTGCTCCATGCGCAGATTAGATAATATGGAGGCTAGGTTACAATCTTCTCTTACTTCTCTCTCGACTGCTGCTTCCCTTTCATGTCCTTCAACCTAACCGCAATCCAGTTTTTGTGCAAATCGTAGACAACACTTGCTTCCTGTATTATACGCGGTGATTCAAAACAAATAACAGAGTTCAGTAGTTTATTACACACACACCATGAAAGACTGAAATACATTGCGCATGTTACTGAACAGAGAAAGGTTCAGAGTTTTATGTTCGTACAGACACTATATCACAAACTCAAAATGAGCACCGTGCGTTGCTCGAGAACCATCGAAACGATCTACATCTACTTCTACATGGTTACTCTGCAATTCACACTTAAGTGCCTGGAAGAGGTTTCATCGAACTATTTTCATACTACTTCTCGAATGGCGCGTGGGAAAAAGGAACACCTAAATCTTTCCGTTCGAGCTCTGATTTCTCTTATTTTATTATGATGATCATTTCTCCCTACGTAGGTGGGTGTCAACAAAATATTTTCGGATTCGGAAGAGAAAGTCGGTGATTGAAATTTCGTAAATAGATCTCGCCACAAAGAAAGCCGCCTTTGTTTCAGTGATTGGCACCCCAACTCGCGTATCATATCAGTGACACTCTCGCCCCCATTGCGCGATAACAAGAAACGAGCTGCCATTCTTTGCACTTTTTCGATGTCCTTCGTCAATCCTAGCTGGTAAGGATCCCACACCGCGCAGCAGTATTCCAGAAGAGGACGGACAAGTGTTATGTAGGCTGTCTCTTTAGTTGGTTTGTCGCATCTTCTGACTGTTCCGCCAACAAAGTGCAGTCTTTGTTCGCCTTCCTCACAAAATAATATCCATGTGTTCTTTCCAGTTTAAGTTGCTCGTAATTGTAATTCCTAGGCATTTAGCAGAATTGACAGCCCTTAGATTTGTGAGATCTATCGTATTTAGTTAAAGAATTCCCTCCCTAGGCCCGACAAGACGCCTCCTGAGACGCGGCAAGGTAGGAATAGGCAAAATACAACAGGAAATAACAACATTAATGTGCTAATAGTAAACTGCAGGAGCGTCTATAGAAAGGTCCCAGAACTGCTCTCATTAATAAACGGTCACTACGCCCATATAGTACTAGGGACAGAAAGTTGGCTGAAACCAGACGTAAACAGTAATGAAATCCTAAACTCGGATTGGAATGTATACCGCAGAGACAGGCTGGACAGTGAAGGGGGAGGCGTGTTTATAGCGATAAGAAGTGCAATAGTATCAAAGGAAATTGACGGAGATCCGAACTGTGAAATGATTTGGGTGAAGGTCATGGTTAAAGAAGGCTCAGACATGGTAATTGGATGTCTCTATAGGCCCCCGGGCTCAGCAGCTGTTGTGGCTCAGCACCTGAAGAATAATTTGGAAAATATTTCGAGTAGATTTCCCCACGATGTTACAGTTCTGGGTGGAGATTTTTATTTGCCGGATATAGACTGGGAGACTCAAACGTCCATAACGGGTGGCAGGGACAAAGAATCCAGTGAAATATTTTTAAGTGCTTTATCTGAAAACTACCTTGAGCAGTTAAACAGAGAACCGACTCGTGGCGATAACATATTAGACCTTCTGGTGACAAACAGACCCGAACTATTTGAATCAGTTAATGCAGAACAGGGAATCAGCGATCATAAAGCTGTTACTGCATCGATGATTTCAGCCGTAAATAGAAATATTAAAAAAGGTAGGAAGATTTTTCTGTTTAGCAAAAGTGACAAAAAGCAGATTACAGAGTACCTGACGGCTCAACACAAAAGTTTTGTCTCAAGTGCAGATAGTGTTGAGGATCAGTGGACAATGTTCAAAACCATGGTAAAATATGCGTTAGATGAGTATGTGCCAAGCAAGATCGTAAGAGATGGGAAAGAGCCACCGTGGTACAACAACCGAGTTAGAAAACTGCTGCGGAAGCAAAGGGAACTTCACAGCAAACATAAACATAGCCAAAGCCTTGCAGACAAACAAAAATTATGCGAAGCGAAATGTAGTGTGAGGAGGGCTATGCGAGAGGCTTTCAATGAATTCTAAAGTAAAGTTCTATGTACTGACTTGGCAGAAAATCCTAAGAAATTTTGGTCCTATGTCAAAGCGGTAGGTGGATCAAAACAAAATGTCCAGACACTCTGTGACCAAAATGGTACTGAAACAGAGGATGACAGACTAAAGGCCGAAATACTAAATGTCTTCTTCCAAAGCTGTTTCACGGAGGAAGACTGCACTGTACTTCCTTCTCTAGATTGTCGCACAGTTGACAAAATGGTAGATATCGAAGTAGATGACAGAGGGATAGAGAAACAATTAAAATCGCTCAAAAGAGGAAAGGCCGCTGGTCCTGATGGGATACCAGTTCGATTTTACACAGAGTACGCGAAGGAACTTGCCCCCCTTCTTGCAGCGGTGTACCGTAGGTCTCTAGAAGAGCGAAGCGTTCCAAATGATTGGAAAAGGGCACAGGTCATCCCTGTTTTCAAGAAGGGACGTCGAACAGATGTGCAGAACTATAGACCTATATCTCTAACGTCGATCAGTTGTAGAATTTTGGAACACGTATTATGTTCGAGTATAATGTCTTTTCTGGAGACTAGAAATCTACTCTGTAGGAATCAGCATGGGTTTCGAAAAAGACGGTCATATGAAACCCAGCTTGCGCTATTCGTCCACGAGACTCAGAGGGCCATAGACACGGGTTCACAGGTAGATGCCGTGTTTCTTGACTTCCGCAAGGCGTTTAACACAGTTCCCCACAGTCGTTTAATGAACAAAGTAAGAGCATACGGACTATCAGACCAATTGTGTGATTGGATTGAGGAGTTCCTAGATAACAGAACGCAGCATGTCATTCTCAATGGAGAGAAGTCTTCCGAAGTAAGAGAGATTTCAGGTGTGCCGCATGGGAGTGTCATAGGACCGTTGCTATTCACAATATACATAAATGACCTGGTATATGACATCCGAAGTTCACTGAGGCTTTTTGCAGATGATGCTGTGGAGTATCGAGAGGTTGTAACAATGGAAAATTGTACTGAAATGCAGGAGGATCTGCAACGAATTGACGCATGGTGCAGGGAATGGCAATTGACATTCATTGTAGACAAGTGTAATGTGCTGCGAATACATAGAAAAATAGATTCCTTATCATTTAGCTACAAAATAGCAGGTCAGCAACTGGAAGCAGTTAATTCCATAAATTATCTGGGAGTACGCATTAGGAGTGATTTAAAATGGAATGATCATATAAAGTTGATCGTCGGTAAAGCAGATGCCAGACTGAGATTCATTGGAAGAATCCTAAGGAAATGCAATCCGACAACAAAGGAAGTAGGTTACAGTACGCTTGTTCGCCCACTGCTTGAATACTACTCAGCAATATGGGATCCGCACCAGACAGGGTTGATAGAAGAGATAGAGAAGATCCAACGGAGAGCAGCGCGCTTCGTTACAGGATCATTTAGTAATCGCGAAAGCGTTACGGAGATGATAGATAAACTCCAGTGGAAGACTCTGCAGGACAGGCGCTCAATAGTTCGGAACGGGATTTTGTTAAAGTCTCGAGAACATACCTTCCCCGAAGAGTCAAGCAGTATATTGCTCCCTCCTACGTATATCTCGTGAAGAGACCATGAGGATAAAATCAGAGAGATTAGAGCCCACACAGAAGCATACCGACAATCTTTCTTTCCACGAACAATACGAGACTGGAATAGAAGGGAGAACCGATAAAGGTACTCAGGGTACCCTCCGCCACACACCGTCAGGTGGCTTGCGGAGTATGGATGTAGATGTAGATGTACCCAAAATTTATCGGAAATTTCTTCGAACCCATGTGGATGACCTCGCACTTTTCTTTGTTTAATGTGAATTTCCACTTTTGGCACCATACACAAATTCTCTCTAGATTATTTTGTAGTTGGAATTGATAGTCTGATGATTTTACTAGACGGTAAATTACAGCGTCATCTGCAAACAATCTAAGGGGGCTGCCCACATTATCACCTAGATCATTTATGTAAATCAGGAACGGCCGAGGACCTATGGCATTACCTTGCGGAACGACAGGTATAACTTCTGTTCTACTCGATGATTTACCGTCTATCACTACGAACTGTGACCTCTCTGAAAGGAAATCACGAATCCAGTCACATAACTGAGACGATACTCCATATCCACGCAATTTGATTTATAGTCACTTGTGAAGATCGGTATCAAAAGCCTTCTGGAAATCTAGGAATATGGAATAGTCCTTTTCATCGACAGGTACCTGTTTACTGAATCGACAGCTTCAAGAATTCGTTTTACCTGCTCTTAAAGAGTAGCTATCACATGTATGACAAAGACTGTCATCTATGTACGTCCACAGAAAAAAGTCGTAAGGTATGAGGTCTGGTGACCTGGGAGTCCAAAAGCAATGAACAAGATCTTGTTGTCCACCTTTCTCAATCCAACTTCGTGTGATGGTGTTGTTAATTTAACATCTCAACGTGCAAATGAGTAGGGGAACCGTCTTGCATAAATATGAAACCGTTGAAATCTTTCTGAAGCTGAGGAAACAACTAATTTTGCAGCATGTTCAGATATAACAATCCTGTCATAGTTTCCTGCGCAAAAAGAAAGCTCCACAAACGTTGCGAACGGAAACGGAGCAGAACACGTTCAGTCTGTTCCACGTACGACGACGCCATGATTTTGTGCCCCCCAAATTGTTACGTTATGGCGGTTTACTTTATCGGATAGATGAAACGTCGATTCGTCCGAAAAGATTAGTCATTCGGAAAAACTGACGTCTGCCATATCCTGGAGAACTGAAATGGAGAATTGGTACCTTCTGTTATGGTCGGCGGGACGCTTTTTCCGCAGTAACTGCAACCTGTAAGGATTCATATGCAGGCGTCGTTCCAGAACACGCCTCACCGTTGTTTGAGGAAGTTGAAGTTTCTGGTCTGTCCGACTTGTGGGACTTCGAGAGCATCTCTGACACGCTCGACATTTTCATCAAACGTGCTTGGCCGACCGGTGCTCTTACCTTTGAATATGCAACCAACTTCCAAGAATTTTCTTTGCCAGTCATAAATTTGCTTCTTGCTCGGCCGACGACGGAGTGCACATTGCACTTGAACAATGGACTGACATCGCGCGAGTTCCAACACACAAAGAGATATACCTTCTGGTGTTGTCGCCATTTTGCTAAAAACAAACAAACTTCGAACTTTCCTCTACCCACTGGCAAGTGCAATGTGTTTCTATCTATTATAGTTTGTCTGTACTAAACAACTGAAATCTGTTTTTTCTATTTGAATCACCAGGTATGTCTGCTAGCTTCAGAAATATAAGGAGAATATTCCAGTCAACGCTTACTCTAAATATACAAATGCCACAAAAGTACTTTGCCTTTCTTAGGACTATCTGATGAGATAAGTCGTAGAGTCAGTACTGCCTTGTAAGTTCCTGCATTTTTCCAGGATCCTAACTAATCTTCCCCGAGATTGGCTTCTACCAGGCTTTCCATTCTTCCGTAAATAATTCGTGTCAGTATTTTGCAATCATGACTTATCAAGCTGATGATTTAGCAATAATCGCACCTACTATGCTTGGAAATGGAATTATTACACTCTGGTTGAAGGCTAATGATATTAACCTGTCTCATGTATCTTGCATATGAGGCGGATTAGCTTTGTCATAGCTGGTTCTCCCAAAGAGTACGGAAGATAAAAATAATATCTTATCCGACCCTCGTGCTACAGACGTAATCGTGAAAAACGATCTTGCACATCGATGCAATGACACAGTGGTCTGTGCAATTACGCAACAAGTCAGTTGCCTGCAAAATGGGACTGAGGCCGCTACAGTAGTCGAGGAACGAACGGGCTGGCCTAGTGGCTAAACAGGGCACAGTACCCCGTCCCATGCGGTAAAGTATTTTTGTTTACTGCTCTTCGGTTGCACTAATACAACCAGTCCAAACAGGCAATGTGTTAAAAAATTAAGACAAAGTGCAGTTCCTCGGTGAGTAAATCAGAAATCCAAACATGCAACGACATGGACAGTTGAAACTAAATAATAAAATCATAAGCCGGCCGGTGTGGCCTTGCGGTTCTAAGCGCTTCAGTTTGGAACCGCGTAACCGCTACGCTCGCAGGTTCGAATCCTGCCTCGGGCATGGATGTGTGTGATGTCCTTAGGTTAGTTAGGTTTAAGTAGTTCTAAGTTCTAGGGGACTGATGACATCAGTAGTTAAGTCCCATAGTGCTCAGAGCCATTTGAACCATTGGAACCACCATATTTGAAACACACAGACAAAGACACACACACACACACACACACACACACACACACACACACAGATACACACTACACTACACTACATTACACATATTCAAAGTTAACCGAGCGAGGTGGCGCAGTGGTTCGCACATTGGACCCGCATTCGGGAGGACGACGGTTCAATCCAGCGTCCGGCCATCCTGATTTAGGATTCCCATGATTTCCCTAAATCGGTCCAGGCAAATGCCCTTGAAAGGGCACGGCCGATTTCCTTCCCTAATCCGATGAGACCGATGACCTCGCTGTTTGGCCTCTTCCCCCAACCAATCCAATCCAATATTCAAACTTAACAATTAAAATTTAATTCCAACTTTTAAGACACATTCCGCAAGTAATTTCGTAAGTTGAGGTTCTTCCTAAACAGGAGAATTAACAGAGGAGAAGGAAGTGCTTGATACGTGCGAAGGTTTCCTTCAACGACTCAGAATGACGATGCGCACTACGTAGGATGAAATGTGGAAAAGGAGAATTGTCGAGAATGGGAAAACTTATGGAGAAGTACACCTTGTGTGACTACAAAAATGCATAGGTATGTACAACTCACGGTGTCAAGAGAAATTTATGAAACTGTAGCACGTAAGAAGACCAATCATGGAGGCATTTTTAAAATAAGGAACTTGTATTGAATGGAACAGGTTAACGCTGCCCGACGTACACGCAGAAGTGAAGTACATATGAACCGTGTATTTGTTGTCCGAATAAAGGAATTCTAGGCAGAGAAAAGAAAATTCTTCGTTGTTATTTAGTACCGCAGCAAATACTGTATTCACGTCGTCGCTATAGTCTCTGGGCAATATACTCCTTACGGCTACGGCCCATGTCTGTTTTTTCCTGCGGGATGTGAGCTGTAAAAAACGTGGCAGGATTTCCAGGGCCACACAGAGGAGGAAAAACTGCCGAGTAGCGGTAGTTAGACAGCCAAATGCATGAGCGGGAGAAGCAACGTCGCGAGAACAATAATGGGCAGTGTTTCGTTAGGTAACGATTTGCTTTTCTCATTGCGTTTATTACTCGTTCATCATCGTCGTCGACGTCGAAGGGAAAGACAGCAGCGGAATGGTGGATCCAACCTATCTACATTTACATAAATACTCCGCAAGCCACCGTATGGTGCGTGGCGGAGGGTACCCTGAACCACTACTAGTGGTTTTCTGTCCTATTCCACTCGCACTTAGAGTGAGGGAAAAAAAACTACCTACGAGCCCTAATATCTCGTACCTTTATCTTCGCGATCGTTACACCGAATGTATGTTGGCAGCAGTAACATCGTTGTGGAGTTAATTTCAAATGCCGGCTCTCTAAATTTTCTCAATAGTTTTCCTAGGAAAGAACGTCCTTGAGCTTCTGAAGCAGCTACGCGTAACACTTGCGTGTTGTTCGAACCTACCGGTAACAAATCTAGCATCCCGCCTCTGAATTGCTTCGATGTCTTCCTTTAATCCGACCTAGCGCGCCTCCCAAACACTCGAGCAGTACTCAAGAACAGGTTATACTAGCGTCCTATATACGGCCTCCTTTACAGATGATCCACACTTTCCTGAAATTCTCGCAAGAAACCGAAGTTGACTATTCGCGTTTCCTGCCAGAATCTTCACACGCTCGTTCAATTTCATATCGCTTTGCAGCGTTACGCCCACAAATGTGAACGACACTCCTGTGCCAAGCCGTACACTAGTAATGCTGTATCCGAACATCACAGGTTTGTGTTTCCTACTCATGCACGCTAACTAACATTTTTCTACATTTAGAACAATTTGCCATTCATCACACGAACTAGAAACTTTATCTAAGTCATCTTGTATCATTCCACAGTCACTTATGTTCGACCCTTTGCGTACGCCAAGGCATCATCAGCAAACAACCGCTGATTGCTGCCCACCCTTCGCTAGTTTGTAATATCAGTCGTATCACGCTTCCCTGGGGCCCTCCTGACGATACCCTCGTCTCTGATGAAGATTTGTAGTCGAGCACAACATACTGGATTTTATTATTTAAAAAGTCTCTGATGCGCTCATATTATCTAACAACCTTTTCCGTATGCTCGTATCTTCGTTAACAGTCTGCAGTGGGGTACTATGTCAAATGCTTTTCGAAAATGTGGGAATACAGGATCTGCCGGTTGCCATTTATCCATAGTTCGCAATATAATACATGAGAGAAAGGCCAGCTGAGATCAACAAGAGTAATGACTTATAAAAACCGGGCTGATTCGTGGACATCTGCTTTTTGGTCTCTAGGAAACGGATTATATTCGAACTCAGAATATGTTCTAGAATTCCGCCGCAAACCGGTGTTAAGGATAATGATATGTAATTCTGAGGGTCCGTCTTTTTACCCTTCTTATATACAGAAGTCATCTGCGCTTTTTTCCCAGTCGCTTGGGGATTGCGTTGGGCAATAAATGCAAGCTAAATAAGGGATCGATGCCGTATTCTTTGTAAAACGGAATTGGGAATTCGTCCGGACCTTGTGACGTATTTGTTTTCGACCCTTTCAATTGTTTCTCTACGCCAAGGAAGCTTATTACTATGACTTCCATAAGGGACCCTGTGCGATCGTCAGACAACGATACGTTTGTACGATTCTCCTGTGTGAACGGTCTCGGGACAAATACAGTGCAAGCTAAGTAGACCTGTCACATTTTCTAAGTCTTCTGCCAATAAATCGCAGTCTTTGGATTGCTTTCCCACAACGTTATCTATGTGATCGTTCCAGTTTAAGTTATTCATAGTTGTAAACACCAAGTATTTACACTACTGGAAATGGAAAAAAGAACACATTGACACCAGTGTGTCAGACCCACCATACTTGCTCCGGACACTGCGAGAGGGCTGTACAAGCAATGATCACACGCACGGCACAGCGGACACACCAGGAACCGCGGTATTGGCCGTCGAATGGCGCTAGCTGCGCAGCATTTGTGCACCGCTGCCGTCAGTGTCAGCCAGTTTGCCGTGGCATACGGAGCTCCATCGCAGTCTTTAACACTGGTAGCATGCTGCGACAGCGTGGACGTGAATCGTATGTGCAGTTGACGGACTTTGAGCGAGGGCATATAGTGGGCATGCGGGAGGCCGGGTGGACGTACCGACGAATTGGTCAACACGTGGGGCGTGAGGTCTCCACAGTACATCGATGTTGTCGCCAGTGGTCGGCGGAAGGTGCACGTGCCCGTCGACCTGGGACCGGACCGCAGCGACGCACGGATGCACGCCAAGACCGTAGGATCCTACGCCGCAGTGCCGTAGGGGACCGCACCGCCACTTCCCAGCAAATTAGGGACACTGTTGCTCCTGGGGTATCGGCGAGGACCATTCGCAACCGTCTCCATTAAGCTGGGCTACGCTCCCGCACACCGTTAGGCCGTCTTCCGCTCACGCCCCAACATCGTGCAGCCCGCCTCCAGTGGTGTCGCGACAGGCGTGAATGGAGGGACGAATGGAGACGTGTCGTCTTCAGCGATGAGAGTCGCTTCTGCCTTGGTGCCAATGATGGTCGTATGCGTGTTTGGCGCCGTGCAGGTGAGCGCCACAATCAGGACTGCATACGACCGAGGCACACAGGGCCAACACCCGGCATCATGGTGTGGGGAGCGATCTCCTACACTGGCCGTACACCTCTGGTGATCGTCGAGGGGACACTGAATAGTGCACGGTACATCCAAACCGCCATCGAACCCATCGTTCTACCATTCCTAGACCGGCAAGGGAACTTGCTGTTCCAACAGGACAATGCACGTCCGCATGTATCCCGTGCCACCCAACGTGCTCTAGAAGGTGTAAGTCAACTACCCTGGCCAGCAAGATCTCCGGATCTGTCCCCCATTGAGCATGTTTGGGACTGGATGAAGCGTCGTCTCACGCGGTCTGCACGTCCAGCACGAACGCTGGTCCAACTGAGGCGCCAGGTGGAAATGGCATGGCAAGCCGTTCCACAGGACTACATCCAGCATCTCTACGATCGTCTCCATGGGAGAATAGCAGCCTGCATTGCTGCGAAAGGTGGATATACACTGTGCTAGTGCCGACATGGTGCATGCTCTGTTGCCTGTGTCTATGTGCCTGTGGTTCTGTCAGTGTGATCATGTGATGTATCTGACCCCAGGAATGTGTCAATAAAGTTTCCCCTTCCTGGGACAATGAATTCACGGTGTTCTTATTTCAATTTCCAGGAGTGTAGTTGAGTTTACAGCCTGTAGATTTGTGTGATTTATCGCGTAACCGAAATCTGGCGGATTCTTTTTGGTGCGCATCTGGATGACTTCACACTTTTCATAATTTAGAGTCAATCGCCACTTCTTGCTCCATACAGATATCTTGTCTCAATCATTTTGTAATTCGTTTTATCACGCGTTGTCTTTACATGACGGTAAATGACAGCGTCATCCCCAAGCAATCTAAGAAGAATGCTCAGACTGTCTCCTAGATAGTTCATACCGATGAGGAATAGAGGGCCCATAACATTTCCCTGGGGTACGCCAGATATTATTTCTGTTTTACTCGATGACTTGCCGTCAGTCATTACGAAATGTGTCCATTCTCTCAGGAAATCACAGTGCAGTCACACAACTGAGACGATGCTCCATGGGCACGCATTTCAATTAGAAGTAGCTTTTGAGGAAAGGTGTCAGGAGCCTTCTGGAAATAAAAAAAAATATGGAGACGATTTTGACAACCTCTGTCGAAAACACTCATTCCTTCGTGAGAATAAATAGCTAGATGTGTTTCACTATTTTCTGAATTCGTGACTGGTATTTGTCAATAAATCGTTTTCTTCGACGTGATTCATAATGTTCGAGCGTAGTGTATGTTCCAAAATCCTATTGCAAATTGACATTAGTGGTATGTGTCTGTAATTTAGCATACGAGAGGCGTTTGAAGTGTTCGTGCAAAGTCCGAGAGGTGACACAACCGACGCGTATCGATGTCATGTTTGGTTAGTAGCATCTTCGGAAAGAACGCACACAAAGCCTCAGTCATATTTGTCTATTTCTGTGTGTTTGGGATTCGTGTGAATCAAGAAAGTCGAGTGATTGTCAAAATATGGACGAAAAAGAATTTCGTGTGGTGATTAAACATTACTTTATGAAAGGCAAAACGCCTAAAGAGAAGTTTGATAAACATTCGATTAGAACAGTTTATAAGTGGTTTCAACATTTTTGGAGTGGTCATATGGGCACGAGTGATGCTGAACGTTCTTGAAGCTCTATGGACGCTACCATTTCAGAAATCATTGATAAAATCCATGATATGGCGATGGATGATAGAAGAGTTAGGGTGCATGAGATTGCTAGTGCTGTGGGCATCTCGAATGAACAGGTACATAATATTTTGCATAAACGTTTGGACAGGAGAAAACTATCCGCAAGATGGGTTCCGCGATTGCTCACGCTTGAACAAAAACGGAATCGTGTGAAGTGTGACAAGATGGTTTGCAGCTTTTCAGGAAGAATCCGTAGGACTTCAAGCGTCGTTTCGTCACTGTGGGTGAAAAATGGATGCATTACTGTACTCCTGAGACCAAAGAGCAATGTAAAATGGGTTACCAAAGAGAATCTGCCCTAAAAAAGGCGAAGACCATTCCTTCGGCTAGAAAGGTTATGGCGACTGTCTTTTGGGATTCGCAAGGGATAATCTTCATAGACTGTCTGGAAAAGGGTAAAACTATTACAGGTGCATATTATTCATCGTTATTGGACCGTTTGAAAACCGAACTGCAAGGAAAACGCCGGCGATTGGACCGCAAAAAAGTCATTTTTCATCACGACAATGCACCAGCACACAGCTCAGCAGTTGTGGTCGCAAATTTATGGAAATAGGATTCCAGCTCGTTTCACATCCCCCTATTCTCCAGACTTGGCTCCCTCAGACTACTATTTGTTCCCCGATTTGAAGAAATGGCTGGCAGGACAAAGATTTTATTCAAACAAGGAGTTGATTGCAACAACTAATTGCTGTTTTGCAGACTTGGACAATTCCTATTATTCGGAAGGGATCAACAAATTAGAATAGCATTTAACGAAGCGTTAAGTCTAAAAGGAGACTATGTCGAAGAATAAAAAACTTTTACCCCAAACACGTAAGCAGTTTTTATTTTTGCACGGACTTTTTAAACGCCCCTCGTATTACTCCTATTTACTTTCTCGGGTATTGGTGTGACTTGTGTAACTTTCCAATCTTTGGGTACGGATCTTTCTACGAGTGAGGAGTTTTATATGATTGCCAAGTATGGAGCTATTATATCACCGTACTCCTGGAGGAACCTGACTGGTATACAATCTGGACCGGAAGCCCTGCCTTTCTTAAGTGTTTTAAACCGCTTCGCTACACCGAGGATATCTACTTCTAAGTTACTCATGTTGGTCGTTTTTTTTCTTTATTCGATTTCTGGGGTATTTATTTCGTCTTCTTTTGCGAAGAAATTTTGGAAAACCGTGTTTAGTAACCCTGCTTTATTGGCGCTGTCATTCCTTAAGCGCAGAGTTTAAAACTTCAGCTTTCGTTTTGCTATCTACAACTGCTACACCAGACTGGTCAACGAGTGACTGGACGGAAGCCTTAGACTCTTTCTTTCTCGGGTTTTCGGCCAGGTCTTTCCTTAAGGTACTCAGTGACAGGTCAACAAAAGGTAAGTTAGAACGAAATTTTCGGTCTGCAACGAAGTGAGCACTGATATGAAACTTCCTGGCAGATTAAAACTGTGTGCCGGACCGAGACTTTTTTTTTCTCACGCTGAGCTACCTTGCCTGGTAAGTCGGGCTTGGGTAGCTCAGATGGTAGAGCACTTGTCCGCGAAATGCAAAGGTCCCGAGTTCGAGTCTCGGTCCGCCACATAGTTTGAATCTGCCAGGAATTTTAAAATGTAAGTTCGTTCTTCTACGTAGGAAACTAAAAGAATACCTAGATAAAATTTTGAGTATTATCGAATGTCAGTCAATGAATTCGAAAACCTGTCATTTATGGTGGGAAGTGGCATTTTTAACACAAATACATTCATGAGGAACGGTGTTGGCGCAGAAGAGAGACTAGCAGTTACTTTAAGTCTTATTAATACCAAGAATAAAAAGGAATACAATAACAATATTTATTACAATGACATGTACCACATTACGGTTATAAATTGACAAATGATATGACAGAATCGTCAGTATCTCCACCCAGGCTCCACGTTATTTTCGGGTGGGGATTGTTTTGCTACTGCAGTTCGGTTGGAGTACGATGGATGGTTAACAAGGGTGGTGTCAAATGAAACTGTATTGGATTGTGCTGATGGATGTACTGACCTTTCTGCATAAGAGTGCACTAATTGTAAATATTTCACTAGAAAATCAGGTTTGTCTGTCTAGCTGAATTTCTTGATCAATGGAACATGGGATAGTAAAAACGTTTCACCAGGATTTCCGTTCTGGGAAGACAGTCTTTCATTTTTTTTTTAATTACACTGAGAACTTACTGTTCTAATGGGCGTGGAGTAAATTTGCTTGTTCTCGAACGCCTCGGAGCCCTTGAAGTAAGCGCAGTCAGAGGGCAGCTGAAACATTTGGCGACAGCGGGATGTCGTCAACAACCGGAACTCAATCCTCACCGCTTCCTTTTGTCGTGCAAAAACATTCTTTTTCTATATGGCAGTGATTAAAACTAATGGAACAGTCAGTGTAACTTTTTCAGATGCCTCAATAACTCTCCCTTTTGGCTGAATACGTAACTGGAGAGTGACATTTGATTGCTGTCCAGATAAGGCTCCTCATTTGTTGCAGCATTTTCACATCTGCTTTCTTGCAATTTTAAGCTTCTCAGATAGCTGTCCTTTACTCTTTCCCAACTTTTCTGTGTCTCTTTACCTAAAATAAAATTTGTATACATTATAATAAGATGGCTGTAAGTTTCAAATAATGTACATATATATTACGATCAGGAAACACATTGCATTCACTTCACTTCTAGTTTGGTCGTGCTTAAGTTGCTTGCGTTATTCGTGATATGAGTATGGCTACATGGGAGACACTAAGAAAAGAATCCATGAAACAAGAAACAACTAAAGACTGGGTGGAAATCAATCAGAAGTTCGAGATTAAGGGCAGAGGTTCATGATAAACATGCACTATTTAAAAGATGCACCAAAGCCGTAATTTTGAAGATACAGTAATGAAATGTTGTATCGCGCTTTACATGAAATTAATACATTTACTGGTAAGTTCCTTGGATTATATTCACTTAACTTTTTTATGAAATTTAAAAATATAATTTTCAGAAAATAATATATTTACCTTTTTTCATAAACTATTCAAGAGATTTCTGCAGAATTTTCTTTGTTTAGTCTCTTAGTAAGCTTTTCTCATGCAGTTTTTTTTTGAATATATCGAATAGAATTTTTAAAAAATTCAATTGTAATTCTGTAAGTATGACAAAATTTATGCAAAACTCCAAGCAGTTCGCCTCATGTTTCAGCTCACATTCAGAATTCCAGAACACCTACATCTATATCTACATCATACTCCGCAAGCCACCTAATGGTATGTGGCGGAGGGTGTTTTCGGTACCACTATCTGATTCCACGAACCCTATTCCACTAGCGAATAATGCGAGGGAAGAATGATTGTCGGTACGCCTCTGTATTGACTCTAATTTCTCGAATTTTCTCCTCGACGTCAATACACGAAATGTATGGGGAAGTAATATGTTGTCTGACTCCTCCTGAAAAGTGCTGTCTCGAAATTTCAGTAGTAACTCTCTCCGTGATGCGCAACGTCTCTCTTGTAACTTCTGCCAGTGGAGTTTGTTTAGCACCTCCAAAACGCTCTCTCGCCAGCTAAACGAAGCCGTGACGAAACGCGCCGCTCTTCGTTGAACCTTCTCTGTCTCCCTCTATCAGTCCTACCTGATAGGGATCCCAGATAGACGAACAATACCCAAGAATCGGGCGAACAGGCGCCTTATAAGCAACTTCTTTCGTGGATGAGTTACATTTCCTTAAGATTCTTCCGGTGAATCTGAGTCCGGTGTTGCTTTTTCCAGTATCCGTTTTATATGGTCATTCCACTTAAGGTCGCACTGGATAGTTAACGCCTAGATATTTTATGGCAGACGCTGTCTCCAGCTGTTTGTCATCAATAGTGTAGCTGTACAGTAGTGGATTTCTTTTCATCATAGATGTTAAGTCCCAGAGTCATTTAACCATCTTTTCCTACGTATGCGCAATGTGTTACATTTATTTGCGTTCAGGGTCAACTGCCAGAGTCTGCACCATTTATCATTTCTCTGCCGGTCATTCTGCAAATTCTTACTATCTTCTGGCGTTGCTACTTTGCTATAAACAACTGCATCATCCGTGAATAGCCTTAAAGAGCATCCGACGCTTTCTACTAGATCACATATATATATATATATATATATATATATATATATATATATATATATATATATATATATATATATAAACGGTCCTATCACACTTCCCTGTGATACTCCGGATATTACCTTTAACTCTATCGATATAGTTCCGTTAAGAGCGACGTGTTGAGTTCCATCTGCACGAAAGTCTTGAATAAAATCGCAGGTCTGCTCCGATACTCTAAGCTCAATTTGTTTTCATCAAACGGCAATGCCGGACGGTGTCACTTTACTGAAATCAAGGAACTTGGTATCAGTCTGTGCGTCGTTGTCCAATGCGCTGTGGATGTCATGGAGGAACAGAGAAAGAGCTGAGTTTCGCAGGATCTCCCTTTGCGAAATCCATGTTGATTTTTATAGAGGAGCTGCCCATTTTCGATAAACGTCATAATTCTTGAGCAGAAACCGTGCTCCATAATTCTACAACAGATTGACGTCAACGATATAGGTCTATAATTGTGAGGATCTGTCTTACGGCCTTTCTTAAAAACGGGAATGATCGTTTGGCACCTTTCGTTGATCGAGCGATCTACGATGAATTACTGCTAGAAAGGGAGCAAGTTGTTCCGCATAATCTTTATAGAATCTTATAGGTATCTCATCTAGTCCCGAAGCCTTTCCACTACTAAGCGATTGCAGCTGCTTTTCAGTTTCACGATCGGTTATTTCAATATCTGCCATTTCGACGTTCGCACGACGATTGAAAGGAGGGACAGTGTTACATTCTTCCGCGGTGAAACAACTTCGGAATATCGAATTCAGTATTTCGGCTTTCTCTCCGTTATCTTCCGTTTCGGTGCCGGTGTGGTCGCTGAGAGAATGAATAGAGACTCACTTACTGATTTTACATACGACCAAAATCTCTTAGCGTTTTTACTCGGGTCGGTTGACAATGTCTTAGATTCGAAATCATTGAACGCTTCTCTCATTGCTCTTCTTACGCCCATTTTCGCTTCGTTCAGCCTTTGTTTGTCAGCTAAGTTTTCACTTCTCTTCAATCTGGGACGAAGCGCTCTTTGTTAACGTA
Organism: Schistocerca gregaria; assembly: GCF_023897955.1. Taxonomy (NCBI): domain Eukaryota; kingdom Metazoa; phylum Arthropoda; class Insecta; order Orthoptera; family Acrididae; genus Schistocerca; species Schistocerca gregaria. Next base: position 948,247,380 of record NC_064922.1, read on the forward strand.
GCGCTTTCCAAACACGGCTATTAAACCATCGTGGATCTTTCTGATGCTTTAAAAGCTTACTCAGAACATACTTGTCTAGGGCAAATCGAACAATGCCTTTGAATTTTTTCCATATGTTTCCCACACCTTCGTCCTCATCACCGAATGTTTACCGAATATTTAATGCTGACTGCTGAGATATTCTGAAACTTGTTTCCTGTCGCCCTTGCTGAGCATATGTATCTTCCTACCGTTCTTAACATTCCTTGCAGGACCCATTGTCATAGATGCTGTCACAGCCTTATGATCACTGATACCGTCCTCTACATTTACTGATTTGGTAAGTACAGGAGCGTTTGCTGTCAGGAGTTCTGAGACGTTACCAAAATTTGCTCTTGAGACTATATTTACTGGGTTCATAGAAATAAGTGTACAAATTTCATAATTCTAGCCCTCATAGATTCTGAGGAAAAAAGTATATGAACTTTAAGAAACATATTTTTTTAGAACTGCAGTTTAAACTTCAACCTAACGTTTTTTTCTTGTCACCTCTTTAGAAGGATCCACATGTGTACTCAAGGTCCTCTGTCCGTTCAAGACTTCTTCTGGTTTCTTGTTTCGTGTCTTCTTTCCTTTCCCTTGTCTTCAACGGACTTTTCGAAGTCTTCAGTGGAATTTCCTATCTTAAAGCCCATTCTCTCAAATCTTCATCCTCCCAACGTTCCCATTATTAAATACAAAAACTGGGAACTTTGCATTCATGAGTTCTAGTAATAAATAAAAAAATAAATTGAAATTTGACAGTTTCATGAACTTCCCCCCTTAAGGCCAATTTCCCTCACTACTTGGGAGCCATCGGTGAGAAACACATCAGGATTATTAAACCTATGGCTCTTTTTCAACTACAGAAAGTTCTTTTCTATTGTATTAGTATCTGTTTTACAATCTTCTGCAAAGATGTGCGAGCGATTTGTAATGTTCTCGAATGGCGATGAACAGATCACTGTGATGTTCATTGCAGAACTGCGTGAAGTCATCGCAGACTTTCTGATGTCAGGACTACCATTACATGTCCATTGTGCCTCACATTGGATACAGGACCCATCTGAAGCAATTTTGTACCCACCCTTGTCCTTTCTGTGTGGAACATGGAAACGGCTGTCTCTTCCATGGTGCATTGCGCGTTAAAGATCCGCAACGATCAGCAGGCGACAGAACTTCTCCACTGACTCAGAACCCATCTGCATTGGCCAACGTTCCATACTGAACTCAGGGAGCGCAATAAACGCCGCGCAGAAGCAACGTGTCTTAGCCGTTGTGCGCATCACGTCAGAGAGGAGCACTTCGCCCCCATATTGGCATGCTGGAGGCTGCGTCATTTCGTGAGTGTTGACGTTTACACTTAATTACTTTTGTGTACTGAGAGATTTGCAAGTGAACGTGTTTATAATGTGTGTAAGCGATGCCAGGTTGAGCTTCTATTATCTGTGATTCTGAAAATCGCAACACAAGGGACCAAATTATTGGTTCATGCTTTCTCTGGCGAAGCAGGCCTGCCCAAGAGTTGTCTGTAGAAAAGACACTGTGAGTGTTACAAATTCTAGAATATGCCCTCGTCATTTCACAGTAACCGATTGTGTTAGAGATAAGTGTTCGGGACTGGTAAATTTATTGCGCAAACGAGAGCTTAATAGCGATGCGATTCCATCGTGTTTTGCCTTGTTACAGCAGCGCCACTGATTGCACATTACGTGTAACAGAACGTGAGATCACAGAAGAAGCCTAGATACTTTAGAAAAGTTCTCACCACAGAAGAAGAGCGCTGATAATACAGTTGGGTAACGGGTTAAGGGTTTACTGTAGTTTCGTTGTAGTAGAGCTAGTTGTATTATTAAAAAAAAATTAAGTATCAGAAATTAATAGTTAATATATAAAATTGTTAATATCCAAGATAATTTAATTTTTATGTCCTATTTTAGCTTTTCACATAATATGCTGTAATTACGAACAATATATAAAAAAATAACAAGGGTCCAAACCTATCTTTCGACTGACCAAGACTGAACTGAATGGCATACTATGTGGGTCCGACTAGATGCACTACATGGTGGGAACACGTCTACATCTTAACACAGTGGCCAACTGGAAGTGTACTGTTTGCCGTGGGCTACGTACTCTCAATGATGATCGTCGATATTTCTGCCGCTTTTGATAACCTGTGGTGACAGTCTTCCTTTGGTCGCATTAGGAATTTGGAGGTCCAGAAACGCCAAACAGCTGCCTGAGATATTACTGTCGTAGGCGACATGCTGCTTTGACATGCCCAAAAAGAAAACCACGAAGGGAGGTGCCAGTGCTCTGCTCTGGGCTAGGAACATAAAATACGCTTTCGGTTTAGCCCAGACCAACGGCCATTTGCATAACCTATTGTTTTTCAACTTTTTTGGATAAGCAACCCCCTTCCAAGGAAAAATAGGTCTGGCAACTCCCAGGGACGTAATAAAACTATGTCGGCGTTCTCAAAGGCAATGTATTTAATTTTCTTTCTGTTGATACTGTACTGATCGAGAAATCAGCTATGTTAGCGAGTTGCAGTGCTCTGCGGACAATGATATATATTCTTCGCCGTGCTGCATGGGGACGAGAAGGGGTTAGCAGCCACATCAGTGTCTTAGTACGCCGGCAGGCATTGGCGTGATCATTGCGTCGCTGCACTTTGCTCTGAGTGAACATAAAATGGAGAAGTTTCTCAGATGATCTATGCAGCCCTCCACTTCTGGCACAGATGGCAATGACGGAAGCGGGTCAGAATCGAAAAAACAGACTGTTTGATGATAATTATTTGAAGTACAGTTTTACTATTATGAATAATAAACCACAATGTGTAATTCGCGGCGATGCACTGTCACGTGAGAGTATGAATCCATCAAAGCTTTGCATCACCTCTCAGTTAAACATTCCAAGGAAGCTTATAAACCGTTGATTTATTCAAAAGGAAGCTGAAAATTCTTAACCACCAACAAACTAGTATGATTCAGGTACTAAAATAGAATTTTTATTAGTTGATTATAAATAATATAATGCTACTGATTATTTACTTTTCTGATTGTACAATTTTTATCCGATTTTAGGTATGCAGTGTCAACAATAAAGCGTTAGTAGCTAGCTAATGAGTCGCATACCGAGTCTCTTAAGCAAGGAAGCCGCATACAGATGCCGAGAACCTTATTTTGCCAGCAGCCCTCGATATGGTTGAAACTATGTCAGGTAAACAGGACACAAACAAGCTAAAAAGCATACCTCTTTCTTATAACAGCACCGAACGCAGAATAAACCACACAGCTGCTGACATCCGAGAACAATGAGTCGAAAAATAAGACGAGCCAGCATTTTTCCTTGCAGTTTGATGAATCTGCTCATGTTTCAGATTGTGCTCAATACAGGGTATTTGTGCGCCTTGAAGCACCTGAAAATATCATGGAAGACATTTTATTTTGCAAACCACATCCTGCGAACACTACTGAGTGCACGACATATTTTTAGACAGCACTCTCAATTACAAGAGTGTATCGCCATTTGTAGTGTGGTGCTACAGCTATGACTGGCATTGAAAGGGTGCTCCTTGCGAAATTCAGATCAATGATGCCAAATGTTTCAAGGACACACAGCCTTCTTGATGAACAAACTCTGGCAGCCACGGTTTTACTTCATATGTAAATGTTGCTCTTAAAGAGGAGATCAAAGTTGTGAACTCTATTAAACATAAACCATTTGTGAAGACATGTGTTTGCTTCATCAAAACACTCTTTATCGCACATAGATCAGGTGGCATTAAATACGAAAGGTATTGACGTGAGTTCTGGGAATATAAGCTGAGCTGTAAATGTTGTTGTAAGATTCTAAATACGGACAAGCAAATTATTTTTGTGGCCATGTTTGGTTATTAAAATTAGCACTTCTCACTGATCTTTTTAACCAGATAAATATTTAAACAAGAGCCCTAATGGAGAGAACGAAACATAATAACCAAGGATAAAATCGAACAATTCCTCGCAAAACTTAGTTTATGGTCAACGTCTTTAAGTGGAGCCGGAGCGATCCATCTCCTCCATGTTAATTTTAGGAAATAGAAGGAACATTGTTTTTTAAACCATTAAACATTTTGCTCTGAAATTTGGACTACACATTCAGTGAATATTTCTGTACAAATTTATAATGCCATGTTAAGAAATATTTATTGGTTTTTGTTTTACAATTTTTTTAAACAGATGCTTATTTTTTCTCAAAAATTTTTCACTTTTCCTTCGATAACTCTTGAATTATACAATATTTTTTTACAATTTGTTATAAAAAGAAGGAAAAGAAGTAAACAATATTGTGTATAAATTTCATTGCTATACTTTTAGCAGTTTTTGCGAAAATATTCCTTGTTGTTGTTGTTGTTGTTGTCTTCAGTCCTGAGACTGGTTTGATGCAGCTCTCCATGCTACTCTATCCTGTGCAAGCTGCTTCATCTCCCAGTACCTACTGCAACCTACATCCTTCTGAATCTGCTTAGTGTACTCATCTCTCGGTCTCCCTCTACGATTTTTACCCTCCACGCTGCCCTCCAGTGCTAAATTTGTGATCCCTTGATGTCTCAAAACATGTCCTACCAACCGATCCCTTCTTCTAGTCAAGTTGTGCCACAAACTTCTCTTCTCCCCAATCCTATCCAATACCTCCTCATTAGTTACGTGATCTATCCACCTTATCTTCAGTATTCTTCTGTAGCACCACATTTCGAAAGCTTCTATTCTCTTCTTGTCCAAACTAGTTATCGTCCATGTTTCACTTCCATACATGGCTACACTCCAAACAAATACTTTCAGAAACGACTTCCTGATACATAAATCTATATTCGATGTTAACAAATTTCTCTTCTTCAGAAACGCTTTCCTTGCCATTGCCAGTCTACATTTTATATCCTCTCTACTTCGACCATCATCAGTTATTTTACTTCCTAAATAGCAAACTCCTTTACTACTTTAAGCATCTCATTTCCTAATCTAATTCCTGCAGCATCACCCGATTTAATTTGACTACATTCCATTATTCTCGTTTTGCTTTTGTTAATGTTCATCTTATATCCTCCTTTCAAGACACTGTCCATTCCGTTCAACTGCTCTTCCAAGTCCTTTGCCGTCTCTGACAGAATCACAATGTCATCGGCGAACCTCAAGGTTTTTACTTCGTCTCCATGAATTTTAATACCTACTCCAAATTTTTCTTTTGTTTCCTTTACTGCTTGCTCAATATACAGATTGAATAACATCGGGGAGAGGCTACAACCCTGTCTCACTCCTTTCCCAACCACTGCTTCCCTTTCATGCCCCTCGACTCTTATTACTGCCATCTGGTTTCTGTACAAATTATAAATAGCCTTTCGCTCCCTGTATTTTACCCCTTCCACCTTTAGAATTTGAAAAAGAGTATTCCAGTCAACATTGTCAAAAGCTTTCTCTAAGTCTACAAATGCTAGAAACGTAGGTTTGCCTTTTCTTAATCTTTCTTCTAAGATAAGTCGTAAGGTCAGTATTGCCTCACGTGTTCCAACATTTCGACAGAATCCAAACTGATCCTCCCCGAGGTCTGCATCTACCAGTTTTTCCATTCATCTGTAAAGAATTCGCGTTAGTATTTTGCAGCCGTGGCTTATTAAACTGATAGTTCGGTAATTTTCACATCTGTCAGCACCTGCTTTCTTTGGGATTGGAATTATTAAATTCTTCTTGAAGTCTGAGGGTATTTCGCCTGTCTCATACATCTTGCTCACCAGCTGGTAGAGTTTTGTCATGACTGGCTCTCCCAAGGCCGTCAGTAGTTCTAATGGAATGTTGTCTACTCCGGGGGCCTTGTTTTGACTCAGGTCTTTCAGTGCTCTGTCAAACTCTTCACGCAGTATCGTATCTCCCATTTCGTCTTCATCTACATCCTCTTCTATTTCCATAATATTGTCCTCAAGTACATCGCCCTTGTATAAACCTTCTATATACTCCTTCCACCTTTCTGCCTTCCCTTCTTTGCTTAGAACTGGGCTGCCATCTGAGCTCTTTATATTCATACACATGGTTCTCTTCTCTCCAAAGGTCTCTTTAATTTTCCTGTAGGCAGTATCTATCTTACCCCTAGTGAGATAAGCTTCTACATCCTTACACTTGTCCTCTAGCCATCCCTGTTTAGCCATTTTGCACTTCCTGTCGATCTCATTTTTGAGACGTTTGTATTCCTTTTTGCCTGCTTCATTTACTGAATTTTTATATTTTCTCCTTTCATCAATTAAATTCAATATTTCTTCTGTTACCCAAGGATTTCTAGCAGCCCTCGTCTTTGTACCTACTTTATCCACTGCTGCCTTCACTACTACATCCCTCAGAGCTACCCATTCTTCTTCTACTGTATTTCTTTCCCCTATTCCTGTCAATTGTTCCCTTATGCTCTCTCTGAAACTCTGTACAACCTCTGGTTCTTTCAGTTTATCCAGGTGCCATCTCCTTAATTTCCCACATTTTTGCAGTTTCTTCAGTTTTAATCTACAGGTCATAACTAATAGATTGTGGTCAGAGTCCACATCTGCCCCTGGAAATGTCTTACAACTTAAAACCTGGTTCCTAAATCTCTGTCTTACCATTATATAATCTATCTGATACCTTTTAGTATCTCCAGGGTTCTTCCACGTATACAACCAAGTGTTAGCTATGATTAAGTTGTGCTCTGTGCAAAATTCTATTAGGCGGCTTCCTCTTTCATTTCTTAGCCCCAATCCATATTCACCTACTATGTTTCCTTCTCTCCCTTTTCCTACACTCGAATTCCAGTCACCCATTACTATTAAATTTTCGTCTCCCTTCACTATCTGAATAATTTCTTTTATTTCATCGTACATTTCTTCAATTTCTTCATCATCTGCAGAGCTAGTTGGCATATAAACTTGTACTACTGTAGTAGGTGTGGGCTTCGTATCTATCTTGGCCACAATAATGCGTTCACTCTGCTGTTTGTAGTAGCTTACCCGCATTCCTATTTTCCTATTCATTATTAAACCTACTCCTACATTACCCCTATTTGATTTTGTGTTTATAACCCTGTAGTCACCTGACCAGAAGTCTTGTTCCTCCTGCCACCGAACTTCACTAATTCCCACTATATCTAACTTTAACCTATCCATTTCCCTTTTTAAATTTTCTAACCTACCTGCCCGATTAAGGGATCTGACATTCCACGCTCCGATCCGTAGAACGCCAGTTTTCTTTCTCCTGATAACGACATCCTCCTGAGTAGTCCCCGCCCGGAGATCCGAGTGGGGGACTATTTTACCTCCGGAATATTTTACCCAAGAGGATGCCATCATCATTTAATCATACAGTAAAGCTGCATGTCCTCGGGAAAAATTACGGCTGTAGTTTCTCCTTGCTTTCAGCCGTTCGCAGTACCAGCACAGCAAGGCCGTTTTGTTTAATGTTGCAAGGCCGGATCAGTCAATCCTCCAGACTGTTGCCCCTGCAACTACTGAAAAGGCTGCTGCCCCTCTTCAGGAACCACACATTTGTCTGGCCTCTCAACAGATACCCCTCCGTTGTGGTTGTACCTACGGTACGGCCATCTGTATCGCTGAGGCACGCAAGCCTCCCCACCAACGGCAAGGTCCATGGTTCATGGGGGGAGGAAATATTCCTTAACAACTTTGGAAGCCTTTTCCTATAACTTTAAAATTTACATTGTTAAATATTCCTTAACAATGTAAATTTTAAAGTTATAGGAAAAGGCTTCGAAAGTTTCTTAATACATTACTGCCCCATATGATGGATTATCAGCATCTTCTTCTTTTTACAGTGTTAGTTTCCTTTTCACTGGTCTTTTCTTCCCTTTTGCTGCACGTTGTAGGCTTTTGTGTCTTCTTTGTGCACCTCTTAGTCTTTCTTCATCAATCAGGCGCATTGTGGAAATGGTGTTATGTTCTGATTGGAAACCTAAACGTTCAGCACATCACTTTTGATAATGTTTGCTTCATTGTATGTTGCCACTGCATCATACAGTCCAAAATTCAATGCTTTTATCTGTACAAACACTCTTTTGGGAATCCTAATCCAAATTAAATTATTTACATGTTCATTTGGATTTTGTGTTTTCCCATGTTAACACTTTTCCAATAAACTTGGCTGTGATAAATCTCTGAATATGAGCTTAATTACATCAATTACAGCATTTGGCAAACTGTTTTATGGGCATATTCCTTTCCTGATTGGTACTTACACCATGAGTCATCTCCTGTGGGGCTCAGTGCATGTTGTGGGTGCTCATTTGTTGATGCAGTATGAAAAAATAATGCCCGTACTGCTCTCCTCATATGCTCAATGCTTCTTGTATTTTGCCTAATTGCACACCCATAATACCTCTGCAATCTATCAATTGATTCATCTGTCAGTCTTCCTCCTCCTGCAAGGGTCTTTCCATCACTAAGCTTCTGGGCTCCTAATGTCTGCTTTAGTTTGCACAAGCGAGCCCTCATGCTCTTCTGCACATGTCCAATGCACTCCTGTTCTTTAATGTGAATTTCATTGCCATAAGGTTTGAGTTCCTCTACGGCTTTATATCCCTTAGCATCACCATTTCCTAGATTGTTAGTGTATCATACATTATACCACTCCTGTGATCTGAAAAAATGGCTTTCACTCCCTCTACTTCCACCGCTCCGCTCGTGCTGTGAAAATTTGCTTCACAACTTTCACTATATTGGTCCTTGGTATTGCCCTCAAATCTACAATATTTTGAGAGAATGGCAACATCAATTGCTTTGGAACTGTCTCCACTGGTAGCTGTCACAACCCCATTTAGAGGTTTATGACCTCTTCATTGCCACAATCCATCTAAAGCAACAGTTAAATTTCTAACATTTCCATTAACTGTCACAGCTTCCTCAACTGCTTTCTTCATTGTTGGTTGAGCAATATCTTCAGCAGAAGATCCCACAAATTCATTGGTGGTTTTGGCAAGTTTATAATTCCACACAACATTGTCCCTGCAGCACTGCTCTTGCCAATGCAAGGCAAGCCGTACACTAGCCTAACTTTTATATCATACAACGTCTTTCCACAATTACCACTATGAGGAATACTGTTAGAATTAGAAAACGAAACTTGGCTTAAACAAGATGGCGGCTACTGTTGACATACATAGTGTTCGTGCGGAAAAAAGTGAAAATTACACTGATAAAAACAGTGTGTGCACGAATTGTAGTGATGAAATCAGAAAGTTAAATGATCGTTTAAGTAGTGTGCAACTAACCATTAACACTCTGATGAGCGAACTAAAAAAACTTACCGCCGGAAAGTGTGAACCTACGTCAAATTTGCCTCACAGTAACCACGAAATTCCAGGCAAAGTGAAAAACAAAGTGCCTCATTCTCAACAAAGGTTATTGTATGAGCCTAATACCGTGTTTACAAGCAGATTCAGTGTGCAATCAACGGTGCAAGGTAAGAAACATTGTGCATGTGATAAAACTAACTTCCAAGCTGAATATGAAAATACAAATACGCGGAGTGATACATCCAAAAAATGCCTAACAACTCAACTACTGTTATGGAAGGAAATGAAACTGAAAGACCTGAACACTTGTGTGACCCAAATATCAAGTATTTGTCCAGCGCTGATACTAAATTGTTTGGCCATAACGACGGTGGACCCTCTAAACAGGCAGAGAACCCTAAACGAAGAAAAGTAGTTTTGATGGCAGACAGTCATGGTCGTGGATTTGCTCGCCTTCTGAGCGGTCAGTCCAGTTTACAAACAATCGCTTACATAAAGCCTGGTGCTTCTATGTCGGAAGTTTGCAATCATGTACGATCCACAGACGTTACTGACTTATCCTCTGAAGACTTTGTTGTGCTAATTGGTGGGTCAAATGACGTATATAAAAACGAAACCCACAAAGCAAAACAAGAACTAAAAAGGTGCTTAGGACAGTTGACACACACAAATGTTTTAGTGCTGAATATTCCACATCGGCATGACTTACCTTCTTGGTCATGCATAAATAAAGAAATAATCAATGCCAACCAACAAATTTCATTACTTTGCAAACATTTCAGAAATGTAGAATTCCTAAATGTTAATAATATTGGGCGCAGATTCCACACATTACATGGATTGCACATTAACAACATGGGGAAAAAACTGCTCGTCGGAAAAATCGAAGAAATTATCACCAAGAGTCATCAAACACTCAAAAGCAAAATCATCCTGGATTGGCCCCCCAAACATTCGAAGGAAACAACGCCAGCAAAACCTCACTCACCAACATCAACAACAAAAGAAGAAACTAGGTGCCTCCAATATCCAGGCACAGTGAATGCAGTAACAGCTCTACCAATAGCAGACCCAACTCTATCACCAGCAGCAATATTATCAACAGTAAGAGCAACAGCTGAACAACTACCAGGGGAGCCAGACACAGAAGAAAATTCTGCTGCAGATGATAATAGAAGAATATATGCAGTCGGGAAAAGAAAAGCAGTACTTCCAGCACACCTGAATGATTTTTTATTGACAAGGTAAAGGTAAGTGATCAATTAAATATGCCAAAGCCTAACAAACCCTTTAATTTCATGCTGATTCATCAACATGTCCAATCATTGCTAAACAAATTAAGTGAAGTTGAAATTTTATGTACTGATGAGCTAAAAAACGTTTCTGTAGTGTGTATAACTGAACACTGGCTGCCTGAAGATGCAATGTCAGTCACAAAACTTGCAGACTTCAATCTTTCTTCATCATTTTGTAGAATTACATCCAGTCATGGAGGGTCATGTATATTTGTTAAAAGTGGCATTGATTATTTTAACATAAAACCCATTGAACTGTTAGCTGAAGAGAAAATTTTTGAAGTATCCGCAGTTGAACTCTCTGCATTAAAATTAATAATCATCTGTGTATATAGGAGACCTGATGGGAACTTAAATGATTTCTGTCACCAACTAGAAGCAGCTTTAAATACTATAAAAAACTTCAACAAAACAGTGATCATATGTGGAGATTTTAATATAGATTTTCAAGAAATCTCAAAAGACTGGCAAAGCTTGATGACCCTACTGGAAACATATAACATAAAAACCACCATTGACTCTCCTACAAGAGTTACACCAACAACTAGTACAACAATTGATCAGATATTAATAAACACAAATGTAAATAACAATTTCTGTGCCGGAAATCTTAATACTGGCTTCAGTCATCACTATGCACAGTTTATTGCTTTGCACACCCCAAGTGAAACAACTGAGAAAGAGGATCTTGTAAAAGAAGCAAGGAAATTCACTAACAAACAAATAAACCTTTTTGTACTGAGACTAAGTGAAGAAACTTGGTATGAAGTGTATACTTGTGAAAATACTAACAAAAAGTTTGAAAAATTCATGGAAATCTTCATGTCATACTTTGAAGCTGCATTTCCATTAAAAAGGCAAAAATGTCAACCTAACTTCAAAAAGAACAAATGGATTACAACAGGTATTAGAATATCTTGTGCAGAGAAAAGAAGATTACACACTATAGCAAAGACACAGAACATGCCGCCTGAATTTCATTTGTACCTGAATAATTACAAGAGGATCCTCAAAAATGTTTTAAGAAAAATGACAAATACATTGAAAATTCAAAAAACAAATCTAAAGCTATATGGGAAGTTATAAAAAATCAAACAACAAGTGAAACTAAACAATATAAAAATATGAACTTATGTTATGAAGGACAAATGATTTCTTGCCCAACAGAACTTGCAGGGACCTTCAACAAATATTTTGCAAACGTAAGTGAACAGTTGGTGAGTGGACTGGAAGAACACAACAAAATATCACCTCCATCATCCAATAGTGTGAGAAATGTGTCTACATCTTTGTTCCTTTCACCCACAAATTTTGAAGAAATTTTATCAGTTATAAAAACCTTGAAAACAGGGTACTCATGTGGAATTGATGGAATACCAGATGCAATTATTAAAAAATGCTGTCTTGCCTTAGCTGAACCCTTGACACATTTGTGCAACAGCTCACTGGCATCAGGAACCTTCCCCTAATGCTTGAAAACAGCAAAGCTGAAACCACTGTTCAAAAAAGGAAATCCAGAATGTGTTTCAAATTATAGACCAATAGCCCTACTGCCTGTATTTCCTAAAATTTTAGAAAAAGTTTTTATAAGAGATTGTCTGATTTCCTAAATAAAAATAAAATTCTATCTCCTTCACAACATGGCTTCAGGAAAGGCTATTCAACTGAAAGTGCAATATTTGAATTTCATAATGAAATCTATGCTAAACTGGATGCAATTGAGTTTGTGACAGGCATATGTCTTGATTTATCTAAAGCTTTTGACGTCATTGACCATAATGCCCTACTGCAGAAGCTTGGCCAGTTAGGAATTAGAGGTATATCCAATGAGTGGCTCAAGACATACCTATGTGGTCGCAAACTGGTGGTTGAAGTGCAATATACTGACCATAACAAAATCAGCTACTTCTATTCAGGATATGAAAATGTGAAATATGGTGTCCCTCAAGGATCAGTATTAGGACCCGTTCTGTTTCTCCTCTATGTCAATGATCTTATGTACAACAAGTATTGCCAAACTACCCTCCAATTTGCAGACGATACAAGCATCCTTATTAATGGTAAACCAGAAGAAAAACTAAAAGACTCCGCTATACAAACAATGAACAGTGTAGAACAGTGGTTCAGCTACAACAAGCTAATTATAAACAAAGAAAAGACAGTAGCACTGAACTTCTATAATGTAAAAGGAAGACACCACCCAAACATAGAAATAGAACTTAGGGACAGAGTTCTTGAAAGTGTTAACAGCACTAAATTTCTGGGACTCTGGCTCCAGAACAACACAAAATGGGAGGTACATATTGAATATTTGCAAAGAAAACTAAGCAAAACCTGTTACATGATACGGATCTTAAAAACTTGTTGCAGCAAAGCCAGCCTGTTAAATGTATACTACTCCTATGTGCATTCTGTAATTAAATATGGCATAAACTTCTTGGGCAATACAACAACAAATATTAAACTTTTCAGAATGCAAAAGAGAATACTAAGAATTATTGAAGGGGTAAACAATACGAAATCGTGCAGACCCATATTCAAAAAACTGTCAGTTCTTCCTCTTCCTTGCATTTTTATCTACGAAACATCAGTTTTCATCAAACAATATATTGATAGACATGCAGATATTAAAAATGAAGATATACATGCACACAATACAAGGCAAAAATCTGACCTTCATGTGAAACAGGTGAGAACATCATTGTGCCAAAAAGGCACACTACATACTGGTATAAAGATTTTCAATAATCTACTTAAACATATTAAATCAATAGGTAAGCTCTGTAGTTTTAAGGCTGAAGCAAACGCATATTTAATTGATCATTGCTTTTACAGTCTGACAGAATAAATAAAAGCCAAACAACAAAAATAAAGATGCATTATTAATATTCTATTTTGTATGTTGCCTGTGATGTTTGTTGTATTTAAGAAGCTGTGCTAAATTACCTAACTATCTAGTCCTTAGCATTGCAATACAAACTGTATTTTTATCTTGTAAATACCTAATCATGTCCAATATCCTGTCATGTTTGTTGTATTTAAGAATCTGTGCTAAATTACCTAACTATCTAGTCCTTTGCATTGCAATACAAACTGTATTTTTATCTTGTAAATACCTAACCATGTCCAATATCCTTGTATATATTCTATACATAGAGGATTTGAAGGACTAAATAAATTTGTTACACTTCAATAACATTTTAAATGCCAAACAAATGTGTGAAGTTATTTTCAATCCCAGTCCTCTTTCTTTGCAAACTTGGCATGATACATTATGTTTCAAAATGTTAGAGAGCAAGGAAACGTTAATTACTTCATTCACATCATTACTGACACTTTCATAGTTTTCAAATTTTTCTTTGCTGTCACACAGTTTCTTGCTGGAAGAAGTTCTATCACATTCATTTAGAGTAGTCAGTGAAGCAGTCTGAGCAGCATCTCCCTTCGAAACAACAAGATTTCTTCTTCCACTCATTGTGCCTTTCCTTAAACACTCGATTGCTAAAACGGGGCATATTGATATCCACAAACTAAATATGTAAAACACCTACTAGCATAATTCGTCAAATAGGCAAAACTGAACAGCTAAACAACACAAAGCAAACAAGTTAGCACACACGGTATAGCGTTTATGTTTACCGATATGAACAGTCCCTTGTCACAGAGATAAAGACATACAACGTTGGAAAACAAAACACTGTCTAATTCAGCAAAGATACCCTGCTTGCAGCCAGTGAGCGGCGCCATCACAGGTGACACACCAAGTCGCTACAACGGTTTATGCAGCGCGTCAAATTTGTAGCGATAAAAAACACACTTAGGATTCTCTCAGAAGGGTGAAACGTGATTTGTTTTCTTCAGAGAACTCCAAATAATTTTATAATGAAAAAAACCAAACACCTTAATTTTGCCATTTTCATCATTCCGTCTCCCCTTAAAAAATATGATGATTGAATCTTTTCCTTGAGTTCAGAGGATCGTTGAAGAAATTGAAATGGACCAGTCTGTGTTAGTAAATTCTCACATTCCTTAAATGCTAAAGATCTTTCATAATTTAGAAGAGAAAGTATGAAGTTACTTTCCAGGAATTAATTCTAAAGCTCACAAGGGGCATAGATGGATACTAAATCCCTTTTTGGATATGTCAGTACAACTGATTGAAATGAGAACAAGAGTGAAAGAAACATTTACAGATTTTGCTGCCCTTAAAACGGAATTTAATTCCAAAAGATTACTGTCTTCTGGATGAAGAGGAAAGGAAAATTCCACAGCTTGCAAGGTAAGCTTTGAAATTATTAGTGCCATTCGCCACTTTCTACTTATAGGAATTAGCGTTCTTTTCAGTGGTGAGCGTAAACACTGTGAAGAGAAATAGGATTCAATTAGAAAATGATTTCGTTATTTGTGTCTCAAAAATACAGATTTGACAAATTATTAACAAATAAACAGGCACAGCCTTCTCATTGAAATTTTTTACTACAGTGCAGAACCCACAACCCTTGCTTACTTTCACCTGGCTGCGTGGAACCCCTGACATTATCGCTCGTGTCACCAAATGAATAAAAACTGTTAAAAGCAATAAAATCTTGATAAGCGTCAAGCATGATTGTAATCAGTACAAATGAGAGATGTTAGTTACTAAACATAAAATTGCATCCGTGTCGATAAAGCGCTGTACAATACGAGATAACATAAGCCGCGGAAGAATAAATAGCATAATCTTTACAGAAGTATTATTAATACGATGAACAAAGTAATTCAAACGTCGCTTAACGAACACCTTCTACAAAGAGTGATTCGCGAAACGAATAATACACAATGCAATTTTGTAAAAGGTTAGATTGCTTAAAGAGAAATATTCCGCGTAACGGGTCTATTCAGTGACCATTTTAAAACCACCTTCTATACAAGACTTGAATGCCATAGAACGACGGGTGACTTACTGCACAACTTTAGCAGCCGAAGAGATCTGTATAGGCCAGAATGTAGGTCTCAGAAGCGAATTATGCTCGTTAAGCGAAGTCCCATTGTACAGTCACTTTGTAGAGAAGTACAAATTCAAGAGAAAACATCGAAAAAGAAGTGAACAAAAATTACAAAGCCGTTTTCATCCATGTTGGGACAAACTCCCTCCGAGGATACAGCTAAGAGGAAATCATTAACGAATCAAGAAATATAATCCGATCAGCCAGAAAAATTTACCCCGCTACCAGGATAGTGGTCAGCGGAAACGTAAACAGGAGGTCGGTGAGTGACAGTTATATCAATCGAATCAACTGCAGAATAAATGAGTGCTGTGACAGACTAGGTGCTATATTTATAGACTCAAATAAGTTTTTGGGCAAGGAATGCCTAGCCAAGGATGGACTGCATCTAAATAGACTAGGATCGATGACCCTAAGCAAAATGTTTATGGATGTTTGCAAAATCATTAAAACTAAGGGAAACTAATATTTACTGGAGGGGATGTAAAAGAAAAATGCGTGTTAGCTGAAAAGAAAACTGCTGAAGTATGTCTTCGAAAATGTATGCTTAATACCATTAAAACAAGCGAAAATCCTTATTTGATGCACTGGAATGTAAATGGCTTAAATTCTAAATTTTCCAGTAGCCTAGGCTACAAACTCGATGAGTTACAAATCCTTCTCTCAAAATGTAAAAACATAAAAATTATTTGTTTAAATGAGCATTGGCTTAGCTCTAATACAATAAATATTTTAAATAAAATTGAAAATTTCAATGTTGCAAGCAGCTATTGCAGGGAGAAAAAATCTCACGGAGGTTGCTGCATACTCCTGGACTCTTCTATAAGCTATGAAGCGAAAACAGATTTTAATTTTTTAAATGAAGATTGTATATTCGAAAGTTGTTGCATAGAACTTAAAGACCTTAATATGTTAATTATTTCAATTTATAGGATTCCAGACAGGGCTTTAGTGACACCATTCCTCTCTAAATTCCAGTGCTTGCTAAACAAACTAAAGAAAGAAAAGAAGAAAAAATTGTAATAGCAGCAGATTTTAATATAAACATTGAAAATGACAATAAAGAATCAACAAAATTTATTGATTCAATTAAAAAGTCTGGTTTTAAACTAAATTTTTCGGAGTCCACCAGAGAAAATATTCACTCAGCAACATGCATCGACAACATTGTAACAAATTATAACTTTGATAATGTAAATAAATTCTGTCTAGACTTAGGTCTTTCTGATCACTCTGCCTTGTTTGTGTCACTACCAAAAACTGACAAACATAATATAAAGAAGACTTGTATCAAATGGAGTTTCAATAAAACAAATATTGAAATATTCTATGAAAAACTAAGTAAAGTTAAGTGGTGTTTCAGGGATGGTGATTCAACAAATGAAAACTTTAGTACATTCTTAAACAGTTTTATTGAAGTATTTAATGAAACTTTCCCGCCAAGATCATATTGCAACAAAACATGAAGTAAGATAAAATGGATCACACCAGGAATAAAAATATCGAGTGAGAGGAAAAGGAAGCTACACAATCAACTGAAGTACAACAAAGATCCTGATTTTGTAAAATATGTTAGAAACTATAAAACTATTTTCAAAAAAGTTGTGAAAGCTTCAAAACAAATGGCAAATAACAAATTCATTCTAGGGCAGAAAAATAAAACAAGGGCAGTATGGTCTGTAGTTAAGTCTGAAGTAGGTGTCCAAAACCATAAACAAGATATCTCAGAAATCAAACTTAAGGAAAAATTGGTTGTAAATCCAGCTCAAATATCTGAGTGCTTCAATGAATACTTTATAAATGTAGCACAATCTGATTTAGACATAGCAAATTATGAGCAGAAAGTAACTAGTTTTGGGTTAAAAGACAATACCACTGAATGTCTTAAAAAATTCAACACAGTCTCAGCAAAACTTGTTGAAAATATCATACTTTCCTTGAAAGACAAAAACTCGGCTGGCTGGGATGGGATACCCACCAAAATAATTAAAAAAGTTTACAACGTAATAGCTCATCCTCTCTCTCTCATAATAAACAAATCCTTTGAAGACGGTTACTTCACTGATCTCTTGAAATATGCGGAAGTAAAACCATTGCATAAAAAAGGTTCAAAAGATGATATGGGAAATTAACGCCCCATCTCTATACTTCCTGTCATATCAAAAATATTTGAAAAAATCGCTGCTTTACAGATTCAAAGCTTCATCACACAGAATGATATCATTTCATCAAACCAATTTGGCTTCCAACAAGGCAAAAACACAGTAGATGCAATAAATGAGTTTATTGAAAAAATTACTTCATCACTAGATAGGAAAGCTAAGGTCGCAGGAATATTTTGTGATCTTACAAAAGCATTCGACTCTGTAAACCATGCCCTCATGCTTTTCAAACTCAACAGGTATGGAATAAGGGATATTGCTTTGAAATGGTTTGAATCATACCTCTCAGAGAGGAAGCAAAGGGTAATAATCACATCAAATGGAGCAGATTACTTCTCAGAGTGGAAAACTGTCACACAAGGTGTTCCTCAAGGCTCAATTCTTGGACCCATTTTATTCTTGTTCTATGTAAATGACTTGCCTCTCAATATAAATACTCATTTAACTTTGTTTGCAGATGATACTTCTGCCCTAATTGAAAATGAAAATTCTGAAAATGTACCACATTGTGTCATGAATACGTTAAGAAACCTGGAAACATGGTTCAGTCTAAATGGCTTAAGGCTAAACATTTCAAAAACCCACATGATGAGTTTTAAATCCAAAAAGTCAAAAACTGAAGAAATCTGTATCACTCACAACAATCAAAAAATGAAAGAACTTGACTCAGTCAGGTTCCTGGGAATAAACTTAGACAAAACTTTGAGCTGGAATTCTCATATAGAATATCTAGCAAATAAATTAAACAGCCTTGCTTTTGCAATGGAAATTTTAGCCTGTGCCACTGATATGGCCACCAGGAAAATAGCGTATTATAGCTACTTCGAATCAGTTATTCGATATGGCATAATTTTTTGGGGAAACTCTGGAAACGTTACACGGATCTTAAAATTGCAAAAAAGAATCGTTCGCAACATGTGCTCTGCACAGCCGAGGGCATCATGTAGACCATTATTTAGAGATCTAAAAATATTAACTGTTCCCTCTCTATACATCCTTGAGATGATTCTTTTCCTACGCAGGAGAGCTGATCTATTCAAAAAAAATCATTTTGAACACTCGTATGACACGAGACATAAAGAAAACTTTATGCTCACCTCTCATCGCTTAAAACTGCGTGCTCAGACTCCTCAGTATATAGCCATGAAAATTCACAACTCTATAAAAGGGTGTGGCATGATGAGTATGAAGGTAAATATTTTAAAAAGCAAGTTACATGATTTTCTAATTAAACGATGCTACTACTCTGTGGAAGATTTCATGAAGGATGAAGTGATACTTTGAACTGGATCCCTAAAATGGAATAAAAATTTCTGATAGTTATAGTAGATGTAAATGCTATAAGTTTGACAAATTTTAAGTAAGTAAATTCTTCACAAAGTATTACTGTAAGTATGACAAAATTGTAAATAAGCTAATTGTAACCTTGACGTGTCTCCTGTACATCAGACATATGTTCTGAAATATTGTACATTATGAGATAAATAAAACACATTTAACATTTAACATACATTGTTTTCGAGTTTCTGAGTGTTACTTTCTGGATCTTGTTCATTTAGTTATCGATCCCTTCCTGAAAACAGACTTCTGGTAGCGCGTTTATTCATCGTTAACATCTTGTATTTATAATAAAATAGCCTACATTCTATTCAATTCAGAATTAATGTCAAATAAGGAATTATGCAATTGTTAATTAATGCCTAGTATTCAGACATGCTCTGGGCTGGCTGTTTCGTTCACTTTCAGCCAGTTTCAAAAGCAGACAACATTTTTTTAAATTAATTACGATAATATTTGGTATATTTCATTACAAATTACTTTTCTAGATTTTTAGAACACATTTTTCAACTCTTTCATACAGCACTATTGAAATATCGTCGATAAACTTCACTGAAATCACAATTAACAATACTAAATAACTTTAATTCCGCCAGTACCTCGTCTCCTACCTTCCAAACTTCACAGAAGCCCTCCTGCATACCTTGCAGATATAGCACTCCTGGAAGAAAGGATACTGCTCCTTTCTTCTAAGAGTGCTAGCGCTGCAAGGTATGCAGGAGAACTTCTCTGAAGTTTGGAAGGTAGCAGACAAGGTACTGGCGGAATCAAAGCTGTGAGGGCGTGTCATCAGTCGTGCTTGGGAAGCTCAGATGGTAGAGCACTTGCCCGCGAAAGGCAAAGGTCCCAAGTTCGAGTCTCGGTCCGGCTCACAGTTTTAATCTGCCAGGAAGTTTGTTATCAGGGCACACTCTGCTGCAAAGTGAAAATCTCATTCTAAAATACGAAATAAATGAGAAATTGATCAGGGGAAAAAGCCACGACGATTTTGTGGAAATTCCGATCAAGCCACAGGGTTATGGAAACAGGAACAACGTTAAAATCAGTTGCAATCTGAGGTGATCTCAAGCGTACGTACTGTATCTGCTCTGAGACATTGCTGTACTTCATACATTGTCTCACTACTGCGAATCCTAGTGGTCTATTGTTGGTTCGAAGCATAGTTACTGAACTGTACTCTCGTAGCTGTGGTGCAAAGTCATGCACGTGAGCTGTGTGTGTCTTATTGCGGCCAGTTTGTATCACATTTCAACGTGAGCATTTTTAAATATGCTTTCACGAATTGTTCAAGTTGCGTCTTATATATATACATCTTTCTGCTTGTTTTAGTTGTCCTTCGTACTTTGGTAATTACCACAATTGTGTCATTGCCACTAGTAAATCAGTTTCGATGTGGACACACTAAAGTAGGTCAGGTCTGTTTGTTGCCATTAGATCCTTTATATTTCCATCCAAGAGCATCTAAGATCAGTTCTGAACTATCTGTTCTAGGAGCTTTCAGAGAATGTATTAATCAATCATTACGGTATGACTGGGAACTTGCATACAAGCAAACTGAGGTTTTCTCTAATGATTTTAGTTGGATCAGGGGATGAGTCTGATTACTGGGTGATAGGAGGTAAGTACCATTTTATGTCCACCCCCAGATACTGAGTCTTGTCCAATCTCACATGCAGCTTCAATTTCTGTCTTGTTGGACTTGAGTTTCTTGTCTGCTGTGACAATTACACCGCCTCCATTCTGCATTAGCATATGCTTTTGATATACTCTTAAATTTTCCCCAAAAATCCCCAACCAGTGATTACAGTATGATTGGCGAACTTGCGAACTGAGGTTTTCACTAAAGTTTTTGGTTACATCAAGAGGTGAGCCTGGTGGGTGACTGGTAGGATATAATTACCATCTTATGCCCATCAGTGATACTAAGTCTCACCCAAATAATCTCACATGCACCTTCAATTTCTGTGTTTTTGGATTTGAATTTGCTGCCGATTGTGACAAATACAGCACCTCCATTTCTGATTAGCTTATCCTTTTGACATACTCTTAAATTTTCCTTCGAAATATCTCTTCTATTGATGTAAAGTTTCAACCAGCTTTTTGTACCTAGTGTTATGTGAGCTTGACTACTTCTCAGGATTGATTCTGGCACTTTTTTGTGAATGCTTCAGCAGTTAATCACTAGGATTTTAATACTCTCACCTGTGGGAAGCATTTATTTTGATCTTGCACAATACTTCTGCGTTTCCTAAAGTTATCATTATGTGGATCAGATGGAGAGCTACCTAATCTTTTTTTTTAAAAAAAAAAAAAAAAAAAATCCTTGTGTACTCCACACAAAGTCAGCTACTTGAGTGGCAGTCTCAGAGTGTGATGCACACCTGACCCATTTTGGGGGCACCCTGCAGTTCTTAACCCTATGGTGCAAGTTCAGGAACTCATAGTCCAGCTTCAAAGTCTCTGGTTCAGTCCTTCCACTCGACTCAGAACCAAGGGATCACAAGCAGTTCTGGAGAAAATGTTGAAAATTGTGAGCTTTGTTGAAACTCTAGCACCAGGTGGTTTCTAAACCTTCTCCACCAGTCACTGGAATGATCCAAGTGTGACCTCAGAGCCCAGACAACAGGCATCATTTGTTTCAAAGTGCACCACAAGTTGCAATCGATGCATCCCATTTCCTCCGTGGCTGCTGGAATAGCCTCTTCAACATGTTTTGGGTTTACCCCCAAGCATACACACTGAATGGACCTAGTGTCCTTTCCTGTCCCTTGCTCCCATTTAATTAAGGGGTACCATCATTCACTGCATGTTTGAACTGTTGATAATTAATAGGCCCTACCTTTTTGGGTTTGCCTCTTCTTGACACCAGACAAAACAGGTTTCCCCGAAACAGGTGAAGTGTGTCTCACTGGCTCAGTTTTAGTTTCAGTAGAAGACAGCACCTCGAACTTGACGATTAGGGCAATCAACATAACACCCTGAATCCTACCTGATCCCTGTCCACTCTGTACCAGGACACCCAGGTACACCATGAAACACCACTCGCAGTCAAGTGGTTGAGTAATGATGGATCACATACTTCTTGTAGAGGAGCAGGATCTGTAAGAGAGGATAGTACTTCAGGTGCCAGTACCACAGGTACATGACTCTCAGGAACTCTCAACACACTGATTCTTAGCAACTGCCAATCATTCGACCATAGTCAAAGTGATTTCCAGCTGCTTAAGAACATTAACCAACTCATCACATGTTCTAGAACAGCATTCACAGTGGGGCTATTTTGGCTGGTGCAGTATATTATAGGACAGAGAACAAAATAACTTTAAACTAAACCTACTGATTATCTTTTAATCTGTTGAGCTAAAAAATTAGTAACTCCCTATAAGAATTGAAGCAAATGCACAAAACAAAATATTTCTAAGGCAATGGAAAAACCTGTGGTAAAAATTACTGGTTTCCTATAACTCTTTAAAGTTTATTATAGTTATTAAAAAATAAAAACAGAGTTAATTTATGACAAAATGTAGATAATCTATGCCCCTCTTTTAGGGGAAACTAGATGTAACACAAGATGTTAGTTACAATATCTGCTACAGTAACTAACGCACAACTGCCAATTTATTACGAAATTAGTTTATGCACAGGACAATGGTAACTTACAAAAATTCTCAAAACTGAATGTTTCTTTGCATAGAAACACTATAAAATTTGAGATGATCTATTCTTTGGCAGTAACACTAATTTGCTACAAAATAAGTTATCCAAACCACAGATGTTGCACCCTCTCTGGCCTGGTTGCATGCACCCATTCACTTGGGTGGGTGTTATAAAGCTACTGTATCTTTTCCTAAAGCAAGCTGGCCCACAACTATTGTAACTGTTCCTTGACATTCTGAATACTGGCACTTGGGATGTTGGTGGCCATGGCAAAGAGACAGTTGCTGTATGTGTATAACCATTGTCCTGTGAAAAATGGCACTCGATACTGTTGCATGAGAGGTAACACAAGAGGATGCAGGATGTCCAAGATGTACTGTTGAACTGTCAGAGTCACTTTACAGACAACACATGAAGTCACACTCAGTGAGTTCCTACACTATAATGTGAGGGAGATGAATAAACTGAGTAATAAAGTTTATGAAAACAGTGTCAAAACAAATGAAGAACTAAGTAAACTGGGCTATCAGGTAGTGGAAAATACCTATAGGATCAGTGGTTCAAAGAGTGAATAAGAGCATGCACTAGGCAACCAAACAGATAACAAGCTTTCATAAGTGATGAATGAATTAAAAATTGAACTGCCAAATTACAGGATCGAGCTCACATAAATCAGGGATGAAATCCTGGCATTCAGGTAACAATAACTTGTATAAGTGGCAATTAGTTTATTACTATCCAAAGGTCACAGAATCTCAATCTGGAAGCAAATTTAAGGAGAAGAATAGAAGAAAATGTAAAAATCTCAGAGTACAATAACGTTTAACCATGGAAATATCATGAAGGGAAAAAGAAAACCTAAAAAGTCACCTGACAGATTAATGAGCAGTACTGAAACAAAAGAGAGTAATATAAATGTTTCCAGGAGTGAACTAAAATGGGCCACTTCACAATATTTGTTGAACGAACTTCAATTTTTGTCATAGTTTTGACTAGGGATTAGATCACGTTATAATCATATTACCAATGGCAAACTACGCTAGGTAACATATTTGGTTAGAAGTAGAACTTAACTATTTTGTGTTTGCTTTAATGCTGAGGGCTTATTTCTATGTAATACCTCTGAAGGACATACACACTTAGTATGTTTGTGCAGTGGTGTTTACAGGCCATCAAACTGTTGGAGCCCTACGTCCATTTTTGTTTTCTGTGCCAAATCCTCTTCTATTGTGTTAACCTGTCAAAATTATCTCCTACTGTCATCATGGTCCATTCTTCATTAGTTAATAACTATAAGTAAATACTCTGCTGATTACACACCTGATGTTAACATGACATTACAATAGATGAAATATTTTGCAAGCATTATGTTACTTAGCTTTCTGTTACTTATGATATGATATTTGCCAATCTTCTTGTGCAGACATTATCCATAATCTGTGACAGTTCTGCATTTTGCAGACCAATTAGTTGCCCAATGGAACACAATATATCACACCACTGTCAATTATTCAAATATACACTAAATTCATGATTGTATAAAAACTTCGTGGGTTAATGTCACATTGATTATGTATCATTCTTTCATATTGAGAGAAACCTTGTCACTACTTTGTTCTGTAATCTTTGCAACATTTTATAGCTCACTTCATACTTCATTAGATGCTATTATTCTTCTCTGTCAAAAGTTAATTTATATTACTGAAAAACTATCTAAAGAGAGGACACTATGCACACAAAAATACCATTTCTTTAGTTTATTTATTTAATGGACTTCTAAATTTTGGTTGCCTTATTATGACTAGTGCTAAAAGCATGGAATGCTGTTTACATTAATGATTTCACGTATGACTGTCTAATGTGTTATTGCCATGTTATGCTTTAAATATTTGATTTTGTCTGTTTTCTGGTACAGTTGATGCTGAGGTATGAATGCTCAGTGCTTTTACTTTACTTATGCTTCATGCTGAAAGATATGTAGGATTTTATTCTAAAGACTAGTTTACATTATCCTGACTGAAATAGTTGTTATGCTCGTGGACTGTCACACATTACAAAGTGATTTGTAAAAAGATGTTACATTATGATGACTCAATGATGACTTCTGCTGTATAATGATTAATATGAGGTAACATAACATGCTATGCTTTGACAAACTTTTGTAACAAAACTGACCTTGGACAATGTGCAGGAAGTAAATAGGAAAGATAAATAAAACATATTTTGTTTGTGATTAATTCTTACCAAACTTAAGTAAGTGTTATATCTAAAATACATACTTTTCTTCTACATCTATGTATATACTCCACTAGCCACCAAGCGGTGTGTGGCGGAGGGCACAATTCGCGCCAAAGTCATATTGCCCCCTCTGTTCCACTCGCGGATCGCACAAGGGAAAATTGACTGTCTGATCACCTCAGTACGAGCTCTTATTTCCCTTATCTTTGAATGATGATCATTACGTGATTTGAAAGTTGGTTGTAATAATATATGCTCTACATCCTTGGTGAAGATTGGATTTCGGAATTTAGCACGTCATCTATCTGCAAGTGTGTCCCACTTCAAACTTTCTATGAGATTTGTAACAGTCTCGTGATGGCTAAATGTACCAGTCACGAATCTTGCCACTCATCTTTGGAACTTCTCAATTTCTTGAATCAGACCCAACTGGTAAGGGTCCCATGCAGACGAACAATACTTTAAGACTGGATGAACTAATGTATTGTAGGCTATTTCCTTTGCTGAAGGACTGCATTGCTTCAGGATTCTACCAATGAACCACAATCTAGAGTTCACCTTACCCGTTACTTCTGTATTCTGATAATTCCAGTCGAGATCATTTCGAATAGTCACACGCAGATACTTGACTAATGTTACTGCTTCCAAAGACTGATCATTTATATTGTACTCATACATTAATGGGGATTTTTCCTTGTTATACACAGTAGGTTACACTTACTAATATTAATAGATAACTGCCAGTCATTACACCCTGCATTTATTTTCTGCAAATCCTCATTGATTTGTTCACAACTTTGGTGTGATACTACTTTTCTGTAGACTACAGCATCATTGGCAAACAGTCTAAGGCCACTGTCAAGACCATCAACCAGATCGTTTATGCAAATCATAAAAAGCAGTGGACCTATTACGCCGCCCTGGGGCCCACCTGAAGTTACTCTCATTTTGGTTGAAGTTACCCCGTTCAGGACGACATACTGCTCCCTGTCTGTTAGAAAACTTTCTATCCAATGACATATGTCACTGGATAGCCTGTAACTACGCACTTTTTGTAGCAAGCAACATTATCTGACTTTGTTGCTTGGCGATTGGGAAGGAATATATACAATGTGCAATGTGCTCAGCAAAGGTTTCCCTGCTTTTAAAATTAAATAAAATGTAAACAGAGATCAGAAGAATGTGACAAACAATTTTGTTGTTGTGAAAGCTGTAAAAAGTTTACACAGAAGGTTTGAAATGAAATGGTAATATGGAATTATTGGCTGGAAGTCCCTGTGTGTGGTTGTTCAGTCGTCTGGTGAAAGTCTTTCTATTTAGCATCACTCCAGTGATTTTCTTGTCTTTGTGTCGAAGATGAGATGAAATGATTAGGGCAACACAAACATCCAAACCTGAGTGAAAAAATATGTCACGTAGCCAGGAAATGGAGCTGGAACACCACAATCTAGAGGTTGTTATGCTAAACACTAGACCACAAACTGCAGAAAGAAGATTTGAAGTAGTGGTTACAAAAGGTGCTAACAGATGGAACCATAAAATATTGTTCAGAACCCCAAAGTGATCAGTTCCACTGTTGAAATGTGAAAAGAAAGTTACCATACTGAAGAAAGAGGTAGAAATCATGTACTCCATCATAGAGCATGTGTTTCTGGTATTGGAATACCACAGTTTAGAATGCTGTAATATGGCAACAACACACAGTTTTCAGACACGATATAATGTTCCAGAAGGACTCACTCCAAAAAACATTTGCAAGCTCTTTGCCAAATGTAAGCAGACAGGTGGCAGCAAGCTGATCATCTAGTGGGGAATGTTGGTCCCAGGTCAACTGTAGTTACTCCTGGAAGTGTCACCACTGCTTCTGGACTTATTCAGCAACATCTGAGGAAATCCACCCAAAGAATTGCAGCAGAGATTGGTTTGAATCATTCAAGAAAGTGTATAATAATGAGAAATGTGTTGATATTCTAAATCAAAGCCACCAGGTCATACCCAAACCCAATGTGTGATGAAACACTTATTTTGCAAATGGGGTTCTCAAAATGATTGTAATGAAACATTTGATATTGGCTGTATCTGGTTCATAGATAAGCACACTTCCACCTGAATGAGTTAGTGAATAAACAAAACTGGAAATTTTGGAATTTCAAAAATCCCAATTTGTGTGAAGCAAACCACTGTATTCTCCCAAAGTTACCATTTAGGTTGTGTTACGCAGCAGAGGCAGTATCGACCTCTTTTATATGTGATAATCAATAACTAGTGATTGTTACAGTGCAAATGTGGAATAATTTGTCAACACACAGTGAGTGTTAGAAAATTGAGCAAGTACTGCATAGTTCATGCAAGCTGGGGTCTGTAATCTATCCCTCCCGCACATCAATTGTTGACTGTCACTGTCTTTATGCTTAACTCCTTTAATAAGTTTCAAGAAGAGCAAGATTTACAATAAACTTTTTACTTATCTTCTTTTCTTATAGTTGGCTCCAGTCATTAATGTCTAGGGGCTGATTCTCGAAGCTGAAATTTTTGACATTATAGGTTCACATGGTTCCAGCTGACATAATTAATTTTGAAGTAAGCTGTTCAGATTTTTATTCTCTCACATTTTTCTATATCACACTATCTTTTGAATTTTCACATTAACAAAGCCAAAATTACATTGTTATTTCAAAACACAAAAACACATCTGATCACATCAGAGACATGCCCACCACGACTTCACTCTGCAGTACTAACAGCATTCCATGGAGTTTACAAATTCTCTTGACAATTGAATTTCTATTAATTTACAAATGAAGCCAGAAATAAACGTAAGAAACAGTACTAAAGTGCATAATTAATAATAGCAATTTTAAGGAAAAAAGTTCATACAAAGCTAGTACATATAGATTGTAACAACAAAAGTAAAGTAATTTCTCTTCATAAATTTCAGCTTGAAATGTAACACAGCATGTATAAAATTCATTGAAATTCTTTTAGAAAAAAAGCTGAGATAATACTAACCAGTGTAAAAAGTCGAAAATATTTTTCGTATTGAATACTTCTGTTGAGAAAAAGTAATGCTTAAGGAGGATGTCCCTTTACAGGACTGACAACATTGCTCCAAACAGGCATTTCACTTTTTGGGGGAATACCTTGGGAATAGAATCACTGGGTTGGATTAACTGAAATTAATTGGCACAGGCATGGATTGGCGTCCCATATTCAACCTAACTGACTCCTT
The DNA here is from genome assembly GCF_023897955.1 of Schistocerca gregaria. Classification (NCBI taxonomy): domain Eukaryota; kingdom Metazoa; phylum Arthropoda; class Insecta; order Orthoptera; family Acrididae; genus Schistocerca; species Schistocerca gregaria. The sequence goes on from NC_064922.1 coordinate 948,275,611, forward strand.
TGGACTGCCGATGTGAAGTATATTAAAACATACTGTCTACTGGAACTTTCCCACAATAGTAGATGAACTTGAATCATTGATCTGTGTGGCAGTTGAAACCATTTCTGTTGAGACATTATAATTTCATTGTGCATTTGTGACACCTCTCCTCTGTGATCTGATTGCAAAGACTACTTGCAGAGTATGAGTTTCCTGTTGCATGCTGATATGAGCTGTACCTTATGCAGTGGCATCTGTTAGCCACTTTTGTACCTCCTATTTTAAAAATTATGCAGAAAATTCTTGCAGCTTTCATAATAAACATGCCATTTGTTGCTTTCTTTTATTGAAGTTTGTTTTTATCTTATTTAATTTTGAAATTACAGAGTCCTTTACTGGACACCCCACGCAGTCTCAATGTGCTAGAATTTATTGACAATAAGCTGGATGTAAAATATTGTTGCATTATTTTCCTAATTCTATCAGCTGCCTTGCCACCATTTATGGTCACACTCACTAAGCACTTTAAAGTTTTGACCACTTACAATCTTTTTCCACCCAATTTTATCTTTCCTCTGCCTTCCTCTTGCCATCACTACTATTTTGCTCTTCCCTATGCATACTCTCATCTTAAATATTTCTACCTCACATTTCCATACAGCTACTTGCTTTTGCACTTCCATTTAATCCTCATCCCCATATCATTATCTCATCTTCAAACAACATGGATTTATTTGCATCTCCTCCTAATTTCTGCTTAATATTCTTATGAATTTTGTCCAAGACCATGACGAATATCATGGAGGATGGCACACTTCCCTGTTGTTGAGCCATTTCAATTTTAAATAATTGTGTTTCATATACACTGTTCTTTAGAGCACTGACACAATTTTTGTGCATAGCCTTTATCATCGGCACTTCCACTTTACTATTTTGTGTATCCCTTAAGGTTGCACATACTGTATATCTAGGCTCACTGCCACAGGCCCTCTTAATATAAATAAATATCATCACCATTTCAAGGCAGACATTCAACCTGTCCCAGAAAAAATGATGTTCTACCTACTCCTGTGCAAGAATGCTCTTGAAAGTTAATTCCAAGAGGCTGTAGTCTCAGTATATACAAGGCTTCGACCCCACTGCAGCAGATAAGTTAAAAGAATATATCTCCCACTATGAAGACAGCCCATTTGGCAAGGACACTACTAAAAATGGCCGACAACTAATTCAGTCTATGGGTGAAATAAAGAGAGAATGCTGGGTTAAGCTGATGGTAGAACTGGACATGGCAAAAAAAAGCAGAGAGGCCTAGAAGTTAATAAGATCTCTGAACAATGACCCCATGAAAGACTCCTTGCACTCCAATATTACACGTAACCAGATTGCTCATCTACTCTTGATAAATGGCAAAACAAATAAAGCAAGAAGACCATCTAAGCTTCAAAGAAATGTCAAACAAGAAACATCTAACCTGTACATCCCATTCACTATCAAAGAATTGGAAGACACTATAAAAAAGAGTAAGACAGGCAAGACAGCCGGACTAGATGATATGTGTATGGAGCAGATTCATCACTTTGGAAACCTTACCAAGCAATGGATTCTACAGCTATTCAATAACTGCCTGGGATGATGCCAAATCCCTAAAATCTGGAGGAAGACTAAAGTTTTTGCTATTCTGAAATGTGGAAAGCAGCCAACAGACCTAAAGAACTTCAGGCCAATGTCACTTCTGTGCCATCTTTATAAGGTTTTCGAAAGACTGTTATTGAACTGCGTAACACTACATGTCGAACCTCTTCTTATCCCAGAGCAAGCTGGATTTAGGCCAGGAGAGAACTGCTACACACAGACCCTTAACCTGATACACCACATAGAAGTTGAATGATGACTAAATGAAACCCTCAGTTGCCGACAGGTGTTGGTGATATACCTCGATGTGGACAGCCGAAAAAAGGAATCGCCAAAGCGTGCACGAGTAATGAGTGAATGGGCAAATGTCTATAAAGTACATTACATATGTAGAATTGTGGACAGTTGGGAATGTGAGTCTCACAGGAAGCATGCAAGGCATAAGTCCCAGTCGTGCTATTCATCTGTGTCCTCGGTGGCTCAGATGGATAGAGCATCTGCCATGTGAGCAGGAGACCCCAGGTTTGAGTCCCGGTCGGGGCACACATTTTCAGCTGTCCATATCGAGGTATATCAACAACTCCTCTCGGCAGTTGAGGGTTTCAGTTAGCCATAATTTATTCTACATCTACATCTACATCCATACTCTGCAAGCCACCTGACAGTGTGTGGCGGAGGGTACCCTGAGTACCTCTATCGGTTCTCCCTTCTATTCCAGTCTCGTATTGTACGTGGAAAGAAGGATTGTCGGTATGCTTCTGTGTGGGCTCTAATCTCTCTGATTTTATTCTCATGGTCTCTTCACGAGATATACGTAGGAGGGAGCAATATACTGCTTGACTCTTCGGTGAAGGTATGTTCTCGAAACTTTAACAAAAGCCCGTACCGAGCTACTGAGCGTCTCTCCTGCAGAGTCTTCCACTGGAGTTTATCTATCATCTCCGTAACACTTTCGCAATTACTAAACGATCCTGTAACGAAGCGCGCTGCTCTCCGTTGGATCTTCTCTATCTCTTCTATCAACCCTACCTGGTGCGGATCCCACACTGCTGAGCAGTATTCAAGCATTGGGCGAACAAGCGTACTGTAACCTACTTCCTTTGTTGTCGGATTGCATTTCCTTAGGATTCTTCCAATGAATCTCAGTCTGGCATCTGCTTTACCGACGATCAACTTTATATGATCATTCCATTTTAAATCACTCCTAATGCGTACTCCCAGATAACTTATGGAATTAACTGCTTCCAGTTGCTGACCTGCTATTTTATAGCTAAATGATAAGGGACCTATCTTTCTATGTATTCGCATCACATTACACTTGTCTACATTGAGATTCAATTGCCATTCCGTGCACCATGTGTCAATTCGCTGCAGATCCTCCTGCATTTCAGTACAATTTTCCATTGTTGCAACCTCTCGATACACCACAGCATCATCTGCAAAAAGCCTCAGTGAACTTCGGATGTCATCCACCAGGTCTTCATGTATATTGTGAATAGCAACGGTCCTATGACACTCCCCTGCGGCACACCTGAAATCACTCTTACTTCGGAAGACTTCTCTCCATTGAGAATGACATGCTGCGTTCTGTTATCTAGGAACTCCTCAATCCAATCACACAATTGATCTGATAGTCCGTATGCTCTTACTTTGTTCATTAAACGACTGTGGGGAACTGTGTCAAACGCCTTGCGGAAGTCAAGAAACACGGCATCTACCTGTGAACCCGTGTCTAAGGCTCTCTGAGTCTCGTGGACGAATAGCGCGAGCTGGGTTTCACACGACCGTCTTTTTCGAAACCCATGCTGATTTCTACAGAGTAGATTTCTAGTCTCCAGAAAAGACATTATACTCGAACATAATACGTGTTCCAAAATTCTACAACTGATCGACGTTAGAGATATAGGTCTATAGTTCTGCACATCTGTTCGACGTCCCTTCTTGAAAACGGGAATGACCTGTGCCCTTTTCCAATCCTTTGGAACGCTTCGCTCTTCTAGAGACCTACGGTACACCGCTGCAAGAAGGGGGGCAAGTTCCTTCGCGTACTCTGTGTAAAATCGAACTGGTATCCCATCAGGACCAGCGGCCTTTCCTCTTTTGAGCGATTTTAATTGTTTCTCTAGCCCTCTGTCGTCTACTTCGATATCTACCATTTTGTCAACTGTGCGACAATCTAGAGAAGGAAGCACAGTGCAGTCTTCCTCTGTGAAACAGCTTTGGAAGAATACATTTAGTATTTCGGCCGTTAGTCTGTCATCCTCTGTTTCAGTACCATTTTGGTCACAGAGTGTCTGGACATTTTGTTTTGATCCACCTACCGCTTTGACATAGGACCAAAATTTCTTAGGATTTTCTGCCAAGTCAGTACATAGAACTTTACTTTCGAATTCATTGAAAGCCTCTCGCATAGCCCTCCTCACACTACATTTCGCTTCGCATAATTTTTGTTTGTCTGCAAGGCTTTGGCTATGTTTATGTTTGCTGTGAAGTTCCCTTTGCTTCTGCAGCAGTTTTCTAACTCGGTTGTTGTACCACGGTGGCTCTTTCCCATCTCTTACGATCTTGCTTGGCACATACTCATCTAACGCATATTTTACCATGGTTTTGAACATTATCCACTGATCCTCAACACTATCTGCACTTGAGACAAAACTTTTGTGTTGAGCCGTCAGATACTCTGTAATCTGCTTTTTGTCACTTTTGCTAAACAGTTAAATCTTCCTACCTTTTTTAATATTTCTATTTATGGCTGAAATCATCGATGCAGTAACCGCTTTATGATCGCTGATTCCCTGTTCTGCATTAACTGATTCAAATAGTTCGGGTCTGTTTGTCACCAGAAGGTCTAATATGTTATCGCCACGAGTCGGTTTTCTGTTTAACTGCTCAATGTAGTTTTCAGAAAAAGTACTTAAAAATATTTCACTGGATTCTTTGTCCCTGCCACCCGTTATGAACGTTTGAGTCTCCCAGTCTATATCCGGCAAATTAAAATCTCCACCCAGAACTATAACATGGTGGAGAAATCTACTCGAAATATTTTCCAAATTATTCTTCAGGTGCTCAGCCACAACAGCTGCTGAGCCCGGGGGCCTATAGAGACATCCAATTACCATGTCTGAGCCTGCTTTAACCGTGACCTTCACCCAAATAATTTCACAATTCGAATCTCCGTCAATTTCCTTCGATACTATTGCACTTCTTATCGCTATAAACACGCCTCCCCCTTCACTGTCCAGCCTATCTCTGCGGTATACATTCCAATCAGAGTTTAGGATTTCATTACTGTTTATGTCTGGTTTCAGCCAACTTTCTGTTCCTAGTACTATATGGGCGTTGTGACCGTTTATTAATGAGAGCACGGTCATAAACAGTTTCTGTTCTTTTGAGAACAGTTACTGTCTTCATATACATAGAAGATGGTTTTCAGCTCAGAAATAACACTGGAGTGGTCTTTGTTGATCTCTCTTCAGCCTATGACACTGTACGGCTGTGTGGCTTCGGGATTACGCAAATTGTTACCACCGTGTTGCAGAATCGATGTTTCTTTGTAAAATTTCAAGGAGGCAGAGCAGATGGAGAATACAAAAGCATGGGCTCCCACAAGGCAGTGTATTAGCACTGATGCTGTGTAATATCTACACTAATGACCAACCACTTCCTCTCCACACAAGAAGCTTCCTATAAGCAGACAACCTGGCATTGGCAACTCAGGGTAAGAATTTTGAGACAGTAGAAGAAAATCTCACTGCTGCTCTCAGAATAGTATGAGGAAAATCATCTCAAGCCAAACCCATTAAAACCTAAAACATGTGCTTTTCGTCTGAAGAACAGAGAAGCTTCTCGACAGCTGCATGTGAACTGGAATGGAAGCGAGTTGGAACGCTGCAGTGCTACAGTTTACCTCGGTGTTAACCTGGACTGCTCCCTGACCTTCATGGCAGACTGCACCAACCTTAAAGCCAAGGTTTCATCACAAAATTGCCTACTGCTCAAGGTGACTGGTTCTGGATGGAGTGCCCACCCCCAGATAGTAATAACAACTGCCCTGGCAGTCTGCTACTCCGCTGCCGAATACGCCGCTCCAATGTGGTACAATTCTGCACATGCAAAAAAAGTGGACATCACCCTGAATGAAACCTGCAGGCTGATCACAGGCTGTTTACTGCCGACGCCAATACAGAGAGTTGTATATACTTGCGGGTAGAGGCCCACCTGGCATTAGATGAGAGATAGCTGCTAGCAATGAGAGGCAAAAGGTCTGCAATAACCAGGCCCACCCCTTGCACAAACATCAGCCACCACCACCTCAACTGAAGTCCAGGGAGAACTTTCTACAGTCTTCTGTCCCAATTGACAGAGATCAAAGTATAGCCAGGGTTGAACTGTGGAGAAAAAGACATCCTGTCCATCCAGAGAGAGATGTAATTGAAGAAACTCTGGTTGTATTCATTTTATTACATATATATGTCTTTGAACTATTCCTGTATACAAAAATGTATATTTTTAAATCAGCACAGTCTGTGTCCTGGAACTTCAGACACAAATAAATAATAAATACCATTTCGTTTCCAAATTCACATATTTTCTCAATCAGATGTGTTACTATTCTAAGACTGCTGTTCCCTAAGTCCAAATAAAGTCTTTATTAGGTAAATTGTTATTGATGTATTTGTATGCTTACATTCTTCAGCAAGACAATCTGCTGTATAAATGCTTAATTGGATGGAAAGGGAAACAGTATCAGAGATCTCTTTACTTCCTCTCTTGTTTTGCCATCTGCCTCCTGTACTGGTTGTTATCTTTCTCGTTTCTTAGATAACTGAAAAACTGTTTGTAGAATCTTAGGCGGTACATTGTGGTAAGACCACTCTCACCACATGTTTTTGAATGGGGATAATACGACCAGTTCCAGCACAATTTCAGCAAGAATTATTTTTTAGTACCTCCTGAAAGATTACACAGTGCAGATAACGTTTGTCTAGGGGTTTTTTGAAGTTTGATCTGCAAAATAATCATTTCAACAAGCATGGCCTGGGTTTCCTTCTGTTTGAAATAAACTCCACCAGATCTGAATTACTTTCAGCTAAAAATTATATTTATTCATACTTTTTGTTAGCAACTACACCATTTTCACTGTTAACATTGATAATATAATTCCATTATACTACGCTTGTCACATAAGCTTGTCCGTCTCCCTCCAATACTGACAAAGAAGTGGTGAGCAAGCCAAAATGTGCCCGGAAGTTGCAGACATTCCCGCTTTACTGTGGGCATCATACTTTTCACTTCAGATAAACTTTATCTTAAATGGTCAATTACATTACAGTCCTTAAATTCATTTCATTTTCATTTTTGCCTAATTACCATTAACATGCATGAGTATAGTCTGCATTTCCATAAAATAGAAAGGTTGGCCCTCAGTCTTAAGTAATATAGTACCAGGTCTAATTTTGTGCTTAGTTTTGTGTATGTAATTAATTTCCTAATTTATTTTGACCATTCCTAGTTAATATCTTCTGCTATAGGGTGAAATCAGAAAATGTTTCGTGACTTAGATTCTATTGTTGACTTAAAAACAAATATATATTCAGTGCTAATTATAAACATTTGAAAGAAGAACTACTAGGATTCTTAAATGTTTATTTGACTCTATTCGAAAACATATTAACAAAACCAACCCTTAATTAATTCCAAAATAATTACTGTCAAAAGTATTGTTTGTATAATTATATCTGTTAATTTCATTATTTAAACAAATAGTTCAGTAACACAAATAGGCTGTGTTTGAACAATTAATGACAGTGTCTGTTCAGTTTATTTCAGAAATAACGTCACAAACACTGTATTATTCTGCAAGAACTGTGAGCTGTGTGGTTAGGTTTTTACTGCTGATAGATGCTCAACAGCAAACGATTGTAGTAGTATACTGATGTTTTCCTGCAACCTATTAATGAGGCTTATGAACATTTACCAATAGTGAACTGGCCATAAAATTGTGTAGCATTGGGGGATTGTGAGCAGTGAAAGTAAAGAAAAAGAACTGAGAAATGCAATTGTGCAACTATTGGCTACATCATTTACAGTAGTCAGTGTTAAACTCCCCCTCCCCCCCCCCCCCCATTTTTCAGCCAGTACAACAATGCAGTATGAGGATTATCAATGAAGAAATAAAGCAGTTGAATGTCACCCTGTGGTGCCCTTTTGGGTGAGAATATTGTATTTGGAAACAATAAACAAGGGCTCACAAATTTCAAACAGTGAACTGAAGAACAGTTTACAGTAGAGTACAGTGATTTTAACAAAGTAAGGGAGTGATACTGTGGCTTCGGAATTTTGTTGAGGACAGTTAACAGACAATATTATGGGAGTGTGAAATTCAAGTATTTTGAAATATCAGAATTGATGTAGCTGCCATTAAACAGGGAGGTACAACAGCCAATCAGTGCATAGGTTTCGTGGCCACAGTAACGGAGTATGACAGCAGACAATCAGCAAGTGGGTTCTAAATAAGTGGCCATTGAGTACAGGAGCAGCCAATCAGCATGCAGGTTGACACTGGATTTGACTGGGATAAACAACAAACCTCATTGAGAGAATTACAACTTGCACCAGTCTTGCAGATGATGAATCGAGATGACAACTGCAGCAGCAATAAGAGACAAGTGAATAAAAATAAGGTAATTGATAGCAAAAGCTGTTTTATATTAAGTGATGCATAATGAGTGGCCTTAACAAACAAGACAGTGTGATGGGGGAGAATGGACAACAGGGGAGTGATGTGATTGATAAAAAACCTGTACAGGTTAAGTTTGTAAATCAATAGAAAGACTAAATGGGGACTGACTTGGTAGGTGATAGTGGCTATAAATCAGATGTGAATGTAACATTGAATGATGGGGATGAAGGTCATATTGTAGATGAGATGATAATAGCGTCATCTACATTGTGTAGTGATGTGAGTGAAATGAACGGAAACAGTACTAATGTGGGTGAAATCATTAAGGCTAAGGAGGAAGAATCTGGTAGCAAATGTCAGCAAAGGCAACAGTTTATGGCAGATGGAAAATTGGAAGTGATGTTAAGGCAAATTATGAGTAGTTTGACTAGTATGAGTATGAAAGAAGACATGACAGGGTGGAAAATAGCAGGAAAGAAGACATTAGTAGGATGGAGATAAGATGATAGAAGACAGTAGTAGTATTGAAACTGACATGGCTAGCTTAAAGGATGAACTGAAGAAAGAAATTAAAAATGAAATTAAGGAAATCAGCTCTAATCTTTCATAATCAAATAAGAAGGTTGAGACAGTAGAGAAAGATTGTGATGAAAAGATAAAGAAAGTAGTGCAGATTACTAATGAGAAATTAACATTAATGAGTACTGTAATAAATGTGTAGAAAGAAACTTAGTAATTACTACAGTAGGAGGGTGGTGGCTTCCAAGAGATATTGTAAAGATGAAGTCAAAGAAGCCAGGAAAGTTCGTGCTGAAAATAGGGTTAATCTTAAGAACCAAATCGATCAGATTAAAAATGATTTAGCAACAGAGGTAGAAACCATGTGTGCAGTAGTGGTAGTGGAAAAGCTGGTAAAAGTAAATAAAAATGTAGATTCAAAATTGGTTGAAATGGAGAAAAAGGTGGAAGTGTTACAAAATCTAAAGCATGGAGAAAGTGACAGTGGGTCTGATTCTGACAGTAGTTGTAATGACAGCAATGACGAATCCAGTAGTGATGAGGATGAGGTACTTGAATTTATTGTCGATAATGATGGCAATGTGTTAAGTAAAGAAAGAATACAGGAGGACAATATCAGGCCTGATGAAGAGTTAGTGCTTAATGAGAGAGGCAATGAGGAAGAGGACCATGCTATCTGTCATTTGACTGTGTCTGATAGTTGTTTTGGCATGCAAGTTGACAGTTTTTCCAGGAAAAGGATTAATGAGGATTTGTTGTATGAAGATCGTTCAGTAAGTAATAAGTAAGTGTGGCACCCTATAATAACAGCAGGTGTACAAGGTAAACATGTTAGGTGTTTACTGAACAGTGGTAGTGATTTGAAGGACATTTCAGAGGCATTTTTTTAATTTATTAAGAACACAGAGAGTGCAGTAGTGATGAATGTTGCTGGAATAAAAACTATTGATGCTACTGGTAAGTTACCAAAGAGTATAAAACAAGAGATACTATTAACAGTGGAATTGCCAAGACAGCTATTGGAGTGCAATTTCTTGGTGATTGAAAAACTCAACATTGATGTAATATTTGGGACTTAATTTCTTGTGCAAGTAGCAAGTAGAGGGTCCAACATTCTGTGTTGGATTCAGTTATGTGTCATTTTTTGTTTCCTGAGGCAGTCAAATTCTTCTCCCACCCTATCTGTAGTTTATAAGTGAATCAGAAACGTTCCATCTTCAACATTCATGTGATTTTGTACAGCAGGATACTTTAGCATAGGAATATTTTAGAAAGGATTTCTCCATAGTTATCTGTAAATATTATGTTGTGTAAGTGATAAGTAATGGAATCATAGGAGGATGGAAGAAAAGGCAATATAAAAAAACAGTAGTGGTATTTGGAAAAAATCTATAAAATATTGTGTTTATTCTGGTTTAATGAAATATGATGGAAGTAAATTGGTGTCATGGTTAAAGAATTTCTGTCAAACAGAGGTAAGGTAAACAGAAAATGAAAGATGTCAACATATGTGGAAGAGAAGGTGCAAATCATTGGAAAACTATAATTAACATCTGAAGTAATCAGGTCATGTGTGCAATTAGTATAATTTTGTGCAGCATCAGAGGCAATATGCAGCAAAAACCTGGTCTTAATATTAATTGTGGCATAGTAGAAGTGTTTGTGTTCAGTGCAGTCAGTATATGGAGATAACTATCTGCCTAAAGAAGTGTGTCTTCTAACATTAAGGAAATAAAACTTTAAACTTAGTTGCCTGGAGTAATGTGTGTGGAATGAATAAACAAGATTTGTATGTATATCACCCTTCAGGCTAGAATCTCAAGCAGTTTGATGGAATACAGTGAAATAATAGTTTTTCGAAGTGATAATTTTGTCTAGTCAGTAAAGAGAGTTAAGTTTGCCTTAGCATAAGTATCTATTACTGTGAAGTGTTTTTCAGTAGATTCAATTTTGTAGTGGATAAGCACAGCAGGTGTTTATTTGTTAGATAATGAAGCAATAATGAAATAATAAAATAATGAATAATGTTAGGGTCTTAATGGTTCGGGAGCCCGTCTCTGCAGTAGGGATATTTTTTGTAAATGCACTCCACTACCTATCGAAGTAAGAAATGTAAGTAAAATAATGGAGCTGATAGACATGATCGAGTTATGTAAAAGATAACTGTATACAAACAGAAGTGAAATAACTATATCAATGATCTATTTTTGAACTCGGCAATATTGGGTACTGTGTACATTGTGCAGTTCATGACACTGCAGCTAGGAATGAGTGCTTAACAAAAAGAGAAATATTTTAGTGAAGTACAAGACGTGTAATGCTGCATTATCAGATCTATAGGTTACCTGAAAACTCTATTTCTGGTCTGAGGAATTATGAGCTTAAAGTAGTAATACAGGAACAAGGAAAAGTAGTTTTACTGAATAACTTATAATTGTGGTGCTAGAGTGATGTTAATATTCTGACAGGTCAACTATTTGGTATCTTTTATCATTTTTGTAAGATTTTAATTTTTCTGGTTAAATGAGAGTGGCACTCAGAGTTGAACGGAGAAGTAGGGCAATGATTTGGTACAACTTCCATCACCTTAATTTTAATTTGAGTAGTAATCAAGTAATGTGATGGTGACTCTATCCTTTTTTTATAATGTAATAATTATTAAATCTATGCCACTGCTCATTTTGAGTTTTTGTTAGAGGTAATGCACATATTGTGGCCATTAAGGTGGTATGAGTCCATAAGTGATGTGATTTTCAAACTAGGACTTGGCATTTTAGTGATTTTGCAAATGGAAAAGCAAATCAAATCTTTCAAGTTTAACCATTTTGAGACAGAGTTACGACCTAGAGTAATGTTTTGTAGTGTAATGTTCATTTGATTTTAAAATTAAAAAAATCCTAGAAAGTTCAGGTCTTGTGTTAAATCAGTAAGTGTATCAAAACAGCATATCCAGACACTCCGGGATGATGGCATTGAAACAGAGGATGACATGCGTAAAGCTGAAATACTACAACACCTTTTTCCAAAGCTGTTTCACAGAGGAAGACTGCACTGTGGTTCCTTCTCTAAATCCTCGCACAAACAAAAAAATGGCTGACATCGAAATAAGTGTCCAAGGAATAGAAAAGCAACTGAAATCACTCAACAGAGGAAAGTCCACTGGACCTGATGGGATACCGATTCGATTCTACACAGAGTACGCGAAAGAGCTTGTCCCCTTCTAACAGCCGTGTACCGCAAGTCTCTAGAGGAATAGAAGGTTCCAAATGATTGGAAAAGAGCAGAGGTAGTCCCAGTCTTCAAGAAGGGTCATCGAGCAGATGCGCAAAACTGTAGACCTATATCTCTGACGTCGATCTGTTGTAGAATTTTAGAACATGTTTTTTGCTCGGAATCAACATGGATTCTGAAAACAGCGATCATGTGAGACCCAGAAAATATTAGATACAGGCTCCCAGGTAGATGCAATTTTCCTTGACTTCCGGAAGGCATTTGATACAGTTCTGCACTGTCGCCAGATAAACAAAGTAAGAGCCTACGGAATATCAGACCAGCTGTGTGGTTCGATTGAAGAGTTTTTACCAAACAGAACACAGCATGTTGTTTTCAATGGAGAGACATCTACAGATGTTAAAGTAACCTCTGGCATGCCACAGGGAAGTGTTATGGGACTATCGCTTTTCACAATATATATAAATGACCTAGTAGATAGTGTTGGAAGTTCCATGCGGCTTTTTGCAGATGATGCTGTAGTATACAGAGAAGTTGCAGCATTAGAAAATTGTAGAAAACTGACCCTTCACATAGACAAATGTAATGTATTGCAAATACATAGAAAGAAGGATCCTTTATTGTATGATTATATGATAGCGGAACAAACACTGGTAGCAGTTACTTCTGTTAAATATCTGGGAGTATGCGTGCGGAACGATTTGAAATGGAATGATCATATAAAATTAATTGTTGGTAAGGCAGGTACCAGGTTGAGATTCATTGGGAGAGTCCTTAGAAAATGTAGTCCATCAACAAAGGAGGTGGCTTACAAAACACTCGTTTGGCCTATACTTGAGTATTGCTCATCAGTGTGGGATCCGTACCAGATCGAGTTGACAGAGGAGATAGAGAAGATCCAAAGAAGCGTTTCGTCACAGGGTTATTTGGTAACCGTGATAGCGTTACGGAGATGTTTAGCAAACTCAAGTGGCAGATTCTGCAAGAGAGGTGCTCTGCATCGTGGTGTAGCTTGCTCGCCAGGTTTCTGGAGGGTGCGTTTCAGGATGAGGTATCAAATATACTGCTTCCCCCTACTTATACCTCCTGTGGAGATCACGAATGTAAAATTAGAGAGATTCGAGCATGCACGGAGGCTTTCAGACAGTCGTTCTTCCCGCGAACCATTTGTGACTGGAACAGGAAAGGGAGGTAATGACAGTGGCATGTAAAGTACCCCCCGCCACACAACGTTGGGTGGCTTGTGGAGTATAAATGTAGATGTAGAAAATTTTTACTAGTCCCTATCTTTCATACTACAGTCAATTTTATTGATAATTATTGTGATGTTATGAGAACTGTGTAATGTATTTATTTATGAAGTAATGACTATTATTTGCCATTAGTGCGAAACATTTTTTTCTTACACTTAGAAGTAAATGTGAATGTACTAAAGTACAGTATTTTGTCTAATTTTCTCATGTACTGTTTCAGAGGAGAACCACCTCTAATGGACGTGATAGCAGTGCATTTCCTTACTAACTGCCACTTGGACTTGTTGAAGGTGTTGATGACTTGCTGAGAAAATGTGTTAAAGCCCATTAAAAGAGTGAAAGTGCTTGTGCAAAATACTAAACATTGAAAAAATGAAATTTTCTGTCTGAATATGAACTGCAAAGTGCAGTTCCATTTAACGTTTTGTGACTCATGATCATTTATTCTTGGAAGCAAGGCAGGCCTTGTATAAGGTGATATCTATCATAGAATGTAATCTTTGTTTATCCAAAAAGGATGTCATTTATGATGAGAATGCCTAATTTTATTAAAAGTATAATTTGTGGATATTTTGTGCCATTGTACAATACACTATATGTAAATACTTTGTATGGGGATGATGCCAGTTCATATAAGTAGAAACTTGAAAAACATAGCTACTGTACTTTTTGATAAGGAGATTTCTTATGTAATATTCTTTTGTGTGTAGAATGTTAAACCCACTCTCTGGGATCACTTGTGGTCACTGAATTGCCCAGTTAGCTATTTACAATATCTATCTGGTCAATTCAATGAGGGGGTAATGTGATGAAGCAAGCTGGGATCTCGTTACTTCCTCTCGTTTTGCCATCTGCCTCCTTAAATTGATTTTATTTTCATTTCTGCATAATTACCATTAACATACAAGAGTATAGTCTGCATTTCCATAAAAGAGAAAGGTTGGCTCACAGTCTTGAGGAATATAGCGCAAGGTCTAATTTTGTGCTTAGTTTTGTGTATGTATTTAATTTCCTTTGCCTTTTCCTCTTTGTCTTTACAAATGTCTGCTTGTGTCTGTGTAAATGCTGATGGATATGTGTATGTGGGAGTGTATAGCTGTCTTTTTTTCCCCCTAAGGTAAGTCTTTCTGCTCCCGGGATTGGAATGACTCCTTACCCTCTCCCTTAAAACCCACATCCTTTCGTCTTTCCCTCTCCTTCCCTCTTTCCTGATGAAGCAACTGTTGGTTGCAAAAGCTTAAATTTTGCGTGTATGTTTTTGTTTGTTTGTATGTCTATCAACATGCCACCACTTTCGTTTGGTAAGTCACATCATCTTTGTTTTTAGATATAATTAATTTCCTAAATTATTTTGACCATTCCTAGTTAATACCTTTTGTTATAGGGTGAAATCAGTAACAGTTTCATGACTAAGATTTTGTTGTTGACTTATAAACAAATATAAATTCTGTAGTGATTATAAACATTTGGAAGAAGAACTACTAAGATTCTTAAAAGTTTATTTGGCTCTATTCGAAAACATATCAACAAAGCCAGCCCTTAATTAATTTCAAAATAATTACTAGGTTTTTCAAAAGTATTGTTTGTATAACTATATTTGTTAATTTCATTATTTAAACAAATAATTTGGCCTAAACTTTGTGACAGAAGGAACTGTTAAAAAGAAGGAATTTTTTGATGTATTCAGTTAATTGAATGAGTTATGTTTTAATAATAATTTCTGTAACTTAAACATTGAACAATGTATAGTTGCAGTGTCTATTATTGTGAAAATATATAAAGGATCAATTTTTGTTCGCAAGACACTCAGTCCATGGCCGATTTTCAGATGGGAATTATTTATTGGTTAAATTAACAACCATGCATCAACTTAACAGTGGAATAAGTGTAACACAAATAGGCCATGTGTTAAAACAATTAAATGACAATGTCTGTTCAATTTATTTCAGAAATAATCATTTACCAGTTTAAACTGGCCATATAATTGTGTAATATTGGGGGGGATTGTGAACAGTGAAAGTAAACAACTGTGAAATGCAATTGTGCAACTATTGGCTACATCATTTACAGTAGTCCGTGTTGGACTTTCACCCCCGCCCCAAATTTTTCAGCCAGTATAAAAATGCAGTGTGTCGACACTGAGGACTATCAAAGAAAGAAATAAAGCAGGAAAATGTCACAAGTTGTGCAGGAAACCAGTTCTAAAATTGTTCTTGCAGTGAGTAGCAACATTATATAATACTGGTCTTATTTTATTGAAGTTGTTGTTGCTTTAATCGATGTCTTCTTGTTATGTAGGGCCTGATGTTCAGATCCCACACCATGTTGAATCATACTTAATCACATTTTCAAGGCATTGTGGTGTATTTCCACTTTACACATGGCTAACAATCAACTTAATATCACAATTTTATGCATTTTGCTACAGAAAGTCTTCCATATTTCTTATAATAAAGTTTTCTCAAAATGACACGGCTGTATTGTTTCAAATAGATTTTCATTTAAAAGCCACAAGTTTGAATAAAACTGATGTACATGATGCACACTTAATTGACATTGTCCAGACCAAATGTCCTACACAGCTCTAAAAGAAAAGAATGCCCTGCATGAAAGTTGAACAAAGACTAACCTATGATGCAAAGCCCAATGATATGTGGGGATATGAACCTCAGCCACTATAGGAATCTCCCTGACGAAGCAGGGAGGAAGATCTTTGACAAACAGTGCAGTGGGGGTGCCTATTGTATGGACGTGTTAGACGTAGTTTGACACTGCTTATATTGGTGACCTTGCATCTACCACAGAACATAAATATGTTGGGCATTAGCAAAAATCTGGTCCAGACTATCGTGCTGCAGCTATGTGGCTGTCCCACACCATTTTGTCCACTGCACCAATTTCCTTGGACAACAGATCAAAGATTGCAGTGTAGGAAGAGCAGTGTTGTCAGTACAGGAATCAATGATTAAAACTGAGTGCAACATTCCATAGTGCACTGTTTCAATTACTAACACCAGCCTTATTATACCTCAACAATGGCCACTTGCTGTGAACCTATAATAGACTTTGAGGACAATACCAAGTGTGCCCATTCTTCCATTTAGCAATAGCCACAAACTATATATGATACCGTTCCACCATTTCACCATAACCAGTTGTGTGCTACACAGATCTGGCAGCCATGTTGCATAATGTGTAAACTGATGTGACTGTTCACCCACACTTCTCATCACAGTGGCCAGGCACTCATTTGAAACTACTGCCATTTGATGTCACTTTGTTAGTATTATGATTCACAGCCACAGTATGTATTTTTGAGTTCCAAAATTTTTGAAAATGCGAAAAAAGTGTGTGCATGTACTTTGCCATCCAGCAGCTCTGGCTAAACTCATTAGTGACATTATCCTGACTTTGCAGTATAAGAATAAGTATGGTCCAATGAGTGCATTGTGGACCCTTTGGCTAGTGAAGTGAATGGGTGGCATACAACTTGCAAGGATCCTTATAAGATTGGCTCACATTGGCAGATCACATGTCTTTGGTTATCCCTCACCAACACAATTAATAAGTGCAAGGATACTATGCCTAGTGGTGTTGGAGGGATATTCAAGTTCACTTGAACTATCACAACCACTCACAAAGAGGGTGCCAAACCCCCAGGACAGTTGACAACCTGCCACAGCTTTGTCCATCCAGCCTGCACTGCTCAGCAACAACATATTAGGTACCACTCCCACCCAGTGAGTAGTGACTTGCCGGTTTTGTGGCCAATTTGGCAGTGCTGCACATAAGTGCCATAAGTCCTGCGATTACCCTAACACTGCCAGTGGTCTTATATAGGGTCACAGCAATGCTGTGTTGACTGTCACAATCAATCCTTGTGGCTTTGCACTGAAAATGAGGACTTAGGTGCCACATCAACAACATAACTAGAGAACTGCAACTGACCTGAGAATGCCTCCACATGACAGAATGTCATGTTTTTGGCTCTCTAATTGTCCAGTTACATTATTATACTATACTATAAATATTACATTATAAAGATTAAATATGTTTCAAAGAGCTATTATATTTTGTACTTTCGTATGCTGAAAATAGAGTATTCGTTTGCTATGAAAGCTGATTTCCAGTTTTGCAGTGTACTTGTGACGTGCTTCATTGGCATTTCATCAACAGTTATACTTAATATTTTCATGAAAGGTAATGAATTACCTTAAATGTGTGCAGTTTGCTTTAGATGTCAGTTCTATAGCATGAATGAGGTTAGAAGTAATCAAAGGAAAATTGTTTTTTTTTTAAAAAAAAAAAAAATATCTTATTGTAGGAACAACTATGAT
The DNA here is from genome assembly GCF_023897955.1 of Schistocerca gregaria. Taxonomy (NCBI): domain Eukaryota; kingdom Metazoa; phylum Arthropoda; class Insecta; order Orthoptera; family Acrididae; genus Schistocerca; species Schistocerca gregaria. The sequence goes on from NC_064922.1 coordinate 948,293,244, forward strand.
AAATCTACTTAGTTACTGAGTGAGTCACTATATAACAGGGCTCAGAATGGTGGTTAAAAAACTGAAACATGAGATTTGTGAAAGGGCACATACATTTTATGATTGATGCCAAGTCATAGGATTCATGATCTCAGTTGTATTAATAAATAGAAAGACACCAGTTGGATCACAGTTTCTTTTAATGACTAGTACTGTTTTTGATCTGGCCTGCAGTTCATCCGCAGGTTTAAGTTAGACCAGAAAAAAGAAGCGACAGAAATTAGAAAAGTTTAACAATATAACCAACACTATCAAAGGTAGCATAAAAACATCAAAACTGCTTGACCTTCCACTGACAACAAATGGCTAGTCTGCTGACAGATGTATGGGATATTCAAACCTGCATGTTTATTAAACAAGTGGCGAAGAAGATGGAGTAACAAAAGATAACACAAGTGAGCCCAACAATCCATATAATTAAGCTACTGTCTCAAAAACTGGTAGCAGGTGCGGGTTTCCTACCTGATGGTTTCCAGGAGCAACAAAAGTTAAATTTTCAATATTTTGTGTAATTATTGATCAAATTACAAAATTTAAAATGCTACGATAATATACTCATTAAGAGTATCATGTTAAAATTTTAACACAATAAGACAAGTAGTACAGTACCGTCTGTAAATTTGAGGCAGAGTACCTGATGGCGCACAAATACCCAGACTTTACTCATCTAGTATTTAAAACTTTTTCTGAGTGACATCACTCCACAAGATTATGAAAAGAAAAAAGTTTGTCACTTACTACACTTTCACAGTTCATGCAGGAAAATTTCAGCATCAAACATGACATTTTAATTTATTACTTCTTTACTTCCAACCCTATTTGCACATTACACTGAACGTACCTGGAGAATTATATCATTCAGGGATAGTCCCTGAGACTAACCCTTTTTGTATGCCACAGTGTAACGTTTTTTGTATGCCACATTATTGTCAGAGAGATGGACCTCTGAACCTAATGTTAGAGGAACAATTCATTGCAGTAACTGGTTTAGAAACTTAGACTGTGAATCAAAATTTTATTTGAAGAAATGATTCTCTGATTCATATTTAGTGCAACAGCCAACAAATCAACAGTGTAGTGCAACATAAGTTCAGGGAGATAATGAACTGTTTACTGCATCACAGAATGGGAAAACATAGATATTTAACTCAGCAGTGAGAATACTTAGCCAGAAAATTTAGAATAAATCAACAAAACACAAGTGTTGGTGGTAATACTTCTAGGATACACCCCAAACTTTATAACAGTGGCTGAACAAAGGTTGAAAGAAAATCAGATGGAGTTTCACAATTTAAAAAAATACATATGTGTATATTGTAGAAAAATGGATAAAAGTGGTGAAGGTGCTATATTTTGTAGTAATCAGTCAACTGAAACCTTGCCAAATGTCACAAAATAAATTGTAGATGAATAAACTCTGAACCAAAAGAAGTGGAAATGTAAATAAGTTAATATATAGAGGTAGGAGATACTATGTACTTGGCTTGTATCAGTCAATAGACAGAGAAGCAAAGATATTTTTAGAGCAATTTGAATATACAGTGTATTGCCACAAGTTGTGCTGTATACCTTATGGAGTACCAGTTATCTGACATGCTGTTGTTTGCCAGTTCCCCATCACTAGCAAATACTTGTTACTTAGTGTTTACCACATCTGGAAGATTCTCAAAATTTCTTAAGTTTGCAATGTTTGCATATTCCAAAATATTGTCATATTTGTTCTGGAATATTTGATGTTTGTATAAATAGCAGTAATCTCTCTCCAGAAGGAGTTTGGATCTCTCTCTAACTGGTAAACATGCTTTCAGTGCTAAGTGATGTACTTCACTGATAACCCGGCTGTCAGATTTGGACTTGATTGTAGTTATGGCTTGACATTGTTCAGTGGAAATGCTGGGTACTTCAAAACATCTACATCACTGTAACTCCAATTAGGCAATGGAAAAGCCATTGTCTACACAGACAGGAACCAGGATACAAGCAGTACATTACTCCAAGTGTCAGTACAGTCAGGAGACGAATTCAAAACCTGCAGTCAGTTGCACATGAGGTATTCAAAAATGTTTTCTGAAGAAGCTGCTCAGGATCCAACAAAATGGCTGGAAAGATTTGACTGAGTTCCCAAATACAACAAGTGGGATGGCTTGATGTATTTGGAAAATGTATACTCTTTCTTGGATAGCATGACAGTGGTTCAAGAACAACAGAGGGAAGCTTAACAGCTGGGACAAATTCTAGGCTGAACTGAAGAAAATATTTGGTGACAATCAACATCAATTCTGCTTAGCAGAAGAATGACTGAAGAATTGGGCTCCACATCATGGTGAAACAGCAGTCTTACATAAAGAATGTTTCAGCCCTAAGCAACACGTTGAATCCAAATATCACAGAAGCCAATAAAATCTCAACTTCGATTAAAAGAATCACATGTTCTTCTCGTAAAGGCTGTCACAATGACAATGACCAAGGAATTCATCAAGCAGTGCCATCACTTCAGGGTTGTGGAAAACCACCATGACCTTACCTCTCTTCTACACCAAACAGCAAGAGGTGAGATACAGCATTTTGTGGGAGTGAGAAATGTCAGTTCTGAGTACACAAGAGATAGCATTCCTGAACATCAATCCCATAAATCAGAGTGTAGTAGACAAAACTGAAGAAGACTGAAGAAGATGTGTATCAGTCCTTAGCAACAGTCCTTGACCAACTTGGACTTTTGCCGCAGTCATCAAAAAACAATCCAGCATCTGACCATTGCTGGTATAACCCACTTCTCTACCAAGTATAATGCCCCATAGAACAACACACATTTGGAGGACAGACAACAGTATGCTAGTCTATTTCCCATGTTGATACCCCTAACATGTTGTGTGCCACTGACTATTGTGCTGCAAGATGCCAACAGTCAGAAAAGCACTATTTGCTTCAGTCAAATGCAGCCATTTATATGAGGGTCATCCTATAATTCGTGGCTACTGTGGTATATCTTGCTATAATGAGACAACATGAGAATTCCACAGTGTGAGTGAACTGGTAAGGCGGTGTGTATCTGAATGCCACCATAAAACAGAGTTCCAGTACAGGAGGACACAGCAAAGGTTGAAATGACACACATGCATTGGAACTCTGTGTAAATATATTTTACTTAAGTACAAATGATCATTATCTATGTCTTTCAGAATAGTCTCCTGGTGCATCCACACAGTCTTGCCATTGATGGGGAAGGCATAGAATACCGTTGGCATTGCCATCAATGTGTGCCACCTGTTGCCAAAATGCTGTGAGGATATCCATCCTGTTTGCAAAGCACCTCCCACACAATATATTTTTTTTTTTCAATTGTGGAACGAGGAAAAGATCACATGGACTGAAGCCTGCTGATTAGAATGGCTGGGGGGAGGATTTCCCAGACCCACCACTGGACACAATTCTTCATGATATCTGCAGTGTAAGCTGTAGCATTATCATGGAGTATGATTGCATTATCCAGCAGTGCCAGATGTTTTTGCCAAAGTATTCATTACAGACGATACAGCAGAAAGTTGTAGTAATATTGGGCATTGAGAGTGTGGCTGTCCCTAACAGGGTGAGACTCCAGAATACTATGGCTGTTAAATGCCATTAATACTAATCAGCACAACCTTTGCAAGTGATGTATTTTTTTTCCCCCCTATATGATCCGTAGTGAGGAGGTCCTCCAGGATGTGGAACATGTCAGAAAAACAACAGTACATGACAAATATTTACAACTAAAACAAATAAGCTAATGCACCATTCCACAGGTCCCAAGTGGAATGATCGTCATTTTTTAGTGAACTAGTTCCCTAAACAGGTTTCTGCAGGATGTTCTTGAGTTCACACCACATATAACTCTTACTGCATGTTTTTGTGAACGGAAAACTTTAGCTTGGCTTGATGAATTACCCCCAAAAATAATCCCATATGACACTATAATATTCTAATTTACTTAAAAGGATATTGTGATTTACACAGTCAAATGCCTTTGACAGATCACAAAATATACCAGTTGCCTGCAATTTTTTGTCTAATGAATTAATTTTCACTGTAAGTGTAAATAGCCTTCTCAATATCAGAACCTTTTAGAAATCCAAACTGTGACTTTGACAGTATGTTATTTGAGATAAGATGGTTATAAAGCCGACTGTACATTACTTTTTCGAAAATTTTTGACAATGCTGGCAACAGTGAAATTGGACGGAAATTTGATGCTATTTCTTTATCTCCCTTCTTAAACAGTGGCTTAACTTCAACATATTTCAGCCATTCAGGAAATATTCCACTGATAAACGACTGGATACACAGATAACTTAATATGTTACTTAGCTCAGAATCACATTCTTTAATTAACTTTGTTGATATTTATTCATACCCACTGGATGCTTTTGATTTTAAAGATTTTATGATGGACATTATTTCTGTTGGGGTAGTGAGGGTCAAATTAGTATTATGGAAGTTGCTTGAAATGTCTGGTCTGAGGTATTCCATTGCAGCATCTACCGAACTTGACAACCCCATCTTTTCAGTAACAGTTATAAAACGTTTGTTAAAAAGTTCTGCAACACTATACACATCTGTCACCAATGTATCATTTACTCTTAATGCTATTTGTTCCTCTTGATGTCTGGTTCTACCGGTCTCCTCCTTCACTATATCCCATATTGTCTTTATTTTGTTATCTGATAAGACTATCTTTCCCTTATAATATATTTGATTTGACACCCGTATTACAGTCTTTAATATTTTGCAGTATTTCTTATAATGTGCTATAGCATCAACGTTGGAAATGTTTTGGATTGACAGATACAGTTTTCTTTTTGTTTTACAAGACACCCCTATTCCTCGAGTAATAGGGGTATGTTGTGACATTGTTGTGAACCTGGATACTGCCATTCTGCTGACTGAATCCTTAACTCTGGTTCATATGCTCATGCCCAGATTTCATCATTCACTGAAATATGGCTGAGCATGTAATTCCCTTCCCACTCAAACAGCCAGATTGACATGGCTGGTCTCATATTGTGTCCACTTTTGCATGTCAGTTAACTGATTGGTAATCATTTTGGACACTTATTATGCACTTTTAGGTCCTATCGTAAAATGTGGATCACCGCTGCCCTCAGCACATTCATTTATATCATTAATTCCTACACAGTCCAATGATGGGGAAGGTGTTGAATGCCATTGGCACTGATGCCATGAGGGTATTCACCCTGTTTGCAAAGTGTCTCCCATGCAATGGTTTCTACTATTGTGGAATGACATGGAAGTTGCTTGAACTGAGAGGTCTGGTCCTCTGTTAAACATTGTTCAATAAGAGCCATGGACAGCTCAGTATGGGCAGATGTGAGCTGCCCACTTCACAGCAAGTCTGTCATTGTTGCACTTCCGTGTTGGAAAGCCTCATCCAACATGTAACTGTTTGACAGGGCAATGCCCTATCACCCAATGCTGTTCATACTTCCACATGACACTGAGTAGCATTTTACTCATTCTTGCTGTTCCACTTTGGTTGCATTCATCTTGTAGCCTGCCAAGATCACACTGAATGTTTCAGTTGCTGGTACCAAGACATCCTCTCATGCAGTCACAATCTGTTGATTGATTTCAGTACCATTTGTTGTAACCGTTTGAATGTATACACTGTGATTATGTTTATGGTGATGCCATATTTTCACAGATATACTGTTACTGACATTACTTATGGAATGACCCTTGTAGTCAAGCTGTGGGATGCCGTCACTCCCTGACATGCTTCAGCCTTTGCCTGTCACTGTATGGAGGTACCAGCTGCTCACCTAGAGGCCAAACTCAGGAAGAGTAAGTTGGGTGACCATCTATGGAGGTGAGGCCACAACAGATGACAATTTTCCATGGACAACAGTTACCCAGATGTCAGAAAAACTCATAGATGTGGTCTATGATGTCCAACCTGTCCAGGCATTCACCAACTCAGGAACTTCGTTTCCTGTAATCTCTAGTATTTACTGTTATCAGCTAAAGAAGATTCTATTCTGTGATATGAAAATAATTGTGTTCTAAGTCACAAAAGGGAAATACATCCAGCTGACAGAAATGTGTGACAAGAATAACTATCAATGACAGAACACAGCCATCAAATTTGTCCTTTATCAAAATGTAGCCATAATATTATTCTCAGGTGGGATTTCTTTAAGGCATCACAAATGCTCATAAACTGTGGAAGATCAGAACTCCATATGTGATGACTTTGTTTCAATAATGATGGCCCTGGACAGTTATTTGCCATTGAAGATGTTATTTTGCAATCATGAAGATGAGTTTCAGTTGTCAGTCTAGATTCTTAGTTAAATTGCAAAGTTTTTGTCATATGCAGAAAGCTACTCAGGTTCAAAGAAAAATCTACATATCAGTGATGATCATAAGCATTGGTGATGGCCAAGGAGAACTCTGGGTCACTATTTTTCGCAAGAAGCCACAACTCACCCCTAATTGTATGAACATAGGAACTGCCAGGAAAGTGCGAGATTGAGAGCTCAGTGGCATCAACAAAGAACAGTGCTTCACTAGCACTACAGACAACCAGTAGATGAAGCTACTATTGAACTGCCAATAAGATCTGGCCTAACTGAGGCACAATGACAGTGAATATTAGCTGTTTTGTGCCAATTTTTGGATGCTTTCAACTCTAGAGTGGAGAAAAGACTGACCAAGCAGTCCATGATAAAACACTATATCAACACTGGGGAGCATATAACAATAATCCAGTGTTTGTATATGGGGTCACTGGATAAGTGATGCAAAATTCTGGAGGAAGTGGAGAAAATGCTGTAAGATGACATTAGTGAACCTTCAGAGAGTCTGTGACCCTATTCTGTGGTCCTTTTGTAGAAGCAGGTTGTCCTTTTGTAGAAGCAGGTTACCACTTGGCATATCTGCTTTGACATTTGATGGCTGAACAAAATTATGTAAAAGGATTTCTACACAGTGCTGTGCATTGATGATATGTTAGACTGCTTGGAAGAGGACAAAGTATTTCTCAACTATCAACGTGCAGAAAGGCTAATGGCAAATCAAAGCTGATGTCACTGACTGGGAAAGACTCCCTTCATACTACCTGGTGGCCACTATGAGTTCAAAATTATGCCATTTGGACTGTATAACACTCCAGCCACCTTCAAGCATATAATGGACAATCTGCTGTGACACCTTAAATAGATGACATGTCCTTGCCATCTGTGTGACTTTGTCATTTTTTAAAGATATTTCAGAACATCTTAGCCTCCTGACAACCATGATGAAAAGTGATCAGACTGCAGGCTCCACCTGAATCCAGAAACGTGCCTCTTTGTTGCCCAAGAAAAAACTTTGGGTTCCTAGTTAATGGCAATAACAATCAACCCTGAACAGAAAAAATAAGAGCAGTCAGCGATCTATTGACTCATTAGCATATTTATGACTAGATTAGATTAGATTAGTACTTGTTCCATAGATCATGAATACGACACTTTGTAATGATGTGGAACATGTCAGATTAATAGAAGGTGTCTATCGAAGATACTACATTACACAAAATATTACATGACACTTAAGATAAATATATTTGTTTTTTTTTTTTTTTTTGGGGGGGGGGGGGGTAATTACCCACTTACAATATCCAAAAGCACTGTCCCTTTCATACCACAGTGCTTGAGCTTATCTAGAAGTATTCCATGATTTACACAGTCAAAAGCCTTTGAGAGACCACAAAAAATCCCGACGGGTGACTTCCGGTTACTCAGAGCATTTAATATTTCATTAGTGAAAGTATATATAGCATTCTCCGTTGAAAAACCCTTCTGGTAACCAAACTGACATTTTGTTAGAACTTTATTTTTACAAAGGTGTGGAGCTACTCTACAATACATTACTTTTTCTAGAATTTTGGATAAGGCAGTCAAAAGAGAGATTGGGCGGTAGTTGTTGATGTGAGACGTATCCCCTTTTTTATGCAGTGGCTTAACAATGGCATTCTTCAGTCTATCTGGGAAAATACCCTCCTTCAGAGAGCTATTACATATGTGGCTAAGGATCCCACTTATCTTTTGGGCACAAGCTTTTATTATCCTGCTGGAAATGCCATCAATTCCATGTGAGCTTTTATTCTTGAGAGAGTTTACTATCTTCCTAATTTCAGAAGGAGAGGCTTTCTTGAAATGTGCTTGTACTACCATTGATTCATAAAGAAATTCTGTGCCAATGAATGTCCCTTGCAAGAACTACTGCAGGGAGATACCATATTTTCCAGGACCAGGATGCAAGAAAGGAGGCATTAACATCTTCTCTGTCCTAGGTCTGTACAATGAGAATGCCAAGTTTTCACTCCAACCCTGAGAACTTACAAACAAATATGTTTATTTAACAATTGTTGGAGATCTGATAGATAACAGAATATGCAGCAAACATCAAACCATCTGTGAATCTGCTGTACACTTCTAACATAAAATCTAATATAAGTGAACAAAGTTGTTTAACTGTAAAGGTGGGAATTGGTATGTTCATACACTGATTCAAATAGTAAGAGGGAATAGTTAAAAACTTCATTCAATTACCATTATAACATCATAAGTCCTGTGTATAAAAGAATAGTAAAAATAAGCTAAAAAAAGAATAAAAATTGTAATACAGGCAGGAAATAAACTGAATGTTCACTGCTATGTCTCTAAGCAATAATGACTGTTGCATATAATATTCTGTGCAAGACAAAAAAGAAGACATGATGCAGATTGAAATTTAACCTCTTTGGACAGCTTATATTACTTGAGTACTATATTTAATAAAGAACAAGTTATATTTATTGATCCTACAACTATTTGTCTCAGGTTTCTGGAAATTTTGTGTAATCAGCTGACATGTTTGTTCAAACAGTTCATGGGAATACTGCTGGTTCATAGTGTCCAGTGGGTACAATACTTTTCAGGTATGCTGATGAACTGAGCTGCTGTGTGTGTGTGGCCAACTTAATTCTCCCCTCCAGAAGCTGCCATGTCTGAGTGCATACATTAGTGGATAGACAGTTGGCATCTGTCATAGTGACATTGTAGTTGCTCTGTCTGTCCTGGTTGCCAGATTGTTGTGTTGAATGTGTTTGCTGAGTGTCTTCCTAATTAGACTCAGTGCTGCTTTTCAAGCCTTACTGAGACTGTAGCTGCAGTTCAGGTTGATGAAGATTGTTCCTGGTGCAAACTTTGATGGCTTCTGTAACCACACTGTCCCAGTATTTTTGAGGTCTGTGCTAAAATCCTGGTGCATTCCTGTTCCATCAGGTGATTTTCTGACAAACAATGCTCTGTGACCACCACTGTGTTGGGATAGTGCCACTTCTGTTCTTGGCATTGATATTCAAGGAAGCACACTTTTTGTCCAATAAGAGAGGTGATCAGAGTACAAGTGGTGTAAGTCGACAAAAACTGTGTTTTGAGAATGGATTGCTGACTAGTGAATTAAGTCCCTAGTTGAGCTGTGTGGTATCAAATGACAGCACTTTACTTGACAACTGAACCAGCTGTTTATTTTAGATGACAAGTGAAACAAGTCTACACTGCATGCTGTGTTTCAAAGTTTTGTAGTTCCATTACACCAAGTAATCATTGCTTTGAAGGAATTATTGCAGGAACCTGGTATGGAAACAGCATTTATAGACCATATATGTCTTGTGTCAGGGCATTCATACCTATACTGATGTTGGCTTGCTAGAAGCAAAGAGTAGGGAAGCAGTCCACATTTATTTGCCAGATGGCTGGATAACCATTGTGAAAAAAACTAAAAAAGAAAAATCTATTTACAGTAATTTATGTGATGCATACAGACATTTTATCCACAAGGAACCTGGAAGCAGCAATTGTAAACCAGGAGAAAATAGTTGATGGTCATAAAGTGAACCGGCTAGACATTCAGTGGTTGAAGTGCGAAAAGGGATGTGCATATTCACCAAAATACAAAAACAGCCTTGATCCTGACATATGGTTCCATGAAATTAATTTGGCAGAAAAAGGTAAAGGATGGCCATCATGTCAGCTATCAGAAAAAGACAGTCTCTACAGGCACTGATGTGCAGTTACAGATTCAAATAAGAAGAAGGATATGGTGGATTTGCTGTCTTTTATTACTCCCATTTTGCACCATTATTGCAAATGCATTTCTTGCACTGCAAGCACCTATCAAGATCGGTTTGCTGAAAATGATGCCAAGTCTGAAGATAATGATGAATTGTTCTGTATGCGAATATTTGGTAAATGTAGTCAATCCAAGGATGCATGAGGTTTCTAGTTGCAGGGAGCAGACTATCTGGATCTGATTGGTGTGTGCAGGATGGTGGCAAGTACAAGTGAAGTACAATTGACTGTTTCAAAATAAATAAATTTATGTTTGTGCAGTTTATGCTGATTTATTTATTCATTTGCATATATCTTTATAATGAGATATCTCTGAAACACTTTCACTGGTCTTGCACCACTTGTATTCTGAATGCGTCATATGTCATGACACAGTGGCACAGAATCTGATATATCCCAGTCTTCTGCAAATTAAGGTCATCTTTGACACTCCTCAATAATGCCTGAAATTTATTGGGTGGGCAAAAGACATTTCTTACTAGGATATTTTTCAGTATGTGTGTGGCTTCTCCTGATAGAGCACCTCTGTACAGTATAAAGCCTGTGGCTACCTCTTCCTCAATGTTTTCTTCCAACTCCACAGCTTGCACAGTAGTGGTGGGGCAAAGAGCGTGCTTAATCTGCAATTCCGAGTAACCATTTTTTTGGTACAAAGTTCTGAGATGTTCTAGTTCCAGGGGCAAACTATCTGTATCTGAATGGCATGTGCAGGGTGGTTGAAACTGTCTGCAAAACAAATACAGATCAGTGTGTGTTTTCTTCCGGTACACTCCATGGTCAGCGTGTCATCAGCTCTTTTCTTCACCATGACATCTAGGAGTGGTAGTTCTCCTTCTTCTTTGGTCCCCATAGTGAATTTGATGTTGGGATGTATGGAGTTCAGATGTGCAAGGAAGTCAAGGAGTTTGTCCCGTCCATGGGGTCAGATGATGAATGTATCATCCACATATAGGAAAAAGCAAGAGGGCTTCAATTTGGGTGATGTGGGGGGTTCCTTCTGGAAGTGCTCCACATACAAATTCACAACCATTGCCAAGAGTGGGCTGCCCACTGTGACTACCTCCATTTGTTCATACTATTGTCCATTAAACAGAAAATATGTGGAGGTTAGGATATACCTGAAAATTTTGGTGGTCTTCTTATCAAATGCTGAACAGCTGACACTGGAATGGATATATTAGTACAGATGCAGAGAGTCTGACCTAGGAACTAGAGAATGTCATAACTGTGTTTTAAAAAAAAGAAAGATTACTCAGAATGGCAGATTAAGTGTGCTCTTCACCACACCAGTACTGTACAGCCTGTGGAGATGGAGGAAGTCATGGTTGAAGAGCCAGGCACTGGGAAAAGCTGGGCATATACTGAAAAAGCACTGAGTAAGAACTGCTTTTTGCCCACTAAATAAAATGGAGGTGTTATTGGGGAGCATCAAAATTCACCTCAGTTTGCAGAAGGCCCTAGTGTATCAGATTTTGTGCCAATGTGGCAAGATTTATATTGGACAAACAGTGTGCACATCAAAGATCAATACCAAGAACAGAGCCACACTTGACTAATGTATCCCAACAAGTCAGCTATCACAGAGCACTGTTTATCAGAGAATAAAGTGATGGAATTCAAATGCACCAGGATTTTAGCATAGATGTCTAAATACTGTGACAGTGTCTTTACAGAAGCCAACAAAATTCATGGCAGGGACAATCTTACCAGCTGGTACTGCTGCTGTATCTCAGCAATGCTAGGGAACTAGCAATGGCTCTAATTAATAAGACACTCCGAAAACACAACAATCCGGCAGCTAGGGCGGACAGAGCAACTACAACACTGCTATGACAGGTGCCTAAGCAGTTGCCTCCTCGCCATCGATGCACACCCTTGGGCACAGACCACATCAGAGTGAATGGCTACTGGAAGGGGGGGGGGGGGATATAAATTGGCTGTGCACCCCCAGCAGCTCAGTTCATCAGCACCGTGACAATGGTGACATATCTGATTACTGAACAATTGTGGCCACTGTAGACTATGAACTGGCAGTGCACCCATGGGTTGTTTGCTCAACAAATATGCTGGGAGAAATTGAAGAATCACAGTTAACACATTTGACTGATAATTTGTGGAGTTTTGTTTAGTTATGTAATTAATTATAGTAGCCAGTGAAACTAATAATGTCTGATAAAATAGTTACACATGAAGCAGTACATTGTGTGCACTATGAAAATATACAGATCAGAAAATGGTAAGGTGTTCTATGTGATGTTAAGTTGTTGTGTGGGCAAGTGTTGAATCCCAGTATTAATGAAATACTTTGTAATTTCTCAGAATGTGAAAATAAATGTCACTCAGATAAAAAAAGATTAAAAATTCAGATTAAAAAGTTTAGAATTCTAAAAAAAGCTATAATACAGACAAATTTGAGAGAACTGTTAAAATAATTATTATGCCAAGCCTGTCACATTATCATCACTTTGTACTAAAAGTAATTGAAAATTAATATATACCAAAGAAACAATGATACACAATGTTAAAGACTTCTAAATGTTATCACAGTTGCAACTTTATTGCTCAACATTATTTTAATTTGGTTTGACTCAATTTGCCACTTTTTTATAATTGTTGGATGGAGTCATGAAATAAACAATGAATGTGAAGAAAATGTGTCTCATTTCATAATATAAAAACCTGAGGACCATTCAACATGATTTATACTTAACAGAAGATAAGTACCATACTGAAACTAAATTTACAACGATCTATGTAGTAACATGATGTTCACTCACAACTTCATATGTGGTATCACTAACTTTTGGCAGTTGCAGTAAAGCAAAAGCAACAATCAAAACAAGATAAAAATGTTTTTATTAAATATTACATATTTTTATAGTGGGATAGAAAATTAAGGTAGTAGCATTTCAAGATTTATCAGAGGAGCAATGGCCATTTTTTTCAGTATGGCAGATGCAGGTGAAGCAGAGAATTACTCTGAAGATTAATTGTTGCTCTTAACTGAGGACAAATGAAAAGTGACATAGTGAACAGGTGACATCTGGCCTCTGAGAAATTGTGTAGGAAGAAAGAAAGATTAGGGTTTAATGTCGCATCAACGTTGAGGTCATTAGAGATGGAGCACAAGCTTGTATTTATTCAAGGATAGGAAAGAAACTTTTTCAAAGGAACCATCATGGCATTTGCCTGGAGCAATTTAGGGATATCATAGAAAACCAAAATCAATATTGTCAGACACGGATTTTAACCATTGTCCCCTCCATACAAGTCCAGTGCGTAAACCACAGAGCCACCTTGCTTGGTCTGAGAAATAGTAAAGCTAATGTAGCTCCTAAAGGCTGAGAAAACACTTTCAGCAAATAACTGTGGCACACAACCCGATAACATAAAATTACAGAAATGAAGACAGAATCTTGTCAAAAAGTGCAATGTAAAGCACAGTATTCACAACAATTGAGACATATTTCAAACATAATAAAACAAAAATCAAATACATATCTGGTTTCCATTGTGTTACATCATACCTCACAAAGAAGTGCAATGACATTCTCCTAAAACCCTTAACATATCTTCTGAATGCTACAGTAGGAGGTTTATTTCTAGATTCATTGAATGTAAGTGAAGTAAAACCAGTTGCTAAGTGATGAACGAGAGGTGAATTAACAAACTAAAGGTCCACATAATTTATTTACACTTTTTCAAAGAATTAAAAGCAACAAAAAGTTTGTTTGTAAGCTTGCTAATAAAATTTTAAATACCACACACAGTACAATATCTTTTCAAGAAACAGACGTAAAAAAGAAAAGGCAACAAAGGATTTTGTTGCTCATTTTGTAAGCTACCTTGACAGACAAAAAAAAGGTGCATGGGAATATTTTATTGATGTTCCGAAGTCACACCAGAAAAAATTAGGTGTGTACGTATGGGATGTGAGGGAAATTCTATGATACTGTAAAATCTTACATGACGGATAGTAAATGGGAGAAGAGTTCTGATTTACTTGTGCATGAAATGCATTCGATTACAGATCTACTTGGAGTGTTAAACACAGTTTGCCACAATGTTCTGTAGTCAAGCTAACAGTATTTATTCCTTATGTTAATGATTTCTCACAAATGTCAATCCAAACCACACAACGTATACTGATGATACTACAGTTATCTGCTTAGGTCAGACAAATACCTCAGTTTGAAAATAGAACACACAGGAATTTTGAAAATGAAAGTAAATACCTAGTTTAAAATAACAATACCAGGGAAGGAAAGTTGCTACTTACCATACAGCGGAGATGCTGAGTCGCAATAGGCACAACAAAAAGATTCACACAATTATAGCTCTTGGCCATTAAGGCCTTCACACACACACACACACACACACACACACACACACACACACACACACACACACACACACGGAACTTGCACACATGTCTACAGTCTCAGAGAACTGAAACCACACTGTGAGCTGCAGCACCAGTGCAGGATGGGAGTGGCGACTGGGTGGGGGGAAGGAGGAGGCTGGGGGTTGGGGGAGGGATAGTGTGGTGGGAGTGGCAGACAGTGAAGTGTTGCAGTTTAGATGGAGGGCAGGGGAGAAGGTGCGGAGGATGCAGGGGGTAAGTAACAGAAAGGAGAGAAATAAAATGAAATTAAAAGACTGTGTATGGTGGTGAAATGACGGCTGTGTAGTGCTGGAATGGGAACAGGGAGGGGGCTGGTTGGGTGAGGACAGTGACTAACAAATGTTGAGGCCAGGAGGGTTACTGGAATGTAGGATGTATTCCAGGGAAAGTTCCCACCTGCGCAATTCACGAAAGCTGGTGTTGGTGGGAAGGATCCATATGGCACAGGCCGTGAAGCAGTCATCGAGATGAAGGATATCAGCATGTTCAGCAACAGGGTGGTCCACTTGTTTTTTGGTCACAATTTGTCGGTGGCCATTCATGCGGACAGACAGTTTGTTGGTTGTCATGCCTACATAGAATGCAGCACAGTGGTTGCAGCTTAGCTTGTAAATCAAACGGCTGGTTTCACAGGTAGCCCTACCGGACTGGAGTAGGTGGTGGTAGGAGTATGTATAGGACAGGTCTTGCATCTAGGTGTATTACAGGGGTATGAGCCATGAGGTAAGGGATTGGGAGCAAGGGTTGTGTAAGGAAATCTGAAACTCACAATGAAAGCACCAGGTGATTCAGGCACAAGGATTTATAATAAGCTGCCTGCCAAATAGAGGAATTAAGCTCCATAAAATATCTTTATTTCACATAAAAATTACATTAAGTATGAGAGAATTTTTATAATATAGGCCCTAAGTAAACTGACTTAAAAAAGGACTGTGATTAAAAACGTGTCCTCATGTTATTTATTGCACCAATAAAATATGGAATCAACAAAAACAAAAGGAAATTAAATGAAAAATTCTTGAAGACACATTAAAGTTTCAATGTCAGACTCTTTCAGAGTTAAAAAAAGAAATTTAATGAGTTAATGATCTCTCACTGATTTCCTTCCATTTGGTGTAGGATAAATCTATAGAGGAATGGTGAAAAAACCTCAAGTGAGAACATCAAAGGAAATTATTTGGACAAGATGAAAAAGATTTGAAGTGAAATCCCTCATTTTCACTAATGTTACTGCTGTAATTTCTCTAGTAATCCTACCAGACATGTCAATGAATGCTGCTGCGTTATTGATTCATCTTGTTACATCTGTGTTGGGTAGGGTCACTGTGAATGGTGACCAGCACACAGCATCTCCAACCTGGCAGTCGCAGGGCCCCGTCATTCTCTCCAATTTAAGGCCAACTGACTGCAACGCTGGTCTCATTTCTGTTTGATAACTAATGTGTACCTCCCCATGGGTAACTGTAGTACTGATGATGACTCCATATTATATTGGCTGTACCTGGATATTCTTCAGTTGACTAATTTCTTTGTGATGGTTGGGCCTGTTTGGGATTTTTGTAATGGTGTCCACCTTCTGCTATGAAGTTCTACCTCAGCAGGCTGCAATCCAGTTCAGCCTAGCAATATATTTCACCTTCACTTATTGTATTTTGTTTTCATTTGTAGTCCTGCATAATTCACTGAGTCAGTAATGCTTATGAACTATGGATAGTTTATTCTGTGTTTCAATGTACTCAATGAAGTGTTCATAAAAGCTTTTTGTGTGAAACTGGGGACTACAAAAATTTTCAAAGAGAAAATACGTTAAATTTACACACAAAAGAAAAGAGCATAATGACACAGTATGTGAATATATCAAGATAACAGAAACTTAAGTAGTTGGGGATATGGACTCACTTAAATGGGCTGCATAACATGGCGAACGAAAATTAAACAAATATAATTTTCATGCAAACAGACACTAAAGCAGTGCAATAAAAAATTATATCTTCCTAATCAAAAATCAAATTACGTACTACAGTTAGCATTGCCACCTATCCAGTTTTCAGCAGGATTATCTCAGGATTTAAGGTACTGTTCCAGATCCCAGGTGAAGGGACTTGGGAAACACTTCTATCCCCCCCTTGCTCTGAATTTGTGAGTCGTGCAAATGGTGTGGGAATATCCTCCCCCACTCACTAGCCATAATTCAAAATACACATTTTCCTGTTAAATACGGATTATTACATAGTTAAGTCACCATTGCATTTCACACCAAGTTTGAGCAGTTTAGAATTAGCAAGGATCAGAGTTCAGAAAAGATGTGTTGTCCTTTTTCCAATGATGAAGACAGTGCATCAAGTTCAACTGATCTGAAAAATATTGTTAAAATCTATATGGATTTTAACAAAGACTGGATAGAAAACAATGAATTTTCCACATAGTTTATCGAAGAAAATGACTTCATGGCAAAGTGTACGATTTGCCCCACCACATTTTCGTTAAAATTTGAGCGAAGAAAAGCTGTAGTGGGTCATCAGAAGAAACAAAAACACATTCTGCCACAACAGCAGTATCATAAAAAATAACATAATTACAACCTTCTTTGTGAAGACCTGTATGTCTGGAGACGATGCTGTGATACATACTTCAGTTGCGTCTGTTTATCACAGCATATAGCATGGCCTTAGCTACAAGTCATTGCATTCCCAAATAAAATCCATTACTCCTTGTTTCCAGACAGTAATATTGCATGCAAAATTTCATGTGGAAGAACTAAGGCAATCTGACTATCTCAGAAAAATGTTCTTGGCCCACAGAGTCAAGATGTAGTAATAGGCAAGCTTCATAAAGGCTCTCATTTTTCTGTGTCCGCAGATGCTTCAAACCAATGATAAGAACTTTTCATCATGCAGTTCAGTATTTTGATGTTAAAACAAGGGATGTATCAGATTGCTAGGTTTTTTATGAAGACTCCAAATAAACCCACAAAGAGATTTTCCATGCAATAAAGAACATTACAGGATCTAATGGGACTCATCTGAATGCAGTAAGTTCATACATGCTGACAATGTGTCAGTGAACTGTGGTAAAAACAGTTTGGTTTTTGTCTTACTGAGAAATGAAAATCCATACATTTCAAGAACTAACTGCACCTCCCATGTCATAAATAATAGGCATACTGTACAACAGTGAACCATGACTTGCTTATCTACAAATTAAATGATTAATGGGAAATCTAATATAAAGATGTGAAACAAATACTAACAAAGAGATAGAGGGGCTGGCGAGTACTTACCTCAGCTCAGTACAGCTGAGAGATACACAAAACAGAACAGAAAAGTTACGTATCCTAGCTTTCAGAGCTTTGTTCCTTTGTCAGGGAGGAGAGAGGGGAAAAAAGGGGAAGAAGGGAAAGTGGATTCTGTTACTCACAACTCAGGTTATGAAGCAATGGGGGAAAGGTAAACAGGGAGGGTAACAAATATGGAGGCATGGGTGTCAGAGGGAAGCCACAGATATTCTACTGTAAGTACTTTGCCAGCTTCAAACCAAAGAGGATGCATACAGAAGTAAAGAGGCATACAGTATAAAGATAAACACAACTATGTAGGATGAAAAGATGCGTGAATGGCTAAAGAGGAAAGGGAAAGAGGAGAAGACTAAGAGTAAATGGGAGTGAGGTTGGTTAATGTAGGTTCAGTCCAGGGGGGGGGGGGGGGGGTTCAGTCCAGGAGGATGGTGGGATGAAAGGATGTGTTGGAGTGCAAGTTCCTATCACCACAGTTCCGAGGGACTGGTGTTGGGTAGGAGAAGCCAAATGGCATGTACGATGTAGCAGGTTCATAGGTCCCTAGAATTATGCTGGAGGGTATGCTCTGCTACTGGGTATTTTACATCTCCCAGGCGGACAGTTCGTCTGTGCCTGTTCATGCGCTCAGACAGGTTAGTTGTCGTCATACCAATATAAAAGACTGAGCAATGCAAGCATGTCAGCTGATAAATGACAAGTGTTGTTTCACATGTGGCCCTGCCTTGAATTGTGTATGTTTTACCAGTAGCGGTGCAGGAGTAGATGGTTGGGTGATGCATGGGGCAGGTTTAGCAGTGGGGTCGGTTACAGAGGTAGGAACTGCTGGGTAGAGATGGTGGTATGGGAATATTGTAGGGTTTGACAAGGATGTTACAGAGGTTAGGGGGGGTGATGAAAGGAAATTCTGGGTGGTGTAGGGAGAATATTGTCAAGGGATGATGTCATTTCAGGGCTTGACTTGAGAAAGTAATATCCCGGAGCCATCCTGGTTCCCATGGTCGTTTCCCTGATTTGTTTGTTGGTCTGACCTTCAAAAGTGAAGTAATTATGGGTGAGGATGAAGTTGGTAAGTGTGATAAGGAACGAGGTCTTTGGAAGATCTTTGGGTGGGTGTTGGGAGATGTAGTGTTCAAGGGAAGAGAGACCATGGGTATGTGGGATGTTTGTGTAAAGGGATGTAGCATCTACTGTGACAAGAAGGATTTCAGGTAGGAGGGGAGTGGGAATGGATTTGAGGAAGTAGTTAGTGTCGTTGATGTAGATGGAAGTCTGTGGGTGATAGTTGGAGGTGTTGGTCTACCAGAGCTGAGATAAGTTCAGTTGGGGCTTTGAAGCCTGCCACAATGGGATGGTCAGGATGGTTCTCTTTGTGGATTTTGGGTAATAGGTAGAAGGTAGGGGTACTTGGCTCAGGTGGAGTGAGTAGGTCTATGGAAGCTGTTGTGAGGCCCTGTGAGGGACCTTGAAGTTTTAGGATTTTCTGCAGCTCAGTCTGGATGGAGAGAATGGGATCCTGGGTAACAGCTTTGTAGGATGAGGTGTTGGAGAGTTGACGCAGTCCTTCTGCCACATACTCCACTTGGTCAAGTACCACAGTTGTGGAGCCTTTATTCGCCGGAAGGATGACAATAGAGCGGTCTGTTTTCAGCTCCTTAATGGCATGGTATTCAGATAGGATGATGTTGGGGGTTGTCGGGATGTTCTTCAAGAAGGACTGGGAGGCAACACTGGATGTGAGGAATTCTTGAAATGTCTGCAAAGGATGGTTTTGGGGGAGGAGATGAGGATCCCTTTGAGAAGGCAGTCGGAACTGTGCTAGACTGGGTTCAACACTGGGTCTAGTATTTGGGTGGTGAAGTGATATTTCTAGTTGAAGTTCCAGGTGAATGGGAGGAGATCTCTAATCAGGGCAGTGTGGTCGAATTTAGGAGTGGGGCTAAAGGTTAAGCCTGTTGATAGAACAGATGTCTCTGGAGGAGAAAAGGATCTGGATGAGATGTTTAGAATTGAATTGGGGTTGGTGATATGTGGCATTTGACTGTCGTTATAATTGAGATTTGGTCTGTGTGGGGTATGTGCTGGGATTGAGAGATTGAGTAGAGTGGCTAGGCTAGATTTGTTGGCTATGAGGGGGACTTGTTGAAGGTGCTGTTGTGGTTGGTGTTTGTGAGGGATAGGGAGAGGGACCCCACTTCTTAGGTGTTGTACTAGCACTGTGGATAGTTTTTCCAGGTGGTGTGTGGCATGGAACTCAAGTTTAATGCTGGCTTCTATGATGATGTTCCTGAGTGTGTTCTCCAAGCAGGGGGTTGAGAGGTGGAGGACTTTGAAGAGAGATAGGAGCTGTTGGGTGTGGTGGTTACATGAAGTAGTGTAGAGATTCAGGGCAAATTGGGTAAGGGCTAAGGATTGTTCTGGAAGTCCAGGAGAGACTGGTGGAAGGAGGGATTGCACCGAGAGATGGGAACTTTTAAGGTAAGTCCTTTAGAGAGTAAATGGAACTGAACCTAAGTTAACCAACCTCACTCCCATTTACTCTTCATTCTTCTCCTCTTTCCCTTTCCTCTTTAGCCATTCACGCATCTTTTCATCCTACATAGTTGTGTTTATCTTTATACTGTATACCTGTTTACTTCTGTAAGCATCCTCTTTGGTTTGAAGCTCGCACAGTACTTACAGTAGAATATCTGTGGCTTCCCTCTGACACCCATGCCTCCATCTTTGCTACCCTCCCTGTTTACCTTTCCCTTTTGCTACATAACCTGGGTTCTGAGTAACTAAATCCACTTTCCCTTCTTCTTCTTTTTTCCCCTCTTTCCTCCCTGACGAAGAAAAAAACGTTCTGAAAGCTAGGATACATAAATTTTCTGTTCTGTTTTGTGTATCTATCGACTGTACTGAGCTGAGGTAAGTACTGACCAGCCTCTCTATCTCTTCATTACTATTTATTTACAAATTAGTCAAATATGGTATTAAGGATAATGCTCTAAATTGGCTAACATTATACGTACACAATAGAAAACAAAGGGTAGCTATCCCCTCAGATGCTCTGAATTATTATTCTAAATGGAGTATGGCATTACAAGGTGTGCCTCAAGGCTCTATTTTGGGTCCTAACCTGTTCCTATTCTACATAAATGACTTACCATAAATATAAATTCCCTGTCAATTCTGTCTTTTTTAATTGATGATGACAATGCAGAAAAAATTCCAAACTTCATTGTAAGCACACTGGATAGCTTAGAAAACTGGTTCCAGTGAAATGGGTTGAACCTGAACTTTGCAAAAACCCTTATGGTACATTTCAAAACCAACAATAAACTTTGTGGAACTTAAAATTCAACTTAACAAATAACCTATGAAAGAAGTTGACATGGTCAAATTGCTGGTTCTAAATGCAGACGAGAACTTAAGCTGGAATACACATATTGACTTCCTATCAAATAAACTCAGCAGTTATGCATTTGCAATGCAAATAATAGCAAATTCCACTGACTTGAGTACACGAAAAATTGCTTGTCATAGTTATTTTGAATCTGTCATTAGGTATGGGAATATTTTCTGGGGAAATTCAAGTAGAGTATGTCAAATAGTGAAACTGCAAAAGAAAATTGTCCAATATATGTGAACTGCACAGCGAACAGAGTTTTGTTACCCATCATTTTGGAAGCTACAAATCCTAACAGTTCCCCCCATATACATTTATGAAATTATAATCTTCCTACACTGCAGACAAAAACTATTTAAGCAGAATAATTTTTACTGTACATATCACACAAGAAACGAAAATAGTTTTATGCTACCCACACATCAGTTGAAATTGTATGCACGACACCACAGTGTAGGGGGATGACAATATACAACAAGTTAATGGGCAAATGCATATTTAATATGAAGCCAGATATTTTAAAAATGACGCTGAAGCAGATTCTGTGAGAGAAATGCTACTATTCAATAGAAGAATTCGTTGAGGATGAAATGATAATTTGAGCAAAGGGTAATTAAGTGTTAGATTTTACTATGTGTACATATAACAAAACTGTATTATTATTATGATGCTCTTTGAGAACATCAGCTTTTCGTTGTTTATGGTGAAATTTTACCACAATTTGACATGTTTCCAGTAATTGATTATGTATGATATGTTTGCAATTCACATGGTCTTAAAAGATTTCAATTTCAAACTTATTGTAGTAGCTGTAAATAGTCATGTAAAAAATCATTTCATTTCTAAATTTCAAATAAGAATGAAAAGGAGATGATGTCCTTTTTCATTCCTGTGTTAACACAATATTAAAACAAAATTACAATAGAATGGTGAAATTATTTATGATATTTGTAATAAATATTTAGCATTTTTTTCATTCTGTTGCATCAAGAAGTTGTCCAGTCCAGGGTTTCTTGAAAGGTGGCATCCCTAAGAACAGTAGCAAAAGCAGAAATACCACATGGAATGACCATCCACTTACTTCAGTCAGCATATGAACTGATTCTAAAAAACAAGTAAGAAAAAGAATGTAGGCTATCAAGATGTTAGGCTTCATGTGATCTTAGTGACCAAATTGTTAACAGAAATGCATTATTTAAAAATAAGCTAAAAAGTATTTTATCTGAGAAAATTTTTATTACCATAGGAATTTTTTTGATCATGTAGCCGCATCAATGCATTTTTTCTTAGCTTCCTGTTCTAGTTTATTGTCTGTTTAGCTCTATTTGATGATTGTATTTTTCACACAGTGGATCATTGTAGTGGGATTCATATGTAAAATCACTCTGTGTAATTGTAAATTACCCATGTGAGCAATTCAACATCTTTATCTAATAATAATTTTAATAGATCTATGGAAATTGTGTATAATGGATAATCCATAAAAACTTAACTTCTGTTTTCACACTGGCTCATAGCATACAAAGAAGAGAATGTAATAAATAAAATAATGTGTGTAAGTTCTTCCTTGTTAAAGCTCCTACTGGAAATAGAAGGAATACACGGCACTGTTATGCTCCCTTTAATAAAGAACATTGCTGCCAGCACATGAGAATACTATATACCCGTTCCCCTCTTCACTGCACACTGCTTACATCTGTGTGAAATGTTCTTTCAACAGCATGAATCTTATGAGAGGAGTGATGTACCACCAGATTACCACCATTTACTCCAGGTGATCTGTGTGTAATCCACCACTTTCATGGCACAAAATTATTCGTCTTCAGGTGTGATGTGATATTCGCTGCAGCATTGGTGGCATAATAGAAGAAAATGCGTTCAGAACAGCATATTTGAGGTCCTCAGTCTTCTAATAATGATTCTGGGTGACTTACTACTTGAGGTGTCCCCGTAATGCATTATCACACAGTGTCAGAACTGGGACTTGGGGGGGGGGGGGGGGGGCATTTCAGAGGCGCTGGTAATGTTGGTGAACCTGTTCTGATCCATCTGGCTCTGAACACATCAGTAAGATATTCCATTACATATATTGCAAAATATGCTGGTGCTCCATCTTGTTAGAGCCAGATATGACCAAGGAGTCCCAAACGCTTCAGTTCTGGTACAAACCAGTCATGTAGAATAGAGAGATACGTTCCTTGGTTCACTGGAATGGCAGCATGAGTTTGGGGATTTTCAGAGAAATATGGATGAAAGACACACATTGCATCCCATACTATGACATAGGGGGATTCATTTCCAATTTCTCAAAGAAGTGTGGGTTCTCCTTACTCCATAAATAAACATGTCTATCTTTTGCACTATGGTACATGGCACATTTGTCTGAGGACATAACTTTTCCATGTTTGGGAATTGTGTTGAACACCTCCAATGACCATGCTTAGGTGTCACGTCATTTCTCCAAGTCTTGATCACTCAGTCATTTCCAAACTAGGATATGAATGGTTTTAGGTTTAAGTCTGTTCACACATATCATCATAAAGTTGTTAATGGGATGTTCATTTCCCATGATTGCTTGTACAGCAACCTTTTCGACACACATTCCACTAATGCTACAACATCTGCTCATGTGTCTGCTCATCTTCTTGGTCTTCCAGAGCTTGGTCTGTCTTTTACAGATCCAGTTGCAAACAGCATCTTCTCTCAATGTAATACTGTTGATTTCAGTGGTGTAGCCTTATTAAAACTAATGGTGAAATTATTTTGAATCTCTCTGTGTTTTCTCAATGTGAAGTCGTTCATGAGCCAGATACTCATGGCAGTTTGTTGTTCCAGGGTATAACTACGTTTGTCTGCCATTCTTCGCACAAATCAGTATCACCTGCAATGAGAAAAAGCAATTAGCACATAGCTAGAGGGGGTAATGGGACTTTTTGTACAGCCTGTACAGCATGAATGCAATTTCAACTTTTATAATAATCATGCAGCTGGCTTGTGGGCATAGCAATTCTATTACTACTGGGATTATGAAAGCAGAAGGGTATTCAACAGCTCACTGGGGCCTTAAGAATTATTCTATCACAGGCAATTTGTTATGATGGGACACAGTTTTACTAGCTTGAAAGTGTCTTAATAGAAGTACATCAAAAATAAAAACATTAACAGATTCTATAAATTGTTACTTATGCTATATATGGTGACATGTTACTGCTGCTATTTTATATTACTTTGCTTCTGGCCTGAAGAAAACCCACAAAGCTCTGTCTGTTGGCTCTGGAGGTGCCAGTTTTTACACATGTATGTTGCAGTTAGTATTTCATTTCTGTAATATTCATGATAAAAATAAAGCACATAGATCTTCATATCAACCTATCTTAGACTTTACCAAGAAGTCATAGTTCATATGAAAATTATTTTTACATTTCATAGTGTACCCTAAATTCACTCTTGGTATTAACCACAAATATTATTAGAGTGTTAATGTAAAAGGCACATGAAAGTAAGAATCCCAAAGTCTCTGTTGACGATTTTTTTAAGATATTTGGTACACAGTCATATATAATACTCTTATGGCATCATTGTGTGTATTTGAGGGTGAATCAAATATAAACCAGGATTTTTGTTTTATGTACCTTTTTGTAAATGGAGAACAGTGTGACCTCTGTTGATTGTAGCTTTCATATCCAGTGATTGTTCTCCACAGCTGGTATGTTGGCATACCATTTCTTTAGTCACAATGACAGAGCAAGAGGTACTAACATCTGCAAACACATTATAATCAAGTTTCTCACAACACAGGGTGAAAAGCTGTCCAACATTTTTGAAAAGACATGTGGTACAGTTCAGGGACAACACGCTGAGAAAGACTCAAGGGTATACATGGTACAATTGGTTTTTATGATGATGAGAAACAGCTGAGAATGCAGCTCACTGAAGTTGCTCAAGGACCAGTACTCTTAGCCAGCTTACTGAAGGCAATGAGTGAATAATACTGTATTTGTTGAAATTCCTACTGAGGTTGGCACGAGGTATGGTAGGCTCAGGCAATTATTACTGGCAACCATGGATTTTCAAAACTGTCCGCAAGGTGGGTGCTTTGTCTTTTCACCACAGAGCACAAATTTCTTCATCTGGAGGTGTGCAAATGGCTACTGACACACTACCAAACTGAGGGGAACTGGACTGTGATGAAACGTGGGTGCGTCATTAATCTCCATTGTTTTTCTCATAGATTTTCATCTACATGATACTTTGCAAGCCATCTAATGGTCTGTGGTGGAGGGTAATTTCAGTACAACTATCTGATCCTTCCAACCGTGTTCCACTCATGATAAGTGTGTGGGGAGAAAGATTGTTGGTATGCCTCTGTATTGGCTCCAATTTCTCTAATTTTCTCCATGCGGTCACTACGCGAGATGTATGTGGGGGGAAGTAATGTTTTGTCTGACTCCTCCAGAAAAGTGCTGCCTTGATATTTCATTATTACATCTCTCTGTGATACTTGTCTCTCTTGTAACGTCTGCCAGTGGAGTTTGTTTAGCATCTGACCCTACGACATCACTTCATGTACGAATACTGGCAAGAATTCTCGCTACATTCGAAGTTGTTCCCTCCACTTTCAACCTACTTGGTTGCTTCATTTGCCACGCAAACACTTCCTGAGGACGCTACATGTAATAAATCGCAGCTTACCGGTTTAATGACATGATGCTGCTCAGTTTAACTCCGCTAGAGGCACCCGGTTCCATGGTGTAATGGTTAGCACTCTGGACTTTGAATCCAGCGATCCGAGTTCGAGTCTCGGTGGAACCTGATTCAGTGTTTTGCGATCGTTTCTAGAAACGTGTACGAGCTGGCAGTTGGAATTGTATATGCAAAATTTTAGCTAGGATCATGTAATGCAAATTGTTAATAGCAGTCCACACGTGAATGGGAACGCTCCAAATGCTTATGCTTTTGCTACTAGGATTAATAACGGAACGTAAGGGGTTAAACTGCGAGAAGACGACCTCAGCTGCTTCTCCCAGCATCTCTCCGTTTTGGGTGCTGCATGCGCATGCATTTAACAAACGTGCATGCGATGTACTAGTTCCTGGGAAACGAATAGAATCGTTGTACGTGTCAGTCTTTAGGTATAGATATAAGTAATCGAAGACGGCTTAATCCTGCTTCGTAGATTGCTTTCCACAAGACGCACTTGCCAGTATCATTGGCCGGTGGCCCGACATGCAGTTTGCCCCGTTGCATGGCTTACTTTCAGAGACTCGCTAGTTTATCGTAGTGCTTGGTTGTCGCGAAAGTGAAAAGTAGGGCCTGTCCGGCATTTGAACCCGGGACCTCCTGCACCCAAAGCAGGAATCATACCCCTAGACCAACAGGCCGCAAAAGTAAGCAGCTGTGCACCCCGCCACCTACTGAGATCTTGCCGCACTTGCTATTGAAGCATCCAATCTGGACCATATTCTCAAAGAGGTTTCTTAATCGACACCTACAACATGAGCTGTGCTGAGGACCAATGTAGTTGAAGGCTGAAAGAGCTGCTTGAGTTGTGAGACAGTATGTCGATCGTGTGAAGTGCAAATGTAATCGTGTCAAGCACCATCCGACCACTACGTAGCGTTGTGTGACAGCACGTACTTTTCGACAGTACTCTGTGTCCATAGCTGTTTTCATAGCTAGGCTATTTCCAGCACAAAGCATCCACCATACGAAAGTGGCTGTTCCGCGATTTTGATTACCTGACCCTTCGACATCACTTCATGTACGATTACTGGCAAGAATTCTCGCTACATTCGAAGTTGTTCCCTCCACTTTCAACCTACTTGGTTGCTTCATTTGCCACGCAAACACTTCCTGAGGACGCTACATGTAATAAATCGCAGCTTACCGGTTTAATGACATGATGCTGGTCAGTTTAATTCCGCTAGAGGCACACGGTTCCATGGTGTAATGGTTAGCACTCTGGACTTTGAATCCAGCTACCCGAGTTCGAGTCTCGGTGGAACCTGATTCAGTGTTTTGCGATCGTTTCTAGAAACGTGTACGAGCTGGCAGTTGGAATTGTATATGCAAAATTTTAGCTAGGATCATGTAATGCAAATTGTTAATAGCAGTCCACACGTGAATGGGGAACGCTCCAATTGCTTATGCTTTTGCTACTAGGATTAATAATGGAACGTAAGGGGTTCAACTGCGAGAAGACGACCTCAGCTGCTTCTCCCAGCATCTCTCCGTTTTGGGTGCTGCATACGCATGCATTTAACAAACGTGCATGCGATGTACTAGTTCCTGGGAAACGAATAGAATCGTTGTACGTGTCAGTCTTTAGGTATAGATATAAGTAATCGAAGACGGCTTAATCCTGCTTCGTAGATTGCTTTCCACAAGACGCACTTGCCAGTATGATTGGCTGGTGGCCCGACATGCAGTTTGCCCCGTTGCATGGCTTACTTTCAGAGACTCGCTAGTTTAGCGTAGCGCTTGGTTGTCGCGAAAGTGAAAAGTAGGGCCTGTCCGGCATTTGAACCCGGGACCTCCTGCACCCAAAGCAGGAATCATACCCCTAGACCAACAGGCCGCAAAAGTAAGCAGTTGTGCATCCCGCCACCTACTGAGATCTTGCCGCACTTGCTATTGAAGCATCCAATCTGGACCATATTCTCAAAGAGGTTTCTTAATCGACACCTACAACATGAGCTGGGCTGAGGACCAATGTAGTTGAAGGCTGAAAGAGCTGCTTGAGTTGTGAGACAGTATGTCGATCGTGTGAAGTGCAAATGTTATCGTGTCAAGCACCATCCGACCACTACGTAGCGTTGTGTGACTGCACGTACTTTTCGACAGTACTCTGTGTCCATAGCTGTTTTCATAGCTAGGCTATTTCCAGCACAAAGCATCCACCATACGAAAGTGGCTGTTCCGCGATTTTGATTACCTGACCCTTCGACATCACTTAATGTACGATTACTGGCAAGAATTCTCTCTACATTCGAAGTTGTTCCCTCCACTTTCAACCTACTTGGTTGCTTCATTTGCCACGCAAACACTTCCTGAGGACGCTACATGTAATAAATCGCAGCTTACCGGTTTAATGACATGATGCTGCACAGTTTAAGTCCGCTGGAGGCACACGGTTCCATGGTGTAATGGTTAGCACTCTGGACTTTGAATCCAGCGATCCGAGTTCGAGTCGGGGTGGAACCTGATTCAGTGTTTTGCGATCGTTTCTAGAAACGTGTACGAGCTGGCAGTTGGAATTGTATATGCAAAATTTTAGCTACGATCATGTAATGAAAATTGTTAATAGCAGTCCACACGTGATAGGGGAACGCTCCAAATGCTTATGCTTTTGCTACTAGGATTAATAACGGAACGTAAGGGGTTCAACTGCGAGAAGACGACCTCAGCTGCTTCTCCCAGCATCTCTCCGTTTTGGGTGCTGCATGCGCATGCATTTAACAAACGTGCATGCGATGTACTAGTTCCTGGGAAACGAATAGAATCGTTGTACGTGTCAGTCTTTAGGTATAGATATAAGTAATCGAAGACGGCTTAATCCTGCTTCGTAGATTGCTTTCCAGAAGACGCACTTGCCAGTATGATTGGCCGGTGGCCCGACATGCAGTTTGCCCCGTTGCATGGCTTACTTTCAGAGACTCGCTAGTTTATCGTAGTGCTTGGTTGTCGCGAAAGTGAAAAGTAGGGCCTGTCCGGCATTTGAACCCGGGACCTCCTGCACCCAAAGCAGGAATCATACCCCTAGACCAACAGGCCGCAAAAGTAAGCAGCTGTGCACCCCGCCACCTACTGAGATCTTGCCGCACTTGCTATTGAAGCATCCAATCTGGACCATATTCTCAAAGAGGTTTCTTAATCGACACCTACAACATGAGCTGTGCTGAGGACCAATGTAGTTGAAGGCTGAAAGAGCTGCTTGAGTTGTGAGACAGTATGTCGATCGTGTGAAGTGCAAATGTAATCGTGTCAAGCACCATCCGACCACTACGTAGCGTTGTGTGACAGCACGTACTTTTCGACAGTACTCTGTGTCCATAGCTGTTTTCATAGCTAGGCTGCTTCCAGCACAAAGCATCCACCATACGAAAGTGGCTGTTCCGCGATTTTGATTACCTGACCCCTCGACATCACTTAATGTACGATTACTGGCAAGAATTCTCGCTACATTCGAAGTTGTTCCCTCCACTTTCAACCTACTTGGTTGCTTCATTTGCCACGCAAACACTTCCTGAGGACGCTACATGTAATAAATCGCAGCTTACCGGTTTAATGACATGATGCTGCACAGTTTAAGTCCGCTAGAGTCACACGGTTCCATGGTCATTACCGCTTGCGACGCGGCAGCGTGCGGACGTTTTTGAGCGCTCAGTGTCACTTGCTTGTTTACGTTGTATTTGTGCTTTCTGTTTCACGTGGTTGTGCGTGTTTGTGTGTTCGTGTCGTTGTTTGAAGTATTTGCTGTATGCAGTTAGCCCATTTGGGTTAATTTGCAAAATGGTTCCCACGATTCCAAGGAAAAATACCCTGCAGTTCGAGTTTGACAAGGCTACACGATCAGTTCAGCCAAGTTCACTGGAAGTTCATGAATGGATCGTCGATACAATAGGCATAACCACTGATCAAGTTCACACTGCCTACTACGACCTGGATTTATACTGCTTTTTCGTGAAGCTTCTGAATCCCCTCTTACTGGAACGTCTTTTGCAGAAACATGGCGGCGGCGTCGATTTCCGGCATCGCGACGGCACTGTGAGTACTGTCAAAATTACTAACGCTGATGTCGAGATCCCCAACGTTCGTATTTACAACCTGCCCCCTGAAGTAGACAACTGTTTCTTAAAAGATGTGCTCACTAAATATGGCGAAGTGCGTAACATTCGACTTGAAAAGTGGTCCAGGCAACATAAGTTGCAATGTTTTTCTGGTATCAGATCGGTTGAGATGCAAGTCAAAGTCAACATCCCATCGCATGTATTTGTTTGTGGTTATAAGGTGCAGGTTACCTATTCCGGACAAGCTTCTACGTGTTTTATCTGCAATGAAAGTGGTCATTTACGGCAGAATTGCCCCCAAAGGGTGACCGTCTTAAAGCCTACTTTCCAGCAACGTAAGAGACTCACTTTAGCTGATTTAGTGACAGGTACTCAATTAACAAGTACTGGGCCGTCCCCCTCCAGTGATACTGTGACTGTACATGAAAAACCTTTTGAAGAACAGTTCCCTGCTATTCCTCTTGCGACGGGTGGGGATCAGAACCCTCTCACCCGTCCCGTCACTGCGGTAGCGTCCAAGAGTCGTCGAACGTGCGACAGTAGTAGTTCCGATGAAGGCGTCTCCGTACCGGTAACACCTGCCACACTTGACATCAAACAACCGGCAGGAGACACTGAGCTTTCGCATGACGCTCTACCAGAATCAAGCGTTGAAGTTGATACTTCTTCGCCCGCTGACGGTAGTGCTACGCCCCAAGTTGGTTGTTGCTTACCATCCGCGTCTATCGCGTCGGCTCTCCAACCGACCGATATTGAACCTCAGCACGTTGCCCACAGTTACGTCGGCGGGGTGTGCCCAAGTTCACAACTCGTATCACAGCAATGCGACACTGACAACAAACACGCTGACGAGTGTGTCAACACAGAGCGAGATCTCAGCCTTGCTTGTCAACAACCTGACCGAGAGAGTGTTTCCACACAATCCCAACGTGTGGCCAAACAAGAACTTAGCGTGTCTCTGGAAGGGTTATCCGGCGAGACGCAACTGCACGTTGCTGTCGCAGGGCAACCTGCACAGGAGACCTGTGTAGATTCTCCGATGCCGCTTTCTGCGGAAAAAGTCGCCAGTGGCGGGAGGAACAAAAAGAAATTCCAACCGAACTTGAATGTACCACGCAGCAAACACAAACAGCAAGCCCTCTCGGATGCAAACGATGGTGATGGCCACTCTCCACCAGCTGTTTCACGAATGGACTGGTTTGCTGGAGATGATGATCACGTTAATTTAAAGTAGCTCCGTAAACTACATGGCACAAGCGTACAAGGTCCTGAGTGTTAATGTAAACAGGATCACGTCTGATTTGAAACTTGCAGTCTTTAGGCAGTTCGTATATGAGTCTGCCGCTGATGTACTTCTATTGCAGGAATTCCTTCTTTCAGATCTGGTCATTCCCGGTTTCCACTGTATTGCCAATGTTGCTTTCGAGCTTAGCACTGGTACAGCCATTCTCGTGCGTGAGGGCATCCCCGTCTCGGACGTTGAAACTCTGGAGTCAGGGCGTGGCATATGCTGCAAAATATTCGGCGTCACGCTCGTGAACCTATACGCGCCCTCCGGGAGTGACCACAGGTTCGCAAGGACCGAGTTCTTTAAAGACGAACTAATTTACTTGCTTCGTAAAAATCCGACTGCCCTTGTATTAGGCGGAGATTTTAACTGTGTTGTGCATCAAAAAGATCAGAGGCCAAATTTTAACTATTGTAAGGAGCTTCATGATCTGGTTTTACGAATGAATCTCCAGGATACGTGGGAACTCCTTCACCCTACCCTTGTGAAATTTACATACTTCACTTCCACCTCGAGTAGCCGCCTCGACAGAATATATGTGTCTTCTCAGCTCGGAGAACATGTTGTTGATTCAGAGGTCATTCCCGTCCCATGTAGCGATCACTGCGCCTACGCAACCGTCATACAACTGGACAGACAACCCACCAAACGATTCAGAGGTCACTGGATGTTGAACTTTTCCCACCTTCAGGACGCCGATCTCGAGGAACTTGTCACACGAACTTGGACTTTTTGTCTTCGCTCTGTCAATAGGTACCGTACGAAAGTAGAGTGGTGGACGTCCTTTGCTAAACCAAAGTTGCGACGGTATTTAATTTCGTACTGTAATACGCAATCGAGGGATGCAAAGAAGACCACGGAATTTTATTATTCAATTTTAAGGGAGCTCTACGACAAATCTGGCGTCAATAATATTTACACTGCTCAAATAAAGCAAATCAAGGCTAAGATGCTCAGTATCGAACGTAAACAACTAGAAGGGTTAAAAATCAAGTCCAAAGTCAACTCTTTGGTTCAATCTGAGACAACTTCCATGTACCATCTTATTAAGCATCAGACCAACCGTAGACGCTTATTTATAGACGAACTGGTAACTGATAACGGGGAAATTCTCACTCGGCAACCTGACATAGTCACGGCAATTCAGAGATATTATCACGGCCTGTATTCGGACTACCCAACCAATGATGGCTTGACTGCTACTGTACTCCAATTCATGGACACGTCCGTTACTGCGGACAATAATCGTGACTTTCTGGCTCCGTTTAGTGTCGAGGAGACTTTAGAACTTATTGTTAAGTCGCCCGCTAACAAAGCCCCAGGACTGGACGGCCTACCCAAGGAGTTTTACCTTCGGTATTGGGATGTAATTGGTGTTACATTTACAGAAATTTTAAATGAAATCATTGCCGGGGCGCCTGTTCCTAATGCGATGAAGGAGGGTAAAATTGTCCTTGTTCCCAAACGCAAAGGGTGTAAGCGATTTGATAATCTGCGCCCGCTCACCCTGCTTAATTTTGACTACAAAACTATAGCCAGAGCTGTTAACGCCCGAATGTCGCCGCTCCTTGACAAAGTTGTCTGGCGGCACCAGGCCTGCGTGCCAGGACGGAATGCCATGTCTGCGATGTCTGAAATTAGGGACCTAATCTCCATTGCCTCAGTCACCAACCTGAATTGTGCCCTGCTATTTCTAGACTTTCATAAAGCCTTTGATCATGTGAACCACCGCTATCTTTTTCACATACTGGACAAAATAGGACTCGAGGAAGGGGCATTAAAAGTCCTTCGCAATTTGACATCTGGCATATCGGCGAGGATACAAGTCAATGGACAGCTGACGCAACCAATATCCATTCAGCGGGGTGTCCCCCAGGGCAGTCCACTCTCTATGTCACTTTTTGTGCTGTCACTGGAACCCTTCCTTCGGTCTCTTTATCACCATTTGTCAGGTGTGTCAATGTCAGGTCACACATTCATCGTCCGTGCATACGCTGACGATGTTGCCGTTCTGTTACGCAGTGACGACGAGGTGGTCCGTATTAAACGGGCGATCGACCAGTATAGTGCAGTGTCTGGAGCACAACTAAGTGACCAGAAATGTAAAGTGCTCGATCTCAAGGGTTTTGAGAGATTAACTATACCGTGGGCGCATCTTGTGGAATCTCACAAACTACTAGGAATCACCTTGAATAGGTGCCCTCTGAAAATGGCGGCCTCCAATTGGAAGTCAGTGACGCATCTGATACAGGGTACCATTATCGAATGTCGCTGGCGTGCTGTGAACATTATAGAAAAAATTAGGATTCTCAATACCTACGTCTTCTCCAAGGCGTATTATGTTGCACAGTTTTTTCCCATTCCCAAGCTTCAGGCCAGAAAGATCATGCAGGTTGCCAATCAATACATCTGGAAGGGAAACATATTTAAATTGTCCTCCGATACACTAGCCAAGTCGAGAACTACTGGTGGGCTTGAGTTGGTTAACATCGCCGGGAAGGCAATGGCCTTGTACGTCAAGCGGACCACGACTTTACTGCATGACAGCCACTGCACTGTTACTCAAAAGTTGTACCTCACAGTGCGTCCAGCGAGTGTGCGACCTCCTATTGACGTTGGAAGAATCCATTACAAATTGAAACACATCAGGGAATTTTTCCTTCATGTTAGTTATACAGATGTTGGTGTTCTACGGCGCCGACCACTGTCAACTCGCGACTTGCAACGTGAGTGGGAAAAGTCGGCGACCCCAAATACAATAGAACGGAAGTATCCGACTACTGACTGGAAAACGGTGTGGGCCAACATCAGCTTGAAAGTACACTCTTCGGATGTTGCTTCAACTTGGTACAGGGTGGTAAATAACACAATTGCCACTAATGAAAAACTACATGCAATTGGGTTAAGTGACACAAATCTCTGCCTCTGTTGTGGACTCGTCGATTCTCTGATCCATCAGTTTACTTGCGGGGGCCATGCACTGAATTGGCGATGGGTCAAGAAAAGGATTGCGGTACTGTCAAGGAGCGCGGAAGACAATCTGCAACTGGATATCCTACTGCGTCCCGACAAAAAGTTTTATCCAGCCACGAAAAACAATACAGTAATGTGGATCCTAGGGCACTACGTCAACTACATCGTTAATGTTCGTGGAGAAGACGATTATATTAGTTTTCTGACCTACATGGAGCTGGCATACTGGAAGATTCAATGTGTCACTAACAGTAAAAAATTATTCGGAAACATGATGGACATCACCTTTGAAAAACATGGCATAGGATGACCACATTGGATGATCGAAGCCAATCAAGAGGAAATCTATTCTGTTTTATTGTATTTTTCTTAAGTTACACTTTCTGTTATACCTGGTCAGTTTACTTCTTTTCATTAGTCTCCTTATACTTGTTTGCTTATTCGTGTCAATTTCACACCTCTAACGGAAGAACAAAGTATTTCGATATGGACCAAAACACACAACTGACACACGACAAAGAAGAAATGTTCCTTTCCAAATGTGTCAGCACTATATACCTCGGAGCAGAGGAGAAACAACTATAAAAATATTAATAATATAACAAAAAAATATATGTATAAAACTGTCTGCTTGAAGAAGTGACTCAGGGATGGGCAGGGGAAGCCATCGTGGACAGGCCTCGGGATTCGACCCCTGCCCGCTTTGTCTCCACCTGCACGGAACTGACCACTCACCAATTCTTTTACACAAGAGTCAGGAAAAAAAAGGATAAAAAAAGCTTAAAAAAAGAAGAAAAAAGTTAAAAAAACAGATGGTCTCGGAAAAAAAAATGGATAAGGCATCGGTCTCCTAAACCGGGGATTGTGGGTAAAAAAAAAAAATGGTGTAATGGTTAGCACTCCGGACTTTGAATCCAGCGATCCGAGTTCGAGTCTCGGTGGAACCTGATTCAGTGTTTTGCGATCGTTTCTAGAAACGTGTACGAGCTGGCAGTTGGAATTGTATATGCAAAATTTTAGCTAGGATCATGTAATGCAAATTGTTATTAGCAGTCCACACGTGAATGGGGAAGGCTCCAAATGCTTATGCTTTTGCTACTAGGATTAATAACGGAACGTAAGGGGTTAAACTGCGAGAAGACGACCTCAGCTGCTTCTCCCAGCATCTCTCCGTTTTGGGTGCTGCATGCGCATGCATTTAACAAACGTGCATGCGATGTACTAGTTCCTGGGAAACGAATAGAATCGTTGTACGTGTCAGTCTTTAGGTATAGATATAAGTAATCGAAGACGGCTTAATCCTGCTTCGTAGATTGCTTTCCACAAGACGCACTTGCCAGTATGATTGGCCGGTGGCCCGACATGCAGTTTGCCCCGTTGCATGGCTTACTTTCAGAGACTCGCTAGTTTATCGTAGTGCTTGGTTGTCGCGAAAGTGAAAAGTAGGGCCTGTCCGGGATTTGAACCCGGGACCTCCTGCACCCAAAGCAGGAATCATACCCCTAGACCAACAGGCCGCAAAAGTAAGCAGCTGTGCACCCCGCCACCTACTGAGATCTTGCCGCACTTGCTATTGAAGCATCCAATCTTCACCATATTCTCGAAGAGGTTTCTTAATCCGACACCTACAACATGAGCTGTGCTGAGGACCAATGTAGTTGAAGGCTGAAAGAGCTGCTTGAGTTGTGAGACAGTATGTCGATCGTGGGAACTGCAAATGTTATCGTGTCAAGCACCATCAGCCCACTACTTAGCGTTGTGTGACAGCACGTACTTTTCGACAGTACGCTGTGTCCATAGCTGTTTTCATAGCTACGCTGCTTCCAGCACAAAGCATCTACCATACGAAAGTGGCTGTTCCGCGATTTTGATTACCTGACCCTTCGACATCACTTCATGTACGAATACTGGCAAGAATTCTCGCTACATTCGAAGTTGTTCCCTCCACTTTCAACCTACTTGGTTACTTCATTTGCCACGCAAACACTTCCTGAGGACGCTAAATGTAATAAATCGCAGCTTACCGGTTTAATGACATGATGCTGCACAGTTTAAGTCCGCTGGAGGCACAGGGTTCCATGGTGTAATGGTTAGCACTCTGGACTTTGAATCCAGCGATCCGAGTTCGAGTCGGGGTGGAACCTGATTCAGTGTTTTGCGATCGTTTCTAGAAACGTGTACGAGCTGGCAGTTGGAATTGTATATGCAAAATTTTAGCTAGGATCATGTAATGCAAATTGTTATTAGCAGTCCACACGTGAATGGGGAAGGCTCCAAATGCTTATGCTTTTGCTACTAGGATTAATAACGGAACGTAAGGGGTTCAACTGCGAGAAGACGACCTCAGCTGCTTCTCCCAGCATCTCTCCGTTTTGGGTGCTGCATGCGCATGCATTTAACAAACGTGCATGCGATGTACTAGTTCCTGGGAAACGAATAGAATCGTTGTACGTGTCAGTCTTTAGGTATAGATATAAGTAATCGAAGACGGCTTAATCCTGCTTCGTAGATTGCTTTCCACAAGACGCACTTGCCAGTATCATTGGCCGGTGGCCCGACATGCAGTTTGCCCCGTTGCATGGCTTACTTTCAGAGACTCGCTAGTTTATCGTAGTGCTTGGTTGTCGCGAAAGTGAAAAGTAGGGCCTGTCCGGCATTTGAACCCGGGACCTCCTGCACCCAAAACAGGAATCATACCCCTAGACCAACAGGCCGCAAAAGTAAACAGCTGTGCACCCCGCCACCTACTGAGATCTTGCCGCACTTGCTATTGAAGCATCCAATCTGGACCATATTCTCAAAGAGGTTTCTTAATCGACACCTACAACATGAGCTGTGCTGAGGACCAATGTAGTTGAAGGCTGAAAGAGCTGCTTGAGTTGTGAGACAGTATGTCGATCGTGGGAACTGCAAATGTTATCGTGTCAAGCACCATCAGCCCACTACGTAGCGTTGTGTGACAGCACGTACTTTTCGACAGTACTCTGTGTCCATAGCTGTTTTCATAGCTAGGCTGCTTCCAGCACAAAGCATCCACCATACGAAAGTGGCTGTTCCGCGATTTTGATTACCTGACCCTTCGACATCACTTCATGTACGAATACTGGCAAGAATTCTCGCTACATTCGAAGTTGTTCCCTCCACTTTAAGCCTACTTGGTTGCTTCATTTGCCACGCAAACACTTCCTGAGGACGCTAAATGTAATAAATCGCAGCTTACCGGTTTAATGACATGATGCTGCACAGTTTAAGTCCGCTGGAGGCACACGGTTCCATGGTGTAATGGTTAGCACTCTGGACTTTGAATCCAGCGATCCGAGTTCGAGTCTGGGTGGAACCTGATTCAGTGTTTTGCGATCGTTTCTAGAAACGTGTACGAGCTGGCAGTTGGAATTGTATATGCAAAATTTTAGCTACGATCATGTAATGCAAATTGTTAATAGCAGTCCAGACGTGAATGGGGAACGCTCCAAATGCTTATGCTTTTGCTACTAGGATTAATAACGGAACGTAAGGGGTTAAACTGCGAGAAGACGACCTCAGCTGCTTCTCCCAGCATCTCTCCGTTTTGGGTGTTCCATGCGCATGCATTTAACAAACGTGCATGCGATGTACTAGTTCCTGGGAAACGAATAGAATCGTTGTACGTGTCAGTCTTTAGGTATAGATATAAGTAATCGAAGACGGCTTAATCCTGCTTCGTAGATTGCTTTCCACAAGACGCACTTGCCAGTATGATTGGCCGGTGGCGCGACATGCAGTTTGCCCCGTTGCATGGCTTACTTTCAGAGACTCGCTAGTTTATCGTAGTGCTTGGTTGTTGCGAAAGTGAAAAGTAGGGCCTGTCCGGGATTTGAACCCGGGACCACTTGTACCCAAAGCAGGAATCATACCCCTAGACCAACAGGCCGCAAAAGTAAGCAGCTGTGCACCCCGCCACCTACTGAGATCTTGCCGCACTTGCTATTGAAGCATCCAATCTGGACCATATTCTCAAAGAGGTTTCTTAATCGACACCTCCAACATGAGCTGTGCTGAGGACCAATGTAGTTGAAGGCTGAAAGAGCTGCTTGAGTTGTGAGACAGTATGTCGATCGTGTGAAGTGCAAATGTTATCGTGTCAAGCACCATCCAACCACTACGTAGCGTTGTGTGACAGCATGTACTTTTCGACAGTACTCTGTGTCCATAGCTGTTTTCATAGCTAGGCTGCTTCCAGCACAAAGCATCCACCGTACGAAAGTGGCTGTTCCGCGATTTTGATTACCTGACCCTTCGACATCACTTAATGTACGATTACTGGCAAGAATTCTCGCTACATTCGAAGTTGTTCCCTCCACTTTCAACCTACTTGGTTGCTTCATTTGCCACGCAAACACTTCCTGAGGACGCTACATGTAATAAATCGTAGCTTACCGGTTTAATGACATGATGCTGCACAGTTTAAGTCCGCTAGAGGCACACGGTTCCATGGTGTATATTCTGGCTTTAGCCGTCGCCGCGGTCGGACGTGCTTGTTGTTTACTCCGCGTACGTTAGCGCTATCGCCGGTGTTTGGTGTTTACGTGAAGTTAGCTGTACATTTTCGCTGTTATTTTTTGAGTGGTGTCTCTGATAAGTGTTCTTATAGTGCTTTCGTCCGTTCCACGTTTCGTGCCATTCTGGCTTTAGCCGTCGCCGCGGTCGGACGTGCTTGTTGTTTACTCCGCGTACGTTAGCGCTATCGCCGGTGTTTGGTGTTTACGTGAAGTTCGCTGTACATTTTCGCTGTTATTTTTTGAGTGGTGTCTCTGATAAGTGTTTTTATAGTGCTTTCGTCCGTTCCACGTCTCGTGCTTCGCCGCAATTTCGGTTGTTGCCGGAATTTCGTCGGAACCGACGACCATGTCTGACACCGTCAGGAAGAATACTTTAGTCTTCTCGTTCGAGAAAGAAACACGGCCGGTCCAACCCACTGCGCTGGAAATCCACGATTGGCTGACTGAGGTAATCGGTATAAATTCTGACTCTGTTCATACCACGCAATTAGATGCTGAAAAATACTGTGTTTTTGTTAAATTTCTGAACTCAGTGACAGTCGATAAGTTGCTTGCAAAATGGGGTAATTCCGTCGAATTTGTTCATCGAGACGGTTCAAAAAGTAATGTCTCTGTACGAAAAGCTGATATCATGTACACCAATGTCAGGATTTTGAATGTTCCAATTGAAATTGATAATCAGTTGATCAAGGACGCTCTATCTAAATATGGCGAAGTTAAATCTATCTATAACGAAAGATGGTCGAAGCTATACAAGATACAGTGTTTTAATGGCATTAGATCCGTTGAAATGGAGGTGAAAGCCAACATTCCGTCCCATATATCCGTTGCAGGCCATAAAGCACATGTTGTGTATTCTGGTCAGGAGCGCACGTGCAATATTTGCAATGAGACAGGTCATTTCCGACAAGATTGTCCGCGCCGTGTTTTTTGTTCTTCGGAACAATCTAACACAGCGTCAAAAACTGCCCCTCAGCGATGTCTTACCAAATAGCACTTCCCTTCTTTCGGTTAACGACAGTGGTGCATGTACTTCTGCAGTGCCCGCCATAACTACTACGGAGTTCCCTCCCCTGAGCGTCATTACATCACACCCTTCTGTTCCCGATTGCGATCTCCAGAATAAGAAGCGACCGTTGGAAACGACCGATGACGGCTCGGACGGCGAGTCCGCCCGTAATTCGCCTTCCACCCGCAAGCAGAAGCAGTGTAATGCGGATGTGCTCGAGGAAACAAACAGTACATGTATTGACGTGACGACAGCCGCTGAGGCAACCCGGCCGCTGTCGGCGGCTGAACAGGTACAAACGGTCCACGGAGGGGACGCAGTAACGATTGTCGCGGAGATGGAAGAGGCGCACTCCGAAGCACAAGAGGTGACGGAGCGGAACCCAACTCAAGAACTTACAGACCCACAAACCGCCGACTCAGTCAGTGCTCTGGAGCTAATGACGGAAGAACAAGGAAATGGCACTCGTAAAAAGGACGCTGTTGAGGCAGCTTCGGTCACAACGGTGGTAAAGATAGACAATCCGAATGACGGCGCGTTGAACCAAGATGTCCGAAGACGCCGACTCAAACCGCTACCTACTCTCAAAGCTTCCCGTAACCAAAGCAAACAACAACCAGCACAAGAGGAAGCGACGGCCAAGAACGTCTTGTATGAAATCATCACGGAAAGACCTAAG
The DNA here is from genome assembly GCF_023897955.1 of Schistocerca gregaria. NCBI lineage: Eukaryota > Metazoa > Arthropoda > Insecta > Orthoptera > Acrididae > Schistocerca > Schistocerca gregaria. The sequence continues at coordinate 948,333,798 of NC_064922.1, forward strand.
GAGGTACCTTCAAGTGACATTAGTGATGCAAAGCCCCTCGGTAAAACTAAAACCCGAGATGTTCGGAATCCTGCACCAAAATGAGGCTGTAAGATGAAAAAGAAAAAGGATTTTGTTGAACCAGTTTCATTTCTAATTGTACTACTGTCTTAGTCATATTTCAGAGGAACCAGATGAAGTGTTTACCGAGCTTCAAATACTGACTATTCTTTTAGATGTTTTGTTTAAGCGGAGTCGTTTCTCTCTTCTAGAAGCTGCACATCTCTTTTCTTTTTTTTTATTAATATTTTGTTATCTTTTTAATCACTTATTTACTTTTTATGCAAACTAAATGTCCCAGGCATATACAATTACGACTATCAATATTAACAGGATTACATCCGTGACTAAAGTTACAGCGCTCAAGGATTATTTATATGAGTCAGGGACGGACATTGCTTTCCTACAGGAAGTAGTGCTGACTAATCTTACAGTGCCTGGATATTTGACGATTTTAAATGTCTCACTTGACACCAACGTCGGTACAGCAATTTTAGTCAGGGAGGGGATTCCTGTCTCGGATATCGAGAGGTTGGACTCCGGCAGAGCGATAGGTATAAAAGTCTTTGGTTCTACCCTTATCAATCTGTATGCCCCTTCTGGCACATCCAATAGAATGGAAAGAGCACAGTTCTATAAAGAAGAAATCATTTATTTATTACGGAAAAACCCAAAAGATCTTATAATAGGCGGTGATTTTAATTGTGTGATAAATAAGAAAGACCAGGTTCCGAATTTTAATAACTGCAGTGAACTGAAGCGTTTCGTCACTGTTTTACAGCTTAAAGATGCTTGGGAAATAATGTATCCCACTTTTGTGGCATTTACATTCCTAGGTCCTCACTCACGTAGCAGGATCGACAGACTCTACATATCGCAAAGTCTAGTTAGCTCCTTCATTAAAGCAGAGACGATTCCAGTTTACTTTTCTGATCATAGCTCCGTGCTAGCTTCCATCAACCTTACTGCGCAACCCACTCGCCGTTTTAGAAGTTCATGGCACCTTAATACGTCACTGATGCAGGACGACGGATTAGAAGAAAGTTTGACAGAAGCGTGGGCATTGTGCCTCCGCTCTGCAGATAGACACGTCTCAGTACTAGACTGGTGGTGCAACAGGGCAAAGCCTAAACTGAGAAAAGTTCTCATCCAGTATAGTGTACAACGATCGAAAGACTTGAAAAATTCCATCGAATTTTATTATACCATGCTGCGAAATTTATATGAGCAGGTAAACACTTCCAACGTCCGTCTGGCAGATATCAAGCAAACTAAGGCCAAATTGCTCAGTCTTAAAAGACAGCAGATGGAGGGTCTGAAATTAAAATCCAAGGCTAAGACAGTCGTGGAGGATGAACATGCTTCCTTGTACCATCTACTGAAGCACGAAAGAAACAGGAGACGCACCTTCATTGATGGACTTCAGTCTGAAACTGGCGAGACACTCACGACTCAGAGAGACATCGTCAATGCAGTGCACAAATATTACGAAGACCTATACACTGCCAACCCGGTATGTGAAGAGTCCCTCGATGAGTTCCTTAGTTACATAGCTCCACAGGTCTCGGACGAGGAAAACGAAGACCTTCTCGTTGCGTGTACTAACGAAGATATCCACAGAATCATCTGCAAATCTCCTCTGAGGAAATCGCCGGGACCGGATGGTTTGCCTGTTGAATTTTATAAACGATACTGGCCACTGATTGGTGACATGTTTACCCGAATGACGAACGAGGTGCTTCAGGGAAAGCATTTACCTGCTGTTTTTAAAGAGAGCACAATAGTACTAATCCCAAAAAATGCTGCAAAAAGAAACCTCAACAACTTTCGTCCTATCTCCCTGTTAAACTCTGATTATAAAATCATCGGCAGAATTTTAAACAACAGACTCTCTCAGTTGGCCAAAAAGATAGTAAGTCCATACCAGTCCTGTGTGCCTACCAAGAGCATTTTCAAAAGCATAGCTGAATATAGAGATATAATTGCCATCACTGCTGTGACCACCATAAAATGTGCTATCATGTTTATTGACTTCCAGAAAGCATTTGATCGTGTGGATCATAGATTCCTTAGTGCCACACTGAACAAAATAGGTTTTAATGAGCGAGTCGTAAGTGTGATCTGCAATGTTGCAACAGGCATCAGCGCTTGTATATCAGTTAACTGCCAGAGGACAAAGCAGATTCAGATCAGGCGCGGCGTTCCTCAAGGAAGCCCCCTCTCCATGTTCCTATTCGTGTTTTCATTAGAACCTTTCCTCCGCAGTGTTCATGCCACTCTAACTGGCATCACATTATCTGGTCACCGAACAGTCATAAACGCCTATGCCGATGATGTCGGAGTCGTCCTGCGAAATCCCGACGACATTTTGAAATTGGAAACGCTAATTAAAAAGTACTGTAGAGTCTCCGGAGCAGGTGTCAACGCAAACAAAAGCAAACTCCTAAACCTGCGGGGTTTTCAACATACCACCTTAGCCTGGGCCACAATGGTCACCCAATGCAAAGCACTAGGAATAACACTGACACCTTGTCCGTTAAAAATGGCAGCTATCAATTGGAGAAATACGTCGGGACAACTTCTTGGAACAACAAGAGAAAACCTCCACCGTAACTTGAACCAAGTTCAGAGGGTGATTTTCATTAACCACTGCATTCTCTCCAGGAGTTACTTTATAGCACAGATCTTCCCACTACCGAAAATGATTGGAAAAAAGATAATGTCTACCATTGCCAGCTATCTTTGGAGAGGGGATATATTCAGAGTCGACGCAAAAACTGCGACCTTAGATCCCAGGAATGGAGGTTTGGGGTTAGTTGACATCAGAAATAAGGCGTCTGCGCTTTTTATAAAAAGGACCGCCACTATCCTTAGCGACCACGCTGATAGCATTACAACTAAATTATTTGAAGTTGTCAGGCCTGCCAGTTTACAGGCGCCGGTGAATGTGCAAAAAATAAATAACCGGCTCCAGTACGTTCGTGTATATTTTGTGGAACTCAGCTATCTCGGCGGTGTCATCATCAACTCACGACGGATCACGGCCCGCGATATTCTGTCCCATCGAAAGAAAATGGAGGGGAGAAACAAATTGGAAAGTAAATACCCACACACTGATTGGGACGCCATATGGAAAAATATTAATATGCGTGGTCTACCATCGGACGTCAAGTCAGCGTGGTATAAAACAGTGAATGAGACCGTAAGCACCAATGAAAGGTTACATGCAATCGGCGTTAGCGACACGAACCTATGTCTCAAATGTAAATTGATCGACACGTTAGTGCACAGATTCACGTGCGGTGGCAATCTACAACTCTGTAATTGGATTAGGGAACAACTGGCTTTTCTTACGAGATCTTCGGTGGAAAATTTTCCCCCTGTTACATTCCTCAGGCCTCAGACTTGCTATTTTCCAGCAGCAAAAAACAACTCGGTCCATTGGTTAATGGGACACTATGTGAATTACGTAATTAATCACCTGGGAAATGACAATTCCACTGATTTTTACATGTACTTGAAGTGTGCTTTTTATAACGCCCTGAAATATAAAGACCACAAGAAAAACTACGGCAATATGCTTAAAATTGTATTCGAGCGACTGGGCATTGGTTGACAAGCCAACGAGATAAACAAAAATCGTTTATTTAAGCGAAACGACGCTTAAACAAAAACAATTGGGGAGGAGTACACTTTTACAGTTTCATATTACAATCACTTATCTTCTGCTGGCAAAGAAGGCTATTTTGTTTATTGCACAGAAGAAGCCGAAGCCGAAAGCCAGTATCGCAGGGTTAAAGATAAATTGTTTTCTTATACATTCATTTTATGACTGAGAAGGAAGTCTCATTTGTTTCCATGGAAGGGAACATACTTTTTTATTATTATTATTAATCTCAAGAAGGAAAGGAGGCTATGGAATTAGTGCCTTAACATAAAATTCCTTCTTCACATTCCATGAAGATTTTTCTTTTACAATAAAAAAATAACAAACAAACAAAAATAATAATAATAACAATAAAAAAAACTAAACAGAAATTAAAAAAAATAATATACAGGTTCAGGGTCCACTACTTCCCACAACTTTATTATATATTACAAAGAAGTATGCTAGGTTGCCGAGAAGCAGTGGATGAAAAAAAAAAAAAAAAAAAAAAAAAAAAAAAAAAAAAAAAAGCACTAAAGCTATAACCTTCAATCTCTATTGCCTCGGCATGACATAAATTTTTTGTTTCAAATGAAGCATCTTTTGGTTCAGGATTTCGAAGGCAAAACAGCATATATCTACGTATACACAAGTTGTAAAATTTCTTATTGAAAACTATGATAAAGACACGCCTCAGCAACAGGACTGGGTGGAGACATCGCGGCCAGGCCTCGAGATTTTGACCCCTGCCCGCTTTGCCTCCGCCTGCCTCATGCTGCCAAGTTCCTTAAAAAAAAAAAAAAAAAAAAAAAAAAAAAATGGTGTAACGGTTAGCACTCTGGACTCTGAATCCAGCGATCCGAGTTGGAATCTCGGTAAAAAAAAAAAAAAAAAAAAAAAAAAAAAAAAAAAAAAAAAATGGTGTAATGGTTAGCATTCTGGACTTTGAATCCAGCGATCCGAGTTCGAGTCTCGGTGGAACCTGATTCAGTGTTTTGCGATCGTTTCTAGAAACGTGTACGAGCTGGCAGTTGGAATTGTATATGCAAAATTTTAGCTACGATCATGTAATGCAAATTGTTAATAGCAGTCCACACGTGAATGGGGAACGCTCCAAATGCTTATGCTTTTGCTACTAGGATTAATAACGGAACGTAAGGGGTTCAACTGCGAGAAGACGACCTAAGCTGCTTCTCCCAGCATCTCTCCGTTTTGGGTGCTGCATGCGCATTCATTTAACAAACGTGCATGCGATGTACTAGTTCCTGGGAAACGAATAGAATCGTTGTACGTGTCAGTCTTTAGGTATAGATATAAGTAATCGAAGACGGCTTAATCCTGCTTCGTAGATTGCTTTCCACAAGACGCACTTGCCAGTATCATTGGCCGGTGGCCCGACATGCAGTTTGCCCCGTTGCATGGCTTACTTTCAGAGACTCGCTAGTTTATCGTAGTGCTTGGTTGTCGCGAAAGTGAAAAGTAGGGCCTGTCCGGCATTTGAACCCGGGACCTCCTGCACCCAAAACAGGAATCATACCCCTAGACCAACAGGCCGCAAAAGTAAGCAGCTGTGCACCCCGCCACCTACTGAGATCTTGCCGCACTTGCTATTGAAGCATCCAATCTTCACCATATTCTCGAAGAGGTTTATTAATCCGACACCTACAACATGAGCTGTGCTGAGGACCAATGTATTTGAAGGCTGAAAGAGCTGCTTGAGTTGTGAGACAGTATGTCGATCGTGGGAACTGCAAATGTTATCGTGTCAAGCACCATCAGCCCACTACGTAGCGTTGTGTGACAGCACGTACTTTTCGACAGTACTCTGTGTCCATAGCTGTTTTCATAGCTAGGCTGCTTCCAGCACAAAGCATCCACCATACGAAAGTGGCTGTTCCGCGATTTTGATTACCTGACCCTTCGACATCACTTCATGTACGAATACTGGCAAGAATTCTCGCTACATTCGAAGTTGTTCCCTCCACTTTAAGCCTACTTGGTTGCTTCATTTGCCACGCAAACACTTCCTGAGGACGCTAAATGTAATAAATCGCAGCTTACCGGTTTAATGACATGATGCTGCACAGTTTAAGTCCGCTGGAGGCACACGGTTCCATGGTGTAATGGTTAGCACTCTGGACTTTGAATCCAGCGATCCGAGTTCGAGTCTGGGTGGAACCTGATTCAGTGTTTTGCGATCGTTTCTAGAAACGTGTACGAGCTGGCAGTTGGAATTGTATATGCAAAATTTTAGCTACGATCATGTAATGCAAATTGTTAATAGCAGTCCAGACGTGAATGGGGAACGCTCCAAATGCTTATGCTTTTGCTACTAGGATTAATAACGGAACGTAAGGGGTTAAACTGCGAGAAGACGACCTCAGCTGCTTCTCCCAGCATCTCTCCGTTTTGGGTGTTCCATGCGCATGCATTTAACAAACGTGCATGCGATGTACTAGTTCCTGGGAAACGAATAGAATCGTTGTACGTGTCAGTCTTTAGGTATAGATATAAGTAATCGAAGACGGCTTAATCCTGCTTCGTAGATTGCTTTCCACAAGACGCACTTGCCAGTATGATTGGCCGGTGGCGCGACATGCAGTTTGCCCCGTTGCATGGCTTACTTTCAGAGACTCGCTAGTTTATCGTAGTGCTTGGTTGTTGCGAAAGTGAAAAGTAGGGCCTGTCCGGGATTTGAACCCGGGACCACTTGTACCCAAAGCAGGAATCATACCCCTAGACCAACAGGCCGCAAAAGTAAGCAGCTGTGCACCCCGCCACCTACTGAGATCTTGCCGCACTTGCTATTGAAACATCCAATCTGGACCATATTCTCAAAGAGGTTTCTTAATCGACACCTCCAACATGAGCTGTGCTGAGGACCAATGTAGTTGAAGGCTGAAAGAGCTGCTTGAGTTGTGAGACAGTATGTCGATCGTGTGAAGTGCAAATGTTATCGTGTCAAGCACCATCCAACCACTACGTAGCGTTGTGTGACAGCATGTACTTTTCGACAGTACTCTGTGTCCATAGCTGTTTTCATAGCTAGGCTGCTTCCAGCACAAAGCATCCACCGTACGAAAGTGGCTGTTCCGCGATTTTGATTACCTGACCCTTCGACATCACTTAATGTACGATTACTGGCAAGAATTCTCGCTACATTCGAAGTTGTTCCCTCCACTTTCAACCTACTTGGTTGCTTCATTTGCCACGCAAACACTTCCTGAGGACGCTACATGTAATAAATCGTAGCTTACCGGTTTAATGACATGATGCTGCACAGTTTAAGTCCGCTAGAGGCACACGGTTCCATGGTGTAATGGTTAGCACTCTGGACTTTGAATCCAGCGATCCGAGTTCGAGTCTCGGTGGAACCTGATTCAGTGTTTTGCGATCGTTTCTAGAAACGTGTACGAGCTGGCAGTTGGAATTGTATATGCAAAATTTTAGCTACGATCATGTAATGCAAATTGTTAATAGCAGTCCAGACGTGAATGGGGAACGCTCCAAATGCTTATGCTTTTGCTACTAGGATTAATAACGGAACGTAAGGGGTTCAACTGCGAGAAGACGACCTAAGCTGCTTCTCCCAGCATCTCTTCGTTTTGGGTGCTGCATGCGCATTCATTTAACAAACGTGCATGCGATGTACTAGTTCCTGGGAAACGAATAGAATCGTTGTACGTGTCAGTCTTTAGGTATAGATATAAGTAATCGAAGACGGCTTAATCCTGCTTCGTAGATTGCTTTCCACAAGACGCACTTGCCAGTATCATTGGCCGGTGGCCCGACATGCAGTTTGCCCCGTTGCATGGCTTACTTTCAGAGACTCGCTAGTTTATCGTAGTGCTTGGTTGTCGCGAAAGTGAAAAGTAGGGCCTGTCCGGCATTTGAACCCGGGACCTCCTGCACCCAAAACAGGAATCATACCCCTAGACCAACAGGCCGCAAAAGTAAGCAGCTGTGCACCCCGCCACCTACTGAGATCTTGCCGCACTTGCTATTGAAGCATCCAATCTTCACCATATTCTCGAAGAGGTTTATTAATCCGACACCTACAACATGAGCTGTGCTGAGGACCAATGTAGTTGATGGCTGAAAAGAGCTGCTTCAGTTGTGAGACAGTATGTCGATCGTGGGAACTGCAAATGTTATCGTGTCAAGCACCATCAGCCCACTACGTAGCGTTGTGTGACAGCACGTACTTTTCGACAGTACTCTGAGTCCATAGCTGTTTTCATAGCTAGGCTGCTTCCAGCACAAAGCATCCACCATACTAAAGTGGCTGTTCCGCGATTTTGATTACCTGACCCTTCGACATCACTTCATGTACGAATACTGGCAAGAATTCTCGCTACATTAGAAGTTGTTCCCTCCACATTCAACCTACTTGGTTGCTTCATTTGCCACGCAAACACTTCCTGAGGACGCTACATGTAATAAATCGCAGCTTACCGGTTTAATGACACGATGCTGCACAGTTTAAGTCGGCTGGAGGCACACGGTTCCATGGTGTAATGGTTAGCACTCTGGACTTTGAATCCAGCGATCCGAGTTCGAGTCTCGGTGGAACCTGATTCAGTGTTTTGCGATCGTTTCTAGAAACGTGTACGAGCTGGCAGTTGGAATTGTATATGCAAAATTTTAGCTACGATCATGTAATGCAAATTGTTAATAGCAGTCCAGACGTGAATGGGGAACGCTCCAAATGCTTATGCTTTTGCTACTAGGATTAATAACGGAACGTAAGGGGTTCAACTGCGAGAAGACGACCTCAGCTGCTTCTCCCAGCATCTCTCCGTTTTGGGTGCTGCATGCGCATGCATTTAACAAACGTGCATGCGATGTACTAGTTCCCGGGAAACGAATAGAATCGTTGTACGTGTCAGTCTTTAGGTATAGATATAAGTAATCGAAGACGGCTTAATCCTGCTTCGTAGATTGCTTTCCAGAAGACGCACTTGCCAGTATGATTGGCCGGTGGCCCGACATGCAGTTTGCCCCGTTGCATGGCTTACTTTCAGAGACTCGCTAGTTTATCGTAGTGCTTGGTTGTCGCGAAAGTGAAAAGTAGGGCCTGTCTGGGATTTGAACCCGGGACCTCCTGCACCCAAAGCAGGAATCATATCCCTAGACCAACAGGCCGCAAAAGTAAGCAGCTGTGCACCCCGCCACCTACTGAGATCTTGCCGCACTTGCTATTGAAGCATCCAATCTGGACCATATTCTCAAAGAGGTTTCTTAATCCGACACCTACAACATGAGCTGTGCTGAGGACCTATGTAGTTGAAGGCTGAAAGAGCTGCTTGAGTTGTGAGACAGTATGTCGATCGTGTGAACTTCAAATGTTATCGTGTCAAGCACCATCAGTCCACTACGTAGCGTTGTGTGACAGCACGTACTTTTCGACAGTACTCTGTGTCCATAGCTGTTTTCATAGCTAGGCTGCTTCCAGCACAAAGCATCTACCATACGAAAGTGGCTGTTCCGCGATTTTGATTACCTGACCCTTCGACATCACTTCATGTACGAATACTGGCAAGAATTCTCGCTACATTCGAAGTTGTTCCCTCCACTTTCAACCTACTTGGTTGCTTCATTTGCCACGCAAACACTTCCTGAGGACGCTACATGTAATAAATCGCAGCTTACCGGTTTAATGACATGATGCTGCACAGTTAAGTCCGCTGGAGGCACACGGTTCCATGGTGTAATGGTTAGCACTCTGGACTTTGAATGCAGCGATCCGAGTTCGAGTCTGGGTGGAACCTGATTCATTGTTTTGCGATCGTTTCTAGAAACGTGTACGAGCTGGCAGTTGGAATTGTATATGCAAAATTTTAGCTACGATCATGTAATGCAAATTGTTAATAGCAGTCCACACGTGAATGGGAAAGGCTCCAAATGCTTATGCTTTTGCTACTAGGATTAATAACGGAACGTAAGGGGTTCAACTGCGAGAAGACGGCCTCAGCTGCTTCTCCCAGCATCTCTCCGTTTTGGGTGTTCCATGCGCATGCATTTAACAAACGTGCATGCGATGTACTAGTTCCTGGGAAACGAATAGAATCGTTGTACGTGTCAGTCTTTAGGTATAGATATAAGTAATCGAAGACGGCTTAATCCTGCTTCGTAGACTGCTTTCCACAAGACGCACTTGCCAGTATCATTGGCCGGTGGCCCGACATGCAGTTTGCCCCGTTGCATGGCTTACTTTCAGAGACTCGCTAGTTTATCGTAGTGCTTGGTTGTCGCGAAAGTGAAAAGTAGGGCCTGTCCGGCATTTGAACCCGGGACCTCCTGCACCCAAAGCAGGAATCATACCCCTAGACCAACAGGCCGCAAAAGTAAGCAGCTGTGCACCCCGCCACCTACTGAGATCTTGCCGCACTTGCTATTGAAGCATCCAATCTTCACCATATTCTCGAAGACGTTTATTAATCCGACACCTACAACATGAGCTGTGCTGAGGACCAATGTAGTTGAAGGCTGAAAAGAGCTGCTTGAGTTGTGAGACAGTATGTCGATCGTGGGAACTGCAAATGTTATCGTGTCAAGCACCATCAGCCCACTACGTAGCGTTGTGTGACAGCACGTACTTTTCGACAGTACTCTGTGTCCATAGCTGTTTTCATAGCTAGGCTGCTTCCAGCACAAAGCATCCACCATACGAAAGTGGCTGTTCCGCGATTTTGATTACCTGACCCTTCGACATCACTTCATGTACGAATACTGGCAAGAATTCTCGCTACATTTGAAGTTGTTCCCTCCACTTTAAGCCTACTTGGTTGCTTCATTTGCCACGCAAACACTTCCTGAGGACGCTACATGTAATAAATCGCAGCTTACCGGTTTAATGACATGATGCTGGACAGTTTAAGTCCGCTAGAGGCACCTGGTTCCATGGTGTAATGGTTAGCACTCTGGACTTTGAATGCAGCGATCCGAGTTCGAGTCTCGGTGGAACCTGATTCAGTGTTTTGCGATCGTTTCTAGAAACGTGTACGAGCTGGCAGTTGGAATTGTATATGCAAAACTTTAGCTACGATCATGTAATGCAAATTGTTAATAGCAGTCCACACGTGAATGGGGAACGCTCCAAATGCTTATGCTTTTGCTACTAGGATTAATAACAGAACGTAAGGGGTTCAACTGCGAGAAGACGACCTCAGGTGCTTCTCCCAGCATCTCTCCGTTTTGGGTGCTGCATGCGCATGCGTTTAACAAACGTGCATGCGATGTACTTGTTCCTGGGAAACAAATAGAATCGTTGTACGTGTCAGTCTTTAGGTATAGATATAAGTAATCGAAGACGGCTTAATCCTGCTTCGTAGATTGCTTTCCACAAGACGCACTTGCCAGTATCATTGGCCGGTGGCCCGACATGCAGTTTGTCCTGTTGCATGGCTTACTTTCAGAGACTCGCTAGTTTATCGTAATGCTCGGTTGTCGCGAAAGTGAAAAGTAGGGCCTGTACGGGATTTGAACCCGGGACCTCTTGCACCCAAAGCAGGAATCATACCCCTAGACCAACAGGCAGCACCAGTAAGCAGCTGTAAACTCCGCCACCTACTGAGATCTTGCCGCACTTGCTATTGAAACATCCAATCTGGACCATATTCTCAAAGAGGTTTCTTAATCCGACACCTACAACATGAGCTGTGCTGAGGACCAATGTAGTTGAAGGCTGAAAGAGCTGCTTGAGTTGTGAGACAGTATGTCGATCGTGTGAAGTGCAAATGTTATAGTGTCACGCACCATCCGCCCACTACGTAGCGTTGTGTGACAGCACGTACTTTTCGACAGTACTCTGTGTCCATAGCTGTTTTCATAGCTAGGCTGCTTCCAGCACAAAGCATCCACCACACGAAAGTGGCTGTTCCGCGATTTTGATTACCTGTCCCTTCGACATCACTTAATGTACGAATACTGGCAAGAATTCTCGCTACATTCGAAGTTGTTCCCTCCACTTTCAACCTACTTGGTTGCTTCATTTGCCACGCAAACACTTCCTGAAGACGCTACATATAATAAATCGCAGCTTACCGGTTTAATGACATGACGCTGCTCAAATTAAGACCGCTAGAGGCACCCGGTTCCATGGTGTAATTGTTAGCACTCTGGACTTTGAATCCAGCGATCCGAGTTCGAGTCTCGGTGGAACCTGGTTCAGTGTTTTGCGATCGTTTCTAGAAACGTGTACGAGCTGGCAGTTGGAATTGTATATGCAAAATTTTAGCTACGATCATGTAATGCAAATTGTTAATAGCAGTCCAGACGTGAATGGGGAACGCTCCAAATGCTTATGCTTTTGCTACTAGGATTAATAACGGAACGTAAGGGGTTCAACTGCGAGAAGACGACCTCAGCTGCTTCTCCCAGCATCTCTCCGTTTTGGGTGCTGCATGCGCATGCATTTAACAAACGTGCATGCGATGTACTAGTTCCCGGGAAACGAATAGAATCGTTGTACGTGTCAGTCTTTAGGTATAGATATAAGTAATCGAAGACGGCTTAATCCTGCTTCGTAGATTGCTTTCCAGAAGACGCACTTGCCAGTATGATTGGCCGGTGGCCCGACATGCAGTTTGCCCCGTTGCATGGCTTACTTTCAGAGACTCGCTAGTTTATCGTAGTGCTTGGTTGTCGCGAAAGTGAAAAGTAGGGCCTGTCTGGGATTTGAACCCGGGACCTCCTGCACCCAAAGCAGGAATCATACCCCTAGACCAACAGGCCGCAAAAGTAAGCAGCTGTGCACCCCGCCACCTACTGAGATCTTGCCGCACTTGCTATTGAAGCATCCAATCTTCACCATATTCTCGAAGAGGTTTATTAATCCGACACCTACAACATGAGCTGTGCTGAGGACCAATGTAGTTGATGGCTGAAAAGAGCTGCTTCAGTTGTGAGACAGTATGTCGATCGTGGGAACTGCAAATGTTATCGTGTCAAGCACCATCAGCCCACTACGTAGCGTTGTGTGACAGCACGTACTTTTCGACAGTACTCTGAGTCCATAGCTGTTTTCATAGCTAGGCTGCTTCCAGCACAAAGCATCCACCATACTAAAGTGGCTGTTCCGCGATTTTGATTACCTGACCCTTCGACATCACTTCATGTACGAATACTGGCAAGAATTCTCGCTACATTAGAAGTTGTTCCCTCCACATTCAACCTACTTGGTTGCTTCATTTGCCACGCAAACACTTCCTGAGGACGCTACATGTAATAAATCGCAGCTTACCGGTTTAATGACACGATGCTGCACAGTTTAAGTCGGCTGGAGGCACACGGTTCCATGGTGTAATGGTTAGCACTCTGGACTTTGAATCCAGCGATCCGAGTTCGAGTCTCGGTGGAACCTGATTCAGTGTTTTGCGATCGTTTCTAGAAACGTGTACGAGCTGGCAGTTGGAATTGTATATGCAAAATTTTAGCTACGATCATGTAATGCAAATTGTTAATAGCAGTCCAGACGTGAATGGGGAACGCTCCAAATGCTTATGCTTTTGCTACTAGGATTAATAACGGAACGTAAGGGGTTCAACTGCGAGAAGACGACCTCAGCTGCTTCTCCCAGCATCTCTCCGTTTTGGGTGCTGCATGCGCATGCATTTAACAAACGTGCATGCGATGTACTAGTTCCCGGGAAACGAATAGAATCGTTGTACGTGTCAGTCTTTAGGTATAGATATAAGTAATCGAAGACGGCTTAATCCTGCTTCGTAGATTGCTTTCCAGAAGACGCACTTGCCAGTATGATTGGCCGGTGGCCCGACATGCAGTTTGCCCCGTTGCATGGCTTACTTTCAGAGACTCGCTAGTTTATCGTAGTGCTTGGTTGTCGCGAAAGTGAAAAGTAGGGCCTGTCTGGGATTTGAACCCGGGACCTCCTGCACCCAAAGCAGGAATCATATCCCTAGACCAACAGGCCGCAAAAGTAAGCAGCTGTGCACCCCGCCACCTACTGAGATCTTGCCGCACTTGCTATTGAAGCATCCAATCTGGACCATATTCTCAAAGAGGTTTCTTAATCCGACACCTACAACATGAGCTGTGCTGAGGACCTATGTAGTTGAAGGCTGAAAGAGCTGCTTGAGTTGTGAGACAGTATGTCGATCGTGTGAACTTCAAATGTTATCGTGTCAAGCACCATCAGTCCACTACGTAGCGTTGTGTGACAGCACGTACTTTTCGACAGTACTCTGTGTCCATAGCTGTTTTCATAGCTAGGCTGCTTCCAGCACAAAGCATCTACCATACGAAAGTGGCTGTTCCGCGATTTTGATTACCTGACCCTTCGACATCACTTCATGTACGAATACTGGCAAGAATTCTCGCTACATTCGAAGTTGTTCCCTCCACTTTCAACCTACTTGGTTGCTTCATTTGCCACGCAAACACTTCCTGAGGACGCTACATGTAATAAATCGCAGCTTACCGGTTTAATGACATGATGCTGCACAGTTAAGTCCGCTGGAGGCACACGGTTCCATGGTGTAATGGTTAGCACTCTGGACTTTGAATGCAGCGATCCGAGTTCGAGTCTGGGTGGAACCTGATTCATTGTTTTGCGATCGTTTCTAGAAACGTGTACGAGCTGGCAGTTGGAATTGTATATGCAAAATTTTAGCTACGATCATGTAATGCAAATTGTTAATAGCAGTCCACACGTGAATGGGAAAGGCTCCAAATGCTTATGCTTTTGCTACTAGGATTAATAACGGAACGTAAGGGGTTCAACTGCGAGAAGACGGCCTCAGCTGCTTCTCCCAGCATCTCTCCGTTTTGGGTGTTCCATGCGCATGCATTTAACAAACGTGCATGCGATGTACTAGTTCCTGGGAAACGAATAGAATCGTTGTACGTGTCAGTCTTTAGGTATAGATATAAGTAATCGAAGACGGCTTAATCCTGCTTCGTAGACTGCTTTCCACAAGACGCACTTGCCAGTATCATTGGCCGGTGGCCCGACATGCAGTTTGCCCCGTTGCATGGCTTACTTTCAGAGACTCGCTAGTTTATCGTAGTGCTTGGTTGTCGCGAAAGTGAAAAGTAGGGCCTGTCCGGCATTTGAACCCGGGACCTCCTGCACCCAAAGCAGGAATCATACCCCTAGACCAACAGGCCGCAAAAGTAAGCAGCTGTGCACCCCGCCACCTACTGAGATCTTGCCGCACTTGCTATTGAAGCATCCAATCTTCACCATATTCTCGAAGACGTTTATTAATCCGACACCTACAACATGAGCTGTGCTGAGGACCAATGTAGTTGAAGGCTGAAAAGAGCTGCTTGAGTTGTGAGACAGTATGTCGATCGTGGGAACTGCAAATGTTATCGTGTCAAGCACCATCAGCCCACTACGTAGCGTTGTGTGACAGCACGTACTTTTCGACAGTACTCTGTGTCCATAGCTGTTTTCATAGCTAGGCTGCTTCCAGCACAAAGCATCCACCATACGAAAGTGGCTGTTCCGCGATTTTGATTACCTGACCCTTCGACATCACTTCATGTACGAATACTGGCAAGAATTCTCGCTACATTTGAAGTTGTTCCCTCCACTTTAAGCCTACTTGGTTGCTTCATTTGCCACGCAAACACTTCCTGAGGACGCTACATGTAATAAATCGCAGCTTACCGGTTTAATGACATGATGCTGGACAGTTTAAGTCCGCTAGAGGCACCTGGTTCCATGGTGTAATGGTTAGCACTCTGGACTTTGAATGCAGCGATCCGAGTTCGAGTCTCGGTGGAACCTGATTCAGTGTTTTGCGATCGTTTCTAGAAACGTGTACGAGCTGGCAGTTGGAATTGTATATGCAAAACTTTAGCTACGATCATGTAATGCAAATTGTTAATAGCAGTCCACACGTGAATGGGGAACGCTCCAAATGCTTATGCTTTTGCTACTAGGATTAATAACAGAACGTAAGGGGTTCAACTGCGAGAAGACGACCTCAGGTGCTTCTCCCAGCATCTCTCCGTTTTGGGTGCTGCATGCGCATGCGTTTAACAAACGTGCATGCGATGTACTTGTTCCTGGGAAACAAATAGAATCGTTGTACGTGTCAGTCTTTAGGTATAGATATAAGTAATCGAAGACGGCTTAATCCTGCTTCGTAGATTGCTTTCCACAAGACGCACTTGCCAGTATCATTGGCCGGTGGCCCGACATGCAGTTTGTCCTGTTGCATGGCTTACTTTCAGAGACTCGCTAGTTTATCGTAATGCTCGGTTGTCGCGAAAGTGAAAAGTAGGGCCTGTACGGGATTTGAACCCGGGACCTCTTGCACCCAAAGCAGGAATCATACCCCTAGACCAACAGGCAGCACCAGTAAGCAGCTGTAAACTCCGCCACCTACTGAGATCTTGCCGCACTTGCTATTGAAACATCCAATCTGGACCATATTCTCAAAGAGGTTTCTTAATCCGACACCTACAACATGAGCTGTGCTGAGGACCAATGTAGTTGAAGGCTGAAAGAGCTGCTTGAGTTGTGAGACAGTATGTCGATCGTGTGAAGTGCAAATGTTATAGTGTCACGCACCATCCGCCCACTACGTAGCGTTGTGTGACAGCACGTACTTTTCGACAGTACTCTGTGTCCATAGCTGTTTTCATAGCTAGGCTGCTTCCAGCACAAAGCATCCACCACACGAAAGTGGCTGTTCCGCGATTTTGATTACCTGTCCCTTCGACATCACTTAATGTACGAATACTGGCAAGAATTCTCGCTACATTCGAAGTTGTTCCCTCCACTTTCAACCTACTTGGTTGCTTCATTTGCCACGCAAACACTTCCTGAAGACGCTACATATAATAAATCGCAGCTTACCGGTTTAATGACATGACGCTGCTCAAATTAAGACCGCTAGAGGCACCCGGTTCCATGGTGTAATTGTTAGCACTCTGGACTTTGAATCCAGCGATCCGAGTTCGAGTCTCGGTGGAACCTGGTTCAGTGTTTTGCGATCGTTTCTAGAAACGTGTACGAGCTGGCAGTTGGAATTGTATATGCAAAATTTTAGCTAGGATCATGTAATGCAAATTGTTAATAGCAGTCCACATGTGAATGGGGTACGCTCCAAATGCTTATGCTTTTGCTACTAGGATTAATAACGGAACGTAAGGGGTTCAACTGCGAGAAGACGGCCTCAGCTGCTTCTCCCAGCATCTCTCCGTTTTGGGTGTTCCATGCGCATGCATTTAACAAACGTGCATGCGATGTACTAGTTCCTGGGAAACGAATAGAATCGTTGTACGTGTCAGTCTTTAGGTATAGATATAAGTAATCGAAGACGGCTTAATCCTGCTTCGTAGACTGCTTTCCACAAGACGCACTTGCCAGTATCATTGGCCGGTGGCCCGACATGCAGTTTGCCCCGTTGCATGGCTTACTTTCAGAGACTCGCTAGTTTATCGTAGTGCTTGGTTGTCGCGAAAGTGAAAAGTAGGGCCTGTCCGGCATTTGAACCCGGGACCTCCTGCACCCAAAGCAGGAATCATACCCCTAGACCAACAGGCCGCAAAAGTAAGCAGCTGTGCACCCCGCCACCTACTGAGATCTTGCCGCACTTGCTATTGAAGCATCCAATCTTCACCATATTCTCGAAGACGTTTATTAATCCGACACCTACAACATGAGCTGTGCTGAGGACCAATGTAGTTGAAGGCTGAAAAGAGCTGCTTGAGTTGTGAGACAGTATGTCGATCGTGGGAACTGCAAATGTTATCGTGTCAAGCACCATCAGCCCACTACGTAGCGTTGTGTGACAGCACGTACTTTTCGACAGTACTCTGTGTCCATAGCTGTTTTCATAGCTAGGCTGCTTCCAGCACAAAGCATCCACCATACGAAAGTGGCTGTTCCGCGATTTTGATTACCTGACCCTTCGACATCACTTCATGTACGAATACTGGCAAGAATTCTCGCTACATTCGAAGTTGTTCCCTCCACTTTAAGCCTACTTGGTTGCTTCATTTGCCACGCAAACACTTCCTGAGGACGCTACATGTAATAAATCGCAGCTTACCGGTTTAATGACATGATGCTGGACAGTTTAAGTCCGCTAGAGGCACCTGGTTCCATGGTGTAATGGTTAGCACTCTGGACTTTGAATGCAGCGATCCGAGTTCGAGTCTCGGTGGAACCTGGTTCAGTGTTTTGCGATCGTTTCTAGAAACGTGTACGAGCTGGCAGTTGGAATTGTATATGCAAAATTGTAGCTAGGATCGTGTAATGCAAATTGTTAATAGCAAACCACACGTGAATGGGGAACGCTCCAAATGCTTATGCTTTTGCTACTAGGATTAATAACGGAACGTAAGGGGTTCAACTGCGAGAAGACGACCTCAGCTGCTTCTCCAAGCATCTCTCCGTTTTGGGTGCTGCATGCACATGCATTTAACAAACGTGCATGCGATGTACTAGTTCCCGGGAAACGAATAGAATCGTTGTACGTGTCAGTCTTTAGGTATAGATATAAATAATCGAAGACGGCTTAATCCTGCTTCGTAGATTGCTTTCCACAAGACGCACTTGCCAGTATCATTGGCTGGTGGCCCGACATGCAGTTTGCCCCGTTGCATGGCTTACTTTCAGAGACTCGCTAGTTTATCGTAGTGCTTGGTTGTCGCGAAAGTGAAAAGTAGGGCCTGTCCGGCATTTGAACCCGGGACCTTCTGCACCCAAAGCAGGAATCATACCCCTAGACCAACAGGCCGCAAAAGTAAGCAGCTGTGCACCCCGCCACCTACTGAGATCTTGCCGCACTTGCTACTGAAGCATCCAATCTGGACCATATTCTCAAAGAGGTTTCTTAATCCGACACCTACAACATGAGCTGTGCTGAGGACCAATGTAGTTGAAGGCTGAAAGAGCTGCTTGAGTTGTGAGACAGTATGTCGATCGTGTGAAGTGCAAATGTAATCGTGTCAAGCACCATCAGCCCACTACGTAGCGTTGTGTGACAGCACGTACTTTTCAACAGTACTCTGTGTCCATAGCTGTTTTCATAGCTAGGCTGCTTCCAGCACAAAGCATCCACCATACGAAAGTGGCTGTTCCGCGATTTTGATTACCTGACCCTTCGACATCACTTCATGTACGAATACTGGCAAGAATTCTCGCTACATTCGAAGTTGTTCCCTCCACTTTCAACCTACTTGGTTGCTTCATTTGCCACGCAAACACTTCCTGAGGACGCTAGATGTAATAAATCACAGCTTACCGGTTTAATGACATGATGCTGCTCAGTTTAAGTCCGCTAGAGGCTCACGGTTGCATGGTGTAATGTTTAGCTCTCTGGACTTTGAATCCAGCGATCCGAGTTCGAGTCTCGGTGGAACCTGATTCAGTGTTTTGCGATCGTTTCTAGAAACGTGTACGAGCTGGCAGTTGGAATTGTATATGCAAAATTGTAGCTAGGATCGTGTAATGCAAATTGTTAATAGCAAACCACACGTGAATGGGGAACGCTCCAAATGCTTATGCTTTTGCTACTAGGATTAATAACGGAACGTAAGGGGTTCAACTGCGAGAAGACGACCTCAGCTGCTTCTCCAAGCATCTCTCCGTTTTGGGTGCTGCATGCACATGCATTTAACAAACGTGCATGCGATGTACTAGTTCCCGGGAAACGAATAGAATCGTTGTACGTGTCAGTCTTTAGGTATAGATATAAATAATCGAAGACGGCTTAATCCTGCTTCGTAGATTGCTTTCCACAAGACGCACTTGCCAGTATCATTGGCTGGTGGCCCGACATGCAGTTTGCCCCGTTGCATGGCTTACTTTCAGAGACTCGCTAGTTTATCGTAGTGCTTGGTTGTCGCGAAAGTGAAAAGTAGGGCCTGTCCGGCATTTGAACCCGGGACCTTCTGCACCCAAAGCAGGAATCATACCCCTAGACCAACAGGCCGCAAAAGTAAGCAGCTGTGCACCCCGCCACCTACTGAGATCTTGCCGCACTTGCTACTGAAGCATCCAATCTGGACCATATTCTCAAAGAGGTTTCTTAATCCGACACCTACAACATGAGCTGTGCTGAGGACCAATGTAGTTGAAGGCTGAAAGAGCTGCTTGAGTTGTGAGACAGTATGTCGATCGTGTGAAGTGCAAATGTAATCGTGTCAAGCACCATCAGCCCACTACGTAGCGTTGTGTGACAGCACGTACTTTTCAACAGTACTCTGTGTCCATAGCTGTTTTCATAGCTAGGCTGCTTCCAGCACAAAGCATCCACCATACGAAAGTGGCTGTTCCGCGATTTTGATTACCTGACCCTTCGACATCACTTCATGTACGAATACTGGCAAGAATTCTCGCTACATTCGAAGTTGTTCCCTCCACTTTCAACCTACTTGGTTGCTTCATTTGCCACGCAAACACTTCCTGAGGACGCTACATGTAATAAATCACAGCTTACCGGTTTAATGACATGATGCTGCTCAGTTTAAGTCCGCTAGAGGCTCACGGTTGCATGGTGTAATGTTTAGCTCTCTGGACTTTGAATCCAGCGATCCGAGTTCGAGTCTCGGTGGAACCTGATTCAGTGTTTTGCGATCGTTTCTAGAAACGTGTACGAGCTGGCAGTTGGAATTGTATATGCAAAATTGTAGCTAGGATCATGTAATGCAAATTGTTAATAGCAAACCACACGTGAATGGGGAACGCTCCAAATGCTTATGCTTTTGCTACTAGGATTAATAACGGAACGTAAGGGGTTCAACTGCGAGAAGACGACCTCAGCTGCTTCTCCAAGCATCTCTCCGTTTTGGGTGCTGCATGCACATGCATTTAACAAACGTGCATGCGATGTACTAGTTCCTGGGAAACGAATAGAATCGTTGTACGTGTCAGTCTTTAGGTATAGATATAAATAATCGAAGACGGCTTAATCCTGCTTCGTAGATTGCTTTCCACAAGACGCACTTGCCAGTATCATTGGCCGGTGGCCCGACATGCAGTTTGCCCCGTTGCATGGCTTACTTTCAGAGACTCGCCAGTTTATCGTAGTGCTTGGTTGTCGCGAAAGTGAAAAGTAGGGCCTGTCCGGCATTTGAACCCGGGACCTTCTGCACCCAAAGCAGGAATCATACCCCTAGACCAACAGGCCGCAAAAGTAAGCAGCTGTGCACCCCGCCACCTACTGAGATCTTGCCGCACTTGCTATTGAAGCATCCAATCTGGACCATATTCTCAAAGAGGTTTCTTAATCCGACACCTACAACATGAGCTGTGCTGAGGACCAATGTAGTTGCAGGCTGAAAGAGCTGCTTGAGTTGTGAGACAGTATGTCGATCGTGTGAAGTGCAAATGTAATCGTGTCAAGCACCATCAGCCCACTACGTAGCGTTGTGTGACAGCACGTACTTTTCAACAGTACTCTGTGTCCATAGCTGTTTTCATAGCTAGGCTGCTTCCAGCACAAAGCATCCACCATACGAAAGTGGCTGTTCCGCGATTTTGATTACCTGACCCTTCGACATCACTTCATGTACGAATACTGGCAAGAATTCTCGCTACATTCGAAGTTGTTCCCTCCACTTTCAACCTACTTGGTTGCTTCATTTGCCACGCAAACACTTCCTGAGGACGCTACATGTAAATAATGCAGCTTACCGGTTTAATGACATGATGCTGCTCAGTTTAAGTCCACTAGAGTCACACCTTTCCATGGTGTAATGGTTAGCACTAAGGACTTTGAATCCAGCGAACGGAGTTCGAGTCTCGGTGGAACCTTATTCAGTGTTTTGCGATCGTTTCTACAAACGTGTACGAGCTGGCAGTTGGATTTGTATATGCAAAATTTTAGCTATGATCATGTAATGCAAATTGTTAATAGCAGTCCACACGTGAATGGGGAACGCTCCAAATGCTTATGCTTTTGCTACTAGGATTAATAACGGAACGTAAGGGGTTCAACTGCGAGAAGACGACCTCAGCTGCTTCTCCAAGCATCTCTCCGTTTTGGGTGCTGCATGCACATGCGTTTAACAAACGTGCATGCGATGTACTAGTTCCTGGGAAACGAATAGAATCGTTGTACGTGTCAGTCTTTAGGTATAGATATAAATAATCGAAGACGGCTTAATCCTGCTTCGTAGATTGCTTTCCACAAGACGCACTTGCCAGTATCATTGGCTGGTGGCCCGACATGCAGTTTGCCCCGTTGCATGGCTTACTTTCAGAGACTCGCTAGTTTATCGTAGTGCTTGGTTGTCGCGAAAGTGAAAAGTAGGGCCTGTCCGGCATTTGAACCCGGGACCTTCTGCACCCAAAGCAGGAATCATACCCCTAGACCAACAGGCCGCAAAAGTAAGCAGCTGTGCACCCCGCCACCTACTGAGATCTTGCCGCACTTGCTATTGAAGCATCCAATCTGGACCATATTCTCAAAGAGGTTCCTTAATCCGACACCTACAACATGAGCTGTGCTGAGGACCAATGTAGTTGAAGGCTGAAAGAGCTGCTTGAGTTGTGAGACAGTATGTCGATCGTGTGAAGTGCAAATGTAATCGTGTCAAGCACCATCAGCCCACTACGTAGCGTTGTGTGACAGCACGTACTTTTCGACAGTACTCTGTGTCCATAGCTGTTTTCATAGCTAGGCTGCTTCCAGCACAAAGCATCCACCATACGAAGGTGGCTGTTCCGCGATTTTGATTACCTGACCCTTCGACATCACTTAATGTACGAATACTGGCAAGAATTCTCGCTACATTCGAAGTTGTTCCCTCCACTTTCAACCTACTTGGTTGCTTCATTTGCCACGCAAACACTTCCTGAGGACGCTACATGTAATAAATCGCAGCTTACCGGTTTAATGACATGATGCTGCTCAGTTTAAGTCCGCTAGAGGCTCACGGTTGCATGGTGTAATGTTTAGCTCTCTGGACTTTGAATCCAGCGATCCGAGTTCGAGTCTCGGTGGAACCTGATTCTGTGTTTTGCGATCGTTTCTAGAAACGTGTACGAGCTGGCAGTTGGATTTGTATATGCAAAATCTTAGCTAGGATCATGTAATGCAAATTGTAAATAGCAGTCCACACATGAATGGGGAACGCTCCAAATGCTTATGCTTTTGCTACTAGGATTAGTAACGGAACGTAAGGGGTTCAACTGCGAGAAGACGACCTCAGCTGCTTCACCCAGAATCTCTCCGTTTTGGGTGCTGCATGCGCATGCGTTTAACAAACGTGCATGCGATGTACTAGTTCCTGGGAAACGAATAGAATCGTTGTACGTGTCAGTCTTTAGGTATAGATATAAATAATCGAAGACGGCTTAATCCTGCTTCGTAGATTGCTTTCCACAAGACGCACTTGCCAGTATCATTGGCCGGTGGCCCGACATGCAGTTTGCCCCTTTGCATGGCTTACTTTCAGAGACTCGCCAGTTTATCGTCGTGCTTGGTTGTCGCGAAAGTGAAAAGTAGGGCCTGTCCGGCATTTGAACCCGGGACTTCCTGCACCCAAAGCAGGAATCATACCCCTAGACCAACAGGCCGCAAAAGTAAGCAGCTGTGCACCCCGCCACCTACTGAGATCTTGCCGCACTTGCTATTGAAGCATCCAATCTGGACCATATTCTCAAAGAGGTTTCTTAATCCGACACCTACAACATGAGCTGTGCTGAGGACCAATGTAGTTGAAGGCTGAAAGAGCTGCTTGAGTTGTGAGACAGTATGTCGATCGTGTGAAGTGCAAATGTAATCGTGTCAAGCACCATCAGCCCACTACGTAGCGTTGTGTGACAGCACGTACTTTTCGACAGTACTCTGTGTCCATAGCTGTTTTCATAGCTAGGCTGCTTCCAGCACAAAGCATCCACCATACGAAGGTGGCTGTTCCGCGATTTTGATTACCTGACCCTTCGACATCACTTAATGTACGAATACTGGCAAGAATTCTCGCTACATTCGAAGTTGTTCCCTCCACTTTCAACCTACTTGGTTGCTTCATTTGCCACGCAAACACTTCCTGAGGACGCTACATGTAATAAATCGCAGCTTACCGGTTTAATGACATGATGCTGCTCAGTTTAAGTCTGCTAGAGGCTCACGGTTGCATGGTGTAATGTTTAGCTCTCTGGACTTTGAATCCAGCCATCCGAGTTCGAGTCTCGGTGGAACCTGATTCTGTGTTTTGCAATTGTTTCTAGAAACGTGTACGAGCTGGCAGTTGGATTTGTATATGCAAAATTTTAGCTATGATCATGTAATGCAAATTGTTAATAGCAGTCCACACGTGAATGGGGATCGCTCCAAATGCTTATGCTTTTGCTACTAGGATTAATAACGGAACGTAAGGGGTTCAACTGCGAGAAGACGACCTCAGCTGCTTCTCCCAGATTCTCTCCGTTTTGGGTGCTGCATGCGCATGCATTTAACAAACGTGCATGCGAGGTAATAGTTCCTGGGAAACGAATAGAAACGTTGTACGTGTCAGTCTTTAGGTATAGATATAAGTAATCGAAGACGGCTTAATCCTGCTTCGTAGATTGCTTTCCACAAGACGCACTTGCCAGTATCATTGGCCGGTGGCCCGACATGCAGTTTGCCCCGTTGCATGGCTTACTTTCAGAGACTCGCTAGTTTATCGTAGTGCTTGGTTGTCGCGAAAGTGAAAAGCAGGGCCTGTCTGGCATTTGAACCCGGGACCTCCTGCACCCAAAGTAGGAATCATACCCCTAGACCAACAGTCCGCACATGTAAGCAGGTGTGCACCCCGCCAACTACTGAGATCTTGCCGCACTTGCTATTGCAGCATCCAATCTGGACAATATTCTCAAAGAGGTTTCTTAATCCGACACCTACAACATGAGCTGTGCTGAGGACCAGTGTAGTTGAAGGCTGAAAGAGCTGCTTGAGTTGTGTGACAGTATGTCGATCGTGTGAAGTGCAAATGTTATCGTGTCACGCACCATCCGCCCACTACGTAGCGTTGTGTGACAGCAAGCACTTTTCGACAGTACTCTGTGTCCATAGCTGTTTTCATAGCTAGGCTGCTTCCAGCACAAAGCATCCACCATACGAAAGTGGCTGTTCCGCGATTTTGATTACCTGACCCTTCGACATCACTTCATGTACGAATACTGGCAAGAATTCTCGCTACATTCGAAGTTTCTCCCTCCACTTTCAGCCTACTTGGTTGCTTCATTTGCCACGCAAACACTTCCTGAGGACGCTACATGTAAAAAATGCAGCTTACCGGTTTAATGACATGATGCTGCTCAATTTAAGTCCACTAGAGTCACGCCTTTCCATGGTGTAATGGTTAGCAATAAGGACTTTGAATCCAGCGATCCGAGTTCGAGTCTCGGTGGAA
Organism: Schistocerca gregaria; assembly: GCF_023897955.1. Taxonomy (NCBI): domain Eukaryota; kingdom Metazoa; phylum Arthropoda; class Insecta; order Orthoptera; family Acrididae; genus Schistocerca; species Schistocerca gregaria. The sequence continues at coordinate 948,358,813 of NC_064922.1, forward strand.
CCTGATTCAGTGTTTTGCGATCGTTTCTAGAAACGTGTACGAGCTGGCAGTTGGATTTGTATATGCAAAATTTTAGCTACGATCATGTAATGCAAATTGTTAATAGCAAACCACACGTGAATGGGGAACGCTCCAAATGCTTATGCTTTTGCTACTAGGATTAATAACGGAACGTAAGGGGTTCAACTGCGAGAAGACGACCTCAGCTGCTTCTCCAAGCATCTCTCCGTTTTGGGTGCTGCATGCACATGCATTTAACAAACGTGCATGCGATGTACTAGTTCCTGGGAAACGAATAGAATCGTTGTACGTGTCAGTCTTTAGGTATAGATATAAATAATCGAAGACGGCTTAATCCTGCTTCGTAGATTGCTTTCCACAAGACGCACTTGCCAGTATCATTGGCCGGTGGCCCGACATGCAGTTTGCCCCGTTGCATGGCTTACTTTCAGAGACTCGCCAGTTTATCGTAGTGCTTGGTTGTCGCGAAAGTGAAAAGTAGGGCCTGTCCGGCATTTGAACCCGGGACCTTCTGCACCCAAAGCAGGAATCATACCCCTAGACCAACAGGCCGCAAAAGTAAGCAGCTGTGCACCCCGCCACCTACTGAGATCTTGCCGCACTTGCTATTGAAGCATCCAATCTGGACCATATTCTCAAAGAGGTTTCTTAATCCGACACCTACAACATGAGCTGTGCTGAGGACCAATGTAGTTGCAGGCTGAAAGAGCTGCTTGAGTTGTGAGACAGTATGTCGATCGTGTGAAGTGCAAATGTAATCGTGTCAAGCACCATCAGCCCACTACGTAGCGTTGTGTGACAGCACGTACTTTTCAACAGTACTCTGTGTCCATAGCTGTTTTCATAGCTAGGCTGCTTCCAGCACAAAGCATCCACCATACGAAAGTGGCTGTTCCGCGATTTTGATTACCTGACCCTTCGACATCACTTCATGTACGAATACTGGCAAGAATTCTCGCTACATTCGAAGTTGTTCCCTCCACTTTCAACCTACTTGGTTGCTTCATTTGCCACGCAAACACTTCCTGAGGACGCTACATGTAAATAATGCAGCTTACCGGTTTAATGACATGATGCTGCTCAGTTTAAGTCCACTAGAGTCACACCTTTCCATGGTGTAATGGTTAGCACTAAGGACTTTGAATCCAGCGAACGGAGTTCGAGTCTCGGTGGAACCTTATTCAGTGTTTTGCGATCGTTTCTACAAACGTGTACGAGCTGGCAGTTGGATTTGTATATGCAAAATTTTAGCTATGATCATGTAATGCAAATTGTTAATAGCAGTCCACACGTGAATGGGGAACGCTCCAAATGCTTATGCTTTTGCTACTAGGATTAATTACGGAACGTAAGGGGTTCAACTGCGAGAAGACGACCTCAGCTGCTTCTCCCAGCATCTCTCCGTTTTCGGTGCTGCATGCGCATGCATTTAACAAACGTGCATGCGTAGTAATAGTTCCTGGGAAACGAATAGAATCGTTGTACGTGTCAGTCTTTAGGTATAGATATAAGTAATCGAAGACGGCTTGCTTGGTTGTCGCGAAAGTGAAAAGTAGGGCCTGTCCGGCATTTGAACCCGGGACCTCCTGCACCCAAAGCAGGAATCATACACCTAGACCAACAGGCCGCAAAAGTACGCAGCTGTGCACCCCGCCACCTACTGAGATCTTGCCGCACTTGCTATTGAAGCATCCAATCTTCACCATATTCTCGAAGAGGTTTCTTAATCCGACACCTACAACATGAGCTGTGCTGAGGACCAATGTAGTTGAAGGCTGAAAGAGCTGCTTGAGTTGTGTGACAGTATGTCGATCGTGTGAAGTGCAAATGTAATCGTGTCAAGCACCATCAGCCCACTACGTAGCGTTGTGTGACAGCACGTACTTTTCGACAGTACTCTGTGTCCATAGCTGTTTTCATAGCTAGGCTGCTTCCAGCACAAAGCATCCACCATACGAAGGTGGCTGTTCCGCGATTTTGATTACCTGACCCTTCGACATCACTTCATGTACGAATACTGGCAAGAATTCTCGCTACATTCGAAGTTGTTCCCTCCACTTTCAACCTACTTGGTTGCTTCATTTGCCACGCAAACACTTCCTGAGGACGCTACATGTAAAAAATGCAGCTTACCGGTTTAATGACATGATGCTGCTCAGTTTAAGTCCGCTAGAGGCTCACGGTTGCATGGTGTAATGTTTAGCTCTCTGGACTTTGAATCCAGCGATCCGAGTTCGAGTCTCGGTGGAACCTGATTCAGTGTTTCGCGATCGTTTCTAGAAACGTGTACGAGCTGGCAGTTGGAATTGTATATGCAAAATTTTAGCTAGGATCATGTAATGCAAATTGTTAATAGCAGTCCACACGTGAATGGGGAACGCTCCAAATGCTTATGCTTTTGCTACTAGGATTAATAACGGAACGTAAGGGGTTCAACTGCGAGAAGACGACCTCAGCTGCTTCTCCAAGCATCTCTCCGTTTTGGGTGCTGCATGCACATGCGTTTAACAAACGTGCATGCGATGTACTAGTTCCTGGGAAACGAATAGAATCGTTGTACGTGTCAGTCTTTAGGTATAGATATAAATAATCGAAGACGGCTTAATCCTGCTTCGTAGATTGCTTTCCACAAGACGCACTTGCCAGTATCATTGGCTGGTGGCCCGACATGCAGTTTGCCCCGTTGCATGGCTTACTTTCAGAGACTCGCTAGTTTATCGTAGTGCTTGGTTGTCGCGAAAGTGAAAAGTAGGGCCTGTCCGGCATTTGAACCCGGGACCTTCTGCACCCAAAGCAGGAATCATACCCCTAGACCAACAGGCCGCAAAAGTAAGCAGCTGTGCACCCCGCCACCTACTGAGATCTTGCCGCACTTGCTATTGAAGCATCCAATCTGGACCATATTCTCAAAGAGGTTCCTTAATCCGACACCTACAACATGAGCTGTGCTGAGGACCAATGTAGTTGAAGGCTGAAAGAGCTGCTTGAGTTGTGAGACAGTATGTCGATCGTGTGAAGTGCAAATGTAATCGTGTCAAGCACCATCAGCCCACTACGTAGCGTTGTGTGACAGCACGTACTTTTCGACAGTACTCTGTGTCCATAGCTGTTTTCATAGCTAGGCTGCTTCCAGCACAAAGCATCCACCATACGAAGGTGGCTGTTCCGCGATTTTGATTACCTGACCCTTCGACATCACTTAATGTACGAATACTGGCAAGAATTCTCGCTACATTCGAAGTTGTTCCCTCCACTTTCAACCTACTTGGTTGCTTCATTTGCCACGCAAACACTTCCTGAGGACGCTACATGTAATAAATCGCAGCTTACCGGTTTAATGACATGATGCTGCTCAGTTTAAGTCCGCTAGAGGCTCACGGTTGCATGGTGTAATGTTTAGCTCTCTGGACTTTGAATCCAGCGATCCGAGTTCGAGTCTCGGTGGAACCTGATTCTGTGTTTTGCGATCGTTTCTAGAAACGTGTACGAGCTGGCAGTTGGATTTGTATATGCAAAATCTTAGCTAGGATCATGTAATGCAAATTGTAAATAGCAGTCCACACATGAATGGGGAACGCTCCAAATGCTTATGCTTTTGCTACTAGGATTAGTAACGGAACGTAAGGGGTTCAACTGCGAGAAGACGACCTCAGCTGCTTCACCCAGAATCTCTCCGTTTTGGGTGCTGCATGCGCATGCGTTTAACAAACGTGCATGCGATGTACTAGTTCCTGGGAAACGAATAGAATCGTTGTACGTGTCAGTCTTTAGGTATAGATATAAATAATCGAAGACGGCTTAATCCTGCTTCGTAGATTGCTTTCCACAAGACGCACTTGCCAGTATCATTGGCCGGTGGCCCGACATGCAGTTTGCCCCTTTGCATGGCTTACTTTCAGAGACTCGCCAGTTTATCGTCGTGCTTGGTTGTCGCGAAAGTGAAAAGTAGGGCCTGTCCGGCATTTGAACCCGGGACTTCCTGCACCCAAAGCAGGAATCATACCCCTAGACCAACAGGCCGCAAAAGTAAGCAGCTGTGCACCCCGCCACCTACTGAGATCTTGCCGCACTTGCTATTGAAGCATCCAATCTGGACCATATTCTCAAAGAGGTTTCTTAATCCGACACCTACAACATGAGCTGTGCTGAGGACCAATGTAGTTGAAGGCTGAAAGAGCTGCTTGAGTTGTGAGACAGTATGTCGATCGTGTGAAGTGCAAATGTAATCGTGTCAAGCACCATCAGCCCACTACGTAGCGTTGTGTGACAGCACGTACTTTTCGACAGTACTCTGTGTCCATAGCTGTTTTCATAGCTAGGCTGCTTCCAGCACAAAGCATCCACCATACGAAGGTGGCTGTTCCGCGATTTTGATTACCTGACCCTTCGACATCACTTAATGTACGAATACTGGCAAGAATTCTCGCTACATTCGAAGTTGTTCCCTCCACTTTCAACCTACTTGGTTGCTTCATTTGCCACGCAAACACTTCCTGAGGACGCTACATGTAATAAATCGCAGCTTACCGGTTTAATGACATGATGCTGCTCAGTTTAAGTCTGCTAGAGGCTCACGGTTGCATGGTGTAATGTTTAGCTCTCTGGACTTTGAATCCAGCCATCCGAGTTCGAGTCTCGGTGGAACCTGATTCTGTGTTTTGCAATTGTTTCTAGAAACGTGTACGAGCTGGCAGTTGGATTTGTATATGCAAAATTTTAGCTATGATCATGTAATGCAAATTGTTAATAGCAGTCCACACGTGAATGGGGATCGCTCCAAATGCTTATGCTTTTGCTACTAGGATTAATAACGGAACGTAAGGGGTTCAACTGCGAGAAGACGACCTCAGCTGCTTCTCCCAGATTCTCTCCGTTTTGGGTGCTGCATGCGCATGCATTTAACAAACGTGCATGCGAGGTAATAGTTCCTGGGAAACGAATAGAAACGTTGTACGTGTCAGTCTTTAGGTATAGATATAAGTAATCGAAGACGGCTTAATCCTGCTTCGTAGATTGCTTTCCACAAGACGCACTTGCCAGTATCATTGGCCGGTTGCCCGACATGCAGTTTGCCCCGTTGCATGGCTTACTTTCAGAGACTCGCTAGTTTATCGTAGTGCTTGGTTGTCGCGAAAGTGAAAAGTAGGGCATGTCCGGCATTTGAACCCGGGACCTCCTGCACCCAAAGCAGGAATCATACCCCTAGACCAACAGGCCGCAAAAGTACGCAGCTGTGCACCCCGCCACCTACTGAGATCTTGCCGCACTTGCTATTGAAGCATCCAATCTGGACCATATTCTCAAAGAGGTTTCTTAATCCGACACCTACAACATGAGCTGTGCTGAGGACCAATGTAGTTGAAGGCTGAAAGAGCTGCTTGAGTTGTGAGACAGTATGTCGATCGTGTGAAGTGCAAATGTAATCGTGTCAAGCACCATCAGCCCACTACGTAGCGTTGTAAGACAGCACGTACTTTTCGACAGTACTCTGTGTCCATAGCTGTTTTCATAGCTAGGCTGCTTCCAGCACAAAGCATCCACCATACGAAGGTGGCTGTTCCGCGATTTTGATTACCTGACCCTTCGACATCACTTAATGTACGAATACTGGCAAGAATTCTCGCTACATTCGAAGTTGTTCCCTCCACTTTCAACCTACTTGGTTGCTTCATTTGCCACGCAAACACTTCCTGAGGACGCTACATGTAAAAAATGCAGCTTACCGGTTTAATGACATGATGCTGCTCAATTTAAGTCCACTAGAGTCACGCCTTTCCATGGTGTAATGGTTAGCAAAAAGGACTTTGAATCCAGCGATCCGAGTTCGAGTCTCGGTGGAACCTGATTCAGTGTTTTGCGATCGTTTCTAGAAACGTGTACGAGCTGGCAGTTGGATTTGTATATGCAAAATTTTAGCTATGACCATGTAATGCAAATTGTTAATAGCAGTCCACACGTGAATGGGGAACGCTCCAAATGCTTATGCTTTTGCTACTAGGATTAATAACGGAACGTAAGGGGTTCAACTGCGAGAAGACGACCTCAGCTGCTTCTCCCAGATTCTCTCCGTTTTGGGTGCTGCATGCGCATGCATTTAACAAACGTGAATGCGAGGTAATAGTTCCTGGGAAACGAATAGAAACGTTGTACGTGTCAGTCTTTAGGTATAGATATAAGTAATCGAAGACGGCTTAATCCTGCTTCGTAGATTGCTTTCCACAAGACGCACTTGCCAGTATCATTGGCCGGTGGCCCGACATGCAGTTTGCCCGTTGCATGGCTTACTTTCAGAGACTCGCTAGTTTATCGTAGTGCTTGGTTGTCGCGAAAGTGAAAAGTAGGGCCTGTCAGGCATTTGAACCCGGGACCTCCTGCACCCAAAGCAGGAATCATAAGCCTAGACCAACAGGCCGCAAAAGTACCCAGCTGTGCACCCCGCCACCTACTGAGATCTTGCCGCACTTGCTATTGAAGCATCCAATCTGGACCATATTCTCAAAGAGGTTTCTTAATCCGACACCTACAACATGAGCTGTGCTGAGGACCAGTGTAGTTGAAGGCTGAAAGAGCTGCTTGAGTTGTGTGACAGTATGTCGATCGTGTGAAGTGCAAATGTTATCGTGTCACGCACCATCCGCCCACTACGTAGCGTTGTGTGACAGCAAGCACTTTTCGACAGTACTCTGTGTCCATAGCTGTTTTCATAGCTAGGCTGCTTCCAGCACAAAGCATCCACCATACGAAAGTGGCTGTTCCGCGATTTTGATTACCTGACCCTTCGACATCACTTCATGTACGAATACTGGCAAGAATTCTCGCTACATTCGAAGTTTCTCCCTCCACTTTCAGCCTACTTGGTTGCTTCATTTGCCACGCAAACACTTCCTGAGGACGCTACATGTAAAAAATGCAGCTTACCGGTTTAATGACATGATGCTGCTCAATTTAAGTCCACTAGAGTCACGCCTTTCCATGGTGTAATGGTTAGCAATAAGGACTTTGAATCCAGCGATCCGAGTTCGAGTCTCGGTGGAACCTGATTCAGTGTTTTGCGATCGTTTCTAGAAACGTGTACGAGCTGGCAGTTGGATTTGTATATGCAAAATTTTAGCTACGATCATGTAATGCAAATTGTTAATAGCAGTCCACACGTGAATGGGGAACGCTCCAAATGCTTATGCTTTTGCTACTAGGATTAATAACGGAACGTAAGGGGTTCAACTGCGAGAAGACGACCTCAGCTGCTTCTCCAAGCATCTCTCCGTTTTGGGTGCTGCATGCACATGCATTTAACAAACGTGCATGCGATGTACTAGTTCCCGGGAAACGAATAGAATCGTTGTACGTGTCAGTCTTTAGGTATAGATATAAATAATCGAAGACGGCTTAATCCTGCTTCGTAGATTGCTTTCCACAAGACGCACTTGCCAGTATCATTGGCTGGTGGCCCGACATGCAGTTTGCCCCGTTGCATGGCTTACTTTCAGAGACTCGCTAGTTTATCGTAGTGCTTGGTTGTCGCGAAAGTGAAAAGTAGGGCCTGTCCGGCATTTGAACCCGGGACCTTCTGCACCCAAAGCAGGAATCATACCCCTAGACCAACAGGCCGCAAAAGTAAGCAGCTGTGCACCCCGCCACCTACTGAGATCTTGCCGCACTTGCTACTGAAGCATCCAATCTGGACCATATTCTCAAAGAGGTTTCTTAATCCGACACCTACAACATGAGCTGTGCTGAGGACCAGTGTAGTTGAAGGCTGAAAGAGCTGCTTGAGTTGTGTGACAGTATGTCGATCGTGTGAAGTGCAAATGTTATCGTGTCACGCACCATCCGCCCACTACGTAGCGTTGTGTGACAGCAAGCACTTTTCGACAGTACTCTGTGTCCATAGCTGTTTTCATAGCTAGGCTGCTTCCAGCACAAAGCATCCACCATACGAAAGTGGCTGTTCCGCGATTTTGATTACCTGACCCTTCGACATCACTTCATGTACGAATACTGGCAAGAATTCTCGCTACATTCGAAGTTTCTCCCTCCACTTTCAGCCTACTTGGTTGCTTCATTTGCCACGCAAACACTTCCTGAGGACGCTACATGTAAAAAATGCAGCTTACCGGTTTAATGACATGATGCTGCTCAATTTAAGTCCACTAGAGTCACGCCTTTCCATGGTGTAATGGTTAGCAATAAGGACTTTGAATCCAGCGATCCGAGTTCGAGTCTCGGTGGAACCTGATTCAGTGTTTTGCGATCGTTTCTAGAAACGTGTACGAGCTGGCAGTTGGATTTGTATATGCAAAATTTTAGCTACGATCATGTAATGCAAATTGTTAATAGCAGTCCACACGTGAATGGGGAACGCTCCAAATGCTTATGCTTTTGCTACTAGGATTAATAACGGAACGTAAGGGGTTCAACTGCGAGAAGACGACCTCAGCTGCTTCTCCAAGCATCTCTCCGTTTTGGGTGCTGCATGCACATGCATTTAACAAACGTGCATGCGATGTACTAGTTCCCGGGAAACGAATAGAATCGTTGTACGTGTCAGTCTTTAGGTATAGATATAAATAATCGAAGACGGCTTAATCCTGCTTCGTAGATTGCTTTCCACAAGACGCACTTGCCAGTATCATTGGCTGGTGGCCCGACATGCAGTTTGCCCCGTTGCATGGCTTACTTTCAGAGACTCGCTAGTTTATCGTAGTGCTTGGTTGTCGCGAAAGTGAAAAGTAGGGCCTGTCCGGCATTTGAACCCGGGACCTTCTGCACCCAAAGCAGGAATCATACCCCTAGACCAACAGGCCGCAAAAGTAAGCAGCTGTGCACCCCGCCACCTACTGAGATCTTGCCGCACTTGCTACTGAAGCATCCAATCTGGACCATATTCTCAAAGAGGTTTCTTAATCCGACACCTACAACATGAGCTGTGCTGAGGACCAATGTAGTTGAAGGCTGAAAGAGCTGCTTGAGTTGTGAGACAGTATGTCGATCGTGTGAAGTGCAAATGTAATCGTGTCAAGCACCATCAGCCCACTACGTAGCGTTGTGTGACAGCACGTACTTTTCAACAGTACTCTGTGTCCATAGCTGTTTTCATAGCTAGGCTGCTTCCAGCACAAAGCATCCACCATACGAAAGTGGCTGTTCCGCGATTTTGATTACCTGACCCTTCGACATCACTTCATGTACGAATACTGGCAAGAATTCTCGCTACATTCGAAGTTGTTCCCTCCACTTTCAACCTACTTGGTTGCTTCATTTGCCACGCAAACACTTCCTGAGGACGCTACATGTAAATAATGCAGCTTACCGGTTTAATGACATGATGCTGCTCAGTTTAAGTCCACTAGAGTCACACCTTTCCATGGTGTAATGGTTAGCACTAAGGACTTTGAATCCAGCGAACGGAGTTCGAGTCTCGGTGGAACCTTATTCAGTGTTTTGCGATCGTTTCTACAAACGTGTACGAGCTGGCAGTTGGATTTGTATATGCAAAATTTTAGCTATGATCATGTAATGCAAATTGTTAATAGCAGTCCACACGTGAATGGGGAACGCTCCAAATGCTTATGCTTTTGCTACTAGGATTAATTACGGAACGTAAGGGGTTCAACTGCGAGAAGACGACCTCAGCTGCTTCTCCCACGTTCTCTCCGTTTTGGGTGCTGCATGCGCATGCATTTAACAAACGTGCATGCGTAGTAATAGTTCCTGGGAAACGAATAGAATCGTTGTACGTGTCAGTCTTTAGGTATAGATATAAGTAATCGAAGACGGCTTGCTTGGTTGTCGCGAAAGTGAAAAGTAGGGCCTGTCCGGCATTTGAACCCGGGACCTCCTGCACCCAAAGCAGGAATCATACACCTAGACCAACAGGCCGCAAAAGTACGCAGCTGTGCACCCCGCCACCTACTGAGATCTTGCCGCACTTGCTATTGAAGCATCCAATCTTCACCATATTCTCGAAGAGGTTTCTTAATCCGACACCTACAACATGAGCTGTGCTGAGGACCAATGTAGTTGAAGGCTGAAAGAGCTGCTTGAGTTGTGTGACAGTATGTCGATCGTGTGAAGTGCAAATGTAATCGTGTCAAGCACCATCAGCCCACTACGTAGCGTTGTGTGACAGCACGTACTTTTCGACAGTACTCTGTGTCCATAGCTGTTTTCATAGCTAGGCTGCTTCCAGCACAAAGCATCCACCATACGAAGGTGGCTGTTCCGCGATTTTGATTACCTGACCCTTCGACATCACTTCATGTACGAATACTGGCAAGAATTCTCGCTACATTCGAAGTTGTTCCCTCCACTTTCAACCTACTTGGTTGCTTCATTTGCCACGCAAACACTTCCTGAGGACGCTATATGTAAAAAATGCAGCTTACCGGTTTAATGACATGATGCTGCTCAGTTTAAGTCCGCTAGAGGCTCACGGTTGCATGGTGTAATGTTTAGCTCTCTGGACTTTGAATCCAGCGATCCGAGTTCGAGTCTCGGTGGAACCTGATTCAGTGTTTCGCGATCGTTTCTAGAAACGTGTACGAGCTGGCAGTTGGAATTGTATATGCAAAATTTTAGCTACGATCATGTAATGCAAATTGTTAATAGCAGTCCACACGTGAATGGGGAACGCTCCAAATGCTTATGCTTTTGCTACTAGGATTAATAACGGAACGTAAGGGGTTCAACTGCGAGAAGACGACCTCAGCTGCTTCTCCAAGCATCTCTCCGTTTTGGGTGCTGCATGCACATGCGTTTAACAAACGTGCATGCGATGTACTAGTTCCTGGGAAACGAATAGAATCGTTGTACGTGTCAGTCTTTAGGTATAGATATAAATAATCGAAGACGGCTTAATCCTGCTTCGTAGATTGCTTTCCACAAGACGCACTTGCCAGTATCATTGGCTGGTGGCCCGACATGCAGTTTGCCCCGTTGCATGGCTTACTTTCAGAGACTCGCTAGTTTATCGTAGTGCTTGGTTGTCGCGAAAGTGAAAAGTAGGGCCTGTCCGGCATTTGAACCCGGGACCTTCTGCACCCAAAGCAGGAATCATACCCCTAGACCAACAGGCCGCAAAAGTAAGCAGCTGTGCACCCCGCCACCTACTGAGATCTTGCCGCACTTGCTATTGAAGCATCCAATCTGGACCATATTCTCAAAGAGGTTCCTTAATCCGACACCTACAACATGAGCTGTGCTGAGGACCAATGTAGTTGAAGGCTGAAAGAGCTGCTTGAGTTGTGAGACAGTATGTCGATCGTGTGAAGTGCAAATGTAATCGTGTCAAGCACCATCAGCCCACTACGTAGCGTTGTGTGACAGCACGTACTTTTCGACAGTACTCTGTGTCCATAGCTGTTTTCATAGCTAGGCTGCTTCCAGCACAAAGCATCCACCATACGAAGGTGGCTGTTCCGCGATTTTGATTACCTGACCCTTCGACATCACTTAATGTACGAATACTGGCAAGAATTCTCGCTACATTCGAAGTTGTTCCCTCCACTTTCAACCTACTTGGTTGCTTCATTTGCCACGCAAACACTTCCTGAGGACGCTACATGTAATAAATCGCAGCTTACCGGTTTAATGACATGATGCTGCTCAGTTTAAGTCCGCTAGAGGCTCACGGTTGCATGGTGTAATGTTTAGCTCTCTGGACTTTGAATCCAGCGATCCGAGTTCGAGTCTCGGTGGAACCTGATTCTGTGTTTTGCGATCGTTTCTAGAAACGTGTACGAGCTGGCAGTTGGATTTGTATATGCAAAATTTTAGCTATGATCATGTAATGCAAATTGTAAATAGCAGTCCACACATGAATGGGGAACGCTCCAAATGCTTATGCTTTTGCTACTAGGATTAGTAACGGAACGTAAGGGGTTCAACTGCGAGAAGACGACCTCAGCTGCTTCACCCAGAATCTCTCCGTTTTGGGTGCTGCATGCGCATGCGTTTAACAAACGTGCATGCGATGTACTAGTTCCTGGGAAACGAATAGAATCGTTGTACGTGTCAGTCTTTAGGTATAGATATAAATAATCGAAGACGGCTTAATCCTGCTTCGTAGATTGCTTTCCACAAGACGCACTTGCCAGTATCATTGGCCGGTGGCCCGACATGCAGTTTGCCCCTTTGCATGGCTTACTTTCAGAGACTCGCCAGTTTATCGTCGTGCTTGGTTGTCGCGAAAGTGAAAAGTAGGGCCTGTCCGGCATTTGAACCCGGGACTTCCTGCACCCAAAGCAGGAATCATACCCCTAGACCAACAGGCCGCAAAAGTAAGCAGCTGTGCACCCCGCCACCTACTGAGATCTTGCCGCACTTGCTATTGAAGCATCCAATCTGGACCATATTCTCAAAGAGGTTTCTTAATCCGACACCTACAACATGAGCTGTGCTGAGGACCAATGTAGTTGAAGGCTGAAAGAGCTGCTTGAGTTGTGAGACAGTATGTCGATCGTGTGAAGTGCAAATGTAATCGTGTCAAGCACCATCAGCCCACTACGTAGCGTTGTGTGACAGCACGTACTTTTCGACAGTACTCTGTGTCCATAGCTGTTTTCATAGCTAGGCTGCTTCCAGCACAAAGCATCCACCATACGAAGGTGGCTGTTCCGCGATTTTGATTACCTGACCCTTCGACATCACTTAATGTACGAATACTGGCAAGAATTCTCGCTACATTCGAAGTTGTTCCCTCCACTTTCAACCTACTTGGTTGCTTCATTTGCCACGCAAACACTTCCTGAGGACGCTACATGTAATAAATCGCAGCTTACCGGTTTAATGACATGATGCTGCTCAGTTTAAGTCTGCTAGAGGCTCACGGTTGCATGGTGTAATGTTTAGCTCTCTGGACTTTGAATCCAGCCATCCGAGTTCGAGTCTCGGTGGAACCTGATTCTGTGTTTTGCAATTGTTTCTAGAAACGTGTACGAGCTGGCAGTTGGATTTGTATATGCAAAATTTTAGCTATGATCATGTAATGCAAATTGTTAATAGCAGTCCACACGTGAATGGGGATCGCTCCAAATGCTTATGCTTTTGCTACTAGGATTAATAACGGAACGTAAGGGGTTCAACTGCGAGAAGACGACCTCAGCTGCTTCTCCCAGATTCTCTCCGTTTTGGGTGCTGCATGCGCATGCATTTAACAAACGTGCATGCGAGGTAATAGTTCCTGGGAAACGAATAGAAACGTTGTACGTGTCAGTCTTTAGGTATAGATATAAGTAATCGAAGACGGCTTAATCCTGCTTCGTAGATTGCTTTCCACAAGACGCACTTGCCAGTATCATTGGCCGGTTGCCCGACATGCAGTTTGCCCCGTTGCATGGCTTACTTTCAGAGACTCGCTAGTTTATCGTAGTGCTTGGTTGTCGCGAAAGTGAAAAGTAGGGCATGTCCGGCATTTGAACCCGGGACCTCCTGCACCCAAAGCAGGAATCATACCCCTAGACCAACAGGCCGCAAAAGTACGCAGCTGTGCACCCCGCCACCTACTGAGATCTTGCCGCACTTGCTATTGAAGCATCCAATCTGGACCATATTCTCAAAGAGGTTTCTTAATCCGACACCTACAACATGAGCTGTGCTGAGGACCAATGTAGTTGAAGGCTGAAAGAGCTGCTTGAGTTGTGTGACAGTATGTCGATCGTGTGAAGTGCAAATGTTATCGTGTCACGCACCATCCGCCCACTACGTAGCGTTGTGTGACAGCAAGCACTTTTCGACAGTACTCTGTGTCCATAGCTGTTTTCATAGCTAGGCTGCTTCCAGCACAAAGCATCCACCATACGAAAGTGGCTGTTCCGCGATTTTGATTACCTGACCCTTCGACATCACTTCATGTACGAATACTGGCAAGAATTCTCGCTACATTCGAAGTTTCTCCCTCCACTTTCAGCCTACTTGGTTGCTTCATTTGCCACGCAAACACTTCCTGAGGACGCTACATGTAAAAAATGCAGCTTACCGGTTTAATGACATGATGCTGCTCAATTTAAGTCCACTAGAGTCACGCCTTTCCATGGTGTAATGGTTAGCAATAAGGACTTTGAATCCAGCGATCCGAGTTCGAGTCTCGGTGGAACCTGATTCAGTGTTTTGCGATCGTTTCTAGAAACGTGTACGAGCTGGCAGTTGGATTTGTATATGCAAAATTTTAGCTACGATCATGTAATGCAAATTGTTAATAGCAGTCCACACGTGAATGGGGAACGCTCCAAATGCTTATGCTTTTGCTACTAGGATTAATAACGGAACGTAAGGGGTTCAACCGCGAGAAGACGACCTCAGCTGCTTCTCCCAGCATCTCTCCGTTTTGGGTGCTGCATGCGCGTGCATTTAACAAACGTGCATGCGAGGTAATAGTTCCTGGGAAACGAATAGAATCGTTGTACGTGTCAGTCTTTAGGTATAGATATAAGTAATCGAAGACGGCTTAATCCTGCTTCGTAGATTGCTTTCCACAAGACGCACTTGCCAGTATCATTGGCCGGTGGCCCGACATGCAGTTTGCCCCGTTGCATGGCTTACTTTCAGAGACTCGCTAGTTTATCGTAGTGCTTGGTTGTCGCGAAAGTGAAAAGTAGGGCCTGTCCGGCATTTGAACCCGGGACCTCCTGCACCCAAAGCAGGAATCATACCCCTAGACCAACAGGCCGCAAAAGTAAGCAGCTGTGCACCCCGCCACCTACTGAGATCTTGCCGCACTTGCTATTGAAGCATCCAGTCTGGACCATATTCTCAAAGAGGTTTCTTAATCCGACACCTACAACATGAGCTGTGCTGAGGACCAATGTAGTTGAAGGCTGAAAGAGCTGCTTGAGTTGTGAGACAGTATGTCGATCGTGTGAAGTGCAAATGTAATCGTGTCAAGCACCATCAGCCCACTACGTAGCGTTGTGTGACAGCACGTACTTTTCGACAGTACTCTGTGTCCATAGCTGTTTTCATAGCTAGGCTGCTTCCAGCACAAAGCATCCACCATACGAAGGTGGCTGTTCCGCGATTTTGATTACCTGACCCTTCGACATCACTTAATGTACGAATACTGGCAAGAATTCTCGCTACATTCGAAGTTGTTCCCTCCACTTTCAACCTACTTGGTTGCTTCATTTGCCACGCAAACACTTCCTGAGGACGCTACATGTAATAAATAGTAGCTTACCGGATTAATGACATGAGGCTGCTCAAATTAAATCAGATAGAGGCACCCTGTTCCATGGTGTAATGGTTAGCACTCTGGACTTTGAATCCAGCGATCCGAGTTCGTGTCTCGGTGGAACCTGACTCTGAGTTCTTCGATCGTTTCTAGAAATGTGTACGAGCTGGTAGTTGGAATTGTATATGCAGAATTTTAGCTAGGGTCATGTAATGCAAGTTGTTAATAGGAGACCACACATGAAAGAAGAACGCTCCAAATGCTTATGCTTTTGCTACTAGGATTAATAACGGAACGTAAGGGGTTCAACTGCGAGAAGACGACCTCAGCTGCTTCTCCCAGCATCTCTTCGTTTTGGGTGCTGCATGCGCATGCATTTAACAAACGTGCATGCGATGTACTAGTTCCTGGGAAACGAATAGAATCGTTGTACGTGTCAGTCTTTAGGTATAGATATAAGTAATCGAAGACGGCTTAATCCTGCTTCGTAGATTGCTTTCCACAAGACGCACTTGCCAGTATCGTTGGCCGGTGTCCCGACATGTTGTTTGTACTGTTGCATGGCTTCCTTTCAGAGACTCGCCAGTTTATCGTAGTGTTTGTTTGCGCGAAAGTGAAAAGTAGGGGCTGTCCGCGATTTGAACCCGGGACCTCCTGCACCCGAAGAAGGAATCGCACCCCTAGACCAACAGGCCGCACAAGTAAGCAGGTGTGCACCCCGCCACCTACTGAGATCTTGCCGCACATGCTATTGCAGCATCCAATCTGGACCATATTCTCAAAGAGGTTTCTTAATCCGACAACTACAACATGAGCTGTGCTGAGGACCAGTGTAGTTGAAACCTGAAAGAGCTGCTTGAGTTGTGTGACAGTATGTCGATCGTGTGAAGCGCAAATGTTATCGTGTCACGCACCATCCGCCCACTACGTAGCGTTGTGTGACAGCAAGCACTTTTCGACAGTACTCTGTGTCCAATGCTGTTTTCATAGGTAGCCTGCTTGCAGCACAAAGCATCCACCATACGAAAGTGCCTGTTCCGCGATTTTGATTACCTGACCCTGTGACATCACTTCATGTACGAATACTGGCAAGAATTCTCGCTACAATCGAAGTTACTCTCTCCACTTTCAGCCTACTTGGTTGCTTCATTTGCCATGCAAACACTTCCTGAGGACGCTACATGTAATAAATCGGAGCTTAGCGGTTTAATGACACGATGCGGCTCAGTTTTAGTCCGCTAGAGGCGGATTGTTAATAGCAGTCCACACCTGAATGGTCAACGCTCCGAATGCTTATGCTTTTGCTACTAGGATTAATAACGGAACGTAAGGGGTTCAACTGCGAGAAGACGACCTCAGCTGCTTCTCGCAGCATCTCTCCGTTTTGGGGGCTGCATGCGCATGCATTTAACAAACGTGCATGCGATGTACTAGTTCCTGGGAAACGAATAGAATCGTTGTACGTGTCAGTCTTTAGGTATAGATATAAGTAATCGAAGACGGCTTAATCCTGCTTCGTAGATTGCTTTCCACAAGACGCACTTGCCAGAATCATTGGCCGGTGGCCCGACATGCAGTTTGTCCTGTTGCATGGCTTACTTTCAGAGACTCGCTAGTTTATCGTAGTGCTTGGTTGTGGCGAAAGTGAAAAGTGTTAACAGCAGTCCACACGTTAAATGGGAACGCTCCAAATGCTTATGCTTTTCCTACTAGGATTAATAACGGAACGTAAGTGGTTCAACTGCGAGAAGACGACCTCAGCTGCTTCTCCCAGCATCTCTGCGTTTTGGGTGCTGCATGCACATGCATTTAACAAACGTGCATGCGATGTACTAGTTCCTGGGAAACGAATAGAATCGTTGTACATGTCAGTCTTTAGGTATAGATATAAGTAATCGAAGATGGCTTAATCCTGCTTCGTAGATTGCTTTCCACAAGACGCACTTGCCAGTATCATTGGCCGGTGGCCCTTCATGCAGTTTGTCCTGTTGCATGGCTAACTTTGAGAGACTCTCCTGTTTATCGTAGTGCTTGGTTGTCGCGAAAGGAGGGCCTGTCCGGGATTTGAACCCGGGACCTCCTGCACCCAAAGCAGGAAACATACCCCTAGACCAACAGGCCTCTCAAGTAAGCAGGTGTGCACCCCGCCACCTACTGAGATCTTGCCGCACTTGCTACTGAAGCATCCAATCTGGACCATATTCTCAAAGAGGTTTCTTAATCCGACACCTACAACATGAGCTGTGCTGAGGACCAGTGTAGTTGAAGGCTGAAAGAGCTGCTTTAGTTGTGTGACAGTATGTCGATCGTGTGAAGTGCAAATGTTATCGTGTCACGCACCATCCGCCCACTACGTAGCGTAGTGTGACAGCACGCACTTTTCGACAGTACTCTGTGTCCAATGCTGTTTTCATAGCTAGCCTGCTTGCAGCACAAAGCATCCACCATACGAAAGTGCCTGTTCCGCGATTTTGATTACCTGACCCTGTGACATCACTTCATGTGCGAATACTGGCAAGAATTCTCGCTACAATCGAAGTTACTCTCTCCACTTTCAGCCTACTTGGTTGCTTCATTTGCCATGCAAACACTTCCTGAGGATGCTACATGTAATAAATCGCAGCTTAGCGGTTTAATGACACGATGCGGCTCAGTTTTAGTCCGCTAGAGGCGGATTGTTAATAGCAGTCCACACCTGAATGGTCAACGCTCCGAATGCTTATGCTTTTGCTACTAGTATTAATAACGGAACGTAAGGGGTTCAACTGCGAGAAGACGACCTCAGCTGCTTCTCCCAGCATCTCTCCGTTTTGGGTGCTGCATGCGCATGCATTTAACAAACGTGCATGCGATGTACTAGTTCCTGGGAAACGAATAGAATCGTTGTACGTGTCAGTCTTTAGGTATAGATATAAGTAATCGAAGACGGCTTAATCCTGCTTCGTAGATTGCTTTCCACAAGACGCACTTGCCAGAATCATTGGCCGGTGGCCCGACATGCAGTTTGTCCTGTTGCATGGCTTACTTTCAGAGACTCGCTAGTTTATCGTAGTGCTTGGTTGTGGCGAAAGTGAAAAGTGTTAACAGCAGTCCACACGTTAAATGGGAACGCTCCAAATGCTTATGCTTTTCCTACTAGGATTAATAACGGAACGTAAGGGGTTCAACTGCGAGAAGACGACCTCAGCTGCTTCTCCCAGCATCTCTGCGTTTTGGGTGCTGCATGCACATGCATTTAACAAACGTGCTTGCGATGTACTAGTTCCTGGGAAACGAATAGAATCGTTGTACATGTCAGTCTTTAGGTATAGATATAAGTAATCGAAGACGGCTTAATCCTGCTTCGTAGATTGCTTTCCACAAGACGCACTTGCCAGTATCATTGGCCTGTGGCCCGACATGCAGTTTGTCCTGTTGCATGGCTTACTTTCAGAGACTTGCTAGTTTATCGTAGTGCTTGGTTGTCGCGAAAGTGATAAGTAGGGCCTGTTCGGATAATTGGGGAATTTTGGTCCTAGGTCAACTGTAGTTACTCCTGGAAGTGTCACCCATGCTTCTGGACTTATTCAGCAACATCTGAGGAAATCCACCCAAAGAATTGCAGCGGAGATGGGTTTGAATCATTCAAGAAAGTGTACAATATTGAGAAATGTGTTGATATTCTAAATCAAAGCATGCAGGTCTAACCCAAACCCAATGTGTGATGAAACACTTATTTTGCAAATGAGGTTCTCAAAATGATTGTATTGAAACAATTGATATTGGCTGTATCTGGTTCATAGATAAGCACACTTCCACCTGAATGAGTTAGTGAATAAACAAATCTGGAAATTTGGAATTTCAAAGATCCCCATTTGTGTGAAGCAAACCACTGTATTCTCCCAAAGTTACCATTTAGGTTGTGTTACACAGCAGAGCCAGTATCGACCTCTTTTATATGTGATAATCAATAACTAGTGATTGTTACAGTGCAAATGTGGAATAATTTGTCAACACACAGTGAGTGTTAGAAAATTGAGCAAGTACTGCATAGTTCATGCAAGCTGGGGTCTGTAATCTATCCCTCCCACACTTCAATTGTTGACTGTCACTGTCTTTATGCTTAACTCCTTTAATAAGTTTCAAGAAGAGCAAGATTTACAATAAACTTTTTACTTATCTTCTTTTCTTATAGTTGGCTCCAGTCATTAATGTTTAGGGGCTGATTCTCGAAGCTGAAATTTTTGACATTATAGTTTCTCATGGTTCCAGCTGACATAATTGATTTTGAAGTAAGCTGTTCAGATTTTTATTCTCTCACATTTTTCTATATCACACTATCTTTTGAATTTTCACATTAACAAAGCCAAAATTACATTGTTATTTCAAAACACAAAAACACATCTGATCACATCAGAGACATGCCCACCACGATTTCACTCTGCAGTACTAACAGCATTCCATGGAGCTTACAAACTCTCTTGACAATTGAATTTCTATTAATTTACAAATGAAGCCAGAAATAAACATAAGAAACAGTACTAAAGTGCATAATTAATAATAGCAATTTTAAGAAAAAAAAGTTCATACAAAGCTAGTACATATAGATTGTAACAACAAAAATAAAGTAATTTCTCTTCATAAATTTCAGCCTGAAATGTAACACAGCATGTATAAAATTCATTGAAATTCTTTTAGAAAAATAGCTGAGATAATACTAACCAGTGTAAAAATTCGAAAATATTTTTCGTATTGGATACTTCTGTTGAGAAAAAGTAATGCTTAAGGAGGATGTCCCTTTACAGGACTGACAACATTGCTCCAAACAGGTGTTTCACTTTTTGGGGGAATACCTTGGGAATAGAATCACTGGGTTGGATTAACTGAAATTAATTGGCACAGGCATGGATTGGCCTCCCATATTCAACCTAACTGACTCCTTTGGATTGCCGATGTGAAGTATATTAAAACATACTGTCTACTGGAACTTTCCCACAATAGTAGATGAGCTTGAATCATTGATCTGTGTGGCAGTTGAATCCATTTCTGTTGAGACATTATAATTGCATTGTGCATTTGTGACACCTCTCCTCTGTGATCTGATTGCAAAGACTACTTGCAGAGTATGAGTTTGCTGTTGCATGCTGATATGAGCTGTACCTTATGCAGTGGCATCTGTTAGCCACTTTTGTACCTCCTATTTTAAAAATTATGCAGAAAATTCTTGCAGCTTTCATAATAAACATGCCATTTGTTGCTTTCTTTTATTGGAGTTTGTTTTTATCTTATTTAATTTTGAAATTACAGAGTCCTTTACTGGACACCCCGTGCAGTCTCCATGTGCTAGAATTTATTGACAATAAGCTGGATGTAAAATATTGTTGCATTATTTTCCTAATTCTATCAGCTGTCTTGCCACCATTTATGATCACACTCACTAAGCACTTTAAAGTTTTGACCACTTACAATATTTTTCCACCCAATTTTATCTTTCCTCTGCCTTCCTCTTGCCATCACTACTATTTTGCTCTTCCCTATGCATACTCTCATCCTAAATATTTCTACCTCACATTTCCATACAGCTACTTGCTTTTGCACTTCCATTTAATCCTCATCCCCATATCATTATCTCATCTTCAAACAACATGGATTTATTTGCATCTCCTCCTAATTTCTGCTTAATATTCTTATGAATTTTGTCCAAGACCATGACGAATATCATAGAGGATGGCACACTTCCCTGTTGTTGAGCCATTTCAATTTTAAATAATTGTGTTTCATATACACTGTTCTTTAGAGCACTGACACAATTTTTGTGCATAGCCTTTACCATCGGCACTTCCACTTTACTATTTTGTGTATCTCTTAAGGTTGCACATACTGTATATCTAGGCACACTGCCACAGGCCTTCTTAATACACTCCTGGAAATGGAAAAAAGAACACATTGACACCGGTGTGTCAGACCCACCATACTTGTTCTGGACACTGCGAGAGGGCTGTACAAGCAATGATCACACGCACGGCACAGCGTACACACCAGGAACCGCGGTGTTGGCCGTCGAATGGCGCTAGCTGCACAAGCATTTGTGCACCGCCGCCGTCAGTGTCAGCCAGTTTGCCGTGGCATACGGAGCTCCATCTCAGTCTTTAACACTGGTAGCATGCCGCGACAGCGTGGACGTGAACCGTATGTGCAGTTGACGGACTTTGAGCGAGGGTGTATAGTGGGCATGCGGGAGGCCAGGTGGACGTACCGCCGAATTGCTCAACACGTGGGGCGTGAGGTCTCCACAGTACATCGATGTTGTCGCCAGTGGTCGGCGGAAGGTGCACGTGCTCGTCGACCTGGGACCAGACTGCAGTGATGCACGGATGCACGCCAAGACCGTAGGATCCTACGCAGTTCTGTAGGAGACCACACCGCCACTTCCCAGCAAATTAGGGACACTGTTGCTCCTGGGGTATTGGCGAGGACCATTCGCAACCGTCTCCATGAAGCTGGGCTACGGTCCCACACACCGTTAGGCCGTCTTCCGCTCACGCCCCAACATCGTGCAGCCCGCCTCCAGTGGTGTCGCGACAGGCGTGAATGGAGGGACGAATGGATACGTGTCGTCTTCAGCGATGAGAGTCGCTTCTGCCTTGGTGCCAATGATGGTCGTATGCGTGTTTGGCGCCGTGCAGGTGAGCGCCACAATCAGGACTGCATACGACCGAGGCACACAGGGCCAACACCCGGCATCATGGTGTGGGGAGCGATCTCCTACACTGGCCGTACACCTCTGGTGATCATCGAGGGGACACTGAATAGTGCACGGTACATCCAAATCGTCATCGAACCCATCGTTCTACCATCCCTAGACCGGCAAGGGAACTTGCTGTTCCAACAGGACAATGCACGTCTGCATGTATCCTGTGCCACCCAACGTGCTCTAGAAGGTGTAAGTCAACTACCCTGGCCAGCAAGATCTCCGGATCTGTCCCCCATTGAGCATGTTTGGGACTGGATGAAACGTCGTCTCACGCGGTTTGCACGTCCAGCACAAACGCTGGTCCAACTGAGGCTCCAGGTGGAAATGGCATGGCAAGCCGTTCCACAGGACTACATCCAGCATCTCTACGATCGTCTCCATGGGAGAATAGCAGCCTGCATTGCTGCGAAAGGTGGATATACACTGTACTAGTGCCAACATTGTGCATGCTCTGTTGCCAGTGTCTATGTGCCTGTGGTTCTGTCAGTGTGATCATGTGAAGTATCTGACCCCAGGAATGTGTCAATAAAGTTTCCCCTTCCTGGGACAATGAATTCACAGTGTTCTTATTTCAATTTCCAGGAGTGTATAAATAAATATTATCACCATTTCAAGGCAGACATTCAACCTGTCCCAGAAAAAATGATGTTTTACCTACTCCTGTGCAAGAATGCTCTCGAAAGTTAATTCCAAGAGGCTGTAGTCTCAGTATATACAAGGCTTCGACCCCACTGCAGCAGATAAGTTAAAAGAATATATCTCCCACTATGAAGACAACCCATTTGGCAAGGACACTACTAAAAATGGCCGACAACTAATTCAGTCTATGGGTGAAATAAAGAGAGAATGCTGGGTTAAGCTGATGGTAGAACTGGACATGGCAAAAAAAAAAGCAGAGAGGCCTAGAAGTTAATAAGATCTCTGAACAATGACCCCATGAAAGACTCCTTGCACTCCAATATTACACATAACCAGATTGCTCATCTACTCTTGATAAATGGCAAAACAAATAAAACAAGAAGACCATCTAAGCTTCAAAGAAATGTCAAACAAGAAACATCTAACCTGTACATCCCATTCACTATCAAAGAATTGGAAGACACTATAAAAAAGAGTAAGACAGGCAAGACAGCCGGACTAGATGATATGTGTATGGAGCAGATTCATCACTTTGGAAACCTTACCAAGCAATGGATTCTACAGCTATTCAATAACTGCCTGGGATGATGCCAAATCCCTAAAATCTGGAGGAAGACTAAAGTTTTTGCTATTCTGAAATGTGGAAAGCAGCCAACAGACCCAAAGAGCTTCAGGCCAATGTCACTTCTGTGCCATCTTTATAAGGTTTTCGAAAGACTGTTATTGAACTGCGTAACACTACATGTCGAACCTCTTCTTATCCCAGAGCAAGCTGGATTTAGGCCAGGAGAGAACTGCTGCACACAGACCCTTAACCTGATACACCACATAGAAGATGATTGATGACTAAATGAAACCCTCAGTTGCCGACAGGTGTTGGTGATGTACCTCGATGTGGACAGCCAAAAAGGGAATCGCCAAAGCGTGCACGAGTAATGAGTGGATGGGCAAATGTCTATAAAGTACATTACATGTGTAGAATTGTGGACAGTTGGGAATGTGAGTCTCACAGGAAGAATGCAAGGCATAAGTCCCAGTCGCGCTACTCATCTGTGTCCTTGGTGGCTCAGATGGATAGAGCATCTGCCATGTGAGCAGGAGATCCCAGGTTTGAGTCCCGGTCGGGGCACACATTTTCAGCTGTCCATATCGAGGTATATCAACAACTCCTCTCGGCAGTTGAGGGTTTCAGTTAGCCATAATTTATTCCAAGGAAAAGCTGCACGGTCATCAACAGTTTCTGTTCTTTTGAGAACAGTTACTGTCTTCATATACATAGAAGATGGTTTTCAGCTCAGAAATAACACTGGAGTGGCCTTTGTTGATCTCTCTTCAGCCTATGACACTGTACGGCTGTGTGGCTTCGGGATTACGCAAATTGTTACCACCGTGTTGCAGAATCAATGTTTCTTTGTAAAATTTCAAGGAGGCAGAGCAGATGGAGAATATAAAAGCATGGGCTCCCACAAGGCAGTGTATTAGCACCGATGCTGTTTAATATCTACACTAATGACCAACCACTTCCTCTCCACACAAGAAGCTTCCTATATGCAGACAACCTGGCATTGGCAACTCAGGGTAAGAATTTTGAGACAGTAGAAGAAAATCTCACTGCTGCTCTGAATATTCTCTCAGAATAGTATGAGGAAAATCATCTCAAGCCAAACCCATCAAAACCTAAAACATGTGCTTTTCGTCTGAAGAACAGAGAAGCTTCTTGACAGCTGCATGTGAACTGGAATGGAAGCGAGTTGGAACACTGCAGTGCTCCAGTTTTCCTCGGTGTTAACCTGGACTGCTCCCTGACCTTCAAGGCAGACTGCACCAACCTTAAAGCCAAGGTTTCATCACAAAATTGCCTACTGCTCAAGGTGACTGGTTCTGGATGGAGTGCCCACCCCCAGATAGTAATAACAACTGCCCTGGCAGTCTGCTACTCTGCTGCCGAATACGCCGCTCCAATCTGGTACAATTCTGCACATGCAAAAAAAGTGGACACCACCCTGAATGAAACCTGCAGGCAGATCACAGGCTGTTTACTGCCAACGCCAATACAGAGAGTTGTATATACTTGCGGGTAGAGGCCCACCTGGCATTAGATGAGAGATAGCTGCTAGCAATGAGAGGCAAATGGTCTGCAATAACCAGGCCCACCCCTTGCACAAACATCAGCCACCACCACCTCAACTGAAGTCCAGGGAGAACTTTCTACAGTCTTCTGTCCCAATTGACAGAGATCAAAGTATAGCCAGGGTTGAACTGTGGAGAAAAAGACATCCTGTCCATCCAGAGTGAGATGTAATTGAAGAAACTCTGGTTGTATTCATTTTATTACATATATATATATGTCTTTGAACTATTCCTGTGTACAAAAATGTATATTTTTAAATCAGCACAGTCTGTGTCCTGGAACTTCAGACACAAATAAATAATAAATATGATTTCTTTTCCAAATTCACATATTTTCTCAATCAGATGTGTTACTATTCTAAGACTGCTGTTCCCTAAGTCCAAATAAAGTTTTTATTAGGTAAACTGTTATTGATGTATTGGTATGCTTACATTCTTCAGCAAGACAATCTGCTGTATAAATGCTTAATTGGATGGAAAGGGAGACAGTATCAGAGATCTCTTTACTTCCTCTCTTGTTTTGCCATCTGCCTCCTGTACTGGTTGTTATCTTTCTCGTTTTTTAGATAACTGAAAAACTGTTTGTAGAATCTTAGGCGGTACATTGTGGTAAGACCACTCTCACCACATGTTTTTGAATGGGGATAATACGACCAGTTCCAGCACAATTTCAGCAAGAATTATTTTTTAGTAGCTCCTGAAAGATTACACAGTGCAGATAATGTTTGCCTAGGGGTTTTTTGAAGTTTGATCTGAAAAATAATAATTTCAACAAGCATGGCCTGGGTTTCCTTCTGTTTGAAATAAACTCCACCAGATCTGAATTACTTTCAGCTAAAAATTATATTTATTCATACTTTTTGTTAGCAACTACACCATTTTCACTGTTAACATTGATAATCTAATTCCATTATACTACACTTGTCACATAAGCTTGTCTGTCTCCCTCCAGTACTGACAAAGAAGTGGTGAGCAAGCCAAAATGTGCCCAGAAGTTGCAGACATTCCCACTTTACTGTTGGCATCATACTTTTCACTTCAGATAAACTTTATCTTAAATTGTCAATTACATTACACTCCTTAAATTCATTTCTTTTTCATTTTTGCCTAATTACCATTAACATGCATGAGTATAGTCTGCATTTCCATAAAATAGAAAGGTTGGCCCTCAGTCTTAAGTAATATAGTACCAGGTCTAATTTTGTGCTTAGTTTTGTGTATGTAATTAATTTCCTAATTTATTTTGACCATTCCTAGTTAATATCTTCTGCTATAGGGTGAAATCAGAAAATGTTTCGTGACTTAGATTCTATTGTTGACTTAAAAACAAATATAAATTCTGTGCTAATTATAAACATTTGGAAGAAGAACTACTACGATTCTTAAATGTTTATTTGACTCTATTCGAAAACATATTAACAAAATCAACCCTTAATTAATTCCAAAATAATTACTGTCAAAAGTATTGTTTGTATAATTATATCTGTTAATTTCATTATTTAAACAAATAGTTCAGCCTAAACTTTGTGACTGGAGGAACTGTTAAAAAGAAGGAATTTTTCGATGTATTCAGTTAATTGAATGAGTTATGTTTTAATTGTAATTTCTGTATCTTAAACATTGAACAATGTATAGTTGCAGTGACTATATTGTGAGGATATATAAAGGACCAATTTTTGCTCCTGAGACAGTCAGCCCATGGCTGATTTTCAGACGGGAATTTTGTATTAGTTAAGTTAACAACACTGCATCAACTTAACAGTGGAATATATGTAACACAAATAGGCTGTGTTTGAACAATTAATGACAGTGTCTGTTCAGTTTATTTCAGAAATAACGTCACAAACACTGTATTATTCTGCAAGAACTGTGAGCTGTGTGGTTAGGTTTTTACTGCTGATAGATGCTCAACAGCAAACTATTGTAGCAGTATGCTGATGTTTTCCTGCAACCTATTAACGAGGCTTATGAACATTTACCAATAGTGAACTGGCCATAAAATTGTGTAGCATTGGGGGATTGTGAGCAGTGAAAGGAAAGAAAAAGAACTGAGAAATGCAATTGTGCAACTATTGGCTACATCATTTACAGTAGTCAGTGTTAAACTCCCCCCCCCCCCCCCCCCCCCATTTTTCAGCCAGTACAACAATGCAGTATGAGGATTATCAATGAAGAAATAAAGCAGTTGAATGTCACCCTGTGGTGCCCTTTTGGGTGAGAATATTGTATTTGGAAACAATAAACAAGGGCTCACAAATTTTAAACAGTGAACTGAAGAACGGTTTACAGTAGAGTACAGTGATTTTAACAAAGTAAGGGTGTGATACTATGGCTTCGGAATTTTGTCGAGGACAGTTAACAGACAATATTACGGGAGTGTGAAATTCAAGTATTTTGAAATATCAGAATTGATGTAGCTGCCATTAAACAGGGAGGTTCAACAGCCAATCAGTGCATAGGTTTCGTGGCCACAGTAACAGAGTATGACAGCAGACAATCAGCAAGTGGGTTCTAAACAAGTGGCCATTGAGTACAGGAGCAGCCAATCAGCATGCAGGTTGACACTGGATTTGACTGGGATAAACAACAAACCTCATTGAAAGAATTACAACTTGCACCAGTCTTGCAGATGATGAATCGAGATGACAACTGCAGCAGCAATAAGAGACAAGTGAATAAAAATAAGGTAATTGATAGCAAAAGCTGTTTTATATTAAGTGATGCATAATGAGTGGCCTTAACAAACAAGACAGTGTGATGGGGGAGAATGGACAACAGGGGAGTGATGTGATTGATAAAAAAGCTGTACAGGTTAAGTTTGTAAATCAATAGAAAGACTAAATGGGGACTGACTTGGTAGGTGATAGTGGCTATAAATCAGATATGAATGTAACGTTGAATGATGGGGATGAAGGTCATATTGTAGATGAGATGATAATAGCGTCATCTACATTGTGTAGTGATGTGAGTGAAATGAACAGAAACAGTACTAATGTGGGTGAAATCATTAAGGCTAAGGAGGAAGAATCTGGTAGCAAATGTCAGCAAAGGCAACAGTTTATGGCAGATGGAAAATTGGAAGTGATGTTAAGGCAAATTATGAGTAGTTTGACTAGTATGAGTATGAAAGAAGACATGACAGGGTGGAAAATAGCAGGAAAGAAGACATTAGTAGGATGGAGATAAGATGATAGAAGACAGTAGTAGTATTGAAACTGACATGGCTAGCTTAAAGGATGAACTGAAGACAGAAATTAAAAATGAAATTAAGTAAGTCAGCTCTAATCTTTCGGAATCAAATAAGAAGGTTGAGGCAGTAGAGAAAGATTGTGATGAAAAGATAAAGAAAGTAGTGCAGATTACTAATGAGAAATTAACATTAATGAATACTGTAATAAATGTGTAGAAAGAAACTTAGTGATTACTACAGTAGGAGGGTGGAGGCTTCCAAGAGATATTGTAAAGATGAAGTCAAAGAAGCCAGGAAAGTTCATGCTGAAAATAGGGTTAATCTTAAGAACCAAATCGATCAGATTAAAAATGATTTAGCAACAGAGGTAGAAACCATGTGTGCAGTAGTGGTAGTGGAAAAGCTGGTAAAAGTAAATAAAAATGTATATTCAAAATTGGTTGAAATGGAGAAAAAGGTGGAAGTGTTACAAAATCTAAAGCATGGAGAAAGTGGCAGTGGGTCTGATTCTGACAGTAGTTGTAATGACAGCAATGACGAATCCAGTAGTGATGAGGATGAGGTACTTGAATTTATTGTCAATAATGATGGCAATGTGTTAAGTAAAGAAAGAATACAGGAGGACAATATCAGGCCTGATGAAGAGCTAGTGCTTAATGAGAGAGGCAATGAGGAAGAGGACCATGCTATCTGTCATTTGACTGTGTCTGATAGTTGTTTTGGCATGCAAGTTGACAGTTTTTCCAGGAAAAGGATTAATGAGGATTTGTTGTATGAAGATCATTCAGCAAGTAATAAGGAAGTGTGGCACCCTATAATAACAGCAGGTGTACAAGGTACACACGTTAGGTGTTTACTGAACAGTGGTAGTGATTTGAAGGACATTTCAGAGGTTTTTTTTAATTTATTAAGAATACAGAGAGTGCAGTAGTGATGAATGTTGCTGGAATAAAAACTATTGATGCTACTGGTAAGTTACCAAAGAGTATAAAACAAGAGATACTATTAACAGTGGAATTGCCAAGACAGCTATTGGAGTGCAATTTCTTGGTGATTGAAAATCTCAACATTGATGTAATATTTGGGACTTAATTTCTTGTGCAAGTAGCAAGTAGAGGGTCCAACACTCTGTGTTGGATTCAGTTATGTGTCATTTTTTGTTTCCTGAAGCAGTCAAATTCTTCTCCCACCCTATCTGTAGTTTATAAGTGAAACAGAAACGTTCCATCTTCAACATTCATGTGATTTTGTACAGTAGGATACTTTAGCATAGGAATATTTTAGAAGGGTTTCTCCATAGTTATCTGTAAATATTATGTTGTGTAAGTGATAAGTAATGGAATCATAGGAGGATGGAAGAAAAGGCAATATAAAAAAACAGTAGTGGTTTTTGGAAAAAATCTATAAAATATTGTGTTTATTCTGGTTTTATGAAATATGATGGAAGTAAATTGGTGTCATGGTTAAAGAATTTCTGTCAAACAGAGGTAAGGTAAACAGAAAATGAAAGATGTCAACATATGTGGAAGAGAAGGTGCAAATCATTGGAAAACTATAATTAACATCTGAAGTAATCAGCTCATGTGTGCAATTAGTATAATTTTGTGCAGCATCAGAGGCAATATGCAGCAAAAACCTGGTCTTAATATTAATTGTGGCATAGTAGAAGTGTTTGTGTTCAGTGCAGTTGGTATATGGAGATAACTATCTGCCTAAAGAAGTGTGTCTTCTAACATTAAGGAAATAAAACTTTAAACTTAGTTGCCTGGAGTAATGTGTGTGGAATGAATAAACAAGATTTGTATGTATATCACCCTTCAGGCTAGAGTCTCAAGCAGTTTGATGGAATACAGTGAAATAATAGTTTTTCGAAGTGATAATTTTGTCTAGTCAGTAAAGAGAGTTAAGTTTGCCTTAGCATAAGTATCTATTACTGTGAAGTGTTTTTCAGTAGATTCAATTTTGTAGTGGATATGCACAGCAGGTGTTTATTTGTTAGATAATGAAGCAATATTGAAATAATAAAATAATGAATAATGTTAGGGTCTTAATGGTTCGGGAGCCCGTCTCTGCAGTAGGGATATTTTTTGTAAATGCACTCCACTACCTATCGAAGTAAGAAATGTAAGTAAAATAATGGAGCTGATAGACATGATTGAGTTCTGTAAAAGATAACTGTATACAAACAGAAGTGAAATAACTATATCAATGATCTATTTTTGAACTCGGCAATATTGGGTACTGTGTATATTGTGCAGTTCATGACACTGCAGCTATGAATGAGTGCTTAACAGAAAGAGAAATATTTTAGTGAAGTACAAGACGTATAATGCTGCATTATCAGATCTATAGGTTACCTGAAAACTCGTATTTCTGGTCTGAGGAATTATGAGCATAAAGTAGTAATACAGGAACAAGGAAAAGTAATTTTACTGATTAACTGATAATTGTGGTGCTAGAGTGATGTTAATATTCTGACAGGTCAACTATTTGGTAACTTTTATTATTTTTGTGAGGTTTTAATTTTCTGGTTAAATGAGAGTGGCACTCAGAGTTGAACGGAGAAGTATGGCAATGATTTGGTACAACTTCCATCCCCTTAATTTTAATTTGAGTAGTAATCAAGTAATGTGATGGTGACTCTATCCCTTTTTATAATGTAATAATTATTAAATCTATGCCACTGCTCATTTTGAGTTTTTGTTAGAGGTAATGCACATATTGTGGCCATTAAGGTGGTATGAGTCCATAAGTGATGTGATTTTCAAACTAGGACTTGGCAACTTAGTGATTTTGCAAATGGAAAAGCAAATCAAATCTTTCAAGTTTAACCATTTTGAGACAGAGTTACGACCTAGAGTAATGTTTTGTAGTGTAATGTTCATTTGATTTTAAAATAAAAAATCCTAGAAAGTTCAGGTCTTGTGTTAAATCAGTAAGTGTATCGAAACAGCATATCCAGACACTCTGGGATAATGGCATTAGCTGGCCGCGGTGGTCTCGCAGTTCTAGGCGCTCAGTCAGGAACCGTGCGACTGCCACGGTCGCAGGTTCGAATCCTGCCTCGGGCATGGATGTGTGTGATGTCCTTAGGTTAGTTAGGTTTAATTAGTTCTAAGTTCTAGGTGACTGATGACCACAGATGTTAAGTCGCATAGTGCTCAGAGCCATTTGAACCATTTTGATGATGGCATTGAAACAGAGGATGACATGCATAAGCTGAAATACTACAACACCTTTTTCCAAAGCTGTTTCACAGAGGAAGACTGCACTGCAGTTCCTTCTCTAAATCCTCGCACAAACAAAAAAATGGCTGACATAGAAATAAGTGTCCAAGGAATAGAAAAGCAACTGAAATCACTCAACAGAGGAAAGTCCACTGGACCTGATGGGATACCGATTCGATTCTACACAGAGTACGCGAAAGAACTTGTCCCCTTCTAACAGCCGTGTACCGCAAGTCTCTAGAGGAATAGAAGGTTTCAAATGATTGGAAAAGAGCAGAGGTAGTCCCAGTCTTCAAGAAGGGTCATCGAGCAGATGCGCAAAACTGTAGACCTATATCTCTGACGTCAATCTGTTGTAGAATTTTAGAACATGTTTTTTGCTCGCACGTCATGTCATTTCTGGAAACTCAGAATCTACTCTGTAGGAATCAACATGGATTCCGAAAACAGTGATCATGTGAGACCTAGAAAATATTAGATACAGGCTCCCAGGTAGATGCAATTTTCCTTGACTTCCGAAAGGCATTCGATACAGTTCTGCACTGTCGCCAGATAAACAAAGTAAGAGCCTACGGAATATCAGACCAGCTGTGTGGTTCGATTGAAGAGTTTTTACCAAACAGAACACAACATGTTGTTCTCAATGGAGAGACATCTACAGATGTTAAAGTAACCTCTGGCATGCCACAGGGGAGTGTTATGGGACTATTGCTTTTCACAATATATATAAATGACCTAGTAGATAGTGTTGGAAGTTCCATGCGGCTTTTTGTGGATGATGCTGTAGTATACAGAGAAGTTGTAGCATTAGAAAATTGTAGAAAACTGACCCTTCACATAGACAAATGTAATGTATTGCAAATACATAGAAAGAGGTGGCTTACAAAACACTCGTTCAGCCTATACTTGAGTATTGCTCATCAGTGTGGGATCCGTACCAGATCGAGTTGACAGAGGAGATAGAGAAGATCCAAAGAAGCCTTTCGTCACAGGGTTATTTGGTAACCGTCATAGCATTACGGAGATGTTTAGCAAACTCAGGTGGCAGACTCTGCAAGAGAGGCGCTCTGAATCGCGGTGTAGCTTGCTCGCCAGGTTTCTAGAGGGTGCGTTTCAGGATGAGGTATTGAATATACTGCTTCCCCCTACTTATACCTCCCGTGGAGATCACGAATGTAAAATTAGAGAGATTCAAGCGCGCACAGAGGCTTTCAGACAGTCGTTCTTCCCGCGAACCATACGTGACTGGAACAGGAAAGGGAGGTAATGACAGTGGCATGTAAAGTGTCCCCCGCCACACACCGTTGGGTGGTTTGTGGAGTATAAATGTAGATGTAGAAAATTTTTACTAGTCCCCATCTTTCATACTACAGTCAATTTTATTGATAATTATTGTGATGTTATGAGAACTGTGTAATGTATTTATTTATGAAGAAATGACTATTATTTGCCATTAGTGCAAAACAGTTTTTCTTACACTTAGAAGTAAATGCGAATGTACTAAAGTACAGTATTTTGTCTAATTTTCTCATGTACTGTTTCAGAGGAGAACTGCCTCTAATGGACATGATAGCAGTGCATTTCCTTACTAACTGCCACTTGGACTTGTTGAAGGTGTTGATGACTTGCTGAGAAAATGTGTTAAAGCCCATTAAAAGAGTGAAAGTGCTTGTGCAAAATATTAAACATTGAAAAAATGAAATTTTCTGTCTGAATATGAACTGCAAAGTGCAGTTCCATTTAACGTTTTGTGACTCATGATCATTTATTCTTGGAAGCAAGGCAGGACTTGTACAAGGTGATATCTATCATAGAATGTAATCTTTGTTTATCCAAAAAGGATGTCATTTATGATGAGAATGCCTAATTTTATTAAAAGTATAATTTGTGGATATTTTGTGCCATTGTACAATACACTATATGTAAATACTTTGTATGGGGATGATGCCAGTTCATATAAGTAGAAACTTGAAAAACATAGCTACTGTAATTTTTGATAAGGAGATTTCTTATGTAATATTCTTTTGTGTGTAGAATGTTAAACCCACTCTCTGGGATCACTTGTGGTCACTGAATTGCCCAGTTAGCTATTTACAATATCTATCTGGTCAATTCAATGAGGGGGTAATGTGACGAAGCTAGCTGGGATCTCGTTACTTCCTCTCATTTTGCCATCTGCCTCCTTAAATTGATTTTATTTTCATTTCTGCATAATTACCATTAACATACAAGAGTATACTCTGCATTTCCATAAAAGAGAAAGGTTGGCTCACAGTCTTGAGGAATATCATTCCAGGTCTAATTTTGTGCTTAGTTTTGTGTATGTATTTAATTTCCTTTGACTTTCCTCTTTATCTTTACAAATGTTTGCTTGTGTCTGTGTAAATACAGATGGATATGTGTATGTGGGAGTGTATAGCTGTCTTTTTTCCCCCTAAGGTAAGTCTTTCTGCTCCCGGGATTGGAATGACTCCTTACCCTCTCCCTTAAAACCCACATCCTTTCGTCTTTCCCTCTCCTTCCCTCTTTCCTGATGAAGCAACTGTTGGTTGCAAAAGCTTAAATTTTGTGTGTATGTTTGTGTTTGTTTGTATGTCTATCAACATGCCACCACTTTCGTTTGGTAAGTCATATCATCTTTGTTTTTAGATATAATTAATTTCCTAAATTATTTTGACCATTCCTAGTTAATACCTTTTGTTATAGGGTGATATCAGTAACAGTTTCATGACTAAGATTTTGTTGTTGACTTATAAACAAATATAAATTCTGTAGTGATTATAAACATTTGGAAGAAGAACTACTAAGATTTTTAAAAGTTTATTTGGCTCTATTCGAAAACATATCAACAAAGCCAGCCCTTAATTAATTTCAAAATAATTACTAGGTTTTTCAAAAGTATTGTTTGTATAACTATATTTGTTAATTTCATTATTTAAACAAATAATTTGGCCTAAACTTTGTGACAGAAGGAACTGTTAAAAAGAAGGAATTTTTTGATGTATTCAGTTAATTGAATGAGTTATGTTTTAATAATAATTTCTGTAACTTAAACATTGAACAATGTATAGTTGCAGTGTCTATTATTGTGAAAATATATAAAGGATCAATTTTTGTTCCCAAGACACTCAGTCCATGGCTGATTTTCAGATGGGAATTATTTATTGGTTAAATTAACAACCATGCTTCAACTTAACAGTGGAATAAGTGTAACACAAATAGGCCATGTGTTAAAACAATTAATGACAATGTCTGTTCAATTTATTTCAGAAATAATCATTTACCAGTAGTAAACTGGCCATATAATTGTGTAGTATTGGGGGGGGATTGTGAACAGTGAAAGTAAACAACTGTGAAATGCAATTGTGCAACTATTGGCTACATCATTTAGAGTAGTCAGTGTTGGACTTTCTCCCCCACCCCAAGTTTTTCAGCCAGTATAAAAATGCAGTGTGTCGACACTGAGGACTATCAAAGAAAGAAATAAAGCAGGAAAATGTCACAAGTTGTGCAGGAAACCAGTTCTAAAATTGTTCTTGCAGTGAGTAGCAACATTATTTAATACTGGTCTTATTTTATTGAAGTTGTTGTTGCTTTAATCGATGTCTTCTTGTTATGTAGGGCCTGATGTTCAGATCCCACACCATGTTGAATCATACTTAATCACATTTTCAAGGCATTGTGGTGTATTTCCACTTTACACATGGCTAACAATCAACTTAATATCTCAATTTTATGCATTTTGCTACAGAAAGTCTTCCATATTTCTTATAATAAAGTTTCCTCAAAATGACACGGCTGTATTGTTTCAAATAGATTTTCATTTAAAAGCCACAAGTTTGAATAAAACTGATGTACATGATGCACACTTAATTGACATTGTCCAGACCAAACGTCCTACACAGCTCTAAAAGAAAAGAATGCCCTGCATGAAAGTTGAACAAAGACTAACCTATGATGCAAAGCCCAATGATATGTGAGGATATGAACCTCAGCCACTATAGGAATCTCCCTGACGAAGCAGGGAGGAAGATCTTTGACAAACAGTGCAGTGGGGGTGCCTATTGTATGGACGTGTTGGACGTAGTTTGACACTGCTTATATTGGTGACCTTGCATCTACCACAGAACATAAATATGTTGGGCATTAGCAAAAATCTGGTCCAGACTATCGTGCTGCAGCTATGTTGCTGTCCCACACCATTTTGTCCACTGCACCAATTTCCTTGGACAACAGATCAAAGATTGCAGTGCAGGAAGAGCAGTGTTGTCACTACAGGAATCAATGATTAAAACTGAGTGCAACATTCCATAGTGCACTGTTTCAATTACTAACACCAGCCTTAGCCAGAAGAACCAGAAGTACAAGAAGGGCCGAATTCTTATATATGGGGACATTCATGGTCGCGAAATAGCTCAAAACATCGTGAATATCCAAGACGATTTTACAACTGTGGCTCACATTCAACCTGGTGCACCTCTTTCTGCTGTGGTGAAGCCGTGTGTGCAATATAGTGAATCTTTCTCAGCAAATGATTATGTCGTTATCATCGGTGGTACAAATGATGTGGCTAAAAACCAAGCAAATGACGCTATCAGGCACATGAAAATAACACTCGGTAAGTTGACTGGCACGAAAGTAATTGTTGTTAACGTTCCACATAGACATGATCTAATGGACCAATCTATTGTGAACTTGGAAGTGCAAAAGACAAATGTTAGGCTTAATACAAAAGTTTGTGAGTAAATTAATTATTAATGAAATCAGACGAAACAATACACAAAGCAGTGTAAATAAGTGCATTGCTATGGAATGGCACAACCCACCCAAACAGGACCTACCACACAAACAGCTACTGCTGACAAGCCAGGGAAACTTGTAAGCCCTGCTGGACAGCCTGGTAGCTCTAAATCTCCCTGTATGGTCCAGCAGGAGAAACTCAGCCCTAATATCATACAGCGGAACCCTTGTAGTCTTAAAAACAATCAGCCTGGTAGGGTGACACCCCCATCAAGTGTTCAACAATCCAAACTCACATTCAAATTAATTCAGCAGAACTTTCAAAGTCTTAGCAATAAGCACAATGAGTTGGATACCATTGCAGCAATTGATAACCCAGATGTTTTAGTTATAAGTGAACACTGGTACACAGATGAGCTAATTAGTGTATGTAAGCCACTCTCCATGATCTTTTGCTCTGCCTTCAGTAGAAAAGAGAAACGTGGTGGTGGGGTAGCTATCTTTGCTACCAGCAGTAGTAATTATAGTGTAATAGATGTAAGTGCTTTCAGCATTGAGGGAATAATAGAACTAGCAGCAATTAATTATAAGTGGCGGAAAGAGAACTTAATTATTATAGGCCTATATAGACCTCCATCTGGTAGCCTAGATATTTTCTTTGATGTTCTTAACGACCTGCTTGTTAACATTGACAGTAAACACTGCAGTAAAAATGGCTGGGTTAACATAATACTAACTGGAGATATAAACATTGACCTGTTGTCCAATGACTCTATCTCTAAAAAACTAATGCTAATACTAGCACAGTTTAACTTAACATTTCTGATAAATGAGCCCACTAGAGAGGTCAATAGTATCAAATCATGCATTGACAACATTATAACTAACATGTCCCACTTTACATGCAGTGCATCAGTTCTGAAGCTTGCCATTTCTGACCACCACGCAATACAGGTATTGATAGAAGCTGAAAATCCTCATGTCAATAGAAAAGAGAAACAATATGTAACAAAAAGAATCACCAATGATGACAATGTTAAAGATCTCAACAGTTTGCTGAAAAGCTTACAATGGGGTGAAAAAAACAGCATTACTTTCAGTGAATTTGCATCAGATTTTTATTATTGCTTCAGTATTTCATGCCCAGAAATGACCTTTACAGTAAATGACTGCAAAAAGAGACAAAAAAATAACTGGATAAATCATGAAGTAAAAACAGCAAGAGAGAAACTTAGACTTTTCCAATATGCAATGGTAAATAATAACAATAATAATAGACTAAAGGTAGAATTTAAGAACTATCATGATTATTATAAAGATCTGCTGCTAGAAACTAAAAGTAAATATGTAGCCACAATGTTAAGGAACTCTACTAACACTGGACTAGCTGTTTGGAAAGTAATAAATAGCTTTAGGGATTGTAAGGACAGATCTACTAGTGATTTTACTATAAACCATAAAGGGCGTATCATGAAACTTCAATGTCAGATTGCAAATGTTTTTAATGAGTACTTTTCTTCTGTTGGAAAATCTGTCAATGACCATTTTAAGAATCTTCAGTATAGATATAAGGGCATTCCAATCAAACAAAGCATATACTTGGCCCCAACCAATAGCAAGGTAATCCAAACCATAGTAAGGTCATTAAAAAATACAAAATCAGCAGGCTATGATGGATTGTCTATCAGTACACTGAAAAGATGCATAGACAACATATCTGATGCCATGGCCACAGCAGTAAATGATGTAATTGCATCAGGTTGTTTCCCAGATAGTCTAAAGATAGCACAAGTAACCCCAATTTACAAGAAAGGTGATAAATCAAAAATTGAGAACTACCGTCCCATCTCAATCTTACCTGCATTTTCTAAGGTAGTTGAGAAAGTTATTTATACTAGATTAATGACATTCCTGAGTCAACACAATTTAATATTTGAAAATCAGAATGGCTTTATGAAAAACAAGTCAACTTCAGTAGCCGCAGCACAATTAATAGACAAAATAATAACTGCCATAGAGAATAACCTCCCCCCCATGAACCATGGACCTTGCCGTTGGTGGGGAGGCTTGCGTGCCTCAGCGATACAGATGGCCGTACCGTAGGTGCAACCACAACAGGGGGGGGGGGGGGGGGGGGCTATCTGTTCAGAGGCCAGACAAACGTGTGGTTCCTGAAGAGGGGCAGCAGCCTTTTCAGTAGTTGCAGGGGCAACAGTCTGGATGATTGACTGATCTGGCCTTGCAACATTAACCAAAACGGCCTTGCTGTGCTGGTACTGCGAACGGCTGAAAGCAAGGGGAAACTACAGCCGTAATTTTTCCCGAGGACATGCAGCTTTACTGTATGATTAAATGATGATGGCATCCTCTTGGGTAAAATATTCCGGAGGTAAAATAGTCCCCCATTCGGATCTCCGGGCGGGGACTACTCAGGAGGATGTCGTTATCAGGAGAAAGAAAACTGGCGTTCTACGGATCGGAGCGTGGAATGTCAGATCCCTTAATCGGGCAGGTAGGTTAGAAAATTTAAAAAGGGAAATGGATAGGTTAAAGTTAGATATAGTGGGAATTAGTGAAGTTCGGTGGCAGGAGGAACAAGACTTCTGGTCAGGTGACTACAGGGTTATAAACACAAAATCAAATAGGGGTAATGCTGGAGTAGGTTTAATAATGAATAGGAAAATAGGAATGCGGGTAAGCTACTACAAACAGCATAGTGAACGCATTATTGTGGCCAAGATAGATACAAAGCCCACACCTACTACAGTAGTACAAGTTTATATGCCAACTAGCTCTGCAGATGATGAAGAAATTGAAGAAATGTACGATGAAATAAAAGAAATTGTTCAGATAGTGAAGGGAGACGAAAATTTAATAGTAATGGGTGACTGGAATTAGGCAGTAGGAAAAGGGAGAGAAGGAAACATAGTAGGTGAATATGGATTGGGGCTAAGAAATGAAAGAGGAAGCCGCCTAGTTGAATTTTGCACAGAGCACAACTTAATCATAGCTAACACTTGGTTTAAGAATCATGAAAGAAGGTTGTATACGTGGAAGAACCCTGGAGATACTAAAAGGTATCAAATAGATTATATAATGGTAAGACAGAGATTTAGGAACCAGGTTTTAAGTTGTAAGACATTTCCAGGGGCAGATGTGGACTCGGACCACAATCTATTGGTTATGACCTGTAGATTAAAACTGAAGAAACTGCAAAAATGTGGGAAATTAAGGAGATGGGACCTGGATAAACTGAAAGAACCAGAGGTTGTACAGAGTTTCAGGGAGAGCATAAGGGGACAACTGACAGGAATAGCGGAAAGAAATACAGTAGAAGAAGAATGGGTAGCTCTGAGGGATGAAGTAGTGAAGGCAGCAGAGGATAAAGTAGGTAAAAAGACGAGGGCTGCTAGAAATCCTTGGGTAACAGAAGAAATATTGAATTTAATTGATGAAAGGAGAAAATATAAAAATGCAGTAAATGAAGCAGGCAAAAAGGAATACAGACGTCTCAAAAATGAGATCAACAGGAAGTGCAAAATGGCTAAACAGGGATGGCTAGAGGACAAATGTAAGGATGTAGCAGCTTATCTCACTAGGGGTAAGATAGATACTGCCTACAGGAAAATTAAAGAGACCTTTGGAGAGAAGAGAACCACGTGTATGAATATCAAGAGCTCAGATGGCAACCCAGTTCTAAGCAAAGAAGGGAAGGCAGAAAGGTGGAAGGAGTATATAGAAGGTTTATACAAGGATGATGTACTTGAGGACAATATTATGGAAATGGAAGAGGATGTAGATGAAGACGAAATGGGAGATACGATACTGCGTGAAGAGTTTGACAGAGCACTGAAAGACCTGAGTCGAAACAAGGCCCCCGGAGTAGACAACATTCCATTAGAACTACTGACGGCCTTGGGAGAGCCAGTCATGACAAAACTCTACCAGCTGGTGAGCAAGATGTATGAGACAGGCGAAATACCCTCAGACTTCAAGAAGAATATAATAATTCCAATCCCAAAGAAAGCAGGTGCTGACAGATGTGAAAATTACCGAACTATCAGTTTAATAAGTCACAGCTGCAAAATACTAACGCGAATTCTTTACAGACGAATGGAAAAACTGGTAGAAGCCGACCTCGGGGAGGATCAGTTTGGATTCCGTCGAAATGTTGGAACACGTGAGGCAATACTGACCTTACGACTTATCTTAGAAGAAAGATTAAGAAAAGGCAAACCTACGTTTCTAGCATTTGTAGACTTAGAGAAAGCTTTTGACAATGTTGACTGGAATACTCTTTTTCAAATTCTAAAGGTGGCAGGGGTAAAATACAGGGAGCGAAAGGCTATTTACAATTTGTACAGAAACCAGATGGCAGTCATAAGAGTCGAGGGGCATGAAAGGGAAGCAGTGGTTGGGAAAGGAGTGAGACAGGGTTGTAGCCTCTCCCCGATGTTATTCAATCTGTATATTGAGCAAGCAGTAAAGGAAACAAAAGAAAAATTCGGAGTAGGTATTAAAATTCATTTAGACGAAGTAAAAACTTTGAGGTTCACTGATGACATTGTAATTCTGTCAGAGACGGCAAAGGACTTGGAAGTGCAGTTGAACGGAATGGACAGTGTCTTGAAAGGAGGATATAAGATGAACATCAACAAAAGCAAAACGAGGATAATGGAATGTAGTCAAATTAAATCGGGTGATGCTGAGGGAATTAGATTAGGAAATGAGACACTTCAAGTAGTAAAGGAGTTTTGCTATTTAGGAAGTAAAATAACTGATGATGGTCGAAGTAGAGAGGATATAAAATGTAGACTGGCAATGGCAAGGAAAGCGTTTCTGAAGAAGAGAAATTTGTTAACATCGAATATAGATTTATGTTTCAGGAAGTCGTTTCTGAAAGTATTTGTTTGGAGTGTAGCCATGTATGGAAGTGAAACATGGACGATAACAAGTTTGGACAAGAAGAGAATAGAAGCTTTCGAAATGTGGTGCTACAGAAGAATACTGAAGATAAGGTGGATAGATCACGTAACTAATGAGGAGGTATTGAATAGGATTGGGGAGAAGAGAAGTTTGTGGCACAACTTGACTAGAAGAAGGGATCGGTTGGTAGGACATGTTTTGAGGCATCAAGGGATCACAAATTTAGTATTGGAGGGCAGCGTGGAGGGTAAAAATCGTAGAGGGAGACCGAGAGATGAGTACACTAAGCAGATTCAGAAGGATGAAGGTTGCAGTAGGTACTGGGAGATGAAGCAGCTTGCACAGGATAGAGTAGCACGGAGAGCTGCATCAAACCAGTCTCAGGACTGAAGACAACAACAACAACAACATGTTAATGACATACAGTATTGTTCCCCTAACTGTAAAAAAAATATTGTATGCAGATGATACATCAATTGTGTGTAGACACGAAGACTATGACAGTCTGGAGGTGCTGTGCAACAGTGTAACTAATGAAATAGTGAAGTATTTTACTGAAAGCCATCTAAATGTAAGTGCTTCAAAGACTGCAATGATGGAATTTAACACAAGGAAACAAATAGAATTTGGTATGAAATTATCCATAGGAAATGACATTGTGAAAAAAGAAAAATGGACAAAGTTCTTGGGAATTACAATCCAGGACAGCCTCAAATGGGACATGCATATCGATTCCTTAGCCTGTAAGCTGTCGAAGAACGTATTTGCTATAAATATGATGAGCAAATATTGTAAGGATATGGGTGTACTAAAAACTGCTTATCATGCACTATTCTCATCAAATTTAAACTATGCTGTAGAAATATGTGGTGCAACAACTCAAGCCAACCTAAGCACATTATTAATACTACAGAAAAAAGTTATCAGAATTATTTGTGGTGCCAAACCCAGAGAATCATGTCTAAATCTGTTCCCAAAATTAGGAGTGCTTACCATTATAGGTTTATACATATTGAAAGTTATATTGCTCGTTAAAACAATAAATCCAAATTTCAACTGTGACCTGCACCAGTACGATACAAGGCAAAAGTTCAGATACCATGTAAATAGCCACAGAACAGCTTTATATGAAAAAAATGCACTTTATGCTGGGCTGAAGCTAGCTAATGCCCTACCAAAAAGTTTCACAACCCTTCCTAGTAACAAATTAAAAGATCAGCTAAAAAAAATTCTAATTGAAAACCCTTTTTATTCCTTAGACGAGTACTATATCTATATGAAAAGTGCTTCATAAGTATGTCAAGCTCATAGTTTAAAGTAACTTACAACTAATACGATGTTGATAACAACAATATTTGTAATATTGTGATTGTATACTACCAAATGTAAAATGCATCAAATGTAAAATTTATTAATACAAACAAACCATTAGTTTTTAAATTTATAAACTGACGTATTCAGAAGAATAAT
Organism: Schistocerca gregaria; assembly: GCF_023897955.1. NCBI lineage: Eukaryota > Metazoa > Arthropoda > Insecta > Orthoptera > Acrididae > Schistocerca > Schistocerca gregaria. The sequence goes on from NC_064922.1 coordinate 948,401,055, forward strand.
CTATATGATGTCCTGAAACTGTATTATTTCTAGGGATTGTATTTGATTATTCGATGTTGAATAAATATTATTATTATAATTATTATTATTATATTATTATTATACCTCAACAATGGCCACTTGCTGTGAACCTATAATAGACTTTGAGGACAATACCAAGTGTGCCCATTCTTCCATTTAGCAATAGCCACAAACTATATATGATACCGTTCCACCATTTCACCATAACCAGTTGTGTGCTACACATATCTGGCAGCCATCTTGCATAATGTGTAAACTAATGTGACTGTTCACCTAAACTTCTCATCACAGTGGCCAGGCACTCATTTGAAACTACTGCCATTTGATGTCACTTTGTTAGTATTATGATTCACATCCACAGTATGTATTTTTGAGAGTTCTAAAATTTTTGAAAATGCGAAAAAGTGTGTGCATGTACTTTGCCATCCAGCAGCTCTGGCTAAACTCATTAGTGACATTATCATGACTCCCAGTATAAGAATAAGTATGGTCCAATGACTGCATTGTGGACCCTTTGGCTAGTGAAGTGAATGGGTGGCATATAACTTGCAAGGATCCTTATAAGATTGGCTCACATTGGCAGATCACATGTCTTTGGTTATCCCTCACCACCACAATTAATAAGTGCAAGGATACTATGCCTAGTGGTGTTGGAGGGATATTCAAGTTCACTTGAACTATCACAACCACTCACAAAGAGGATGCCAAACCCCCAGGATAGTTGACAACTGGCCACAGCTTGGCCATCCAGCCTGCACTGCTCAGCAACAACATATTAGGTACCACTCCCACCCAGTGAATAGTGACTTGCCGGTTTTGTGCTGCACATAAGTGCCATAAGTCCTGCGATTACCCTAACACTGCCAGTGGTCTGATATAGGGTTGCAGCAATGCTGCGTTGACTGTCACAATCAATCCTTGTGGCTTTGCACTGAAGATGAGGACTTAGGTGCCACATCAACAACATAACTAGAAAACTGCAACTGACCTGAGAATACCTCCACATGACAGAATGTCATGTTTTTGGCTCTCTAATTGTCCAGTTACATTATTATACTATACTATAAATATTGCATTATAAAGATTAAATATGTTTCAAAGAGCTATTATATTTTGTACTTTCGTATGCTGAAAATAGAGTATTCGTTTGCTATGAAAGCTGATTTCCAGTTTTGCAGTGTACTTGTGACGTGCTTCATTGGCATTTCATCAACAGTTATACCTAATATTTTCATGAAAGGTAATGAATTACCTTAAATGTGTGCAGTTTGCTTTAGATGTCAGTTCTATAGCATGAATGAGGTTAGAAGTAATCAAAGGAAAATTGATTTTTTTTAGTATCTTATTGTAGGAACAACTATGATAAATCTACTTGGTTACTGAGTGAGTCACTATATAACAGGGCTCAGAATGGTGGTTAAATAACTGAAACATGAGATTTGTGAAAGGGCACACACATTTTATGATTGATGCCAAGTCATAGGATTCATGATCTCAGTTGTATTAATAAATAGAAAGACACCAGTTGGATCACAGTTTCTTTTAATGACTAGTACTGTTTTCGATCTGGCCTGCAGTTCATCTGCAGGTTTAAGTTAGACCAGAAAAAAGAAGCGACAGAAATGAGAAAAGTTTAACAATATAACCAACACTATCAAAGGTAGCATAAAAACATCAAAACTGTTTGACCTTCCACTGACAACAAATGGCTAGTCTGCTGACAGATGTATGGGATATTCAAACCTGCATGTTTATTAAACAAGTGGCGAAGAAGATGGAGTAACAAAAGATAACACAAGTGAGCCCAACAATCCATATAATTAAGCTACTGTCTCAAAAACTGGTAGCAGGTGCGGGTTTCATACCTGATGGTTTCCAGGAGCAACAAAAGTTAAATTTTCAATATTTTGTGTAATTATTGATCAAATTACAAAATTTAAAATGCTATGATAATATACTCATTAAGAGTATCATGTTAAAATTTTAACACAATAAGACAAGTAGTATAGTACCGTCTGTAAATTTGGGGCAGAGTACCTGATGGTGCACAAATACCCAGACTTTACTCATCCAGTATTTAAAACTTTTTCTGACTGACATCACTCCACAAGATTATGAAAAGAAAAAAGTTTGTCACTTACTACACTTTCACTGTTCATGCAGGAAAATTTCAGCATCAAACATGACATTTTAATTTATTACTTCTTTACTTCCAACCCTATTTGCACATTACACTGAATGTACCTGGAGAATTATATCATTCAGGAAAAGTCCCTGAGGCCAACCCTTCTTGTATGCCACAGTGTAACGTTTTTTGTATGCCACATTATTGTCAGAGAGATGGACCTCTGAACCTAATGTTAGAGGAACAATTCATTGCAGTAGCTGGTTTAGAAACTTAGACTGTGAATCAAAATTTTATTTGAAGAAATGATTCTCTGATTCATATTTAGTGCAACAGCCAACAAATCAACAGTGTAGTGCAACATAAGTTCAGGGAGCTAATGAACTATTTACTGCATCACAGAATGGGAAAACATAGATATTTAACTCAGCAATGAGAATACTTAGCCAGAAAATTTAGAATAAATCAACAAAACACAAGTGTTGGTGGTAATACTTCTAGGATACACCCCAAACTTTATAACAGTGGCTGAACAACGGTTGAAAGAAAATCAGATGGAGTTTCACAATTTAAAAAAAATACATATGTGTATATTGTAGAAAAATGGATAAAAGTGGTGAAGGTGCTATATTTTGTAGTAATAAGTCAACTGAAACCTTGCCAAATATCACAAAATAAATTGTAGATGAATAAACTCTGAACCAAAAGAAGTGGAAATGGAAATAAGTTAATATATAGAGGTAGGAGATACTATGTACTTGGCTTGTATCAGTCAATAAACAGAGAAGCAAAGATATTTTTAGAGCAATTTGAATATACAGTGTATTGGCACAAGTTGTGCTGTATACCTTATGGAGTACCAGTTATCTGACATGCTGTTGTTTGCCAGTTCCCCATCACTAGCAAATACTTGTTACTTAGTGTTTACCACATCTGGAAGATTCTCGACATTTCTTAAGTTTGCAATGTTTGCATATTCCAAAATATTGTCATATTTGTTCTGGAATATTTGATGTTTGTATAAATAGCAGTAATCTCTCTCCAGGAGTTTAGATCTCTCTCTAACTGGTAAACATGCTTTCAGTGCTAAGTGGTGTACTTCACTGATAACCCGGCTGTCAGATTTGGACTTGATTGTAGTTATGGCTTGACATTGTTCAGTGGAATTGCTGGGTACTTCAAAACATCTACATCACTGTAAATCCAATTAGGCAATGGAAAAGCCATTGTCTACACAGGCAGGAACCAGGATACAAGCAGTACATTACTCCAAGTGTCAGTACAGTCAGGAGACGAATTCAAAACCTGCAGTCAGTTGCACATGAGGTATTCAAAAATGTTTTCTGAAGAAGCTGCTCAGGATCCAACAAAATGGTTGGAAAGATTTGACTGAGTTCCCAAATACAACAAGTGGGATGGCTTGATGTATTTGGAAAATGTATACTCTTTCTTGGATAGCATGGCAGTGGTTCAAGAACAACAGAGGGAAGCTTAACAGCTGGGACAAATTCTAGGCTGAACTGAAGAAAATATTTGGTGACAATCAACATCAATTCTGCTTAGCAGAAGAATGACTGAAGAATTGGGCTCCACATCATGGTGAAATAGCAGTCTTACATAAAGAATGTTTCAGCCCTAAGCAACACGTTGAATCCAAATATCACAGAAGCCAATAAAATCTCAACTTCGATTAAAAGAATCACATGTTCTTCTCGTAAAGGCTGTCACAATGACAATGACCAAGGAATTCATCAAGCAGTGCCATCACTTCAGGGTTGTGGAAAACCACCATGACCTTACCTCTCTTCTACACCAAGCAGCAAGAGGTGAGATACAGCATTTTGTGGGAGTGAGAAATGTCAGTTCTGAGTACACAAGAGATAGCATTCCTGAACATCAATCCCATAAATCAGAGTGTAGTAGACAAAACTGAAGAAGACTGTATCAGTCCTTAGCAACAGTCCTTGACCAACTTGGACTTTTGCCGCAGTCATCAAAAAACAATCCAGCATCTGACCATTGCTGGTATAACCCACTTCTCTACCAAGTATAATGCCCCACAGAACAACACACATTTGGAGGACAGACAACAGAATGCTAGTCTATTTCCCATGTTGATGCCCCTAACATGTTGTGTGCCATTGACTATTGTGCTGCAAGATGCCAACAGTCAGAAAAGCACTATTTGCTTCAGTCAAATGCAGGAATTTATATGAGGGTCATCCTATAATTCGTGGCTACTATGGTTAAGTACAAATGATCATTATCTATGTCTTTCAGAATAGCCTCCTGGTGCATCCACACAGTCTTGCCAATGAGGGGGAAGGCATAGAATACTGTTGGCATTGCCATCAATGTGTGCCACCTGTTGCCAAAATGCTGTGAGGATATCCATCCTGTTTGCAAAGCACCTCCCACACAATATTTTTTTTTTTTTCAATTGTGGAACGAGGAAGAGATCACATGGACTGAAGCCTCCTGATTAGAATGGCTGGGGGGAGGATTTCCCAGCCCCACCACTGGACACAATTCTTCATGATATCTGCAGTGTAAGCTATAGCATTATCATGGAGTATGATTGCATTATCCAGCAGTGCCAGATGCTTCTGCCAAAGTATTCATTACAGACGATCCAGCAGAAAGTTGTAGTAATATTGGGCATTGAGGGTGTGGCTGTCCCTAACAGGGTGAGACTCCAGAATACTATGGCTGTTAAATGCCATTAATACTAATCAGCACAACCTTTGCAAGTGATGTATTTTTTTTTTCCCCTATATGATCCGTAGTGAGGAGATCCTCCAGGATGTGGAACATGTCAGAAAAACAACAGTACATGACAAATATTTACAACTAAAACAAATAAGCTAATGCACCGTTCCACAGGTCCCAAGTGGAATGATCGTCATTTTTTAGTGAACTAGTTCCCTAAACAGGTTTCTGCAGGATGTTCTTGAGTTCACACCACATATAACTCTTACTGCACATTTTTGTGAACGGAAAACTTTAGCTTGGCTTGATGAATTACCCCAAAAAATAATCCCATATGACACTATAATATTCTAATTTACTTAAAAGGATATTGTGATTTACACAGTCAAATGCCTTTGACAGATCACAAAATATACCAGTTGCCTGCAATTTTTTGTCTAATGAATTAAGCACATTTTCACTGTAAGTGTAAATAGCCTTCTCAATATCAGAACCTTTTAGAAATCCAAACTGTGACTTTGACAGTATGTTATTTGAGATAAGATGGTTATAAAGCCGACTGTACATTACATTTTTGAAAATTTTTGACAATGCTGTCAACAGTGAAATTGGACGGAAATTTGATGCTATTTCTTTATCTCCCTTCTTAAACAGTGGCTTAACTTCAACATATTTCAGCCATTCAGGAAATATTCCACTCATAAACGACTGGATACACAGATAACTTAATATGTTACTTAGCTCAGAATCACATTCTTTAATTAACTTTGTTGATATTTATTCATACCCACTGGATGCTTTTGATTTTAAAGATTTTATGATGGACATTATTTCTGTTGGGGTAGTGAGGGTCAAATTAGTATTATGGAAGTTGCTTGAAATGTCTGGTCTGAGGTATTCCATATCAGCATCTACCGAACTTGACAACCCCATCTTTTCAGTAACAGTTATAAAACGTTTGTTAGAAAGTTCTGCAACACTATACACATCTGTCACCAATGTAACATTTACTCTTAATGCTATTTGTTCCTCTTCATGTCTGGTTCTACTGGTCTCCTCCTTCACTATATCCCATATTGTCTTTATTTTGTTATCTGATATGACTATCTTTCCCTTATAATATATTTGCTTTGACACCCGTATTACAGTCTTTAATATTTTGCAGTATTTCTTATAATGTGCTATAGCATCAACATTGGAAATGTTTTGGATTGACAGATACAGTTTTCTTTTTGTTTTACAAGACACCCCTATTCCTCGAGTAATAGGGGTATGTTGTGACATTGTCGTGAACCTGGATACTGCCATTCTGCTGACTGAATCCTTAACTCTGGTTCATATGCTCATGCCCAGATTTCATCATTCACTGAAATATGGCTGAGCATGTAATTCCCTTCCCACTCAAACAGCCGGATTGACATGGCTGGTCTAATATTGTGTCCACTTTTGCATGTCAGTTAACTGATTGGTAATCATTTTGGACACTTATTATGCACTTTTAGGTCCTATCGTAAAATGTGGATCACCGCTGCCCTCAGCACATTCATTTATATCATTAATTCCTACACAGTCCAATGATGGGGAAGGTGTTGAATGGCATTGGCACTGATGCCATGAGGGTATTCACCCTGTTTGCAAAGTGTCTCCCATGCAATGGTTTCTACTATTGTGGAATGACATGGAAGTTGCTTGAACTGAGAGGTCTGGTCCTCTGTTAAACATTGTTCAATAAGAGCCATGGACAGCTCAGTATGGGCAGATGTGAGCTGCCCACTTCACAGCAAGTCTGTCATTGTTGCACTTCCGTGTTGGAAAGCCTCAACCAATATGTGACTGTTTGACAGGGCAATTCCCTATCACCCAATGCTGTTCATACTTTCACATGACACTGAGTAGCATTTTACTCATTCTTGCTGTTCCACTTTGCTTGCATTCATCTTGTAGCCTGCCAAAATCACACTGAATGTTTCAGTTGCTGGTACCAAGACATCCTCTCATGCAGTCACAATCTGTCGATTGATTTCAGTACCATTTGTTGTAGCCGTTTGAATGTATACACTGTGATTATGATTATGGTGATGCCATATTTTCACAGATATACTGTTACTGACATTACTTATGGAATGACCCTTGTAGTCAAGCTGTGGGATGCCGTCACTCCCTGACATGCTTCAGCCTTTGCCTGTCACTGTATGGAAGTACCAGCTGCTTACCTAGAGGCCAAACTCAGGAAGAGTAAGTTGGGTGACCATCTATGGAGGTGAGGCCACAACAGATGACAATTTTCCATGGACAACAGTTACCCAGATGTCAGAAAAACTCATAGATGTGGTCTATGATGTCCAACCTGTCCAGGCATTCACCAACTCAGGGACTTCGTTTCCTGTAATCTCTAGTATTTACTGTTATCAGCTAAAGAAGATTCTATTCTGTGATATGAAAATAATTGTGTTCTAAGTCACAAAAGGGAAATACATCCAGCTGACAGAAATGTGTGACAAGAATAACTATCAATGACAGAACACAGCCATCAAATTTGTCCTTTATCAAAATGTAGCCATAATATTATTCTCAGGTGGGATTTATTTAAGGCATCACAAATGCTCATAAACTGTGGAAGATCAGAGCTCCATATGTGATGACTTTGTTTCAATAATGATGGCCCTGGACAGTTATTTGCGATTGAAGATGTTATTTTGCAATCATGAAGATGAGTTTCAGTTGTCAGTCTAGATTCTTAGTTAAATTGCAAAGTTTTTGTCATATGCAGAAAGCTACTCAGGTTCAAAGAAAAATCTACATATCAGTGATGATCATAAGCATTGGTGATGGCCAAGGAGAACTCTGGGTCACTATTTTTCGCAAGAAGCCACAACTCACCCCTAATTGTATGAACATAGGAACTGCCAGGAAAGTGCGAGATTGAGAGCTCAGTGGCATCAACAAAGAACAGTGCTTCACTAGCACTACAGACAACCAGTAGATGAAGCTACTATTGAACTGCCAATAAGATCTGGCCTAACTGAGGCACAATGACAGTGAATATTAGCTGTTTTGTGCCAATTTTTGGATGCTTTCAACTCTAGAGTGGAGAAAAGACTGACCAAGCAGTCCATGATAAAACACTATATCAACACTGGGGACCATATAACAATTATCCAGTGTTTGTATATGGGGTCACTGGCTAAGTGATGCAAAATTCTGGAGGAAGTGGAGAAAATGCTGTAAGATGACATTAGTGAACCTTCAGAGAGTCTGTGACCCTATTCTGTGGTCCTTTTGTAGAAGCAGGTTACCACTTGGCATTTCTGCTTTGACATTTGATGGCTGAACAAAATTATGTAAAAGGATTTCTACACAGTGCTGTGCATTGATGATATGTTAGACTGCTTGGAAGAGGACAAAGTATTTCTCAACTATCAACGTGCAGAAAGGCTAATGGCAAATCAAAGCTGATGACACTGACTGGGAAAGACTCCCTTCATACTACCTGGTGGCCACTATGAGTTCAAAATTATGCCATTTGGACTGTATAACACTCCAGCCACCTTCAAGCGTATAATGGACAATCTGCTGTGACACCTTAAATAGATGACATGTCCTTGCCATCTGTGTGACTTTGTCATTTTTTAAAGATATTTCAGAACATCTTAGCCTCCTGACAACCATGATGAAAAGTGATCAGACTGCAGGCTCCACCTGAATCCAGAAACGTGCCTCTTTGTTGCCCAAGAAAAAACTTTGGGTTCCTAGTTAATGGCAATAACAATCAACCCTGAACAGAAAAAATAAGAGCAGTCAGCGATCTATTGACTCATTAGCATATTTATGACTAGATTAGATTAGATTAGTACTTGTTCCATAGATCATGAATACGACACTTTATAATGATGTGGAACATGTCAGATTAATAGAAGGTGTCTATCGAAGATACTACATTACACAAAATATTACATGACACTTAAGATAAATATATTTGTTTTTTTTTTTTGGGGGGGGGGGGGGGGGGGGGTAATTACCCACTTACAATATCCAAAAGCACTGTCCCTTTCATACCACAGTGCTTGAGCTTATCTAGAAGTATTCCATGATTTACACAGTCAAAAGCCTTTGAGAGACCACAAAAAATCCCGACGGGTGACTTCCGGTTACTCAGAGCATTTAATATTTCATTAGTGAAAGTATATATAGCATTCTCCGTTGAAAAACCCTTCTGGTAACCAAACTGACATTTTGTTAGAACTTTATTTTTACAAAGGTGTGGAGCTACTCTACAATACATTACTTTTTCTAGAATTTTGGATAAGGCAGTCAAAAGAGAGATTGGGCGGTAGTTGTTGATGTGAGACGTATCCCCTTTTTTATGCAGTGGCTTAACAATGGCATTCTTCAGTCTATCTGGGAAAATACCCTCCTTCAGAGAGCTATTACATATGTGGCTAAGGATCCCACTTATCTTTTGGGCACAAGCTTTTATTATCCTGCTGGAAATGCCATCAATTCCATGTGAGCTTTTATTCTTGAGAGAGTTTACTATCTTCCTAATTTCAGAAGGAGAGGCTTTCTTGAAATGTGCTTGTACTACCATTGATTCATAAAGAAATTCTGTGCCAATGAATGTCCCTTGCAAGAACTACTGCAGGGAGATACCATATTTTCCAGGACCAGGATGCAAGAAAGGAGGCATTAACATCTTCTCTGTCCTAGGTCTGTACGATGAGAATGCCAAGTTTTCACTCCAACCCTGAGAACTTACAAACAAATATGTTTATTTAACAATTGTTGGAGATCTGATAGATAACAGAATATGCAGCAAACATCAAACCATCTGTGAATCTGCTGTATACTTCTAACATAAAATCTAATATAAGTGAACAAAGTTGTTTAACTGTAAAGGTGGGAATTGGTATGTTCATACACTGATTCAAATAGTAAGAGGGAATAGTTAAAAACTTCATTCAATTACCATTATAACATCATAAGTCCTGTGTATAAAAGAATATTAAAAATAAGCTAAAAAAAGAATAAAAATTGTAATACAGGCAGGAAATAAACTGAATGTACACTGCTATGTCTCTAAGCAATAATGACTGTTGCATATAATATTCTGTGCAAGACAAAAAAGAAGACATGCTGCAGATTGAAATTTAACCTCTTTGGACAGCTTATATTACTTGAGTACTATATTTAATAAAGAACAAGTTATATTTATTGATCCTACAACTATTTGTCTCAGGTTTCTGGAAATTTTGTGTAATCAGCTGACATGTTTGTTCAAACAGTTCATGGGAATACTGCTGGTTCATAGTGTCCAGTGGGTACAATACTTTTCACGTATGCTGATGAACTGAGCTGCTGTGTGTGTGTGGCCAACTTAATTCTCCCCTCCAGAAGCTGCCATGTCTGAGTGCATACATTAGTGGATAGACAGTTGGCATCTGTCATAGTGACATTGTAGTTGCTCTGTCTGTCCTGGTTGCCAGATTGTTGTGTTGAATGTGTTTGCTGAGTGTCTTCCTAATTAGACTCAGTGCTGCTTTTCAAGCCTTACTGAGACTGTAGCTGCAGTTCAGGTTGATGAAGATTGTTCCTGGTGCAAACTTTGATGGCTTCTGTAACCACACTGTCCCAGTATTTTTGAGGTCTGTGAAAAAATCCTGGTGCATTCCTGTTCCATCAGGTGATTTTCTGACAAACAATGCTCTGTGACCACCACTGTGTTGGGATAGTGCCACTTCTGTTCTTGGCATTGATATTCAAGGAAGCACACTTTAGTGTCCAATAAGAGAGGTGATCAGAGTACAAGTGGTGTAAGTCGACAAAAACTGTGTTTTGAGAATGGATCGCTGACTAGTGAATTAAGTCCCTAGTTGAGCTGTGTGGTATCAAATGACAGCACTTTACTTGACAACTGAACCAGCTGTTTATTTTAGATGACAAGTGAAACAAGTCTACACTGCATGCTGTGTTTCAAAGTTTTGTAGTTCCATTACACCAAGTAATCATTGCTTTGAAGGAATTATTGCAGGAACCTGGTATGGAAACAGCATTTATAGACCATACATGTCTTGTGTCAGGGCATTCATACCTATACTGATGTTGGCTTGCTAGAAGCAGAGTAGGGAAGCAGTCCATATTTATTTGCCAGATGGCTGGATAACCATTGTGAAAAAACTAAAAAAGAAAAATCTATTTACAGTAATTTATGTGATGCATACAGACATTTTATCCACAAGGAACCTGGAAGCAGCAATTGTAAACCAGGAGAAAATAGTTGATGGTCATAAAGTGAACCGGCTAGACATTCAGTGGTTGAAGTGTGAAAAGGGATGTGCATATTCACCAAAATACAAAAACAGCCTTGATCCTGACATATGGTTCCATGAAATTAATTTGGCAGAAAAAGGTAAAGGATGGCCATCATGTCAGCTATCAGAAAAAGACAGTCTCTACAGGCACTGATGTGCAGTTACAGATTCAAATAAGAAGAAGGATATGGTGGATTTGCTGTCTTTTATTACTCTCATTCTGCACCATTATTGCAAATGCATTTCTTGCACTGCAAGCACCTATCAAGATCGGTTTGCTGAAAATGATGCCAAGTCTGAAGATAATGATGAATTGTTCTGTATGCGAATATTTGGTAAATGTAGTCAATCCAAGGATGCATGAGGCTTCTAGTTGCAGGGAGCAGACTATCTGCATCTGATTGGTGTGTGCAGGATGGTGGCAAGTACAAGTGAAGTACAATTGACTGTTTCAAAATAAATAAATTTATGTTTGTGCAGTTTATGCTGATTTATTTATTCATTTGCATATATCTTTATAATGAGATATCTCTGAAACACTTTCACTGGTCTTGCACCACTTGTATTCTGAATGCGTCATATGTCATGACACAGTGGCACAGAATCTGATATATCCCAGCCTTCTGCAAATTAAGGTCATCTTTGACACTCCTCAATAATGCCTGAAATTTATTGGGTGGGCAAAAGACATTTCTTACTAGGATATTTTTCAGTATGTGTGTGGCTTCTCCTGATAGAGCACCTCTGTACAGTATAAAGCCTGTGGCTACCTCTTCCTCAATGTTTTCTTCCAACTCCACAGCTTGCACAGTAGTGGTGGGGCAAAGAGCATGCTTAATCTGCCATTCCGAGTAACCATTTTTTTGGTACAAAGTTCTGAGATGTTCTAGTTCCAGGGGCAGACTATCTGTATCTGAATGGCATGTGCAGGGTGGTCGAAACTGTCTACAAAACAAATACAGATCAGTGTGTGTTTTCTTCCGGTACACTCCATGGTCAGCGTGTCATCAGCTCTTTTCTTCACCATGACATCTAGGAGTGGTAGTTCTCCTTCTTCTTTGGTCCCCATAGTGAATTTGATGTTGGGATGTATGGAGTTCAGATGTGCAAGGAAGTCAAGGAGTTTGTCCCGTCCATGGGGTCAGATGATGAATGTATCATCCACATATAGGAAAAAGCAAGAGGGTTTCAATTTGGGTGATGTGGGGGGTTCCTTCTGGAAGTGCTCCACATACAAATTCACAACCATTGCCAAGAGTGGGCTGCCCACTGTGACTACCTCCATTTGTTCATACTATTGTCCATTAAACAGAAAATATGTGGAGGTTAGGATATACCTGAAAATTTTGGTGGTCTTCTTATCAAATGCTGAACAGCTGACACTGGAATGGATATATTAGTACAGATGCAGAGAGTCTGACCTAGGAACTAGAGAATGCCATAACTGTGTTTAAAAAAAAGAAAGATTACTCAGAATGGCAGATTAAGTGTGCTCTTCACCACACCAGTACTGTACAGCCTGTGGAGATGGAGGAAGTCATGGTTGAAGAGCCAGGCACTGGGAAAAGCTGGGCATATACTGAAAAAGCACTGAGTAAGAACTGCTTTTTGCCCACTAAATAAAATGGAGGTGTTATTGGGGAGCATCAAAATTCACCTCAGTTTGCAGAAGGCCCTAGTGTATCAGATTTTGTGCCAATGTGGCAAGATTTATATTGGACAAACAGTGTGCACATCAAAGATCAATACCAAGAACCGAGCCGCACTTGACTAATGTATCCCAACAAGTCAGCTATCACAGAGCACTGTTTATCAGAGAATAATGTGATGGAATTCAAATGCACCAGGATTTTAGCATAGATGTCTAAATACTGTGACAGTGTCATTACAGAAGCCAACAAAATTCATGGCAGGGACAATCTTACCAGCTGGTACTGCTGCTGTATTTCAGCAATGCTAGGGAACTAGCAATGGCTCTAATTAATAAGACACTCCGAAAACACAACAATCTGGCAGCTAGGGCGGACAGAGCAACTACAACACTGCTATGACAGGTGCCTAAGCAGTTGCCTCCTCGCCATCGATGCACACCCTTGGGCGCAGACCAAATCAGAGTGAATGGCTACTGGAGGGGGGGGGGGGGGATATAAATTGGCTGTGCACCCCCAGCAGCTCAGTTCATCAGCACTGTGACAACGGTGACATATCTGATTACTGAACAACTGTGGCCACTGTAGACTATGAACTGGCAGTGCACCCATGGGTTGTTTGCTCAACAAATATGCTGGGAGAAATTGAAGAATCACAGTTAACACATTTGACTGATAATTTGTGGAGTTTTGTTTAGTTATGTAATTAATTATAGTAGCCAGTGAAACTAATAATGTCTGATAAAATAGTTACACATGAAGCAGTACATTGTGTGCACCATGAAAATATACAGATCAGAAAATGGTAAGGTGTTCTATGTGATGTTAAGTTGTTGTGTGGGCAAGTGTTGAATCCCAGTATTAATGAAATACTTTGTATTTCTCAGAATGTGAAAATAAATGTCACTCAGATAAAAAAAGATTAAAAATTCAGATTAAAAAGTTTAGAATTCTAAAAAAAATCTATAATACAGACAAATTTGAGAGAACTGTTAAAATAATTATTATGCAAAGCCTGTCACATTATCATCACTTTGTACTAAAAGTAATTGAAAATTAATATATACCAAAGAAACAATGATACACAATGTTAAAGACTTCTAAATGTTATCACAGTTGCAACTTTATTGCTCAACATTATTTTAATTTGGTTTGACTCAATTTGCCACTTTTTTATAATTGTTGGATGGAGTCATGAAATAAACAATGAATGTGAAGAAAATGTGTCTCATTTCATAATATAAAAACCTGAGGACCATTCAACATGATTTATACTTAACAGAAGATAAGTACCATACTGAAACTAAATTTACAACGATCTATGCAGTAACATGATGTTTACTCACAACTTCATATGTGGTATCACTAACTTTTGGCAGTTGCAGTAAAGCAAAAGCAACAATCAAAACAAGATAAAAATGTTTTTATTAAATATTACATATTTTTATAGTGGGATAGAAAATTAAGGTAGTAGCATTTCAAGATTTATCAGAGGAGCAATGGCCATTTTTTTCAGTATGGCAGATGCAGGTGAAGCAGAGAATTACTCTGAAGATTAATTGTTGCTCTTAACTGAGGACAAATGAAAAGTGACATAGTGAACAGGTGACATCTGGCCTCTGAGAAATTGTGTAGGAAGAAAGAAAGATTAGGGTTTAATGTCGCATGAACGTTGAGGTCATTAGAGATGGAGCACAAGCTTGTATTTATTCAAGGATAGGAAAGAAACTCTTTCAAAGGAACCATCATGGCATTTGCCTGGAGAAATTTAGGGATATCATAGAAAACCAAAATCAATATTGTCAGACATGAATTTGAACAATTGTCCCCTCTATACAAGTCCAGTGCGTAAACCACAGAGCCACCTTGCTTGGTCTGAGAAATAGTAAAGCTAATGTAGCTCCTAAAGGCTGAGAAAACACTTTCAGCAAATAACTGTGGCACTCAACCCGATAACATAAAATTACAGAAATGAAGACAGAATCTTGTCAAAAAGTGCAAGTGTAAAGCACAGTATTCACAACAATTGAGACATATTTCAAACATAATAAAACAATTAAAAATCAAATACATATCTGGTTTCCATTGTGTTACATCATACCTCACAAAGAAGTGCAATGACATTCTCCTAAAACCCTTAACATATCTACTGAATGCTACAGTAGGAGGTTTATTTCTAGATTCATTGAATGTAAGTGAAGTAAAACCAGTTGCTAAGTGATGAACGAGAGGTGAATTAACAAACTAAAGGTCCACATAATTTATTTACACTTTTTCAAAGAATTAAAAGCAACAAAAAATTTGTTTGTAAGCTTGCTAATAAAATTTTAAATACCACACACAGTACTATATCTTTTCAAGAAACAGACGTAAAAAAGAAAAGGAAACAAAGGATTTTGTTGCTCATTTTGTAAGCTACCTTGACAGACAAAAAAAGGTGCATGGGAATATTTTATTGATGTTCCAAAGTCACACCAGAAAAAATTAGGTGTGTCTGTATGGGATATGAGGGAAATTCTATGATACTGTAAAATCTTACATGACAGATAGTAAATGGGAGAAGAGTTCTGATTTACTTGTGCATGAAATGCATTCGATTACAGATCTACTTGGAGTGTTAAACACAGTTTGCCACAATGTTCTGTAGTCAAGCTAACAGTATTTATTCCTTATGTTAATGATTTCTCACAAATGTCAATCCAAACCACACAACGTGTACTGATGATACTACAGTTATCTGCTTAGGTCAGACAAATACCTGAGTTTGAAAATAGAACACACAGGAATTTTGAAAATGAAAGTAAATACCTAGTTTAAAATAACAATACCAGAGAAGGAAAGTTGCTACTTACCATACAGCGGAGATGCTGAGTCGCAATAGGCACAACAAAAAGATTCACACAATTATAGCTCTTGGCCATTAAGGCCTTCACACAAACACACACACACACACACACACACACACACACACACACACACACACACACACACACACACACACACACACACACAGAACTTGCACACATGTCTACAGTCTCAGAGAACTGAAACCACACTGTGAGCTGCAGCACCAGTGCAGGATGGGAGTGGCGACTGGGTGGGGGGAAGGAGGAGGCTGGGGGTTGGGGGAGGGATAGTGTGGTGGGAGTGGCAGACAGTGAAGTGTTGCAGTTTAGATGGAGGGCAGGGGAGAAGGTGCGGAGGATGCAGGGGGTAAGTAACAGAAAGGAGAGAAATAAAATGAAATTAAAAGACTGTGTATGGTGGTGAAATGACGGCTGTGTAGTGCTGGAATGGGAACAGGGAGGGGGCTGGTTGGGTGAGGACAGTGACTAACAAATGTTGAGGCCAGGAGGGTTACTGGAATGTAGGATGTATTCCAGGGAAAGTTCCCACCTGCGCAATTCACGAAAGCTGGTGTTGGTGGGAAGGATCCATATGGCACAGGCCGTGAAGCAGTCATCGAGATGAAGGATATCAGCATGTTCAGCAACAGGGTGGTCCACTTGTTTTTTGGTCACAATTTGTCAGTGGCCATTCATGCGGACAGACAGTTTGTTGGTTGTCATGCCTACATAGAATGCAGCACAGTGGTTGCAGCTTAGCTTGTAAATCAAATGGCTGGTTTCACAGGTAGCCCTACCTTTGATGGGATAGGTGATGTTAGTGACCGGACTGGAGTAGGTGGTGGTAGGAGTATGTATAGGACAGGTCTTGCATCTAGGTGTATTACAGGGGTATGAGCCATGAGGTAAGGGATTGGGAGCAAGGGTTGTGTAAGGAAATCTGAAACTCACAATGAAAGCACCAGGTGATTCAGGCGCAAGGATTTATAATAAGCTGCCTGCCAAATAGAGGAATTAAGCTCCATAAAATATCTTTATTTCACATAAAAATTACATTAAGTATGAGAGAATTTTTATAATATAGGCCCTAAGTAAACTGACTTAAAAAAGGACTGTGATTAAAAATGAGTCCTCATGTTATTTATTGCACCAATAAAATATGGAATCAACAAAAACACAAGGAAATTAAATGAAAAATTCTTGAAGACACATTAAAGTTTCAATTTCAGACTCTTTCAGAGTTAAAAAAAGAAATTTAATGAGTTAATGATCTCTCACTGATTTCCTTCCATTTGGTGTAGGATAAATCTATAGAGGAATGGTGAAAAAACCTCAAGTGAGAACATCAAAGGAAATTATTTGGACATGATAAAAAAGATTTCAAGTGAAATCCCTCATTTTCACTAATGTTACTGCTGTAATTTCTCTAGTAATCCTGCCAGACATGTCAATGAATGCTGCTGCGTTATTGATTCGTCTTCTTACATCTGTGTTGGGTAGGGTCACTGTGAATGGTGACCAGCACACAGCATCTCCAACCTGGCAGTCGCAGGGCCCCATCATTCTCTCCAATTTAAGGCCAACTGACTGCAACGCTGGTCTCATTTCTGTTTGATAACTAATGTGTACCTCCCCATGGGTAACTGTAGTACTGATGATGACTCCATATTATATTGGCTGTACCTGGATATTCTTCAGTTGACTAATTTCTTTGTGATGGTTGGGCCTGTTTGGGATTTTTGTAATGGTGTCCACCTTCTGCTATGAAGTTCTACCTCAGCAGGCTGCAATCCAGTTCAGCCTAGCAATATATTTCACCTTCACTTATTGTATTTTGTTTTCATTTGTAGTCCTGCATAATTCACTGAGTCAGTAATGCTTATGAACTATGGATAGTTTATTCTGTGTTTCAATGTACTCAATGAAGTGTTCATAAAAGCTTTTTGTGTAAAACTGGGGACTACAAAAATTTTCAAAGAGAAAATACGTTAAATTTACACACAAAAGAAAAGAGCATAATGACACAGTATGTAAATATATCAAAATAAGAGAAACTTAAGTGGTTGGGGATATGGACTCACTCAAATGGGCTGCATAACATGGCGAACGAAAATTAAACAAATATAATTTTCATGCAAACAGACACTAAAGCAGTGCAATAAAAAATTATATGTTCCTAATCAAAAATCAAATTACGTACTACAGTTAGCATTGCCACCTATCCAGTTTTCAGCAGGATTATCTCAGGATTTAAGGTACTGTTCTGGATCCCAGGTGAAGGGACTTGGGAAACACTTCTATCCCCCCCCTTGCTCTGAATTTGTGAGTCGTGCAAATGGTGTGGGAATATCCTCCCCCACTCACTAGCCATAATTCAAAATACACATTTTCCTGTTAAATACGGATTATTACATAGTTAAGTCACCATTGCATTTCACACCAAGTTTGAGCAGTTTAGAATTAGCAAGGATCAGAGTTCAGAAAAGATGTGTTGTCCTTTTTCCAATGATGAAGACAGTGCATCAAGTTCAACTGATCTGAAAAATATAGTTAAAATCTATATGGATTTTAACAAAGACGGGATAGAAAACAATGAATTTTTCACATGGTTTATCGAAGAAAATGACTTCATGGCAAAGTGTACAATTTGCCCCACCACATTTTCGTTAAAATTTGAGCGAAGAAAAGCTGTAGTGGGTCATCAGAAGAAACAAAAACACATTCTGCCACAACAGCAGTATCATAAAAAATAACATAATTACAACCTTCTTTGTGAAGACCTGTATGTCTGGAGACGATGCTGTGATACATACTTAAGTTGCGTCTGTTTATCACAGCATATAGCATGGCCTTAGCTACAAGTCATTGCATTCCCAAATAAAATCCATTACTCCTTGTTTCCAGACAGTAATATTGCATGCAAAATTTCATGTGGAAGAACTAAGGCAATCTGACTATCTCAGAAAAATGTTCTTGGCCCACAGAGTCAAGATGTAGTAATAGGCAAGCTTCATAAAGGCTCTCATTTTTCTGTGTCCGCAGATGATTCAAACCAATGATAAGAACTTTTCATCATGCAGTTCAGTATTTTGATGTTAAAACAAGGGATGTATCAGATTGCTAGGTTTTTTTATGAAGACTCCAAATAAACCCACAAAGAGATTTTCTATGCAATAAAGAACATTACAGGATCTAATGGGACTCATCTGAATGCAGTAAGTTCATACATGCTGACAATATGTCAGTGAACTGTGGTAAAAACAGCTTGGTTTTTGTCTTACTGAGAAATGAAAACCCATACATTTCAAGAGCTAACTGCACCTCCCATGTCATAAATAATAGACATACTGTACAACAGTGAACCATGACTTGCTTATCTACAAATTAAATGATTAATGGGAAATCTAATATAAAGATGTGAAACAAATACTAACAAAGAGATAGAGGGGCTGGCGAGTACTTACCTCAGCTCAGTACAGCTGATAGATACACAAAACAGAACAGAAAAGTTACGTATCCTAGCTTTCAGAGCTTTGTTCCTTTGTCAGGGAGGTGAGAGGGGAAAAAAGGGGAAGAAGGGAAAGTGGATTCTGTTACTCACAACTCAGGTTATGAAGCAATGGGGGAAAGGTGAACAGGGAGGGTAACAAATATGGAGGCATGGGTGTCAGAGGGAAGCCACAGATATTCTACTGTAAGTACTTTGCCAGCTTCAAACCAAAGAGGATGCATACAGAAGTAAAGAGGCATACAGTATAAAGATAAACACAACTATGTAGGATGAAAAGATGAGTGAATGGCTAAAGAGGAAAGGGAAAGAGGAGAAGAGTAAGAGTAAATGGGAGTGAGGTTGGTTAATGTAGGTTCAGTCCAGGGGGGGGGGGGGGGGGGGGTTCAGTCCAGGGGGATGGTGGGATGAAAGGATGTGTTGGAGTGCAAGTTCCTATCACCACAGTTCCGAGGGACTGGTGTTGGGTAGGAGAAGCCAAATGGCACGTACGATGTAGCAGGTTCATAGGTCCCTAGAATTATGCTGGAGGGCATGCTCTGCTACTGGGTATTTTACATCTCCCAGGCGGACAGTTCGTCTGTGCCTGTTCATGCGCTCAGACAGGTTAGTTGTCGTCATACCAATATAAAAGACTGAGCAATGCAGGCATGTCAGCTGATAAATGACATGTGTTGTTTCACATGTGGCCCTGCCTTGAATTGTGTATATTTTACCAGTAGCGGTGCAGGAGTAGATGGTTGGGTGAGGCATGGGGCAGGTTTAGCAGTGGGGTCGGTTACAGAGGTAGGAACCGCTGGGTAGAGATGGTGGTATGGGAATATTGTAGGGTTTGACAAGGATGTTACAGAGGTTAAGGGGGGTGATGAAAGGAAATTCTGGGTGGTGTAGGGAGAATATTGTCAAGGGATGATGTCATTTCAGGGCTTGACTTGAGAAAGTAATATCCCGGAGCCATCCTGGTTCCCATGGTCGTTTCCCTGATTTGTTTGTTGGTCTGACCTTCAAAAGTGAAGTAATTATGGGTGAGGATGAAGTTGGTAAGTGTGATAAGGAACGAGGTTTTTGGAAGATCTTTGGGTGGGTGTTGGGAGATGTAGTGTTCAAGGGAAGAGAGACCATGGGTATGTGGGATGTTTGTGTAAAGGGATATAGCATCTACTGTGACAAGAAGGATTTCAGGTGGGAGGGGAGTGGGAATGGATTTGAGGAAGTAGTTAGTGTCTTTGATGTAGATGGAAGTCTGTGGGTGATAGTTGGAGGTGTTGGTCTACCAGAGCTGAGATAAGTTCAGTTGGGGCTTTGAAGCCTGCCACAATGGGATGGTCAGGATGGTTCTCTTTGTGGATTTTGGGTAATAGGTAGAAGGTAGGGGTACGTGGCTCAGGTGGAGTGAGTAGGTCTATGGAAGCTGTTGTGAGGCCCTGTGAGGGACCTTGAAGTTTTATGATTTTCTGCAGCTCAGTCTGGATGGAGAGAATGGGATCCTGGGTAACAGCTTTGTAGGATGAGGTGTTGGAGAGTTGACGCAGTCCTTCTGCCACATACTCCACTTGGTCAAGTACCACAGTTGTGGAGCCTTTATTCGCCGGAAGGATGACAATAGAGCGGTCTGTTTTCAGCTCCTTAATGGCATGGTATTCAGATGGGATGACGTTGGGGGTTGTCGGGATGTTCTTCAAGAAGGACTGGGAGGCAACACTGGATGTGAGGAATTCTTGAAATGTCTGCAAAGGATGGTTTTGGGGGAGGAGAGGAGGATCCCTTTGAGAAGGCAGTCAGAACTGTGCTAGACAGGGTTCAACACTGGGTCTAGTATTTGGGTGGTGAAGTGATATTTCTAGTTGAAGTTCCAGGTGAATGGGAGGAGATCTCTAATCAGGGCAGTGTGGTCGAATTTAGGAGTGGGGCTAAAGGTTAAGCCTGTTGATAGAACAGATGTCTCTGGAGGAGAAAAGGATCTGGATGAGATGTTTAGAATTGAATTGGGGTTGGTGATATGTGGCATTTGACTGTCGTTATAATTGAGATTTGGTCTGTGTGGGGTATGTGCTGGGATTGAGAGATTGATTAGAGTGGCTAGGCTAGATTTGTTGGCTATGAGGGGGACTTGTTGAAGGTGCTGTTGTGGTTGGTGTTTGTGAGGGATAGGGAGAGGGACCCCACTTCTTAGGTGTTGTACTAGCACTGTGGATAGTTTTTCCATGTGGTGTGTGGCATGGAACTCAAGTTTAATGCTGGCTT
The DNA here is from genome assembly GCF_023897955.1 of Schistocerca gregaria. NCBI lineage: Eukaryota > Metazoa > Arthropoda > Insecta > Orthoptera > Acrididae > Schistocerca > Schistocerca gregaria. The sequence goes on from NC_064922.1 coordinate 948,422,465, forward strand.
CTATGATGATGTTCCTGAGTGTGTTCTCCAAGCAGGGCTTTGAGAGGTGGAGGACTTTGAAGAGAGATAGGAGCTGTTGGGTGTGGTGGTTACATGAAGTAGTGTAGAGATTCAGGGCAAATTGGGTAAGGGCTGAGGATTGTTCTGGAAGTCCAGGAGAGACTGGTGGAAGGAGGGATTGCACCCAGAGATGGGAACTTTTAAGGTAAGTCCTTTAGAGAGTAAATGGAACTGAACCTACGTTAACCAACCTCACTCGCATTTACTCTTCATTCTTCTCCTCTTTCCCTTTCCTCTTTAGCCATTCATGCATCTTTTCATCCTACATAGTTGTGTTTATCTTTATACTGTATACCTGTTTACTTCTGTATGCATCCTCTTTGGTTTGAAGCTCGCACAGTACTTACAGTAGAATATCTGTGGCTTCCCTCTGACACCCATGCCTCCATCTTTGCTACCCTCCCTGTTTACCTTTCCCTTTTGCTACATAACCTGGGTTCTGAGTAACTGAATCCACTTTCCCTTCTTCTTCTTTTTCCCCCTCTTTCCTCCCTGATGAAGAAAAAAACGTTCTGAAAGCTAGGATACATAAATTTTCTGTTCTGTTTTGTGTATCTATCGACTGTACTGAGCTGAGGTAAGTACTGACCAGCCTCTCTATCTCTTCATTACTATTTATCTACAAATTAGTCAAATATGGTATTAAGGACAATGCTCTAAATTGGCTAACATTATACGTACACAACAGAAAACAAAGGGTAGCTATCCCCTCAGATGCTCTGAATTATTATTCTAAATGGAGTAAGGCATTACAAGGTGTGCCTCAAGGCTCTATTTTGGGTCCTAACCTGTTCCTATTCTACATAAATGACTTACCATAAATATAAATTCCCTGTCAATTCTGTCTGCAGATGACATTTCTTTTTTAATTTCTTTTTTAATTGATGATGACAATGCAGAAAAAATTCCAAACTTCATTGTAAGCACACTGGATAGCTCAGAAAACTGGTTCCAGTGAAATGGGTTGAACCTGAACTTTGCAAAAATCCTTATGGTACATTTCAAAACCAACAATAAACTTTGTGGAACTTAAAATTCAACTTAACAAACAACCTATGAAAGAAGTTGACATGGTCAAATTGCTGGTTCTAAATGCAGACGAGAACTTAAGCTGGAATACACATATTGACTTCCTATCAAATAAACTCAGCAGTTATGCATTTGCAATGCAAATAATATCAAATTCCACTGACTTGAGTACACGAAAAATTGCTTGTCATAGTTATTTTGAATCTGTCATTAGGTATGGGAATATTTTCTGGGGAAATTCAAGTAGAGTACGTAAAATAGTGAAACTGCAAAAGAAAATTGTCCAATATATGTGAACTGCACACCGAACAGAGTCTTGTTACCCATCATTTTGGAAGCTACAAATCCTAACAGTCCCCCCCATATACATTTATGAAATTATAATCTTCCTACACTGCAGACAAAAACTATTTAAGGAGAATAATTTTTACTGTACATATCACACAAGAAACGAAAATAGTTTTATGCTACCCACACATCAGTTGAAATTGTATGCACGACACCACAGTGTAGGGGGATGACAATATACAACAAGTTAATGGGCAAATGCATATTTAATATGAAGCCAGATATTTTAAAAATGAAGCTGAAGCAGATTCTGTGAGAGAAATGCTACTATTCAATAGAAGAATTCGTTGAGGATGAAATGATAATTTGAGCAAAGGGTAATTAAGTGTTAGATTTTACTATGTGTACATATAACAAAACTGTATTATTATTATGATGCTCTTTGAGAACATCAGCTTTTCGTTGTTTATGGTGAAATTTTACCACAATTTGACATGTTTCCTGTAATTGATTATGTATGATATGTTTGCAATTCACATGGTCTTAAAAGATTTCAATTTCAAACTTATTGTAGTAGCTGTAAATAGTCATGTAAAAAATCATTTCATTTCTAAATTTCAAATAAGAATGAAAAGGAGATGATGTCCTTTTTCATTCCTGTGTTAACACAATATTAAAACAAAATTACAATAGAATGGTGAAATTACTTATGATATTTGTAATAAATATTTAGCATTTTTTTCATTCTGTTGCATCAAGAAGTTGTCCAGTCCAGGGTTTCTTGAAAGGTGGCATCTCTAACAACAGTAGCAAAAGTAGAAATACCACATGGAATGACCATCCACTTACTTCAGTCAGCATATGAACTGATTCTAAAAAACAAGTAAGAAAAAGAATGTAGGCTATCAAGATGTTAGGCTTCATGTGATCTTAGTGACCAAATTGTTAACAGAAATGCATTATTTAAAAATAAGCTAAAAAGTATTTTATCTGAGAAAATTTTTATTACCATAGGAATTTTTTTGATCATGTAGCCGCATCAATGCATTTTTTCTTTGCTTCCTGTTCTAGTTTATTGTCTGTTTAGCTCTATTTGATGATTGTATTTTTACACAGTGGATCATTGTAGTGGGATTCATATGTAATATCACTGTGTGAAATTGTAAATTACCCATGTGAGCAATTCAACATCTTTATCTAATAATAATTTTAATAGATCTATGGAAATTGTGTATAATGGATAATCCATAAAAACTTAACTTCTGTTTTCACACTGGCTCATAGCATGCAAAGTAGAGAATGTAATAAATAAAATAATGTGCGTAAGTTCTTCCTTGTTAAACCTCCTACTAGAAATAGAAAGAATACACGGCAGTGTTATGCTCCCTTTAATAAAGAACATTGCTGCCAGCACATGAGAATACTATATACCCATTCCCCTCTTCACTGTACACTGCTTACACCTGTGTGAAATGTTCTTTCAACAGCATGAATCTTATGAGAGGAGTGATGTACCACCAGATTACCACCATTTACTCCAGGTGATCTGTGCGTAATCCACCACTTTCATGGCACAAAATTATTCGCCTTCAGGTGTGATGTGATATTCGCTGAAGCATTGGTGGCATAATAGAAGAAAATGCGTTCAGAACAGCATATTTGAGGTCCTCAGTCTTCTAATAATGATTCTGGGTGACTTACTACTTGAGGTGTCCCCGTAATGCATTATCACACAGTGTCAGAACTGGGACTTGGGGGGGAGGGGCATTTCAGAGGCGCTGGTAATGTTGGTGAACCTGTTCTGATCCATCTGGCTCTGAACACATCAGTAAGATATTCCATTACATATATTGCAAAATATGCTGGTGCTCCATCTTGTTAGAGCCAGATATGACCAAGGAGTCCCAAACGCTTCAGTTCTGGTACAAACCAGTCAAGTAGAATAGAGAGATACGTTCCTTGGTTCACTGGAATGGCAGCATGAGTTTGGGGATTTTCAGAGAAATATGGATGAAAGACACACATTGCATCCCATACTATGACATAGGGGGATTCATTTCCAATTTCTCAAAGAAGTGTGGGTTCTCCTTACTCCATAAATAAACATGTCTATCTTTTGCACTATGGTACATGGCACATTCGTCTGAGGACATAACTTTTCCATGTTTGGGAATTGTGTTGAACACCTCCAATGACCATGCATAGGTGTCACGTCAATTCTCCAAGTCTTGATCACTCAGTCATTTCCAAACAAGGATATGAATGGTTTTAGGTTTAAGTCTGTTCACACATATCATCATAAAGTAGTTAATGGGATGTTCATTTTCCATGACTGCTTGTACAGCAACCTTTTCGACACACATTCCACTAATGCTACAACATCTGCTCATGTGTCTGCTCATCTTCTTGGTCTTCCAGAGCTTGGTCTGTCTTTTACAGAACCAGTTGCAAACAGCGTCTTCTCTCAATGTAATACTGTTGATTTCAGTGGTGTAGCCTTATTAAAACTAATGGTGAAATTATTTTGAATCTCTCTGTGTTTTCTCAATGTGAAGTCGTTCATGAGCCAGATACTCATGGCAGTTTGTTGTTCCAGGGTATAACTACGTTTGTCTGCCATTCTTCGCACAAATCAGTATCACCTGCAATGAGAAAAAGCAATTACCACATAGCTAGAGGGGGTAATGGGACTTTTTGTACAGCCTGTACAGCATGAATGCAATTTCAACTTTTATAATAATCATGCAGCTGGCTTGTGGGCATAGCAATTCTATTACTACTGGGATTATGAAAGCAGAAGGGTATTCAACAGCTCACTGGGGCCTTAAGAATTATTCTATCACAGGCAATTTGTTATGATGGGACACAGTTTTACTAGCTTGAAAGTGTCTTAATAGAAGTACATCAAAAATAAAAAAACATTAACAGATTCTATAAATTGTTACTTATGCTATATATGGTGACAAGTTACTGCTGCTATTTTATATTACTTTGCTTCTGGCCTGAAGAAAACCCACAAAGCTCTGTCTGTTGGCTCTGGAGGTGCCAGTTTTTACACATGTATGTTGCAGTTAGTATTTCATTTCTGTAATATTCATGATAAAAATAAAGCATATATATCTTCATATCAGCCTATCTTAGACTTTACCAAGAAGTCATAGTTCATATGAAAATTATTTTTACATTTGATAGTGTACCCTAAATTCACTCTTGGTATTAACCACAAATATTATTAGAGTGTTAATGTAAAAGGCACATGAGAGTAAGAATCCCAAAGTCTCTGTTGACGATTTTTTTAAGATATTTGGTACACAGTCATATATAATACTCTTATGGCATCATTGTGTGCATTTGAGGGGGAATCAAATATAAACCAGGATTTTTGTTTTATGTACCTTTTTGTAAATGGAGAACAGTGTGACCTCTGTTGATTGTAGCTTTCATTTCCAGTGATTGTTCTGCACAGCTGGTATGTTGTCATACCATTTCTTTAGTCAGAATCACAATGACAGAGCAAGAGGTACTAACATCTGCAAACACATTATAATCAAGTTTCTCGCAACACAGGGTGTAAAGCTGTCCAACATTTTTGAAAAGACTTGTGGTACTGTTCAGGGACAACACACTGAGAAAGACTCAAGGGTATACATGGTACAAATGGTTTTTATGATGATGAGAAACAGCTGAGAATGCAGCTCACTGAAGTTGCTCAAGGACCAGTACTCTTAGCCAGCTTACTGAAGGCAATGAGTGAATAATACTGTATTTGTTGAAATTCCTACTGAGGTTGGCACGAGGTATGGTAGGCTCAGGCAATTATTACTGGCAACCATGGATTTTCAAAACTGTCCGCAAGGTGGGTGCTTTGTCTTTTCACCACAGAGCACAAATTTCTTCATCTGGAGGTGTGCAAATGGCTACTGACACACTACCAAACTGAGGGGAACTGGACTGTGATCTGTGATGAAACGTGGGTGCGTCATTAAACTCCATTGTTTTGCAAGCCATCTAATGGTCTGTGGTGGAGGGTAATTTCAGTACAACTATCTGATCCCTCCAACCGTGTTCCACTCATGAATAGTGTGTGGGGAGAAAGATTGTCGGTATGCCTCTGTATTGGCTCCAATTTCTCTAATTTTCTCCATGCGGTCACTACGCGAGATGTATGTGGGGGGAAGTAATGTTTTGTCTGACTCCTCCAGAAAAGTGCAGCCTTGAAATTTCAATATTAAATCTCTCTGTGATACTTGTCTCTCTTGTAACGTCTGCCAGTGGAGTTTGTTTAGCATCTGACCCTACGACATCACTTCATGTACGAATACTGGCAAGAATTCTCGCTACATTCAAAGTTGGTCCCTCCACTTTCAGCCTACTTGGTTGCTTCATTTGCCACGCAAACACTTCCTGAGGACGCTACATGTAATAAATCGCAACTTACCGGTTTAATGATATGATGCTGCTCAATTTAAGTCCGCTGGAGGCACCCGGTTCCATGGTGTAATGGTTAGCACTCTGGACTTTGAATCCAGCGATCCGAGTTCGAGTCTCGGTGGAACCTGACTGTGTTTTGCGATCATTTCTAGAAATGTGTACGAGCTGGTAGTTGAAATTGTATATGCAGAATTTTAGGTAGGATCATGTAATGCAAATTGTTAATAGCAGTCCACACGTGAATAGGGAACGCTCCAAATGTTTATGCTTTTGCTACTACGATTAATAACGGAACGTAAAGGGTTCAACTGCGAGAAGACGACCTCAGCTGCTTCTCCCAGCATCTCTGCGTTTTGGGTGCTGCATGCGCATGCATTTAACAAACGTGCATGCGATGTACTAGTTCCTGGGAAACGAATAGAATCGATGTACGTGTCAGTCTTTAGGTATAGATATAAGTAATCGAAGACGGCTTAATCCTGCTTCGTAGATTGCTTTCCACAAGACGCACTTGTCAGTATCATTGGCCGGTGGGTCGACATGCAGTTTGTCCTGTTACATGGCTTTCTTTCAGAGACTCGCTAGTTTATCGCAGTGCTTGGTTGTTAATAGCAGTCCACACGTGAATGGGGAATGCTCCAAATGCTTACGCTTTTGCTACTAGGATTAATAACGGAACGTAAGGGGTTCAACTGCGAGAAGACGACCTCAGCTGCTTCTCCCAGCATCTCTGCGTTTTGGGTGCTGCATGCGCATGCATTTAACAAACGTGCATGCGATGTACTAGTTCCTGGGAAACGAATAGAATCGATGTACGTGTCAGTCTTTAGGTATAGATATAAGTAATCGAAGACGGCTTAATCCTGCTTCGTAGATTGCTTTCCACAAGACGCACTTGTCAGTATCATTGGCCGGTGGGTCGACATGCAGTTTGTCCTGTTACATGGCTTTCTTTCAGAGACTCGCTAGTTTATCGCAGTGCTTGGTTGTTAATAGCAGTCCACACGTGAATGGGGAATGCTCCAAATGCTTACGCTTTTGCTACTAGGATTAATAACGGAACGTAAGGGGTTCAACTCCGAGAAGACGACCTCAGCTGCTTCTCCCAGCATCTCTGCGTTTTGGGTGCTGCATGCGCATGCATTTAACAAACGTGCATGCGATGTACTAGTCCCTGGGAAACGAATAGAATCGATGTACGTGTCAGTCTTTAGGTATAGATATAAGTAATCGAAGACGGCTTAATCCTGCTTCGTAGATTGCTTTCCACAAGACGCACTTGCCAGTATCGTTGGCCGGTGACCCGACATGCAGTTTGCCCCGTTGCATGGCTTACTTTCAGAGACTCGCTAGTTTATCGTAGTGCTTGGTTGTCGCGAAAGTGAAAAGCAGGGCCTGTCCGGCATTAGAACCCGGGACCTCCTGCACCCAAAGCAGGAATCATACCCCTAGACCAACAGGCCGCACAAGCAAGCAGGTATGCACCCCGCCACCTACTGAGATCTTGCCGCACTTGCTATTGAAGCATCCAATCTGGACCATATTCTCAAAGAGGTTTCTTAATCGACACCTTCAACATGAGCTGAGCTGAGGACCAATGTAGTTGAAGGCTGAAAGAGCTGCTTGAGTTGTGAGACAGTATGCCGATCGTGTGAAGTGCAAATGTAATCGTGTCAAGCACCATCCGCCCACTACGTAGCGTTGTGTGACAGCACGTACATTTCGACAGTACTCTGTGTCCATAGCTGTTTTCATAGCTAGACTGCTTCCAGCACAAAGCATCCACCATACGAAAGTGGCTGTTCCGCGATTTTGATTACCTGACCCTTCGACATCACTTAATGTACGCATACTGACAAGAATTCTCGCTACATTCGAAGTTGTTGCCTCCACTTTCAACCTACTTGGTTGCTTCATTTGCCACGCAAACACTTCCTGAGGACGCTACAAGTAATAAATCGCAGCTTACCGGTTTAATGACATGATGCTGCTCAGTTTAATTCCGCTAGAGGCACCCGGTTCCATGGTGTAATGGTTAGCACTCTGGACTTTGAATCCAGCGATCCGAGTTCGAGTCTCGGTGGAACCTGATTCAGTGTTTTGCGATCGTTTCTAGAAACGTGTACGAGCTGGCAGTTGTAATTGTATATGCAAAATTTTAGCTAGGATCTTGTAATGCAAATTGTTAATAGCAGTCCACACGTGAATGGGGAACGCTCCAAATGCTTATGCTTTTGCTACTAGGATTAATAACGGAACGTAAGGGGTTCAACTGCGAGAAGACGACCTCAGATGCTTCTCCCAGCATCTCTCCGTTTTGGGTGCTGCATGCGCATGCATTTAACAAACGTGCATGCGATGTACTAGTTCCTGGGAAACGAATAGAATCGTTGTACGTGTCAGTCTTTAGGTATAGATATAAGTAATCGAAGACGGCTTAATCCTGCTTCGTAGATTGCTTTCCACAAGACGCACTTGTCAGTATCATTGGCCGGTGGGTCGACATGCAGTTTGTCCTGTTACAAGGCTTTCTTTCAGAGACTCGCTAGTTTATCGCAGTGCTTGGTTGTTAATAGCAGTCCACACGTGAATGGGGAACGCTCCAAATGCTTATGCTTTTGCTACTAGGATTAATAACGGAACGTAAGGGGTTCAACTCCGAGAAGACGACCTCAGCTGCTTCTCCCAGCATCTCTCCGTTTTGGGTGCTGCATGCGCATGCATTTAACAAACGTGCATGCGATGTACTAGTTCCTGGGAAACGAATAGAATCGTTGTACGTGTCAGTCTTTAGGTATAGATATAAGTAATCGAAGACGGCTTAATCCTGCTTCGTAGATTGCTTTCCACAAGACGCACTTGCCAGTATCATTGGCCGGTGGCCCGACATGCAGTTTGTCCTGTTGCATGGCTTACTTTCAGAGACTCGCCAGTTTATCGTAGTGCTTGGTTGTCGCGAAAGTGAAAAGTAGGGCCTGTCCGGGATTTGAACCCGGGACGTCCTGCACCCAAAGCAGGAATCATACCCCTTTTTTTATTTTTTTTTTTCAGGACTGGAAAAACACGAGCGTGACATCATTCGAACCTGTAATCTTCAGATCCGAGGTCCGACGCCTTATCCATTAGGCCACACGGTCACTGACGACCAACTATAACATGTATACGACTCATATCGAAACGCTCACACCCCTGAGGATTTGTGTTTTCGTTCTACACAGCCGCTGCCCCTTGCTCTTTCCCACCCATTCGTTACATTCAACCTCTTACGAGACCGACCAAATGTAGACTGAGAAACAAGACCACACACTTTGTGCATTCGGAATCGAAGGCAGGGCGTCCCTCGCCGCATTTGCTACGATGGCCTATTGCTACTTCTGCAGAAGCGGCGGCGGCGATGACGACGACGACGACGACGATGACGACGACGACGACGACGACGACAGGCTCTGAGATATGTGAGAAATACATCTATAAAATGTAATTCAGACTGCCTCGTCCCACCTTATGCTGTACCGCTTTGTCAAATGGTTTATCTGCGCCATTCGCCTTAATCACATCTGAGAGTAATTCTTAAAAAAACGTCTGTCGCTAATTGTTCGTCATCACAGATACTGTTTGCTATACGGCCACAACGCGCAACTGATTTCCAAAATTCATCTTTCTCCTGTGAGGATGGAACTTACGACGCTTGGTTTATTAGAGCAGTGCTCTACCACTTTTTTTTTTTTTATAGTTCTGTACCACTTTTTTTTTTTTTATCACCGGTCTTGTTGTGAGTGTTTCAAGCTCAAGAGCATCTCCAAGCAAGAAATGGTCAACAGCAACATTCAGACGGTTTCGTACTGTTCAATTGCGACATTAAAACGGTATGTTTCTTTTTCAGAACTTGAAAAACACGAGCGTGACAGCATTCGAACCTGTAATCTTCAGATCCGAAGTCCGACGCCTTATCCATTTTTGTTTTTGCTTTTGTTTTCTTTTGTAATGACCCAGGGCAGGTAGGTGGAGGCGCGTTGGGCAGGGGTCGTATCCCGAGGCCTGGCCATAACGTCTCCTCCTCCCTGCACCGAAGCACAGTGTCACCAATACGTTGTAATTGTCTTTGGTTCGGAGTCTTATGATACTTATATGTGAACACGGGACTTATGAAGCGTTTTCTATCCAAACAGTTGTTTTGCATTCCTGCCAAGGTTGTACCTAAGAACTAGCGAGAATGTCTTCCCTGTCATGAAGTTAGCTCAGTATGCCCCTATACCGGTGCCATTAATGATTCAGGCGCAGGAGCGATCAATAGAAATTGAAACTTAACCAACTCCCTGCTTTTCGAAAACAATAGTAAGCATATTCGCAAAGTCCCTCTTAAGGTGTGGGAAAGACTTTTGCGTCCAGTACTCATGAAGCATGTAACCAGTAAACGAAATGAAATCGGTAATACCATGATCATCAACCACTGCAAAAATGTAACGGCCAAGAAGCCACATAACGGTGTTGTTCTTGGTCCGGGGATAAAAAACCGTGTCCGGCCAGCAGAGAATATCAGTCTTAAATGCCGATTCTGAGCTCCTGGTGAGTAAAGCCAATTGTCGGCGCAGCCAGTGCCACATGCGATGACGGTCAGCGCAGGTAAATCGGTGTTGGAGTGTATCAACACAACCACACGTTTGACAAAGCGGAGAGACACATAAACCTATACGATGAAGGCGTTCGTTCGTAGGAATCAGCTGATTAACTACCTTATACCATAGGGAGGCAACAGTTGCTGAATGAACGGGTAAGCTAATATTCGTCCATATGTTACGCCAATTAAAACTGGGATAATGCAAAACAATCGGGTTGGAAGAAGAAGACCGTCGCCATTTGTCAAGCAGGGTTAGCGTAGTAATAACAGGACGACGTTGTAAGTGGAGATCTAGGTAACTAATCTCAGTGTAGAAGTCCCGAACATGCCGTAGCTTCGCATTTAGAGGCCCAACGTTAATGGGCGGTGACAAGCTCGCAGGACGAACGACATGGAATAATCGCGAAGTAACAGTCGGGGACTCAGATAATAAAAGATGGAGGGTTCGCTTAACATAAAGGGCAGCAGCCTTGACACGGACGTCGGTGAACGACAAGCCGCCCTCAAGACGCGGCTTCGTAAGAACATCACAACGTAATTTAAAAATATGCCCCCGCCAAATATATCTGTTAATAAGCTGGACCATTTTTGCACCCTGCATTCGGGGAAGCGGAAACAACTGAGCAACGTAATATACTTTACATAAAACATAAGAGTCTAATACACGCTTTTTTTTGCAGTAGCGGTATCGAACGCCATAAGTGTTCTAATAAAACACCTTGCAGCTTGGAAATGGCCACTTGCCAATTTTTTGCAGCCATCCGAAGAGGACAACGTTCAAAATAGATACCTAAATGTGTATGGTGTTCAACAGCTGTAACCCACGGAACATCCACACGTTCAAAGCCCCGCAAATTCAGGAGCTTGCTTTTACGGGGATTGATACGAGAACCTGAGGCCGCAGAAAATTTATCGAGTTCCATTTTCAACTGCGGCACTTCTGCGGTGGAACGAAGCAAAACAACCAAATCATCAGCATAAGCTGTTGCCGTCTGGGTAACCCCAGAGATCGTAAGACCACGTAGTGTCGAGTTGAGACGTGTGAGGAGTGGTTGAAGGGAGAGAGCATAAAGGGTCATGGATAAAGGACTACCTTGCGGGAAGCCACGTTGAATATCAATGACCTTTGTTAGCTGGCCATTAATGTCAATCTTAGCAGAAATGCCAGTCGTCATATTCTTAAGTACCAGCAGCGCCTGTTCATTAAAACCGAGCCGGCGCAGCAGAAGCTCTAAAAATGAATGGGACACACGATCAAAAGCCTTACTAAAATCAACAAATAAAAGCGCACAGGAAATATTGGTGACAGCGACAATCGACACGACATCACGATACCCCGCCAGAGACGTCAATATGGAGCGCCCTGGAAAGCAGCTTTGACAAGGAGGTATCACAGGTGTAAGCAAGAGGGATAGACGTGCATTAACAGCCCTAGCGGCCGTCTTATAGTCAAAATTTAAAAGGGTTAAAGGACGAAAGTCACTAGCTGTCTTCAAACCAGCAGATTTAGGTATCAGGACAACCGTACCTCTCTTGAAATCGGCTGGAATTGTGCCACCATTCAAGATTTCATTCACAATATCCGTAAAAACAGGCCCTATAATAGGCCAAAAGCGAACAAAAAACTCCTTAGGTAGGCCATCAGGACCAGGAGATTTGTGAGATGCTGAACAAGCAATGAAAGCTGAAATTTCGTCTGCAGTAAAAGGAGCTAAAAATTTCGCATTATGGTCCTCTGTTAAAACTGATGGGATAGCAGTTAAAATCTCGTCAACATCAATCGGATCAGAATCAGCCGCAGTATATAACGTCTCATAGTAGCAGGTAATTTCATGGGTTATTTGATTCTGTAAGGTAAGCCGGCGACCATCAGCTGCCATAAGGCCGTCAATCAATACACGTCGACGGATCTTGTGGTGACGAAACAGATGGTACATAGAAGTCATTTCATGTGCTAACGTGGACGGTGGTTTAGATTTAATCTTCAATCCTTCCATCTGAAGCCGCTTAATACTAAGAAGCTTGGCCTTAATTTTCCGAATCTCAGAAAGGTGGGCACATGTCATTGTAGAATTATCATAATGTTCGCGAAGCACCGAATAGTAATACTCAAAAGTCAGTTTCTGATCTCGCGCTCTATTATAACTGTAGGACATCAAAGTGCGACGTAGTTTTGGCTTCACACAGTGGATCCACCAGTGAAGCTTAGACGGATAGTATCGCAGAGAACGTAAACAAATGTCCCACGCCGTCTGTATTAGACGTTCGATGTCAGGGTCATCGAGCAAGGAGACATTTAATTTCCACAGCGGCCTATAAAGTTTAAGAGGTTGACGCTCCAAATTAATTATAACAGCAAGGGCACAATGATCCGTAAAACTGGCTGGAATAACATCTACATCTAAAACAGAAACACTAAGGGGATCAGAAATATACAATCGGTCAAGTCGACTACTTGAGGTGGCAGTAAAAAATGTAAATTTAACTAAGGTGGGGTGTTTAACCTCCCACGCATCGCGTAGTCGTAATTGACGTACAAGAGAATGTAGCTCGAAACAATAATTAAAATGAGGGGATTGGTCTTTAGCTTGTAACACACAATTAAAATCGCCCCCCCAATATCAAGGTCGCAGGATTTTTTCGTAAAAGGTAAATCAGATCCTCTTTATAAAAACGAGACCTTTCCTGCCGCCTGCTAGAACCAGAGGGGGCGTAAATGTTAACCAAGGTCGTGTCAAATAACCGACAACCAATGCCCCGTCCCGAGTCTAAAAGCTCAATTTCGGTAACGGGGATACCGTCACGAATTAGGAAAGCAGTACCTGCAGAAAACTCAGGTGCAAAATTTATAATAGTGCGAAAACCAGGAAGAAACAGGTGTGCAACGGAGACTTCCTGCAGGAAAACAATATCAGCTGCAGAGTCATAAATAAACTGCTGCAGAGACGCTAACTTCAGAGAAGATTGAATGCCATTTATATTTAAGGTAATAAACGTGTACGCCTGCAACATCAACCAAAAAATGGGAAATGAACCCAAATTACACCACACTAGAAGCAACTACATCCATATCATCAACATCAGACATGGCAGAGGGTGATTGTCCAGAATCAACGGAATCAGAGTCGTCCTTCGCATGCTTATGTTTCTTCCGCACCGCGTGGAGATTGGGGGGCACTTTCACCCGACGACGTATCTGATGCACACCAGATTCAAGAGCAGGCGGAGTGGGGGGTTCGAGATCAGGCACGTCAACCAGAGCGTCCGAAGGATTAGCAGGGCGAGAGGAGTCAGAAGGAGGAGCCATCAAGGGGAAAACTGCATCAGGAACATCGGCACCGGTTTCAGAATGTGTAGGTATTGGAAGTGTAGGAGGTGGTAAGATAGGTTTGGAGTCTGCTGATGCGGAGCGAGCAGTTCTAGGAGCGGTTTTCCGACAAACTGCCGTCTCCAGCGAAGTGTCGTCAACATGTTGTGATGCCTGTGGCGGTGGGGATGTCAACAACACCTCGACCGAATGTTGTGGCTCTTGCGCCGACGGCATGGCAGCAAGTTTGACGTCATCAGGCAAAGCAGGAGAGACAGCGGGAACAGATTCCGAAACAGGCATGGGAGATTCTGGAATTCTCTCATCAGATTCGCAAACCGGCTGCGAAACAGCAGCTTCGTCATCAGTGCTACCGGTATCACTAGCACGACGGCGTTTGTTGTTGGAAACAGACGGAATCGGTATAGGAGCAGCCGATACGTCTGGGCGAGTGGGTAGCGGAGGAAAACCTGCATCAGGGGAGGGTGACACCTGTTGTGAAGAAGCTACTGCAGGAGGCAGATAGGAAACAGTGGAGGAAGCTGCTGGCACAAGATCGGCAACCGTTAATTTGCGGCGCTGTGCTAGGCCATTTTTAAGCACAAATACCCGCTTAGGGCAATTAGCTCGAACATGACCATGTTCATTACATAGGAAACATGTACTAAGCTGCCCCTCATAAGTAAGATGTACACGATAACCACATACAACCAGATGGGACGGTATATTAGACTTAATATGCATTTCAACTGATCTGACACCATTATAACATTGCAGCTTATGTTGTGCAGACCAACGTTCATTTCGAATTGACCGAACAGTACCATAACCAAGCAAAGCTTCCTTAAGATAGCTGTTGTCAACTTCAGGGGGTAAATTATAAACCCGAACTGTGGTATACGTAATTTCAGCATTTGAGACAGTAACACTGCTAACAGAACCATCCCTATGACGGAACGACACTTGCTCACCATGTTTAAGTAATATCTTATCCAGCAAAACCGGGTTCAACAATTTCACAAAAAAAGCAGTATAATTCTGTATCAAAATACGCCGTATGTACCTGGTCCGATGTAATGCCAATCGTGTCCACAATCCATTCGTGAATTTCCAACGATGTCGGTTGGACATTCCTGGTAGCCTTGTTAAACTGAAAACTGAGAGTACACTTCCGCGGAAACAACCGGGAAGCCATAATACTTAATTAATGCGGCAAAAGCCGCAATACAACGCAAGACACAAGACAAACACTAAGGCAAAGAAACAACGAAAAACAGAAGACAAAGAACCGTCACACACACAGAAGGTTAATATTCACAACCCGAGGGTAACGGCAAGATTGAATACACAGCACGTCCGATCGCTGTCGCTGTCGCGTCTCAAGCGGAACTACCCCTAGACCAACAGGCCGCACAAGTAAGCCAGTGTGCACCCCGCCACCTACTGAGATCTTGCCGCACTTGCTATTGAAGCATCCAATCTGGACCATATTCTCAAAGAGGTTTCTTAATCCGACACCTACAACATGAGCTGTGCTGAGGACCAATGTAGTTGAAGGCTGAAAGCGCTGCTTGAGTTGTGTGACAGTATGTCGATCGTGTGAAGTGCAAATGTTATCGTGTCACGCACCATCCGCCCACTACGTAGCGTTGTGTGACAGCACGTACTTTTCGACAGTACTCTGTGACCATAGCTGTTTTCATAGCTAGGCTGCTTCCAGCACAAAGCATCCACCATACGAAAGTGGCTGTTTCACGATTTTGATTACCTGACCCTTCGACATCACTTAATGTACGAATACTGGCAAGAATTCTCGCTACATTCGAAGTTGTTCCCTCCACTTTCAACCTACTTGGTTGCTTCATTTGCCACGCAAACACTTCCTGAGGACGCTACATGTAATAAATCGCAGCTTACCGGTTTAATGACATGATGCTGCTCAGTTTATGTTCGCTAGAGGCACACTGTTCCATGGTGTAATGGTTAGCACTCTGGACTTTGAATCCAGCGATCCGAGTTCGAGTCTCGGTGGAACCTGATTCAGTGTTTTGCGATCGTTTCTAGAAACGTGTACGAGCTGGCAGTTGGAATTGTATATGCAAAATTTTAGCTAGGATCATGTAATGCAAATTGTTAATAGCAGTCCACACGTGAATGGGGAACGCTCCAAATGCTTATGCTTTTGCTACTAGGATTAATAACGGAACGTAAGGGGTTCAACTGCGAGGAGGCGACCTCAGCTGCTTCTCCCAGCATCTCTCCGTTTTGGGTGCTGCATGCGCATGCATTTAACAAACGTGCATGCGATGTACTAGTTCCTGGGAAACGAATAGAATCGTTGTACGTGTCAGTCTGTAGGTATAGATATAAGTAATCGAAGACGGCTTAATCCCGCTTCGTAGATTGCTTTCCACAAGACGCACTTGCCAGTATCATTGGCCGGTGGCCCGACATGCAGTTTGTCCTGTTGCATGGCTTACTTTCAGAGACTCGCTAGTTTATCGTAGTGCTTGGTTGTCGCGAAAGTGAAAAGTAGGGCCTGTCCGGCATTTAAACCCGGGAACTCCTGCACCCAAAGCAGGAATCATACCCCTAGACCAACAGGCCGCACAAGCATGCAGGTGTGCACCCCGCCACCTACTGAGATCTTGCCGCACTTGCTATTGAAGCATCCAA
This sequence comes from Schistocerca gregaria, assembly GCF_023897955.1. Lineage (NCBI taxonomy): Eukaryota > Metazoa > Arthropoda > Insecta > Orthoptera > Acrididae > Schistocerca > Schistocerca gregaria. The sequence goes on from NC_064922.1 coordinate 948,438,874, forward strand.
TCTGGACCATATTCTCAAAGAGGTTTCTTAATCCGACACCTACAACATGAGCTGTGCTGAGGACCAATGTAGTTGAAGGCTGAAAGAGCTGCTTGAGTTGTGTGACAGTATGTCGATCGTGTGAAGTGCAAATGTTATCGTGTCACGCACCATCCGCCCACTACGTAGCGTTGTGTGACAGCACGTACTTTTCGACAGTACTCTGTGACCATAGCTGTTTTCATAGCTAGGCTGCTTCCAGCACAAAGCATCCACCATACCAAAGTGGCTATTATGCGATTTTGAGTACCTGACCCTTCGACATCACTTAATGTACGAATACTGGCAAGAATTCTCGCTACATTCGAAGTTGTTCCCTCCACTTTCAACCTACTTGGTTGCTTCATTTGCCACGCAAACACTTCCTGAGGGCGCTACATGTAATAAGTCGCAGCTTACCGGTTTAATGACATGATGCTGCTCAAATGAAGACCGCTAGAGGCACCCGGTTCCATGGTGTAATGGTTAGCACTCTGGACTTTGAATCCAGCGATCCGAGTTCGAGTCTCGGTGGAACCTGGTTCAGTGTTTTGCGATCGTTTCTAGAAACGTGTACGAGCTGGCAGTTGGAATTGTATATACAAAATTTAGCTAGGAGCATGTAATGCAAATTGTTAATAGCAGTCCACACGTGAATGGGGAACGCTCCAAATGCTTATGCTTTTGCTACTAGGATTAATAACGGAACGTAGGGGGTTCAACTGCGAGAAGACGACCTCAGCTGCTTCTCCCAGCATCTCTCCGTTTTGGGTGCTGCATGCGCATGCATTTAACAAACGTGCATGCGATGTACTAGTTCCTGGGAAACGAATAGAATCGTTGTACGTGTCAGTCTGTAGGTATAGATATAAGTAATCGAAGACGGCTTAATCCTGCTTCGTAGATTGCTTTCCACAAGACGCACTTGCCAGTATCATTGGCCGGTGGCCCGACATGCAGTTTGTACTGTTGCATGGCTTACTTTGAGAGACTCTCCAGTTTATCGTAGTGCTTGGTTGTCGCGAAAGTGAAAAGTAGGGCCTGACCGGGATTTGAACCCGGGACCAACTGCACCCAAAGCAGGAATCATACCCCTAGACCAACAGGCCGCACTAGCAAGCAGGTGTGCACCCCGCCACCTACTGAGATCTTGCCGCACTTGCTATTGAAGCATCCAATCTGGACCATATTCTCAAAGAGGTTTCTTAATCCGACACCTACAACATGAGCTGTGCTGAGGACCAATGTAGTTGAAGGCTGAAAGAGCTGCTTGAGTTGTGTGACAGTATGTCGATCGTGTGAAGTGCAAATGTTATCGTGTCACGCACCATCCGCCCACTACGTAGCGTTGTGTGACAGCACGTACTTTTCGACAGTACTCTGTGACCATAGCTGTTTTCATAGCTAGGCTGCTTCCAGCACAAAGCATCCACCATACGAAAGTGGCTGTTCCGCGATTTTGATTACCTGACCCTTCGACATCACTTCATGTACGAATACTGGCAAGAATTCTCGCTACATTCGATGTTGTTCCCTCCACTTTCAACCTACTTGGTTGCTTCATTTGCCACGCAAACACTTCCTGAGGACGCTACATGTAATAAATCGCAGCTTACCGGTTTAATGACATGATGCTGCTCAAATTAAGACCGATAGAGGCACCCGGTTCCATGGGCATTACCGCTGGCGACGCGGCAGCTTGCAGACGTTCGGAGCTCTCAGTGTCACTTGCTTGTTTACGTTGTATTTGTGCTTTCTGTTTCACGTGATTGTGCGTGGTTGTGTGTTCGTGTCGTTGTTTGAAGTATTTGCTGTATGCAGTTAGCCCATTTGGGTTAATTTGCAAAATGGTTCCCACGATTCCAAGGAAAAATACCCTGCAGTTCGAGTTTGACAAGGCTACACGATCAGTTCAGCCAAGTTCAATGGAAGTTCATGAATGGATCGTCGATACAATAGGCATAACCACTGATCAAGTTCACACTGCCTACTACGACCTGGATTTATACTGCTTCTTCGTGAAGCTTCTGAATCCCCTCTTACTGGAATGTCTTTTGCAGAAACATGGCGGCGGCGTCGATTTCCGGCATCGCGACGGCACTGTGAGTACTGTCAAAATTACTAACGCTGATGTCGAGATCTCCAACGTTCGTATTTACAACCTGCCCCCTGAAGTAGACAACTGTTTCTTAAAAGATGTGCTCACTAAATATGGCGAAGTGCGTAACATTCGACTTGAAAAGTGGTCCAGGCAACATAAGTTGCAATGTTTTTCTGGTATCAGACCGGTTGAGATGCAAGTCAAAGTCAACATCCCATCGCATGTATTTGTTTGTGGTTATAAGGTGCAGGTTACCTATTCCGGACAAGCTTCTACGTGTTTTATCTGCAATGAAAGTGGTCATTTACGGCAAAATTGCCCTAAAAGGGTGACCGTCTTAAAGCCTACTTTCCAGCAACGTAAGAGACTCACTTTAGCTGATTTAGTGACAGGTACCCAATTAACAAGTACTGGGCCGCCCCCCTCCAGTGATGCTGTGACTGTACATGAGAAACCTTTTGAAGAAGAGTTCCCTGCTATTCCTCTTGCGACGGGCGGGGATCAGAACCCTCTCACCCGTCCCGTCACTGCGGTAGCGTCCAAGAGACGTCGAACGTGCGACAGTAGTAGTTCCGATGAAGGCGTCTCCGTACCGGTAACACCTGCCACACTTGACATCAAACAACCGGCAGGAGACACTGAGCTTTCGCATGACGCTCTACCAGAATCAAGCGTTGAAGTTGATACTTCTTCGCCCGCTGACGGTAGTGCTACGCCCCAGGTTGGTTGTTGCTTACCGTCCGCGTCTGTCGCGTCGGCTCTCCAAACGACCGATATTGAACCTCAGCACGTTGCCCACAGTTACGTCGGCGGGGTGTGCCCAAGTTCCTGAGTGTTAATGTTAACAGGATCACGTCTGATTTGAAACTTGCAGTCTTTAGGCAGTTCGTATATGAGTCTGCCGCTGATGTACTTCTATTGCAGGAATTCCTTCTTTCAGATCTGGTCATTCCCGGCTTCCACTGTATTACCAATGTTGCTTTCGAGCTTAACACTGGTACAGCGATTCTCGTGCGTGAAGGCATCCCCGTCTCGGACGTTGAAACTCTGGAGTCAGGTCGTGGCATATGCTGCAAAATATTCGGCGTCACGCTCGTGAACCTATACGCGCCCTCAGGGAGTGACCACAGGTTCGCAAGGACCGAGTTCTTTAAAGACGAACTAATTTACTTGCTTCGTAAAAATCCGACTGCCCTTGTATTAGGAGGAGATTTTAACTGTGTTGTGCATCAAAAAGATCAGAGGCCAAATTTTAACTATTGTAAGGAGCTTCATGATCTGGTTTTACGAATGAATCTCCAGGATACGTGGGAACTCCTTCACCCTACCCTTGTGAAATTTACATACTTCACTTCCACCTCGAGTAGCCGCCTCGACAGAATATATGTGTCTTCTCAGCTCGGAGAACATGTTGTTGATTCAGAGGTCATTCCCGTCCCATGTAGCGATCACTGCGCCTACGCAACCGTCATACAACTGGACAGACAACCCACCAAACGATTCAGAGGTCACTGGATGTTGAACTTTTCCCACCTTCAGGACGCCGATCTCGAGGAACTTGTCACACGAACTTGGACTTTATGTCTTCGCTCTGTCAATAGGTACCGTACGAAAGTAGAGTGGTGGACGTCCTTTGCTAAACCAAAGTTGCGACGGTATTTAATTTCGTACTGTAATACGCAATCAAGGGATGCAAAGAAGACCACGGAATTTTATTATTCATTTTTAAGGGAGCTCTACGACAAATCTGGCGTCAATAATATTTACACGGCTCAAATAAAGCAAATCAAGGCTAAGATGCTCAGTATCAAACGTAAACAACTAGAAGGGTTAAAAATCAAGTCCAAATTCAACTCTTTGGTTCAATCTGAGACAACTTCCATGTACCATCTTATTAAGCATCAGACCAACCGTAGACGCTTATTTATAGACGAACTGGCAACTGATAACGGGGAAATTCTCACTCGGCAACCTGACATAGTCACGGCAATTCAGAGATATTATCACGGCCTGTACTCGGACTACCCAACCAATGATGGCTTGACTGCTACTGTACTCCAATTCATGGACACGTCCGTTACTGCGGATGATAATCGTGACTTTCTGGCTCCGTTTAGTGTCGAGGAGACTTTAGAACTTATTGTTAAGTCGCCCGGTAACAAAGCCCCAGGACTGGACGGCCTACCCAAGGAGTTTTACCTTCGGTATTGGGATGTAATTGGTGTTACATTTACAGAAATTTTAAATGAAATCATTGCCGGGGCGCCTGTTCCTAGTGCGATGAAGGAGGGTAAAATTGTCCTTGTTCCCAAACGCAAAGGGTGTAAGCGATTTGATAATCTGCGCCCGCTCACCCTGCTTAATTTTGACTACAAAACTATAGCCAGAGCTGTTAACGCCCGAATGTCGCCGCTCCTTGACAAAGTTGTCTGGCGGCACCAGGCCTGCGTGCCAGGACGGAATGCCATGTCTGCGATGTCTGAAATTAGGGACCTAATCTCCATTGCCTCAGTCACCAACCTGAATTGTGCCCTGCTATTTCTAGACTTTCATAAAGCCTTTGATCATGTGAACCACCGCTATCTTTTTCACATACTGGACAAAATAGGACTCGAGGAAGGGGTATTAAAAGTCCTTCGCAATTTGACATCTGGCATATCGGCGAGGATACAAGTCAATGGACAGCTGACGCAACTAATATCCATTCAGCGGGGTGTCTCCCAGGGCAGTCCACTCTCTATGTCACTTTTTGTGCTGTCACTGGAACCCTTCCTTCGGTCTCTTTATCACCATTTGTCAGGTGTGTCAATGTCAGGTCACACATTCATCGTCCGTGCATACGCTGACGATGTTGCCGTTCTGTTACGCAGTGACGACGAGGTGGTCCGTATTAAACGGGCGATCGACCAGTATAGTGCAGTGTCTGGAGCACAACTAAATGACCAGAAATGTAAAGTGCTCGATCTCAAGGGTTTTGAGAGCTTAACTATACCGTGGGCGCATCTTGTGGAATCTCACAAACTACTAGGAATCACCTTGAATAGGTGCCCTCTGAAAATGGCGGCCTCCAATTGGAAGTCAGTGACGCATCTGATACAGGGTACCATTATCGAATGTCGCTGGCGTGCTGTGAACATTATAGAAAAAATTAGGATTCTCAATACCTACGTCTTCTCCAAGGCGTATTATGTTGCACAGTTTTTTCCCCAGAAAGATAATGCAGGTTGCCAATCAATACATGTGGAAGGGAAACATATTTAAATTGTCCTCCGATACACTAGCCAAGTCGAGAACTACTGGTGGGCTTGAGTTGGTTAACATCGCCGGGAAGGCAATGGCCTTGTACGTCAAGCGGACCACGACTTTACTGCATGACAGCCACTGCACTGTTACTCAAAAGTTGTACCTCACAGTGCGTCCAGCGAGTGTGCGACCTCCTATTGACGTCGGAATAATCGATTACAAATTGAAACACATCAGGGAATTTTTCCTTCATGTTAGTTATACAGATGTGGGTGTTCTACGGCGCCGACCACTGTCAACTCGCGACTTGCAACGTGAGTGGGAAAAGTCGGCGACCCCAAATACAATAGAACGGAGGTATCCGACTACTGACTGGAAATCGGTGTGGGCCAACATCAGCTTGAAAGTACACTCTTCGGATGTTGCTTCAACTTGGTACAGGGTGGTAAATAACACAATTGCCACAAATGAAAAACTACATGCAATTGGGTTAAGTGACACAAATCTCTGCCTCTGTTGTGGACTCGTCGATTCTCTGATCCATCAGTTTACCTGCGGGGGCCATGCACTGAATTGGCGATGGGTCAAGAAAAGGACTGCGGTACTGTCAAGGAGCGCTGAAGACAATCTGCAACTGGATATCCTACTGCGTCCCGACAAAAAGTTTTATCCAGCCACGAAAAACAATACAGTAATGTGGATCCTAGGGCACTACGTCAACTACATCGTTAATGTGCGTGGAGAAGACGATTATATTAGTTTTCTGACCTACATGGAGCTGGCATACTGGAAGATTCAATGTGTCACTAACAGTAAAAAAATTATTCGGAAACATGATGGACATCACCTTTGCAAAACATGGCATAGGATGACCACATTGGATGATCGAAGCCAATCAAGAGGAAATCTATTCTGTTTTATTCTATTTTTCTTAAGTTACACTTTCTGTTATATCTGGTCAGTTTACTTCTTTTCATTAGTCTCCTTATACTTGTTTGCTTATTCGTGTCAATTTCACACCTCTAACGGAAGAGCAAAGTATTTCGATATGGATCAAAACACACAACTGACACACGACAAAGAAGAAATGTTCCTTACCAAATGTGTCAGCACTATATACCTCGGATCAGAGGAGAAACAACTATAAAAATATTAATAATATAACAAAAAAAATGTATGTATAAAAACTGTCTGCTTGAAGAAGTGACTCAGGGATGGGCAGGGGGAGCCATCGTGGACAGGCCTCGGGATTCGACCCCTGCCCGCTTTGTCTCCACCTGCACGGAACTGACCACTCACCAATTCTTTTACACAAGAGTCAGAAAAAAAGGATAAAAAAGCTAAATAAAAATAGAAAAAAATGGTGTAATGGTTAGCACTCTGGACTTTGAATCCAGCGATCCGAGTTCGAGTCTTGGTGGAACTCGACTCAGTCTTTTGCGATCGTTTCTATAAATGTGTACGAGCTGGTAGTTGGAATTGTATATGCTGAATTTAGCTAGGATCATTTAATGCAAATAGTTAATAGCAGTCCATACGTGAATGGGGAACGCTCCAAATGCTTATGCTTTTGCTACTAGGATTAATAACGGAACGTAAGGGCTTCAACTGCGAGAAGACGACTTCAGCTGCTTCTCCCAGCATCTCTCCGTTTTGGGTGCTGCATGCGCATGCATTTAACAAACGTGCATGCGATGTACTAGTTCCTGGGAAACGAATAGAATCGTTGTACGTGTCAGTCTTTAGGTATAGATAAAAGTAATCGAAGACGGCTTCATCCTGCTTCGTAGATTGCTTTCCACAAGACGCACTTGCCAGTATCTTTGGCCGGTGGCCCGACATGCAGTTTGTCCTGTTGCATGGCTTACTTTCAGAGACTCGCTAGTTTATCGTACTGCTTGTTTGTCACGAAAGTGAAAAGTAGGGCCTTTTCGGATATGTGGGGAATATTGGTCCTAGGTCAACTGTAGTTACTCCTGGAAGTGTCACCCATGCTTCTGGAGTTATTCAGCACCATCTGAGGAAATCCACCCAAAAAATTGCAGTGGAGATTGGTTTGAATCATTCATGAAAGTGTACAATAATGAGAAATGTGTTGATATTCTAAATCAAAGCACCCAGGTCATACCCAAACCCAATGTGTGATGAAACACTTATTTTGCAAATGAGGTTCTCAAAATGATTGTATTGAAACATTTGATATTGGCTGTATCTGGTTCATAGATAACCTGAATGAGTTAGTGAATAAACAAATCTGGAAATTTTGGAATTTCAAAGATCCCCATTTGTGTGAAGCAAACCACTGTATTCTCCCAAAGTTACCATTTAGGTTGTGTTACGCAGCAGAGGCAGTATCGACCTCTGTTTTATGTGATAATCAATAACTAGTGATTGTTACAGTGCAAATGTGTAATAATTTGTCAACACACAGTGAGTGTTAGAAAATTGAGCAAGTGCTGCGTAGTTCATGCAAGCTGGGGTCTGTAATCTATCCCTCCCGCACATCAATTGTTGACTGTCGCTGTCTTTATGCTTAACTCCTTTAATAAGTTTCAACAAGAGCAAGATTTACAATAAACTTTTTACTTATCTTCTTTTCTTATAGTTGGCTCCAGTCATTAATGTTTAGGGGCTGATTCTCGAAGCTGAAATTTTTGACATTATAGTTTCTCATGGTTCCAGCTGACATAATTGATTTTGAAGTAAGCTGTTCAGATTTTTATTCTCTCACATTTTTCTATATCACACTATCTTTTGAATTTTCACATTAACAAAGCCAAAATTACATTGTTATTTCAAAACACAAAAACACATCTGATCACATCAGAGACATGCCCACCACGACTTCACTCTGTAGTACTAACAGCATTCCATGGAGCTTACACCCCATGCAGTCTCCATGTGCTAGAATTTATTGACAATAATCTGGATGTAAAATATTGTTGCATTATTTTCCTAATTCTATCAGCTGTCTTGCCACCATTTATGATCACACTCACTAAGCACTTTAAAGTTTTGACCACTTACAATCTTTTTCCACCCAATTTTATCTTTCCTCTGCCTTCCTCTTGCCATCACTACTATTTTGCTCTTCCCTATGCATACTCTCATCTTAAATATTTCTACCTCACATTTCCATACAGCTACTTGCTTTTGCACTTCCATTTAATCCTCATCCATATATCATTATCTCATCTTCAAACAACATGGATTTATTTGCATCTCCTCCTAATTTCTGCTTAATATTCTTATGAATTTTGTCCAAGACCATGATGAATATCATGGAGGATGGCACACTTCCCTGTTGTTGAGCCATTTCAATTTTAAATAATTGTGTTTCATATACACTGTTCTTTAGAGCACTGACACAATTTTTGTGCATAGCCTTTATCATCGGCACTTCCACTTTACTATTTTGTGTATCCCTTAAGGTTGCACATACTGTATATCTAGGCACACTGCCACAGGCCCTCTTAATATAAATAAATATCATCACCATTTCAAGGCAGACATTCAACCTGTCCCAGAAAAAATGATGTTCTACCTACTCCTGTGCAAGAATGCTCTTGAAAGTTAATTCCAAGAGGCTGTAGTCTCAGTATATACAAGGCTTCGACCCCACTGCAGCAGATAAGTTAAAAGAATATATCTCCCACTATGAAGACAGCCCATTTGGCAAGGACACTACTAAAAATGGCCGACAACTAATTCAGTCTATGGGTGAAATAAAGAGAGAATGCTGGGTTAAGCTGATGGTAGAACTGGATATGGCAAAAAAAAGCAGAGAGGCCTAGAAGTTAATAAGATCTCTGAACAATGACCCCATGAAAGACTCCTTGCACTCCAATATTACATGTAACCAGATTGCTCATCTACTCTTGATAAATAGCAAAACAAATCAAGCAAGAAGACCATCTAAGCTTCAAAGAAATGTCAAACAAGAAACATCTAACCTGTCTAATCCATTCACTATCAAAGAATTGGAAGACACTATAAAAAAGGGTAAGACAGGCAAGACAGTCGGACTAGATGATATGTGTATGGAGCAGATTCATCACTTTGGAAACCTTACCAAGCAATGGATTCTACAGCTATTCAATAACTGCCTGGGATGATGCCAAATCCCTAAAATCTGGAGGAAGACTAAAGTTTTTGCTATTCTGAAATGTGGAAAGCAGCCAACAGACCCAAAGAACTTCAGGCCAATGTCACTTCTGTGCCATCTTTATAAGGTTTTCGAAAGACTGTTATTGAACCGCGTAACACTACATGTCGAACCTCTTCTTATCCCAGAGCAAGCTGGATTTAGGCCAGGAGAGAACTGCTGCACACAGACCCTTAACCTGATACACCACATAGAAGATGAATGATGACTAAATGAAACCCTCAGTTGCCGACAGGTGTTGGTGATATACTTCGATGTGGACAGCCGAAAAAGGGAATCGCCAAAACGTGCACGAGTAATGAGTGGATGGGCAAATGTCTATAAAGTACATTACATATGTAGAATTGTGGACAGTTGGGAATGTGAGTCTCACAGGAAGCATGCAAGGCATAAGTCCCAGTCGCGCTATTCATCTGTGTCCTTGGTGGCTCAGATGGATAGAGCATCTGCCATGTGAGCAGGAGATCCCAGGTTAGAGTCCTGGTCGGGGCACACATTTTCAGCTGTCCATATCGAGGTATATCAACAACTCCTCTCGGCAGCTGAGGGTTTCAGTTAGCCATAATTTATTCCAAGGAAAAGCTGCACGGTCATCAACAGTTTCTGTTCTTTTGAGAACAGTTACTGTCTTTATATACATAGAAGATGGTTTTCAGCTCAGAAATAACACTGGAGTGGCCTTTGTTGATCTCTCTTCAGCCTATGACACTGTACGGCTGTGTGGCTTCGGGATTACGCAAATCGTTACCACCATGTTGCAGAATCGATGTTTCTTTGTAAAATTTCAAGGAGGCAGAGCAGATGGAGAATACAAAAGCATGGGCTCCCACAAGGCAGTGTGTTAGCACTGATGCTGTTTAATATCTGCACTAATGACCAACCACTTCCTCTCCACACAAGAAGCTTCCTATATGCAGACAACCTAGCATTGGCAACTCAGGGTAAGAATTTTGAGACAGTAGAAGAAAATCTCACTGCTGCTCTGAATATTCTCTCAGAATAGTATGAGGAAAATCATCTCAAGCCAAACCCATCAAAACCTAAAACATGTGCTTTTCGTCTGAAGAACAGAGAAGCTTCTTGACAGCTGCATGTGAACTGGAATGGAAGCGAGTTGGAACACTGCAGTGCTCCAGTTTAACCTGGACTGCTCCCTGACCTTCAAGGCAGACTGCACCAACCTTAAAGCCAAGGTTTCATCACAAAATTGCCTACTGCTCAAGGTGACTGGTTCTGGATGGAGTGCCCATCCCCAGATAGAAATAACAACTGCCCTGGCAGTCTGCTACTCCGCTGCCGAATACACCGCTCCAATGTGGTACAATTCTGCACATGCAAAAAAAAGTGGCCATCACCCTGAATGAAACCTGCAGGCTGATCACAGGCTGTTTACTGCCAACGCCAATACAGAGAGTTGTATATACTTGCAGGTAGAGCCCCACCTGGCATTAGATGCGAGATAGCTGCTAGCAACGAGAGGCAAAAGGTCTGCAATAACCAGGCCCACCCCTTGCACAAACATCAGCCACCACCACCTCAACTGAAGTCCAGGGAGAACTTTCTACAGTCTTCTGTCCCAATTGACAGAGATCAAAGTATAGCCAGGGTTGAACTGTGGAGAAAAAGACATCCTGTCCATCCAGAGTGAGATGTAATTGAAAAAACTCTGGTTGTATTCATTTTATTACATATATATGTCTTTGAACTATTCCTGTATACAAAAATGTAATGGAACTTCAGACACAAATAAATAATAAATACCATTTCTTTTCCAAATTCACATATTTTCTCAATCAGATGTGTTACTATTCTAAGACTGCTGTTCCCTAAGTCCAAATAAAGTCTTTATTAGGTAAACTGTTATTGATGTATTGGTATGCTTACATTCTTCAGCAAGACAATCTGCTGTATAAATGCTTAATTGGATGGAAAGGGAGACAGTATCAGAGATCTCTTTACTTCCTCTCTTGTTTTGCCAACTGCCTCCTGTACTGGTTGTTATCTTTCTCGTTTTTTAGATAACTGAAAAACTGTTTGTAGAATCTTAGGCGGTACATTGTGTTAAGACCACTCTCATCACATGTTTTTGAATGGGGATAATACGACCATCTCCAGCACAATTTCAGCAAGAATTATTTTTTAGTAGCTCCTGAAAGATTACACAGTGCAGATAACGTTTGTCTAGGGGTTTTTTGAAGTTTGATCTGAAAAATAATCATTTCAACAAGCATGGCCTGGGTTTCCTTCTGTTTGAAATAAACTCCACCAGATCTGAATTACTTTCAGCAAAAAATTATATTTATTCATACATTTTGTTAGCAACTACCCCATTTTCACTGTTAACATTGATAATCTAATTCCATTATACTACGCTTGTCACATAAGCTTGTCTGTCTCCCTCCAATACTGACAAAGAAGTGGTGAGCAAGCCAAAATGTGCCCGGAAGTTGCAGACATTCCCGCTTTACTGTGGGCATCATACTTTTCACTTCAGATAAACTTTATCTTAAATGGTCAATTACATTACACTCCTTAAATTCATTTCATTTTCATTTTTGCCTAATTACCATTAACATGCATGAGTATAGTCTGCATTTCCATAAAATAGAAAGGTTGGCCATCAGTCTTAAGTAATATAGTACCAGGTCTAATTTTGTGCTTAGTTTTGTGTATGTAATTAATTTCCTAATTTATTTTGACCATTCCTAGTTAATATCTTCTGCTATAGGGTGAAATCAGAAAATGTTTCGTGACTTAGATTCTATTGTTGACTTAAAAACAAATATAAATTCTGTGCTAATTATAAACATTTGGAAGATGAACTACTACGATTCTTAAATGTTTATTTGACTCTATTCGAAAACATATTAACAAAACCAACCCTTAATTAATTCCAAAATAATTACTGTGAAAAGTATTGTTTGTATAATTATATCTGTTAATTTCATTATTTAAACAAATAGTTCAGCCTAAACTTTGTGACTGGAGGAACTGTTAAAAAGAAGGAATTTTTCAATGTATTCAGTTAATTGAATGAGTTATGTTTTAATTGTAATTTCTGTATCTTAAACATTGAACAATGTATAGTTGCAGTGCCTATATTGTGAGGATATATAAAGGACCAATTTTTTCTCCTCAGACAGTCAGCCCATGGCCGATTTTCAGACGGGAATTTTGTATTGGTTAAGTTAACAACAATGCATCAACTTAACAGTGGAATATGTGTAACACAAATAGGCTGTGTTTGAACAATTAATGACAGTGTCTGTTCAGTTTATTTCAGAAATAACGTCACAAACACTGTATTATTCTGCAAGAACTGTGAGCTGTGTGGTTAGGTTTTTACTGCTGATAGATGCTCAAACGGCAAACTATTGTAGCAGTATGCTGATGTTTTCCTGCAACCTATTAATGAGGCTTATGAACATTTACCAATAGTGAACTGGCCATAAAATTGTGTAGCATTGGGGGATTGTGAGCAGTGAAAGTAAAGAAAAAGAACTGAGAAATGCAATTGTGCAACTAGCAACTATTGGCTACATCATTTACAGTAGTAAGTGTTAAACTCCCCCCCCCCCCCCCCCCCCCAATTTTTCAGCCAGTACAACAATGCAGTATGAGGATTATCAATGAAGAAATAAAGCAGTTGAATGTCACCCTGTGGTGCCCTTTTGGGTGAGAATATTGTATTTGGAAACAATAAACAAGGGCTCACAAATTTTAAACAGTGAACTGAAGAATGGTTTACAGTAGAGTACAGTGATTTTAACAAAGTAAGGGTGTGATACTGTGGCTTCAGAATTTTGTCGAGGACAGTTAACAGACAATATTACAGGAGTGTGAAATTCAAGTATTTTGAAATATCAGAATTGATGTAGCTGCCATTAAACAGGGAGGTATAACAGCCAATCAGTGCATAGGTTTCGTGGCCACAGTAACAGAGTATGACAGCAGACAATCAGCAAGTGGGTTCTAAACAAGTGGCCATTGAGTACAGGAGCAGCCAATCAGCATGCAGGTTGACACTGGATTTGACTGGGATAAACAACAAACCTCATTGAGAGAATTACAGCTTGCACCAGTCTTGCAGATGATGAATCGAGATGACAACTGCAGCAGCAATAAGAGACAAGTGAATAAAAATAAGGTAATTGAAAGCAAAAGCTGTTTTATATTAAGTGATGCATAATGAGTGGCCTTAACAAACAAGACAGTGTGATGGGGGAGAATGGACAACAGGGGAGTGATGTGATTGATAAAAAAGCTGTACAGGTTAAGTTTGTAAATCAATAGAAAGACTAAATGGGGACTGACTTGGTAGGTGATAGTGGCTATAAATCAGATATGAATGTAACGTTGAGTGATGGGGGTGAAGGTCATATTGTAGATGAGATGATAATAGCGTCATCTACATTGTGTAGTGATGTGAGTGAAATGAACGGAAACAGTACTAATGTGGGTGAAATCATTAAGGCTAAGGAGGAAGAATCTGGTAGCAAATGTCAGCAAAGGCAACAGTTTATGGCAGATGGAAAATTGGAAGTGATGTTAAGGCAAATTATGAGTAGTTTGACTAGTATGAGTATGAAAGAAGACATGACAGGGTGGAAAATAGCAGGAAAGAAGACATTAGTAGGATGGAGATAAGATGATAGAAGACAGTAGTAGTATTGAAACTGACATGGCTAGCTTAAAGGATGAACTGAAGAAAGAAATTAAAAATGAAATTAAGGAAGTCAGCTCTAATCTTTCAGAATCAAATAAGAAGGTTGAGGCAGTAGAGAAAGATTGTGATGAAAAGATAAAGAAAGTAGTGCAGATTACTAATGAGAAATTAACATTAATGAGTACTGTAATAAATGTGTAGAAAGAAACTTAGTGATTACTACAGCAGGAGGGTGGAGGCTTCCAAGAGATATTGTAAAGATGAAGTCAAAGAAGCCAGGAAAGTTCATGCTGAAAATAGGGTTAATCTTAAGAACCAAATTGATCAGATTAAAAATGATTTAGCAACAGAGGTAGAAACTATGTGTGCAGTAGTGGTAGTGGAAATGCTGGTAAAAGTAAATACAAATGTAGATTCAAAATTGGTTGAAATGGAGAAAAAGGTGGAAGTGTTACAAAATCTAAAGCATGGAGAAAGTGGCAGTGGGTCTGATTCTGACAGTAGTTGTAATGACAGCAATGACGAATCCAGTAGTGATGAGGATGAGGTACTTGAATTTACTGTCAATAATGATGGCAATGTGTTAAGTAAAGAAAGAATACAGGAGGACAATATCAGGCCTGATGAAGAGTTAGTGCTTAATGAGAGAGGCAATGAGGAAGAGGACCATGCTATCTGTCATTTGACTGTGTCTGATAGTTGTTTTGGCATGCAAGTTGACAGTTTTTCCAGGAAAAGGATTAATGAGGATTTGTTGTATGAAGATCATTCAGTAAGTAATAAGGAAGTGTGGCACCCTATAATAACAGCAGGTGTACAAGGTACAAATGTTAGGTGTTTACTGAACAGTGGTAGTGATTTGAAGGACATTTCAGAGGCATTTTTTTAATTTATTAAGAACACAGAGAGTGCAGTAGTGATGAAGTTTGCTGGAATAAAAACTATTGATGCTACTGGTAAGTTACCAAAGAGTATAAAACAAGAGATACTATTAACAGTGGAATTGCCAAGACAGCTATTGGAGTGCAATTTCTTGGTGATTGAAAATCTCAACATTGATGTAATATTTGGGACTTAATTTCTTGTGCAAGTAGCAAGTAGAGGGTCCAACATTCTGTGTTGGATTCAGTTACATGTCATTTTTTGTTTCCTGAGGCAGCCAAATTCTTCTCCCACCCTATCTGTAGTTTATAAGTGAATCAGAAACGTTCCATCTTCAACATTCATGTGATTTTGTACAGCAGGATACTTTAGCATAGGAATATTTTAGAAAGGATTTCTCCATAGTTATCTGTAAATATTATGTTGTGTAAGTGATAAGAAATGGAATCATAGGAGGATGGAAGAAAAGGCAATATAAAAAAACAGTAGTGGTATTTGGAAAAAATCTATAAAATATTGTGTTTATTCTGGTTTAATGAAATATGATGGAAGTAAATTGTTGTCATGGTTAAAGAATTTCTGTCAAACAGAGGTAAGGTAAACAGAAAATGAAAGATGTCAACATATGTGGAAGAGAAGGTGCAAATCATTGGAAAACTGTAATTAACATCTAAAGTAATCAGCTCATGTGTGCAATTAGTATAATTTTGTGCAGCATCAGAGGCAATATGCAGCAAAAACCTGGTCTTAATATTAATTGTGGCATAGTAGAAATGTTTGTGTTCAGTGCAGTCGGTATATGGAGAAAACTATCTGCCTAAAGAAGTGTGTCTTCTAACATTAAGGAAATAAAACTTTAAACTTAGTTGGCTGGAGTAATGTGTGTGGAATAAATAAACAAGATTTGTATGTATATCACCCTTCAGGCTAGAATCTCAAGCAGTTTGATGGAATACAGTGAAATAATAGTTTTTTGAAGTGATAATTTTGTCTAGTCAGTAAAGAGAGTTAAGTTTGCCTTAGCATAAGTATCTATTACTGTGAAGTGTTTTTCAGTAGATTCAATTTTGTAGTGGATAAGCACAGCAGGTGTTTATTTGTTAGATAATGAAGCAATAATGAAATAATAAAATAATGAATAATGTTAGGGTCTTAATGGTTCGGGAGCCCGTCTCTGCAGTAGGGATATTTTTTGTAAATGCACTCCACTACCTATCGGAGTAAGAAATGTAAGTAAAATAATGGAGCTGATAGACATGATTGAGTTATGTAAAAGATAACTGTATACAAACAGAAGTGAAATAACTATATCAATGATCTATTTTTGAACTCGGCAATATTGGGTACTGTGTATATTGTGCAGTTCATGACACTGCAGCTATGAATGAGTGCTTAACAGAAAGAGAAATATTTTAGTGAAGTACAAGACGTATAATGCTGCATTATCAGGTCTATAGGTTACCTGAAAACTCCTATTTCTGGTCTGAGGAATTATGAGCTTAAAGTAGTAATACAGGAACAAGGAAAAGTAATTTTACTGATTAACTGATAATTGTGGTGCTAGAGTGATGTTAATATTCTGACAGGTCAACTATTTGGTAACTTTTATCATTTTTGTGAGGTTTTAATTTTCTGGTTAAATGAGAGTGGCACTCAGAGTTGAACGGAGAAGTAGGGCAATGATTTGGTACAACTTCCATCCCCTTAATTTTAATTTGAGTAGTAATCAAGTAATGTGATGGTGACTCTATCCTTTTTTTATAATGTAATAATTATTAAATCTATGCCACTGCTCATTTTGAGTTTTTGTTAGAGGTAATGCACATATTGTGGCCATTAAGGTGGTATGAGTCCATAAGTGATGTGATTTTCAAACTAGGACTTGGCATTTTAGTGATTTTGCAAATGGAAAAGCAAATCAAATCTTTCAAGTTTAACCATTTTGAGACAGAGTTACGGCCTAGAGTAATGTTTTGTAGTGTAATGTTCATTTGATTTTAAAATAAAAAAATCCTAGAAAGTTCAGGTCTTGTGTTAAATCAGTAAGTGTATCGAAACAGCATATCCAGACACTCGGGGATGATGGCATTGAAACAGAGGATGACATGCCTAAAGCTGAAATACTACAACACCTTTTTCCAAAGCTGTTTCACAGAGGAAGACTGCACTGTGGTTCCTTCTCTAAATCCTCGCACAAACAAAAAAATGGCTGACATTGAAATAAGTGTCCAAGGAATAGAAAAGCAACTGAAATCACTCAACAGAGGAAAGTCCACTGGACCTGATGGGATACCGATTCGATTCTACACAGAGTACACGAAAGAACTTGTCCCCTTCTAACAGCCGTGTACCGCAAGTCTCTAGAGGAATAGAAGGTTCAAAAGATTGGAAAAGAGCAGAGGTAGTCCCAGTCTTCAAGAAGGGTCATCGAGCAGATGCGCAAAACTGTAGACCTATATCTCTGACGTCGATCTGTTGTAGAATTTTGGAACATTATTTTTGCTCGCATGTCATGTCATTTCTGGAAACCCAGAATCTACTCTGTAGGAATCAACATGGATTCCGAAAACAGCGATCATGTGAGACTCAGAAAATATTAGATACAGGCTCCCAGGTAGATGCAATTTTCCTTGACTTCCGAAAGGCATTCGATACAGTTCTGCACTGTCGCCAGATAAACAAAGTAAGAGCCTACGGAATATCAGACCAGCTGTGTGGTTCGATCGAAGAGTTTTTACCAAACAGAACACAACATGTTGTTCTCAATGGAGAGACATCTACAGATGTTAAAGTAACCTCTGGCATGCCACAGGGGAGTGTTATGGGACTATCGCTTTTCACAATATATATAAATGACCTAGTAGATAGTGTTGGAAGTTCCATGCGGCTTTTTGTGGATGATGCTGTAGTATACAGAGAAGTTGCAGCATTAGAAAATTGTAGAAAACTGACCCTTCACATAGACAAATGTAATGTAATGCAAAAACATAGAAAGAAGGATCCTTTATTGTATGATTATATGATAGCGGAACAAACACTGGTAGCAGTTACTTCTGTTAAATATCTGGGAGTATGCGTAAGGAACGATTTGAAATGTAATGATCATATAAAATTAATTGTTGGTAAGGCAGGTACCAGGTTGAGATTCATTGGGAGAGTCCTTAGAAAATGTAGTCCATCAACAAAGGAGGTGGCTTACAAAACACTTGTTCGGCCTATACTTGAGTATTGCTCATCAGTGTGGGATTCGTACCAGATCGAGTTGACAGAGGAGATAGAGAAGATCCAAAGAAGCATTTCATCACAGGGTTATTTGGTAACCGTCATAGCGTTACGGAGATGTTTAGCAAACTCAAGTGGCAGACTCTGCAAGAGAGGCGCTCTGCATCGCGGTGTAGCTTGCTCGCCAGGTTTCTGGAGGGTGCGTTTCAGGATGAGGTATTGAATATACTGCTTCCCCCTACTTATACCTCCCGTGGAGATCATGAATGTAAAATTAGAGAGATTCAAGCGTGCACAGAGGCTTTCAGACAGTCGTTCTTCCCGCGAACCATACGTGACTGGAACAGGAAAGGGAGGTAATGACAGTGGCATGTAAAGTGCCCCCCACCACACACCGTTGGGTGGCTTGTGGAGTATAAATGTAGATGTAGAAAATTTTTACTAGTCCCCATCTTTCATACTACAGTCAATTTTATTGATAGTTATTGTGATGTTATGAGAACTGTGTAGTGTATTTATTTATGAAGTAATGACTATTATTTGCCATTAGTGCAAAACATTTTTTTCTTACACTTAGAAGTAAATGCGAATGTACTAAAGTACAGTATTTTGTCTAATTTTCTCATGTACTGTTTCAGAGGAGAACCACCTCTAATGGACGTGATAGCAGTGCATTTCCTTACTAACTGCCACTTGGACTTGTTGAAGGTGTTGATGACTTGCTGAGAAAATGTGTTAAAGCCCATTAAAAGAGTGAAAGTGCTTGTGCAAAATACTAAACATTGAAAAAATGAAATTTTCTGTCTGAATATGAACTGCAAAGTGCAGTTCCATTTAACGTTTTGTGACTCATGATCATTTATTCTTGGAAGCAAGGCAGGACTTGTATAAGGTGATATGTTTTAATAATAATTTCTGTAACTTAAACATTGAACAATGTATAGTTGCAGTGTCTATTATTGTGAAAATATATAAAGGATCAATTTTTGTTCCCAAGACACTCAGTCCATGGCCGATTTTCAGATGGGAATTATTTATTGGTTAAATTAACAACCATGCATCAACTTAACAGTGGAATAAGTGTAACACAAATAGGCCATGTGTTAAAACAATTAATGACAATGTCTGTTCAATTTATTTCAGAAATAATCATTTACCAGTAGTAAACTGGCCATATAATTGTGTAATATTGGGGGGGGGGGGGGGGGGGAGATTGTGAACAGTGAAAGTAAACAACTGTGAAATGCAATTGTGCAACTATTGGCTACATCATTTACAGTAGTCAGTGTTGGACTTTCTCCCCCTCCCCAAATTTTTCAGCCAGTATAAAAATGCAGTGTGTCGACACTGAGGACTATCAAAGAAAGAAATAAAGCAGGAAAATGTCACAAGTTGTGCAGGAAACCAGTTCTAAAATTGTTCTTGCAGTGAGTAGCAACATTATTTAATACTGGTCTTATTTTATTGAAGTTGTAGTTGCTTTAATCGATGTCTTCTTGTTATGTAGGGCCTGATGTTCAGATCCCACACCGTGTTGAATCATACTTAATCACATTTTCAAGGCATTGTGGTGTATTTCCACTTTACACATGGCTAAAAATCAACTTAATATCTCAATTTTATGCATTTTGCTACAGAAAGTCTTCCATATTTCTTATAATAAAGTTTCCTCAAAATGACACGGCTGTATTGTTTCAAATAGATTTTCATTTAAAAGCCACAAGATTGAATAAAACTGATGTACATGATGCACACTTAATTGACATTGTCCAGACCAAATGTCCTACACAGCACTAAAAGAAAAGAATGCCCTGCATGAAAGTTGAACAAAGACTAACCTATGATGCAAAGCCCAATGATATGTGGGGATATGAACCTCAGCCACTATAGGAATCTCCCTGACGAAGCAGGGAGGAAGATCTTTGACAAACAGTGCAGTGGGGGTGCCTATTGTATGGACGTGTTAGACGTAGTCTGACACTGCTTATATTGGTGACCTTGCATCTACCACAGAACATAAATATGTTGGGCATTAGCAAAAATCTGGTCCAGACTATCGTGCTGCAGCTATTTGGCTGTCCCACACCATTTTGTCCACTGCACCAATTTCCTTGGACAACAGATCAAAGATTGCAGTGTAGGAAGAGCAGTGTTGTCAGTACAGGAATCAATGATTAAAACTGAGTGCAACATTCCATAGTGCACTGTTTCAATTACTAACACCAGCCTTATTATACCTCAACAATGGCCACTTGCTGTGAACCTATAATAGACTTTGAGGACAATACCAAGTGTGCCCATTCTTCCATTTAGCAATAGCCACAAACTATATATGATACCGTTCCACCATTTCACCATAACCAGTTGTGTGCTACACAGATCTGGCAGCCATGTTGCATAATGTGTAAACTGATGTGACTGTTCACCTACACTTCTCATCACAGTGGCCAGGCACTCATTTGAAACTACTGCCATTTGATGTCACTTTGTTAGTATTATGATTCACAGCCACAGTATGTATTTTTGAGAGTTCCAAAATTTTTGAAAATGCGAAAAAGTGTGTGCATGTACTTTAGCATCCAGCAGCTCTGGCTAAACTCATTAGTGACATTATCCTGACTCCCATTATAAGAATAAGTATGGTCCAATGACTGCATTGTGGACCCTTTGGCTAGTGAAGTGAATGGGTGGCATACAACTTGCAAGGATCCTTATAAGTTTGGCTCACATTGGCAGATCACATGTCTTTGGTTATCCCTCACCAACATAATTAATAAGTGCAAGGATACTATGCCTAGTGGTGTTGGAGGGATATTCAAGTTCACTTGAACTATCACAACCACTCACAAAGAGGATGCCAAACCCCCAGGATAGTTGACAACTGGCCACAGCTTGGCCATCCAGCCTGCACTGCTCAGCAACAACATATTAGGTACCATTCCCACCCAGTGAATAGTGACTTGCCGGTTTTGTGGCCAATTTGGCAGTGCTGCACATAAGTGCCATAAGTTCTGCAATTACCCTAACACTGCCAGTGGTCTGATATAGGGTCGCAGCAATGCTGCGTTGACTGTCACAATCAATCCTTGTGGCTTTGCACTGAAAATGAGGACTTAGGTGCCACATCAACAACATAACTAGAGAACTGCAACTGACCTGAGAATGCCTCCACATGACAGAATGTCATGTTTTTGGCTCTCTAATTGTCCAGTTACATTATTATACTATACTATAAATATTACATTATAAAGATTAAATATGTTTCAAAGAGCTATTATATTTTGTACTTTCGTTTGCTGAAAATAGAGTATTCGTTTGCTATGAAAGCTGATTTCCAGTTTTGCAGTGTACTTGTGACATGCTTCATTGGCATTTCATCAACAGTTATACCTAATATTTTCATGAAAGGTAATGAATTACCTTAAATGTGTGCAGTTTGCTTTAGATGTCAGTTCTATAGCATGAATGAGGTTAGAAGTAATCAAAGGAAAATTGATTTTTTTTAGTATCTTATTGTAGGAACAACTATGATAAATCTACTTGGTTACTGAGTGAGTCACTATATAACAGGGCTCAGAATGGTGGTTAAATAACTGAAACATGAGATTTGTGAAAGGGCACACACATTTTATGACTGATGCCAAGTCATAGGATTCATGATCTCAGTTGTATTAATAAATAGAAAGACACCAGTTGGATCACAGTTTCTTTTAATGACTAGTACTGTTTTTGATCTGGCCTGCAGTTCATCTGCAGGTTTAAGTTAGACCAGAAAAAAGAAGCGACAGAAATTAGAAAAGTTTAACAATATAACCAACACTATCAAAGGTAGCATAAAAACTGCTTGACCTTCCACTGATAACAAATGGCTAGTCTGCTGACAGATGTATGGGATATTCAAACCTGCATGTTTATTAAACAAGTGGCGAAGAAGATGGAGTAACAAAAGATAACACAAGTGAGCCCAACAATCCATATAATTAAGCTACTGTCTCAAAAACTGGTAGCAGGTGCGGGTTTCCTACCTGATGGTATCCAGGAGCAACAAAAGTTAAATTTTCAATATTTTGTGTAATTATTGATCAAATTACAAAATTTAAAATGCTACGATAATATACTCA
Organism: Schistocerca gregaria; assembly: GCF_023897955.1. Taxonomy (NCBI): domain Eukaryota; kingdom Metazoa; phylum Arthropoda; class Insecta; order Orthoptera; family Acrididae; genus Schistocerca; species Schistocerca gregaria. The sequence goes on from NC_064922.1 coordinate 948,461,292, forward strand.
TTAAGAGTATCATGTTAAAATTTTAACATAATAAGACAAGTAGTACAGTACTGTCTGTAAATTTGGGGCAGAGTACCTGATGGCGCACAAATACCCAGACTTTACTCATCCAGTATTTAAAACTTTTTCTGACTGACATCACTCCACAAGATTATGAAAAGAAAAAAGTTTGTCACTTACTACACTTTCACTGTTCATGCAGGAAAATTTCAGCATCAAACATGACATTTTAATTTATTACATCTTTACTTCCAACCCTATTTGCACATTACACTGAATGTACCTGGAGAATTATATCATTCAGGGAAAGTCCCTGAGACCAACCCTTTTTGTATGCCACAGTGTAACGTTTTTTGTATGCCACATTATTGTCAGAGAGATGGAACTCTGAACCTAATGTTAGAGGAACAATTCATTGCAGTAACTGGTTTAGAAACTTATACTGTGAATCAAAATTTTATTTGAAGAAATGATTCTCTGATTCATATTTAGTGCAACAGCCAACAAATCAACAGTGTAGTGCAACATAAGTTCAGGGAGCTAATGAACTGTTTACTGCATCACAGAATGGGAAAACATAGATATTTAACTCAGCAATGAGAATACTTAGCCAGAAAATTTAGAATAAATCAACAAAACACAAGTGTTGGTGGTAATACTTCTAGGATACACCCCAAACTTTATAACAGTGTCTGAACAAAGGTTGAAAGAAAATCAGATGGAGTTTCACAATTTAAAAAAAATACATATGTGTATATTGTAGAAAAATGGATAAAAGTGGTGAAGGTGCTATATTTTGTAGTAATAAGTCAACTGAAACCTTGCCAAATATCACAAAATAAATTGTAGATGAATAAACTCTGAACCAAAAGAAGTGGAAATGGAAATAAGTTAATATATAGAGGTAGGAGATACTATGTACTTGGCTTGTATCAGTCAATAAACAGAGAAGCAAAGATATTTTTAGAGCAATTTGAATATACAGTGTATTGCCACAAGTTGTGCTGTATACCTTATGGAGTACCAGTTATCTGACATGCTGTTGTTTGCCAGTTCCCCATCACTAGCAAATACTTGTTACTTAGTGTTTACCACATCTGGAAGATTCTCGAAATTTCTTAAGTTTGCAATGTTTCCATATTCCAAAATATTGTCATATTTGTTCTGGAATATTTGATGTTTGTATAAATAGCAGTAATCTCTCTCCAGAAGGAGTTTGGATCTCTCTCTAACTGGTAAACTTGCTTTCAGTGCTAAGTGGTGTACTTCACTGATAACCCGGCTGTCAGATTTGGACTTGATTGTAGTTATGGCTTGACATTGTTCAGAGGAAATGCTGGGTACTTCAAAACATCTACATCACTGTAACTCCAATTAGGCAATGGAAAAGCCATTGTCTACACAGACAGGAACCAGGATACAAGCAGTACATTACTCCAAGTGTCAGTACAGTCAGGAGACAAATTCAAAACCTGCAGTCAGTTGCACATGAGGTATTCAAAAATGTTTTCTGAAGAAGCTGCTCAGGATCCAACAAAATGGCTGGAAAGATTTGAGTGAGTTCCCAAATACAACAAGTGGGATGGCTTGATGTATTTGGAAAATGTATACTCTTTCTTGGATAGCATGGCAGTGGTTCAAGAACAACAGAGGGAAGCTTAACAGCTGGGACAAATTCTAGGCTGAACTGAAGAAAATATTTGGTGACAATCAACATCAATTCTGCTTAGCAGAAGAATGACTGAAGAATTGGGCTCCACATCATGGTGAAACAGCAGTCTTACATAAAGAATGTTTCAGCCCTAAGCAACACGTTGAATCCAAATATCACAGAAGCCAATAAAATCTCAACTTTGATTAAAAGAATCACATGTTCTTCTCGTAAAGGCTGTCACAATGACAATGACCAAGGAATTCATCAAGCAGTGCCATCACTTCAGGGTTGTGGAAAACCACCATGACCTTACCTCTCTTCTACACCAAGCAGCAAGAGGTGAGATACAGCATTTTGTGGGAGTGAGAAATGTCAGTTCTGAGTACACAAGAGATAGCATTCCTGAACATCAATCCTATAAATCAGAGTGTAGTAGACAAAACTGAAGAAGACTGAAGAAGATGTGTATCAGTCCTTAGCAACAGTCCTTGGCCAACTTGGACTTTTGCCGCAGTCATCAAAAAACAATCCAGCATCTGACCATTGCTGGTATAACCCACTTCTCTACCAAGTATAATGCCCCACAGAACAACACACATTTGGAGGACAGACAACAGAATACTAGTCTATTTCCCATGTTGATGCCCCTAACATGTTGTGTGCCACTGACTATTGTGCTGCAAGATGCCAACAGTCAGAAAAGCACTATTTGCTTCAGTCAAATGCAGCCATTTATATGAGGGTCATCCTATAATTCGTGGTTACTATGGTATATCTTGCTATAATGAGACAACATGAGAATTCCACAATGTGAGTGAACTGGTAAGGCAGTGTGTATCTGAATGCCACCATAAAACAGAGTTCCAGTACAGGAGGCCACAGCAAAGGTTGAAATGACACACATGCATTGGAACTCTGTGTAAATATATTTTACTTAAGTACAAATGATCATTATCTATGTCTTTCAGAATAGCCTCCTGGTGCATCCACACAGTCTTGCCAATGAGGGGGAAGGCATAGAATACTGTTGGCATTGCCATCAATGTGTGCCACCTGTTGCCAAAATGCTGTGAGGATATCCATCCTGTTTGCAAAGCACCTCCCACACAATATTTTTTTTTTTTTTTTTCAATTGTGGAACGAGGAAGAGATCACATGGACTGAAGCCTGCTGATTAGAATGGCTGGGGGGAGGATTTCCCAGCCCCACCACTGGACACAATTCTTCATGATATCTGCAGTGTAAGCTGTAGCATTATCATGGAGTATGATTGCATTATCCAGCAGTGCCAGATGTTTTTGCCAAAGTATTCATTACAGACGATCCAGCAGAAAGTTGTAGTAATATTGGGCATTGAGGGTGTGGCTGTCCCTAACAGGGTGAGACTCCAGAATACTGTGGCTGTTAAATGCCACTAATACTAATCAGCACAACCTTTGCAAGTGATGTATTTTTTTTTTCCTCCTATATGATCCGTAGTGAGGAGATCCTCCAGGATGTGGAACATGTCAGAAAAACAACAGTACATGACAAATATTTACAACCAAAACAAATAAGCTAATGCACCGTTCCACAGGTCCCAAGTGGAATGATCGTCATTTTTTAGTGAACTAGTTCCCTAAACAGGTTTCTGCAGGATGTTCTTGAGTTCACACCACATATAACTCTTACTGCACGTTTTTGTGAACGGAAAACTTTAGCTTGGCTTGATGAATTACCCCAAAAAATAATCCCGTATGACACTATAATATTCTAATTTACTTAAAAGGATATAGTGATTTACACAGTCAAATGCCTTTGGCAGATCACAAAATATACCAGTTGCCTGCAACTTTTTGTCTAATGAATTAAGCACATTTTCACTGTAAGTGTAAATAGCCTTCTCAATATCAGAACCTTTTAGAAATCCAAACTGTGACTTTGACAGTATGTTATTTGAGATAAGATGGTTATAAAGCTGACTGTACATTACTTTTTCGAAAATTTTTGACAATGCTGGCAACAGTGAAATTGGACAGAAATTTGATGCTATTTCTTTATCTCCCTTCTTAAACAGTGGCTTAACTTCAACATATTTCAGCCATTCAGGAAATATTCCACTGATAAACGACTGGTTACACAGATAACTTAATATGTTACTTAGCTCAGAATCACATTCTTTAATTAACTTTGTTGATATTTCATCATACCCACTGGATGCTTTTGATTTTAAAGATTTTATGATGGACATTATTTCTGTTGGGGTAGTGAGGGTCAAATTAGTATTATGGAAGTTGCTTGAAATGTCTGGTCTGAGGTATTCCATATCAGCATCTACCGAACTTGACAACCCCATCTTTTCAGTAACAGTTATAAAACATTTGTTAAAAAGTTCTGCAACACTATACACATCTGTCACCAATGTATCATTTACTCTTAATGCTATTTGTTCCTCTTCATGTCTGGTTCTACTGGTCTCCTCCTTCACTATATCCCATATTATCTTTATTTTGTTATCTGATATGACTATCTTTCCCTTATAATATATTTGCTTTGTCACCCGTATTACAGTCTTTAATATTTTGCAGTATTTCTTATAATGTGCTATAGCATCAACATTGGAAATGTTTTGGATTGACAGATACAGTTTTCTTTTTGTTTTACAAGACACCCCTATTCCTCGAGTAATAGGGGTATGTTGTGACATTGTCGTGAACCTGGATACTGCCATTCTGCTGACTGAATCCTTAACTCTGGTTCATATGCTCATGCCCAGATTTCATCATTCACTGAAATATGGCTGAGCATGTAATTCCCTTCCCACTCAAACAGCCAGATTGACATGGCTGGTCTCATATTGTGTCCACTTTTGCATGTCAGTTAACTGATTCGTAATCATTTTGGACACTTATTACGCACTTTTAGGTCCTATCGTAAAATGTGAATCACCACTGCCCTCAGCACATTCATTTATATCATTAATTCCTACACATTCCAATGATGGGGGAGGTGTTGAATGTCATTGGCACTGATGCCATGAGGGTATTCACCCTGTTTGCAAAGTGTCTCCCATGCAATGATTTCTACTATTGTGGAATGACATGGAAGTTGCTTGAACTGAGAGGTCTGGTCCTCTGTTAAACATTGTTCAATAAGAGCCATGGACAGCTCAGTATGGGCAGACGTGAGCTGCCCACTTCACAGCAAGTCTGTCATTGTTGCACTTCCATGTTGGAAAGCCTCATCCAACATGTGACTGTTTGACAGGGCAATGCCCTATCACCCAATGCTGTTCATACTTCCACATGACACTGAGTAGCATTTTACTCATTCTTGCTGTTCCACTTTGCTTGCATTCATCTTGTAGCCTGCCAAGATCACACTGAATGTTTCAGTTGCTGGTACCAAGACATCTTCTCATGCAGTCACAATCTGTCGATTGATTTCAGTACCATTTGATGCAGCCGTTTGAATGTATACACTGTGATTATGATTATGGTGATGCCATATTTTCACAGATATACTGTTACTGACATTACTTATGGAATGACCCTTGTAGTCAAGCTGTGGGATGCCGTCACTCCCTGACATGCTTCAGCCTTTGCCTGTCGCTGTATGGAGGTACCAGCTGCTCACCTACAGGCCAAACTGAGGAAGAGTAAGTGGGGTGACCATCTATGTAGGTGAGGCCACAACAGATGACAATTTTCCATGGACAACAGTTACCCAGATGTCAGAAAAACTCATAGATGTGGTCTATGATGTCCAACCTGTCCAGGCATTCACCAAATCAGGGACTTTGTTTCCTGTAATCTCTAGTACTTACTGTTATCAGCTAAAGAAGATTCTATTCTGTGATATGAAAATAATTGTGTTCTAAGTCACAAAAGGGAAATACATCCAGCTGACAGAAATGTGTGACAAGAATAACTATCAATGACAGAACACAGCCATCAAATTTGTCCTTTATCAAAATGTAGCCATAATATTATTCTCAGGTGGGATTTATTTAAGGCATCACAAATGCTCATAAACTGTGGAAGATCAGAGCTCCATATGTGATGACTTTGTTTCAATAATGATGGCCCTGGGCAGTTATTTGCCATTGAAGATGTTATTTTGCAATCATGAAGATGAGTTTCAGTTGTCAGTCTAGATTCTTAGTTAAATTGCAAAGTTTTTGGCATATGCAGAAAGCTACTCAGGTTCACAGAAAAATCTACATATCAGTGATGATCATAAGCATTGGAGATGGCCAAGGAGAACTCTGGGTCACTATTTTTCGCAAGAAGCCACAACTCACCCCTAATTGTATGAACATAGGAACTGCCAGAAAAGTGCGAGATTGAGAGCTCAGTGGCATCAACAAAGAACAGTGCTTCACTAGCACTACAGACAACCAGTAGATGAAGCTACTATTGAACTGCCAATAAGATCTGGCCTAACTGAGGCACAATGACAGTGAATATTAGCTGTTTTGTGCCAATTTTTGGATGCTTTCAACTCTAGAGTGGAGAAAAGACTGACCAAGCAGTCCATGATAAAACACTATATCAACACTGGGGACCATATAACAATTATCCAGTGTTTGCATATGGGGTCACTGGCTAAGTGATGCAAAATTCTGGAGGAAGTGGAGAAAATGCTGTAAGATGACATTAGTGAACCTTCAGAGAGTCTGTGACACTATTCTGTGGTCCTTTTGTAGAAGTAGGTTACCACTTGGCATTTCTGCTTCGACATTTGATGGCTGAACAAAATTATGTAAAAGGATTTCTACACAGTGCTGTGCATTGATGATATGTTAGACTGCTTGGAAGAGGACAAAGTATTTCTCAACTATCAACGTGCAGAAAGGCTAATGGCAAATCAAAGCTGATGACACTGACTGGGAAAGACTCCCTTCATACTACCTGGTGGCCACTATGAGTTCAAAATTATGCCATTTGGACTGTATAACACTCTAGCCACCTTCAAGCGTATAATGGACAATCTGCTGTGACACCTTAAATAGATGACATGTCCTTGCCATCTGAGTGACTTTGTCATTTTTCAAAGATATTTCAGAACATCTTAGCCTCCTGACAACCATGATGAAAAGTGATCAGACTGCAGGCTCCACCTGAATCCAGAAACGTGCCTCTTTGTTGCCCAAGAAACAGAAAAAATAAGAGCAGTCAGCCATTTATTGACTCATTAGCATATTTATGACTAGATTAGATTAGATTAGTACTTGTTCCATAGATCATGAATACGACACTTTGTAATGATGTGGAACATGTCAGATTAATAGAAGGTGTCTATCTAAGATACTACATTACACAAAATATTACATGACACTTAAGATAAATATATTTGTTTTTTTGGGGGGGTGGGGGTGGGGGGGGGGGGGTAATTACCCACTTACAATATCCAAAAGCACTGTCCCTTTCATACCACAGTACTTGAGCTTATCTAGAAGTATTCCATGATTTACACAGTCAAAAGCCTTTGAGAGACCACAAAAAATCCCGACGGGTGACTTCCGGTTACTCAGAGCATTTACTATTTCATTAGTGAAAGTATATATAGCATTCTCCGTTGAAAAACCCTTCTGGTAACCAAACTGACATTTTGTTAGAACTTTATTTTTACAAAGGTGTGAAGCTACTCTACAATACATTACTTTTTCTAGTATTTTGGATAAGGCAGTCAGAAGAGAGATTAGGCGGGAGTTGTTGACATGAGACGTATCCCCTTTTTTATGCAGTGGCTTAAAATGGCATTCTTCAGTCTATCTGGGAAAATACCCTCCTTCAGAGAGCTATTACATATGTGGCTAAGAATCCCACTTATCTCTTGGGCACAAGCTTCTACTATTCTGCTGGAAATGCCATCAATTCCATGTGATCTTTTATTCTTGAGAGAGTTTACTATCTTCCTAATTTCAGAAGGAGAGGCTTTCTTGAAATGTGCTTGTACTACCATTGATTCATAAAGAAATTCTGTGCCAATGAATGTCCCTTGCAAGAACTACTGCAGGGAGATACCATATTTTCCAGGACCAAGATGCAAGAAAGGAGGCATTAACATCTTCTCTGGTCCTAGGTCTGTACGATGAGAATGCCAAGTTTTCACTCCAACCCTGAAAACTTACAAACAAATATGTTTATTTAACAATTGTTGGAGATCTGATAGATAACAGAATATGCAGCAAACATCAAACCATCTGTGAATCTGCTGTATACTTCTAACATAAAATCTAATATAAGTGAACAAAGTTGTTTAACTGTAAAGGTGGGAATTGGTATGTTCATACACTGATTCAAATAGTAAGAGGGGATAGTTAAAAACTTCATTCAATTACCATTATAACATCATAAGTCCTGTGTATAAAAGAATAGTAAAAATAAGCTAAAAAAGAATAAAAGTTGTAATACAGGCAGGAAATAAACTGAATGTACACTGCTATGTCTCTAAGCAATAATGACTGTGGCATATAATATTCTGTGCAAGACAAAAAAGAAAACATGCTGCAGATTGAAATTTAACCTCTTTGGACAGCTTATATTACTTGAGTACTATATTTAATAAAGAACAAGTTATATTTATTGATCCTACAACTATTTGTCTCAGGTTTCTGGCAATTTTGAGTAATCAGCTGACATGTTTGCTCAAACAGTTCATGGGAATACTGCTGGTTCATAGTGTCCAGTGGGTACAATACGTTTCAGGTATGCTGATGAACTGAGCTGCTGTGTGTGTGTGGCCAACTTAATTCTCCCCTCCAGAAGCTGCCATGCACGAGTGCATTCATTAGTGGAAGACAGTTGGCATCTGTCATAGTGACATTGTAGTTGCTCTGTCTGTCCTGGTTTCCAGATTGTTGTGTTGAATGTGTTTGCTGAGTGTCTTCCTAATTAGACTCAGTGCTGCTTTTCAAGCCTTACTGAGACTGTAGCTGCAGTTCAGGTTGATGAAGATTGTTCCTGGTGCAAACTTTGATGGCTTCTGTAACCACACTGTCCCAGTATTTTTGAGGTCTGTGCTAAAATCCTGGTGCATTCCTGTTCCATCAGGTGATTTTCTGACAAACAATGCTCTGTGACCACCACTGTGTTGGGATAGTGCCACTTCTGTTCTTGGCATTGATATTCAAGGAAGCACACTTTAGTGTCCAATAAGAGAGGTGATCAGAGTACAAGTGGTGTAAGTCGACAAAAACTGTGTTTTGAGAATGGATCGCTGACTAGTGAATTAAGTCCCTAGTTGAGCTGTGTGGTATCAAATGACAGCACTTTACTTGACAACTGAACCAGCTGTTTATTTTAGATGACAAGTGAAACAAGTCTACACTGCATGCTGTGTTTCAAAGTTTTGTAGTTCCATTACACCAAGTAATCATTGCTTTGAAGGAATTATTGCAGGAACCTGGTATGGAAACAGCATTTATAGACCATAAATGTCTTGTGTCAGGGCATTCATACCTATACTGATGGCTTGGTAGAAGCAAAGAGTAGGGAAGCAGTCCATATTTATTTGCCAGATGGCTGGATAACCATTGTGAAAAAACTAAAAAAGAAAAATCTATTTACAGTAATTTATGTGATGCATACAGACATTTTATCCACAAGGAACCTGGAAGCAGCCATTGTAAACCAGGAGAAAATAGTTGATGGCCATAAAGTGAACCGGCTAAACATTCAGTGGTTGAAGTGCGAAAAGGGATGTGCATATTCACCAAAATACAAAAACAGCCTTGATCCTGACATATGGTTCCATGAAATTAATTTGGCAGAAAAAGGTAAAGGATGGCCATCATGTCAGCTATCAGAAAAAGACAGTCTCTACAGGCACTGATGTGCAGTTACAGATTCAAATAAGAAGAAGGATATGGTGGATTTGCTGTCTTTTATTACTCCCATTCTGCACCATTATTGCAAATGCATTTCTTGCACTGCAAGCACCTATCAAGATCGGTTTGCTGAAAATGATGCCAAGTCTGAAGATAACGATGAATTGTTCTGTACGCGAATATTTGGTAAATGTAGTCAATCCAAGGATGCATGAGGTTTCTAGTTGCAGGGAGCAGACTATCTGCATCTGATTGGTGTGTGCAGGATGGTGGCAAGTACAAGTGAAGTACAATTGACTGTTTCAAAATAAATAAATTTATGTTTGTGCAGTTTATGCTGATTTATTTATTCATTTGCATAAATCTTTATATTGAGATATCTCTGAAACACTTTCACTGGTCTTGCATCACTTGTATTCTGAATGCGTCATATGTCATGACACAGTGGCACAGAATCTGATATATCCCAGCCTTCTGCCAATTAAGGTCATCTTTGACACTCCTCAATAATGCCTGAAATTTATTGGGTGGGCAAAAGACATTTCTTACTAGGATATTTTTCAGTATGTGTGTGGCTTCTCCTGATAGAGCACCTCTGTACAGTATAAAGCCTGTGGCTACCTCTTCCTCAATGTTTTCTTCCATCTCCACAGCTTGCACAGTAGTGGTGGGGCAAAGAGCATGCTTAATCTGCCATTCCGAGTAACCATTTTTTTGGTACAAAGTTCTGAGATGTTCTAGTTCCAGGGGCAGACTATCTGTATCTGAATGGCATGTGCAGGGTGGTCGAAACTGTCTGCAAAACAAATACAGATCAGTGTGTGTTTTCTTCCGGTACACTCCATGGTCAGCGTGTCATCAGCTCTTTTCTTCACCATGACATCTAGGAGTGGTAGTTCTCCTTCTTCTTTGGTCTCCATAGTGAATTTGATGTTGGGATGTATGGAGTTCAGATGTGCAAGGAAGTCAAGGAGTTTGTCCCGTCCATGGGGTCAGATGATGAATGTATCATCCACATATAGGAAAAAGAAGGGGGTTTCAATTTGGGTGATGTGGGGGGTTCCTTCTGGAAGTGCTCCACATACAAATTCACAACCATTGCCAAGAGTGGGCTGCCCACTGTGACTACCTCCATTTGTTCATACTATTGTCCATTAAACAGAAAATATGTGGAGGTTAGGATATGCCTGAAAATTTTGGTGGTCTTCTTATCAAATGCTGAACAGCTGACACTGGAATGGGTATATTAGTACAGATGCAGAGAGTCTGACCTAGGAACTAGAGAATGTCAGAACTGTGTTTAAAAAAAAAAAAGAAAGTTTACTCAGAATGGCAGATTAAGTGTGCTCTTCACCACACCAGTACTGTACAGCCTGTGGAGATGGAGGAAGTCATGGTTGAAGAGCCAGGCACTGGGAAAAGCTGGGCATATACTGAAAAAGCACTGAGTAAGAACTGCTTTTTGCCCACTAAATAAAATGGAGGTGTTATTGGGGAGCATCAAAATTCACCTCAGTTTGCAGAAGACCCTAGTGTATCAGATTTTGTGCCAATGTGGCAAGATTTATATTGGACAAACAGTGTGCACATCAAAGATCAATACCAAAAACAGAGCCACACTTGACTAATGTATCCCAACAAGTCAGCTATCACAGAGTACTGTTTATCAGAGAATAATGTGTTGGAATTCAAATGCACCAGGATTTTAGCATAGATGTCTAAATACTGTGACAGTGTCATTACAGAAGCCAACAAAATTCATGGCAGGGACAATCTTACCAGCTGGGACTGCTGCTGTATCTCAGCAATGCTAGGGAACTAGCAATGGCTCTAATTAATAAGACACTCCGAAAACACAACAATCTGGCAGCTAGGGCGGACAGAGCAACTACAACACTGCTATGACAGGTGCCTAAGCAGTTGCCTCCTTGCCATCGATGCACACCCTTGGGCACAGACCACATCAGAGTGAATGGCTACTGGAGGGGGGGGGGGGGGGGGGGGATATAAATTGGCTGTGCACCCCCAGCAGCTCAGTTCATCAGCACCGTGACAATGGTGACATATCTGATTACTGAACAATTGTGGTCACTGTAGACTATGAACTGGCAGTGCACCCATGGGTTGTTTGCTCAACAAATATGCTGGGAGAAATTGAAGAATCACAGTTAACGCATTTGACTGATAATTTGTGGAGTTTTGTTTAGTTATGTAATTAATTATAGTAGCCAGTGAAACTAATAATGTCTGATAAAATAGTTACACATGAAGCAGTACATTGTGTGCACCATGAAAATATACAGATCAGAAAATGGTAAGGTGTTCTATGTGATGTTAAGTTGTTGTGTGGGCAAGTGTTGAATCCCTGTATTAATTAAATACTTTGTATTTCTCAGAATGTGAAAATAAATGTCACTCAGATAAATAAAGATTAAAAATTCAGATTAAAAAGTTTAGAATTCTAAAAGAAAAGCTATAATACAGACAAATTTGAGAGAACTGTTAAAATAATTATTATGCCAAGCCTGTCACATTATCATCACTTTGTACTAAAAGTAATTGAAAATTAATATATACCAAAGAAACAATGATACACAATGTTAAAGACTTCTAAATGTTATCACAGTTGCAACTTTATTGCTCAACATTATTTTAATTTGGTTTGACTCAATTTGTCACTTTTTTATAATTGTTGGATGGAGTCATGAAATAAACAATGAATGTGAAGAAAATGTGTCTCATTTCATAATATAACAACCTGAGGACCATTCAACATGATTTATACTTAACAGAAGATAAGTACCATACTGAAACTAAATTTACAACGATCTATGCAGTAACATGATGTTCACTCACAACTTCATATGTGGTATCACTAACTTTTGGCAGTTGCAGTAAAGCAAAAGCAACATTCAAAACAAGATAAAAATGTTTTTATTAAATATTACATATTATTATAGTGGGATAGAAAATTAAGGTAGTAGCATTTCAAGATTTATCAGAGGAGCAATGGCCATTTTTTTCAGTATGGCATATGCAGGTGAAGCAGAGAATTACTCTGAAGATTAATTGTTGCTCTTAACTGAGGACAAATGAAAAGTGACATAGTGAACAGGTGACATCTGGCCTCTGAGAAATTGTGTAGGAAGAAAGAAAGATTAGGGTTTAATGTCGCATCAACGTTGAGGTCATTAGAGATGGAGCACAAGCTTGTATTTATTCAAGGATAGGAAAGAAATTCTTTCAAACGAACCATCATGGCATTTGCCTGGAGCAATTTAGGGATATCATAGAAAACCAAAATCAATATTGTCAGACACGGATTTTAACCATTGTCCCCTCCATACAAGTCCAGTGCGTAAACCACAGAGCCACCTTGCTTGGTCTGAGAAATAGTAAAGCTAATGTAGCTCCTAAAGGCTGAGAAAACACTTTCAGCAAATAACTGTGGCACACAACCCGATAACATAAAATTACAGAAATGAAGACGGAATCTTGTCAAAAAGTGCAAGTGTAAAGCACAGTATTCACAACAATTGAGACATATTTCAAACATAATAAAACAATTAAAAATCAAATACATATCTGGTTTCCATTGTGTTACATCATACCTCACAAAGAAGTGCAATGACATTCTCCTAAAACCCTTAACATATCTACTGAATGCTACAGTAGGAGGTTTATTTCTAGATTCATTGAATGTAAGTGAAGTAAAACCAGTTGCTAAGTGATGAACGAGAGGTGAATTAACAAACTAAAGGTCCACATAATTTATTTACACTTTTTCAAAGAATTAAAAGCAACAAAAAATTTGTTTGTAAGCTTGCTAATAAAATTTTAAATACCACACACAGTACAATATCTTTTCAAGAAACAGACGTAAAAAAGAAAAGGCAACAAAGGATTTTGTTGCTCATTTTGTAAGCTACCTTGACAGACATAAAAAGGTGCATAGGAATATTTTATTGATGTTCCGAAGTCACACCAGAAAAAATTAGGTGTGTACGTATGGGATGTGAGGGAAATTCTATGATACTGTAAAATCTTACATGACGGATAGTAAATGGGAGAAGAGTTCTGATTTACTTGTGCATGAAATGCATTCTATTACAGATCTACTTGGAGTGTTAAACACAGTTTGCCACAATGTTCTGTAGTCAAGCTAACAGTATTTATTCCTTATGTTAATGATTTCTCACAAATGTCAATCCAAACCACACAACGTATACTGATGATACTACAGTTATCTGCTTAGGTCAGACAAATACCTGAGTTTGAAAATAGAACACACAGGAATTTTGAAAATGAAAGTAAATACCTAGTTTAAAATAACAATACCAGAGAAGGAAAGTTGCTACTTACCATACAGCGGAGATGCTGAGTCGCAATAGGCACAACAAAAAGATTCACACAATTATAGCGCTCGGCCATTAAGGCCTTCACACAAACACACACACACACACACACACACACACACACACACACACACACACACACACACAGAACTTGCACACATGTCTACAGTCTCAGAGAACTGAAACCACACTGTGAGCTGCAGCACCAGTGCAGGATGGGAGTGGCGACTGGGTGGGGGGAAGGAGGAGGCTGGGGGTTGGGGGAGGGATAGTGTGGTGGGAGTGGCAGACAGTGAAGTGTTGCAGTTTAGATGGAGGGCAGGGGAGAAGGTGCGGAGGATGCAGGGGGTAAGTAACAGAAAGGAGAGAAATAAAATGAAATTAAAAGACTGTGTATGGTGGTGAAATGACGGCTGTGTAGTGCTGGAATGGGAACAGGGAGGGGGCTGGTTGGGTGAGGACAGTGACTAACAAATGTTGAGGCCAGGAGGGTTACTGGAATGTAGGATGTATTCCAGGGAAAGTTCCCACCTGCGCAATTCACGAAAGCTGGTGTTGGTGGGAAGGATCCATATGGCACAGGCCGTGAAGCAGTCATCGAGATGAAGGATATCAGCATGTTCAGCAACAGGGTGGTCCACTTGTTTTTTGGTCACAATTTGTCAGTGGCCATTCATGCGGACAGACAGTTTGTTGGTTGTCATGCCTACATAGAATGCAGCACAGTGGTTGCAGCTTAGCTTGTAAATCAAATGGCTGGTTTCACAGGTAGCCCTACCTTTGATGGGATAGGTGATGTTAGTGACCGGACTGGAGTAGGTGGTGGTAGGAGTATGTATAGGACAGGTCTTGCATCTAGGTGTATTACAGGGGTATGAGCCATGAGGTAAGGGATTGGGAGCAAGGGTTGTGTAAGGATGGACAAGTATATTGTGTGGATTCATTGGACGGCGGAATACCGCAGTAAGAGGGGTGGGAAGGATAGTGGGCAGGACATTTCTCATTTCAGGGCACGATGAGAGGTAATCAAAACCCTGGCGGAGAATGTAATTCAGTTTCTCCAGTTCCGGGCGATACTGAGTTATGAGGGGAATGCTCCACTGTGGCTGGACTGTGGGATTTCTGGAGGTGGTGGGAGACTGCAAAGATAAGGCATGGGAGATTTGTTTTTGTACAAGGATGGGTGGGTAATTATGGTCAGTGGAAGCTTCAGTGAGACCCTCAGTACATTTTGAGAGGGACTGCTCATCA
The DNA here is from genome assembly GCF_023897955.1 of Schistocerca gregaria. Lineage (NCBI taxonomy): Eukaryota > Metazoa > Arthropoda > Insecta > Orthoptera > Acrididae > Schistocerca > Schistocerca gregaria. Next base: position 948,476,365 of record NC_064922.1, read on the forward strand.
CTGCAGATGTGACGACTATGGTTGGCTAGGCTGTACGGAAGGGACTTCTTGGTATGGAATGAGTAGGAGCTGTCAAAGTGGAGGTATTGCTGGTGGTTAGTAGGTCAATGAACCATGGACCTTGCCATTGGTGGGGAGGCTTGCGTGCCTCAGTGATACAGATGGCCGTACCGTAGGTGCAACCGCAACGGAGGGGTATCTGTTGAGAGGCCAGACAGACGTGTGGTTCCTGAAGAGGGGCAGCAGCCTTTTCAGTAGATGCAGGGGCAACAGTCTGGATGATTGACTGATCTGGCCTTGTAACCCTAACCAAAACAGCCTTGCTGTGCTTGTACTGTGAACGGCTGAAAGCAAGGGGAAACTACAGCTGTAATTTTTCCCGAGGGCATGCAGCTTTACTGTATGGTTAAATGATGATGGCATCCTCTTGGGTACAATATTCCAGACGTAAAATAGTCCACCATTTGGATCTCCAGAGAAAGAAAACTGGCATTCTGCAGATCAGAGTGTAGAATGTCAGATCACTTAATTGGGCAGGTTGGTTAAAAACCCTAAACAGGGAAATAGGTAAGTTAAAGTTAGATATAGTGGGAATTAGTGAAGTTCAGTGGCAGGAGGTACAAGACTTTTGGTCAGGTGAATACAGGTTTATAATACAAAATCAAATAGGGGTAATGCAGGAGTAGGTTTAATAATGAAAAAAATAGGAGTGCAGGTAAGCTACTACAAACAGCATAGTGAACGCATTATTTTGGCCAAGATAGACACGAAGCCCACACCTACTACAATAGCACAAGTTTATGTGCTGACTAGCTGTGCAGATGATGAAGAAATTGATGAAATGTATGATGAGATAAAAGAAATTATTCAGGTAGTGAAGGGAGATGAAAATTTAATAGTCATGGGTGATTGGAATTCGAGAGTAGGAAAAGGGAGAGAAGGAAATGTAGTAGGTGAATATGGATTGGGGGAAAGAAATGAAACAGGAAGCCGTCTGGTAGAATTTTGCACAGAGCATAACTTAATCATAGCTAACACTTGGTTCAAGAATTATAAAAGAAGGTTGTACACATAGAAGAATCCTGGAAATACTAGAAGGTATCAGATAGATTATATAATGGTAAGACAGAGATTTAGGAACAAGGTATTAGTTATGAGCTGTAGATTAAAACTGAAGAAACTGCAAAAAGGTGGAAATTTAAGGAGATGGGCCCTGGATAAATTGACTAAACCAGAGGTTGTACAGAGTGTCAGGGAGAGCATAAGGGAACAATTGACAGGAATGGGGGAAAGAAATACAGTAGAAGAAGAATGGGGAGCTCTGAGGGATGAAGTAGTGAAGGCAGCAGAGGATCAAGTAGGTAAAAAGATGAGGGTTAGTAGAAATCCTTGGGTAACAAAAGAAATATTGAATTTAATTGATGAAAGGAGAAAATATAAAAATGCATTAAATGAAGCAGGCAAAAAGGGATACAAACGTCTCAAAAATGAGATCGACAGGAAGTGCAAAATGGCTAAGCAGGGATGGCTAGAGGACAAATGTAAGGATGTAGAGGCTTATCTCACTAGGGGTAAGATAGATACTGCCTACAGGAAAATTAAAGAGACCTTTGGAGATAAGAGAACCACTTGTATGAATATCAAGAGCCAAGATGGAAATCCAGTTCTAAGCAAAGAAGGGAAAGCCGAAAGGTGGAAGGTGTATATAGAGGGTCTATACAAGGGTGATGCACTTGAGGACAATATTCTGGAAATGGAAGAGAATGTAGATGAAGACGAAATGGGAGATACAATACTGCGTGAAGAGTATGACAGAGCACTGAAAGACCTGAGTTGAAACAAGGCCCCGGGAGTAGACATCATTCCATTAGAACTACTGACAGCCTTGGGAGAGCCAGTCCTGACAAAACTCTACCATCTGGTGAGCAAGATGTATGAGACAGGTGAAATACCCTCAGACTTCAAGAAGAATATAATAATTCCAATCCCAAAGAAAGCAGGTGTTGACAGATGTGAAAATTACCGAACAATCAGTTTAATAAGCCACAGCTGCAAAATACTGACACGAATTCTTTACAGATGAATGGAAAAAGTAGTAGAAGCCAACCTTGGGGAAGATCAATTTGGATTCCATAGAAATATTGGAACAGGTGAGGCAATACTGACCTTACAACTTATCTTAGAAGAAAAATTAAGGAAAGGCAAACCTACATTACTAGCGTTTGTAGATTTAGAGAAAGCTTTTAACAATGTTGATTGGAATACTCTCTTTCAAATTCTAAAGGTGGCAGGGGTAAAATACAGGGAGCGAAAGGCTATTTACAATTTGAACAGAAACCAGATGGCAACTATAAGAGTCGAGGGACATGAAAGGGAAGCAGCGGTTGGGAAGGGAGTGAGACAGGGTTGTAGCCTCTCCCCGATGTTATTCAATCTGTATATTGAGCAAGCAGTGAAGGAAACAAAAGAATAATTTGGAGTAAGTATTAAAATCCATGGATAAGAAATAAAACTTTGAGGTTCGCCGATGACATTGTAATTCTGTCAGAGACAGCAAAGGACTTGGAAGAGGAATTGAACAGAATGGACAGTGTCTTGAAAGGAGGGTATAGGATGAAGTTCAACAAAAGCAAAACAAGAATAATGGAATGTAGTCGAATTAAGTAAGGTGATGCTGAGGGAATTAGATTAGGAAATGTGACACTTAAAGTAGTAAAGGAATTTTGCTATTTGGGGAGCAAAGTAACTGATGATGGTTGAAGTAGAGAGGATATAAAATAAAGACTGCCAACGGCAAGGAAAGCATTTCTGAAGAAGAGAAATTTGTTAACATCGAGTATAGATTTAAGTGTCAGGAAGTCGTTTCTGGAGTGTAGCCATGTATGGAAGTGAAACATGGACAATAAATAGTTTGGACAAGAAGAGGATAGAAGCTTTCGAAATGTGGTACTACAGAAGAATGTTGAAGATTAGATGGGTAGATCACACAGCTAAGAAGGAGGTACTGAATAGGATTGGGAAGAAGAGAAGTTTGTGGCACAACTTGACTAGAAGAAGGGATCAGTTGGTAGGACATGTCCTGAGGCATCAAGGGATCACAAATTTAGTATTGGAGGGCAGTGTGGAGGGTAAAAATCGTAGAGGGAGACCAAGAGATGAATACACTAAGCAGATTCAGAAGGATGTAGTTTGCAGCAGGTACTGGGAGATGATGGAGCTTGCACAGGATAGATTAGCACGGAGAGCTGCATCAAACCAGTCTCAGGATTGAAGACCACAATAACAACAACAACATGATTCAGGGCACTATTCACTGCATATAATACATGTATCCAGTAACTGAACTTACTGCTAGGAGAATTTTTATACTCATCTACTGTGATGGCTAACAGCACTAGCCTTACCACACAGATTGGACAGTTACCTACCACCCCCCTCCCCCCCCCCCCCCTCCCTGTAACTTCTCCCCTGCCCTCTAACTAAACTGCAACACTTCACTGTCCGCCACTCCCACCACACTACACACTAACCCCCCCCCCCCCCCTTCCCCAGCCTCCTCCTTACCCCCACCCAGTCGCCACTTCCAGCATACACTGGTGCTGCTGTTTGCAGTCTGGTTCCAATTCTCTGAGACTGCAGACATGTGTGCAAGTTGCGTTTGAGTGACTGAGTGAGAGTGTGTGTGTGTGTGTGTGTGTGTGTGTGTGTGTGTGTGTGTGTGTGTGTGTGTGTCTACTGCAGACAAAGGAATTAATGGCCGAAAGCTATAATTGCGTGAATCTTTTTGATGTGCCTATCGCAACTCAGCATCTCTGCTATATGGTCAGTAGCAACTTTCCTTCTCTGGTATTGTTACATTCCATCCTGAATTTTCCGTTGCTTGATTTTTACTTTAAAATAATACTTTTTTAAAAAATATATTGAAGAAAGTTATACAACATTTAAACTATGCAGTTTGAAATGTAGACTGTTCAGATAGAGAGCTATTTTTTTAAGACACGAAGTTTCCTATAACGACTATGTGCTTGTGAATGTGTCATATCTTCATAATAAGGATAATGATACACATGAGTATGAAGTGCAAGAAGAGGGAAATCTGAAACTCACAATGAAAGCACTGGGTGATGCAGGCGCAAGGATGTATAATAAGCTGCCTGCCAAATAGAGGAATTAAGCTCCATAAAATATCTTTATTTCACATAAAAATTACATTAAGTATGAGAGAATTTTTATAATATAGGCCCTAAGTAAACTGACTTAAAAAAGGACTGTGATTAAAAACGTGTCCTCATGTTATTTATTGCACCAATAAAATATGGAATCAACAAAGACACAAGGAAATTAAATGAAAAATTCTTGAAGACACATTAAAGTTTCAATTTCAGACTCTTTCAGAGTTAAAAAAAGAAATTTAATGAGTTAATGATCTCTCACTGATTTCCTTCCATTTGGTGTAGGATAAATCTATAGAGGAATGGTGAAAAAACCTCAAGTGAGAACATCAAAGGAAATTATTTGGACAAGATAAAAAAGATTTCAAGTGAAATCCCTCATTTTCACTAATGTTACTGCTGTAATTTCTCTAGTAATCCTGCCAGACATGTCAATGAATGCTGCTGCGTTATTGATTCGTCTTGTTACATCTGTGTTGGGTAGGGTCACTGTGAATGGTGACCAGCACACAGCATCTCCAACCTGGCAGTCGCAGGGCCCCATCATTCTCTCCAATTTAAGGCCAACTGACTGCAACGCTGGTCTCATTTCTGTTTGATAACTAATGTGTACCTCCCCATGGGTAACTGTAGTACTGATGATGACTCCATATTATATTGGCTGTACCTGGATATTCTTCAGTTGACTAATTTCTTTGTGATGGTTGGGCCTGTTTGGGATTTTTCTAATGGTGTCCACCTTCTGCTATGAAGTTCTACCTCAGCAGGCTGCAATCCAGTTCAGCCTAGCAATATATTTCACCTTCACTTATTGTATTTTGTTTTCATTTGTAGTCCTGCATAATTCACTGGGTCAGTAATGCTTATGAACTATGGATAGTTTATTCTGTGTTTCAATGTACTCAATGAAGTGTTCATAAAAGCTTTTTGTGTGAACCTGGGGACTACAAAAATTTTCAAAGAGAAAATACGTTAAATTTACACACAAAAGAAAAGAGCATAATGACACAGTATGTAAATATATCAAGATAACAGAAACTTAAGTAGTTGGGGATATGGACTCACTCAAATGGGCTGCATAACATGGCGAACAAAAATTAAACAAATATAATTTTCATGCAAACAGACACTAAAGCAGTGCAATAAAAAATTATATCTTCCTAATCAAAAATCAAATTACGTACTACAGTTAGCATTGCCACCTATCCAGTTTTCAGCAGGATTATCTCAGGATTTAAGGTACTGTTCTGGATCCCAGGTGAAGGGACTTGGGAAACACTTCTATCCCCCCCTTGCTCTGAATTTGTGAGTCGTGCAAATGGTGTGGGAATATCCTCCCCCACTCACTAGCCATAATTCAAAATACACATTTTCCTGTTAAATACGGATTATTACATAGTTAAGTCACCATTGCATTTCACACCAAGTTTGAGCAGTTTAGAATTAGCAAGGATCAGAGTTCAGAAAAGATGTGTTGTCCTTTTTCCAATGATGAAGACAGTGCATCAAGTTCAACTGATCTGAAAAATATAGTTAAAATCTATATGGATTTTAACAAAGACTGGATAGAAAACAATGAATTTTCCACATGGTTTATCAAAGAAAATGACTTCATGGCAAAGTGTACGATTTGCCCCACCACATTTTCGTTAAAATTTGAGCGAAGAAAAGCTGTAGTGGGTCATCAGAAGAAACAAAAACACATTCTGCCACAACAGCAGTATCATAAAAAATAACATAATTACAACCTTCTTTGTGAAGACCTGTATGTCTGGAGACGATGCTGTGATACATACTTAAGTTGCGTCTGTTTATCACAGCATATAGCATGGCCTTAGCTACAAGTCATTGCATTCCCAAATAAAATCCATTACTCCTTGTTTCCAGACAGTAATATTGCATGCAAAATTTCATGTGGAAGAACTAAGGCAATCTGACTATCTCAGAAAAATGTTCTTGGCCCACAGAGTCAAGATGTTGTAATAGGCAAGCTTCATAAAGGCTCTCATTTTTCTGTGTCCGCAGATGCTTCAAACCAATGATAAGAACTTTTCATCATGCAGTTCAGTATTTTGATGTTAAAACAAGGGATGTATCAGATTGCTAGGTTTTTTATGAAGACCCCAAATAAACCCACAAAGAGATTTTCCATGCAATAAAGAACATTACAGGATCTAATGGGACTCATCTGAATGCAGTAAGTTCATACATGCTGACAATGTGTCAGTGAACTGTGGTAAAAACAGTTTGGTTTTTGTCTTACTGAGAAATGAAAATCCATACATTTCGAGAGCTAACTGCACCTCCCATGTCATAAATAATAGACATACTGTACAACAGTGAACCATGACTTGCTTATCTACAAATTAAATGATTAATGGGAAATCTAATATAAAGATGTGAAACAAATACTAACAAAGAGATAGAGGGGCTGGCGAGTACTTACCTCAGCTCAGTACAGCTGATAGATACACAAAACAGAACAGAAAAGTTACGTATCCTAGCTTTCAGAGCTTTGTTCCTTTGTCAGGGAGGAGAGAGGGGAAAAAAGGGGAAGAAGGGAAAGTGGATTCTGTTACTCACAACTCAGGTTATGAAGCAATGGGGGGAAGGTAAACAGGGAGGGTAACAAATATGGAGGCATGGGTGTCAGAGGGAAGCCACAGATATTCTACTGTAAGTACTTTGCCAGCTTCAAACCAAAGAGGATGCATACAGAAGTAAAGAGGCATACAGTATAAAGATAAACACAACTATGTAGGATGAAAAGATGCGTGAATGGCTAAAGAGGAAAGGGAAAGAGGAGAAGACTAAGAGTAAATGGGAGTGAGGTTGGTTAATGTAGGTTCAGTCCAGGGGGGGGGGGGGGGGGGGGGGTCAGTCCAGGAGGATGATGGGATGAAAGGATGTGTTGGAGTGCAAGTTCCTATCACCACAGTTCCGAGGGACTGGTGTTGGGTAGGAGAAGCCAAATGGCATGTACGATGTAGCAGGTTCATAGGTCCCTAGAATTATGCTGGAGGGTATGCTCTGCTACTGGGTATTTTACATCTCCCAGGCGGACAGTTCGTCTGTGCCTGTTCATGCGCTCAGACAGGTTAGTTGTCGTCATACCAATATAAAAGACTGAGCAATGCATGCATGTCAGCTGATAAATGACATGTGTTGCTTCACATGTGGCCCTGCCTTGAATTGTGTATGTTTTACCAGTAGCGGTGCAGGAGTAGATGGTTGGGTGATGCATGGGGCAGGTTTAGCAGTGGGGTCGGTTACAGAGGTAGGAACCGCTGGGTAGAGATGGTGGTATGGGAATATTGTAGGGTTTGACAAGGATGTTACAGAGGTTAGGGGGGGGGTGATGAAAGGAAATTCTGGGTGGTGTAGGGAGAATATTGTCAAGGGATGATGTCATTTCAGGGCTTGACTTGAGAAAGTAATATCCCGGAGCCATCCTGGTTCCCATGGTCGTTTCCCTGATTTGTTTGTTGGTCTGACCTTCAAAAGTGAAGTAATTATGGGTGAGGATGAAGTTGGTAAGTGTGATAAGGAACGAGGTTTTTGGAAGATCTTTAGGTGGGTGTTGGGAGATGTAGTGTTCAAGGGAAGAGAGACCATGGGTATGTGGGATGTTTGTGTAAAGGGATATAGCATCTACTGTGACAAGAAGGATTTCAGGTGGGAGGGGAGTGGGAATGGATTTGAGGAAGTAGTTAGTGTCTTTGATGTAGATGGAAGTCTGTGGGTGATAGTTGGAGGTGTTGGTCTACCAGAGCTGAGATAAGTTCAGTTGGGGCTTTGAAGCCTGCCACAATGGGATGGTCAGGATGGTTCTCTTTGTGGATTTTGGGTAATAGGTAGAAGGTAGGGGTACTTGGCTCAGGTGGAGTGAGTAGGTCTATGGAAGCTGTTGTGAGGCCCTGTGAGGGACCTTGAAGTTTTAGGATTTTCTGCAGCTCAGTCTGGATGGAGAGAATGGGATCCTGGGTAACAGCTTTGTAGGATGAGGTGTTGGAGAGTTGACGCAGTCCTTCTGCCACATACTCCACTTGGTCAAGTACCACAGTTGTGGAGCCTTTATTCGCCGGAAGGATGACAATAGAGTGGTCTGTTTTCAGCTCCTTAATGGCATGGTATTCAGATGGGATGATGTTGGGGGTTGTCGGGATGTTCTTCAAGAAGGACTGGGAGGCAACACTGGATGTGAGGAATTCTTGAAATGTCTGCAAAGGATGGTTTTGGGGGAGGAGAGGAGGATCCCTTTGAGAAGGCAGTCGGAACTGTGCTAGACAGGGTTCAACACTGGGTCTAGTATTTGGGTGGTGAAGTGATATTTCTAGTTGAAGTTCCAGGTGAATGGGAGGAGATCTCTAATCAGGGCTGTGTGGTCGAATTTAGGAGTGGGGCTAAAGGTTAAGCCTGTTGATAGAACAGATGTCTCTGGAGGAGAAAAGGATCTGGATGAGATGTTTAGAATTGAATTGGGGTTGGTGATATGTGGCATTTGACTGTCGTTATAATTGAGATTTGGTCTGTGTGGGGTATGTGCTGGGATTGAGAGATTGAGTAGAGTGGCTAGGCTAGATTTGTTGGCTATGAGGGGGTCTTGTTGAAGGTGCTGTTGTGGTTGGTGTTTGTGAGCGGATAGGGAGAGGGACCCCACTTCTTAGGTGTTGTACTAGCACTGTGCATAGTTTTTCCATGTGGTGTGTGGTATGGAACTCAAGTTTAATGCTGGCTTCTATGATGATGTTCCTGAGTGTGTTCTCCAAGCAGGGGTTTGAGAGGTGGAGGACTTTGAAGAGAGATAGGAGCTGTTGGGTGTGGTGGTTACATGAAGTAGTGTAGAGATTCAGGGCAAATTGGGTAAGGGCTAAGGATTGTTCTGGAAGTCCAGGAGAGACTGGTGAAAGGAGGGATTGCACCCAGAGATGGGAACTTTTAAGGTAAGTCCTTTAGAGAGTAAATGGAACTGAACCTAAGTTAACCAACCTCACTCTCATTTACTCTTCATTCTTCTCCTCTTTCCCTTTCCTCTTTAGCCATTCACGCATCTTTTCATCATACATAGTTGTGTTTATCTTTATACTGTATACCTGTTTACTTCTGTAAGCATCCTCTTTGGTTTGAAGCTCGCACAGTACTTACAGTAGAATATCTGTGGCTTCCCTCTGACACCCATGCCTCCATCTTTGCTACCCTCCCTGTTTACCTTTCCCTTTTGCTACATAACCTGGGTTCTGAGTAACTGAATCCACTTTCCCTTCTTCTTCTTTTTTCCCCTCTTTCCTCCCTGACGAAGAAAAAAACGTTCTGAAAGCTAGGATACATAAATTTTCTGTTCTGTTTTGTGTATCTATCGACTGTACTGAGCTGAGGTAAGTACTGACCAGCCTCTCTATCTCTTCATTACTATGTATCTACAAATTAGTCAAATATGGTATTAAGGACAATGCTCTAAATTGGCTAACATTATACGTACACAACAGAAAACAAAGGGTAGCTATCCCCTCAGATGCTCTGAATTATTATTCTAAATGGAGTATGGCATTACAAGGTGTGCCTCAAGGCTCTATTTTGGGTCCTAACCTGTTCCTATTCTACATAAATGACTTACCATAAATATAAATTCCCTGTCAATTCTGTCTGCAGATGACATTTCTTTTTTAATTTCTTTTTTAATTGATGATGACAATGCAGAAAAAATTCCAAACTTCATTGTAAGCACACTGGATAGCTTAGAAAACTGGTTCCAGTGAAATGGGTTGAACCTGAACTTTGCAAAAACCCTTATGGTACATTTCAAAACCAACAATAAACTTTGTGGAACTTAAAATTCAACTTAACAAACAACCTATGAAAGAAGTTGACATGGTCAAATTGCTGGTTCTAAATGCAGACGAGAACTTAAGCTGGAATACACATATTGACTTCCTATCAAATAAACTCAGCAGTTATGCATTTGCAATGCAAATAATAGCAAATTCCACTGACTTGAGTACACGAAAAATTGCTTGTCATAGTTATTTTGAATCTGTCATTAGGTATGGGAATATTTTCTGGGGAAATTCAAGTAGAGTATGTCAAATAGTGAAACTGCAAAAGAAAATTGTCCAATATATGTGAACTGCACAGCGAACAGAGTCTTGTTACCCATCATTTTGGAAGCTACAAATCCTAACAGTTCCCCCCCATATACATTTATGAAATTATAATCTTCCTACACTGCAGACAAAAACTATTTAAGGAGAATAATTTTTACTGTACATATCACACAAGAAACGAAAATAGTTTTATGCTACCCACACATCAGTTGAAATTGTATGCACGACACCACAGTGTAGGGGGGATGACAATATACAACAAGTTAATGGGCAAATGCATATTTAATATGAAGCCAGATATTTTAAAAATGAAGCTGAAGCAGATTCTGTGAGAGAAATGCTACTATTCAATAGATGAATTCGTTGAGGATGAAATGATAATTTGAGCAAAGGGTAATTAAGTGTTAGATTTTACTATGTGTACATATAACAAAACTGTATTATTATTATGATGCTCTTTGAGAACATCAGCTTTTCGTTGTTTATGGTGAAATTTTTACCACAATTTGACATGTTTCCTGTAATTGATTATGTATGATATGTTTGCAATTCACATGGTCTTAAAAGATTTCAATTTCAAACTTATTGTAGTAGCTGTAAATAGTCATGTAAAAAATCATTTCATTTCTAAATTTCAAATAAGAATGAAAAGGAGATTATGTCCTTTTTCATTCCTGTGTTAACACAATATTAAAACAAAATTACAATAGAATGGTGAAATTACTTATGATATTTGTAATAAATATTTAGCATTTTTTTTCATTCTGTTGCATCAAGAAGTTGTCCAGTCCAGGGTTTCTTGAAAGGTGGCATCCCTAAGAACAGTAGCAAAAGCAGAAATACCACATGGAATGACCATCCACTTACTTCAGTCAGCATATGAACTGATTCTAAAAAACAAGTAAGACAAAGAATGTAGGCTATCAAAATGTTAGGCTTTATGTGATCTTAGTGACCAAATTGTTAACAGAAATGCATTATTTAAAAATAAGCTAAAAAGTATTTTATCTGAGAAAATTTTTATTACCATAGGAATTTTTTTGATCATGTAGCCGCATCAATGCATTTTTTCTTTTCTTCCTGTTCTAGTTTATTGTCTGTTTAGCTCTATTTGATGATTGTATTTTTCACACAGTGGATCATTGTAGTGGGATTCATATGTAAAATCACTCCGTGTAATTGTAAATTACCCATGTGAGCAATTCAACATCTTTATCTAATAATAATTTTAATAGATCTATGGAAATTGTGTATAATGGATAATCCATAAAAACTTAACTTCTGTTTTCACACTGGCTCATAGCATACAAAGAAGAGAATGTAATAAATAAAATAATGTATGTAAGTTCTTCCTTGTTAAAGCTCCTACTGGAAATAGAAAGAATACACGGCAGTGTTATGCTCCCTTTAATAAAGAACATTGCTGCCAGCACATGAGAATACTATATACCCATTCCCCTCTTCACTGCACACTGCTACATCTGTGTGAAATGTTCTTTCAACAGCATGAATCTTATGAGAGGAGTGATGTACCACCAGATTACCACCATTTACTCCAGGTGATCTGTGCGTAATCCACCACTTTCATGGCACAAAATTATTCGTCTTCAGGTGTGATGTGGTATTCGCTGCAGCATTGGTGGCATAATAGAAGAAAATGCGTTCAGAACAGCATATTTGAGGTCCTCAGTCTTCTAATAATGATTCTGGGTGACTTACTACTTGAGGTGTCCCCGTAATGCATTATCACACAGTGTCAGAACTGGGACTTGGGGGGGGGGGGGGGGGGGGGCATTTCAGAGGCGCTGGTAATGTTGGTGAACCTGTTCTGATCCATCTGGCTCTGAACACATCAGTAAGATATTCCATTACATATATTGCAAAATATGCTGGTGCTCCATCTTGTTAGAGCCAGATATGACCAAGGAGTCCCAAACGCTTCAGTTCTGGTACAAACCAGTCATGTAGAATAGAGAGATACGTTCCTTGGTTCACTGGAATGGCAGCATGAGTTTGGGGATTTTTCAGAGAAATATGGATGAAAGACACACATTGCATCCCATACTATGACATAGGGGGATTCATTTCCAATTTCTCAAAGAAGTGTGGGTTCTCTTACTCCATAAATAAACATGTCTATCTTTTGCACTATGGTACATGGCACATTCGTCTGAGGACATAACTTTTCCATGTTTAGGAATTGTGTTGAACACCTCCAATGACCATGCTTAGGTGTCACGTCAATTCTCCAAGTCTTGATCACTCAGTCATTTCCAAACAAGGATATGAATGGTTTTAGGTTTAAGTCTGTTCACACATATCATCATAAAGTTGTTAATGGGATGCTCATTTCCCATGACTGCTTGTACAGCAACTCTTTCGACACACATTCCACTAATGCTACAACATCTGCTCATGTGTCTGCTCATCTTCTTGGTCTTCCAGAGCTTGGTCTGTCTTTTACAGAACCAGTTGCAAACAGCGTCTTCTCTCAATGTAATACTGTTGATTTCAGTGGTTATTAAAACTAATGGTGAAATTATTTTGAATCTCTCTGTGTTTTCTCAATGTGAAGTCGTTCATGAGCCAGATACTCATGGCAGTTTGTTGTTCCAGGGTATAACTACGTTTGTCTGCCATTCTTCGCACAAATCAGTATCACCTGCAATGAGAAAAAGCAATTAGCACATAGCTAGAGGGGGTAATGGGACTTCTTGTACAGCCTGTACAGCATGAATGCAATTTCAACTTTTATAATAATCATGCAGCTGGCTTGTGGGCATAGCAATTCTATTACTACTGGGATTATGAAAGCAGAAGGGTATTCAACAGCTCACTGGGGCCTTAAGAATTATTCTATCACAGGCAATTTGTTATGATGGGACGCAGTTTTACTAGCTTGAAAGTGTCTTAATAGAAGTACATCAAAAATAAAAAACATTAACAGATTCTATAAATTGTTACTTATGCTATATATGGTAACATGTTACTGCTGCTATTTTATATTACTTTGCTTCTGGCCTGAAGAAAACCCACAAAGCTCTGTCTGTTGGCTCTGGAGGTGCCAGTTTTTACACATGTATGTTGCAGTTAGTATTTCATTTCTGTAATATTCATGATAAAAATAAAGCATATAGATCTTCATATCAACCTATCTTAGACTTTACCAAGAAGTCATAGTTCATATGAAAATTATTTTTACATTTCATAGTGTACCCTAAATTCACTCTTGGTATTAACCACAAATATTATTAGAGTGTTAATGTAAAAGGCACATGAGAGTAAGAATCCCAAAGTCTCTGTTGACGATTTTTTTAAGATATTTGGTACACAGTCATATATAATACTCTTATGGCATCATTGTGTGTATTTGAGGGTGAATCAAATATAAACCAGGATTTTTGTTTTATGTACCTTTTTGTAAATGGAGAACTGTGTGACCTCTGTTGATTGTAGCTTTCATATCCAGTGATTGTTCTCCACAGCTGGTATGTTGGCATACCATTTCTTTAGTCACAATGACAGAGCAAGAGGTACTAACATCTGCAAACACATTATAATCAAGTTTCTCACAACACAGGGTGAAAAGCTGTCCAACATTTTTGAAAAGACTTGTGGTACAGTTCAGGGACAACACGCTGAGAAAGACTCAAGGGTACACATGGTACAAATGGTTTTTATGATGATGAGAAACAGCTGAGAATGCAGCTCACTGAAGTTGCTCAAGGACCAGTACTCTTAGCCAGCTTACTGAAGGCAATGAGTGAATAATACTGTATTTGTTGAAATTCCTACTGAGGTTGGCACGAGGTATGGTGGGCTCAGGCAATTATTACTGGCAACCATGGATTTTCAAAACTGTCCGCAAGGTGGGTGCTTTGTCTTTTCACCACAGAGCACAAATTTCTTCATCTGGAGGTGTGCAAATGGCTACTGACACACTACCAAACTGAGGGGAACTGGACTGTGATCTGTGATGAAACGTGGGTGCGTCATTAATCTCCATTGTTTTTCTCATAGATTTTCATCTACATGATACTTTGCAAGCCATCTAATGGTCTGTGGTGGAGGGTAATTTCAGTACAACTATCTGATCCCTCCAACCGTGTTCCACTCATGAATAGTGTGTGGGGAGAAAGATTGTCGGTATGCCTCTGTATTGGCTCCAATTTCTCTAATTTTCTCCATGCGGTCACTACGCGAGATGTATGTGGGGGGAAGTAATGTTTTGTCTGACTCCTCCAGAAAAGTGCTGCCTTGAAATTTCAATATTAAATCTCTCTGTGATACTTGTCTCTCTTGTAACATCTGCCAGTGGAGTTTGTTTAGCATCTGACCCTACGACATCACTTCATGTACGAATACTGGCAAGAATTCTCGCTACATTCAAAGTTGCTCCCTCCACTTTCAGCCTACTTGGTTGCTTCATTTGCCACGCAAACACTTCCTGAGGACGCTACATGTAATAAATCGCAGCTTACCGGTTTAACGACATGATGCTGCTCAATTTAATTCCGCTAGAGGCACCCGGTTCCATGGTGTAATGGTTAGCACTTTGGACTTTGAATCCAGCGATCCGAGTTCGAGTCTCGGTGGAACCTGATTCAGTGTTTTGCGATCGTTTCTAGAAACGTGTACGAGCTGGCAGTTGGAATTGTATATGCAAAATTTTAGCTAGGATCATGTAATGCAAATTGTTAATAGCAGTATACACGTGAATGGGGAACGCTCGAAATGCTTATGCTTTTGCTACTAGGATTAATAACGGAACGTAAGGGCTTCAACTGCGAGAAGACGACCTCAGCTGCTTCTCGCAGCATCTCTTAGTTTTGGGTGCTGCATGCACATGCATTTAACAAACGTGCATGCGATGTACTAGTTCCTGGGAAACGAATAGAATCGTTGTACGTGTCAGTCTTTAGATATAGATATAAGTAATCGAAGACGGCTTAATCCTGCTTCGTAGATTGCTTTCCACAAGACGCACTTGCCAGTATCATTGGCCGGTGGCCCGACATGCAGTTTGTCCTGTTGCATGGCTTACTTTCAGAGACTCGCTAGTTTATCGTAGTGCTTGGTTGTCGCGAAAGTGAAAAGTAGGGCCTGTCCGGCATTTGAATCCGGGACCTCCTGCACCCAAAGCAGGAATCATACCCCTAGATCAACAGGCCGCAAAAGTACGCAGCTGTGCACCCCGCCACCTACTGAGATCTTGCCGCACTTGCTATTGAAGCATCCAATCTGGACCATATTCTCAAAGAGGTTTCTTAACCCGACACCTACAACATGAGCTGTGCTGAGGACCAATGTAGTTGAAGGCTGAAAGAGCTGCTTGAGTTGTGAGACAGTATGTCGATCGTGTGAAGTGCAAATGTAATCGTGTCAAGCACCATCAGCCCACTACGTAGCGTTGTGTGACAGCACGTACTTTTCGACAGTACTCTGTGTCCATAGCTGTTTTCATAGCTAGGCTGCTTCCAGCACAAAGTATCCACCATACGAAAGTGGCTGTTCCGCGATTTTGATTACCTGACCCTTCGACATCACTTAATGTACGAATACTGGCAAGAATTCTCGCTACATTCGAAGTTGTTCCCTCCACTTTCAACCTACTTGGTTGCTTCATTTGCCACGCAAACACTTCCTGAGGACGCTACATGTAATAAATCGAAGCTTACCGGTTTAATGACATGATGCTGCTCAGTTTATGTCCGCTAGAGGCACACGGTTCCATTGTGTAATGGTTAGCACTCTGGACTTTGAATCCAGCGATCCGAGTTCGAGTCTCGGTGGAACCTGATTCAGTGTTCTGCGATCGTTTCTAGAAACGTGTACGAGCTGTACGTTGGTATTGTATATGGAAAATTTTAGCTAGGACCATGTAATGCATATTGTTAATAGCAGTATACACGTGAATGGGGAACGCTCGAAATGCTTATGCTTTTGCTACTAGGATTAATAACGGAACGTAAGGGGTTCAACTGCGAGAAGACGACCTCAGCTGCTTCTCCCAGCATCTCTCAGTTTTGGGTGCTGCATGCACATGCATTTAACAAACGTGCATGCGATGTACTAGTTCCTGGGAAACGAATAGAATCGTTGTACGTGTCAGTCTTTAGGTATAGATATAAGTAATCGAAGACGGCTTAATCCTGCTTCGTAGATTGCTTTCCACAAGACGCACTTACCAGTATCATTGGCCGGTGGCCCGGCATGCAGTTGGCCCCGTGTCATGGCTTACTGTCAGAGACTCGCTAGTTTATCGTAGTGCTTGGTTGTCGCGAAAGTGAAAAGTAGGGCCTGTCCGGCATTTGAACCCGGGACCTCCTGCACCCAAAGCAGGAATCATACCCCTAGACCAACAGGCCCCAAAAGTAAGCAGCTGTGCACCCCGCCACCTACTGAGATCTTGCCCCACTTGCTATTGAAGCATCCAATCTGTACCATATTCTCAAAGAGGTTTCTTAATCCGACACCTACAACATGAGCTGTGCTGAGGACCAATGTAGTTGAAGGCTGAAAGAGCTGCTTGAGTTGTGAGACAGTATGTCGATCGTGTGAAGTGCAAATGTAATCGTGTCAAGCACCATCAGCCCACTACGTAGCGTTGTGTGACAGCACGTACTTTTCGACAGTACTCTGTGTCCATAGCTGTTTTCATAGCTAGGCTGCTTCCAGCACAAAGTATCCACCATACGAAAGTGGCTGTTCCGCGATTTTGATTACCTGACCCTTCGACATCACTTAATGTACGAATACTGGCAAGAATTCTCGCTACATTCGAAGTTGTTCCCTCCACTTTCAACCTACTTGGTTGCTTCATTTGCCACGCAAACACTTCCTGAGGACGCTACATGTAATAAATCGCAGCTTACCGGTTTAATGACATAATGCTGCTCAGTTTATGTCCGCTAGAGGCACACGGTTCCATGGTGTAATGGTTAGCACTCTGGACTTTGAATCCAGCGATCCGAGTTCGAGTCTCGGTGGAACCTGATTCAGTGTTTTGCGATCGTTTCTAGAAACGTGTACGAGCTGGCAGTTGGAATTGTATATGCAAAATTTTAGCTAGGATCATGTAATGCAAATTGTTAAAAGCAGTATACACGTGAATAGGGAACGCTCCAAATGCTTATGCTTTTGCTACTAGGATTAATAACGGAACGTAAGGGGCTCAACTGCGAGAAGACGACCTCAGCTGCTTCTCCCAGCATCTCTCAGTTTTGGGTGCTGCATGCACATGCATTTAACAAACGTGCATGCGATGTACTAGTTCCTGGGAAACGAATAGAATCGTTGTACGTGTCAGTCTTTAGGTATAGATATAAGTAATCGAAGACGGCTTAATCCTGCTTCGTAGATTGCTTTCCACAAGACGCACTTGCCAGTATCATTGGCCGTTGGCCCGGCATGCAGTTGGCCCCGTTGCATGGCTTACTTTCAGAGACTCGCTAGTTTATCGTAGTGCTTGGTTGTCGCGAAAGTGAAAAGTAGGGCCTGTCCGGCATTTGAACCCGGGACCTCCTGCACCCAAAGCAGGAATCATACCCCTAGACCAACAGGCCCCAAAATTAAGCAGCTGTGCACCCCGCCACCTACTGAGATCTTGCCGCACTTGCTATTGAAGCATCCAATCTGGACCATATTCTCATACAGGTTTCTTAATCCGACACCTACAACATGAGCTGTGCTGAGGACCAATGTAGTTGAAGGCTGAAAGAGCTGCTTGAGTTGTGAGACAGTATGTCGATCGTGTGAAGTGCAAATGTAATCGTGTCAAGCACCATCAGCCCACTACGTAGCGTTGTGTGACAGCACGTACTTTTCGACAGTACTCTGTGTCCATAGCTGTTTTCATAGCTAGGCTGCTTCCAGCACAAAGCATCCACCATTCGAAAGTGGCTGTTCCGCGATTTTGGTTACCTGACCCTTCGACATCACTTAATGTACGAATACTGGCAAGAATTCTCGCTACATTCGAAGTTGTTCCCTCCACTTTCAACCTACTTGGTTGCTTCATTTGCCACGCAAACACTTCCTGAGGACGCTACATGTAATAAATCGCAGCTTACCGGTTTAATGACATGATGCTGCTCAGTTTAGGGCCGCTAGAGGCAAACGGTTCCATGGTGTAATGGTTAGCACTCTGGACTTGAATCCAGCGATCCGAGTTCGAGTCTCGGTGGAACCTGATTCAGTGTTTTGCGATCGTTTCTAGAAACGTGTACGAGCTGTACGTTGGTATTGTATATGCAAAATTTTAGCTAGGACCATGTAATGCAAATTGTTAATAGCAGTATACACGTGAATGGGGAACGCTCGAAATGCTTATGCTTTTGCTACTAGGATTAATAACGGAACGTAAGGGGTTCAACTGCGAGAAGACGACCTCAGCTGCTTCTCCCAGCATCTCTCCGTTTTGGGTGCTGCATGCACATGCATTTAACAAACGTGCATGCGATGTACTAGTTCCTGGGAAACGAATAGAATCGTTGTACGTGTCAGTCTTCAGGTATAGATATAAGTAATCGAAGACGGCTTAATCCTGCTTCGTAGATTGCTTTCCACAAGACGCACTTGCCAGTATCATTGGCCGGTGGCCCGACATGCAGTTGGCCCCGTTGCATGGCTTACTTTCAGAGACTCGCTAGTTTATCGTAGTGCTTGGTTGTCGCGAAAGTGAAAAGTAGGGCCTGTCCGGCATTTGAACCCGGGACCTCCTGCACCCAAAGCAGGAATCATACCCCTAGACCAACAGGCTGCAAAAATAAGCAACTGTGCACCCCGCCACCTACTGAGATCTTGCCGCACTTGCTATTGAAGCATCCAATCTGGACCATATTCTCAAAGAGGTTTCTTAATCCGACACCTACAACATGAGCTGTGCTGAGGACCAATGTAGTTGAAGGCTGAAAGAGCTGCTTGAGTTGTGAGACAGTATGTCGATCGTGTGAAGTGCAAATGTAATCGTGTCAAGCACCATCCGGCCACTACGTAGCGTTGTGTGACAGCACGTGCTTTTCGACAGTACTCTGTGTCCATAGCTGTTTTCATAGCTAGGCTGCTTCCAGCACAAAGTATCCACCATACGAAAGTGGCTGTTCCGCGATTTTGATTACCTGACCCTTCGACATCACTTAATGTACGAATACTGGCAAGAATTCTCGCTACATTCGAAGTTGTTCCCTCCACTTTCAACCTACTTGGTTGCTTCATTTGCCACGCAAACACTTCCTGAGGACGCTACATGTAATAAATCGAAGCTTACCGGTTTAATGACATGATGCTGCTCAGTTTATGTCCGCTAGAGGCACACGGTTCCATTGTGTAATGGTTAGCACTCTGGACTTTGAATCCAGCGATCCGAGTTCGAGTCTCGGTGGAACCTGATTCAGTGTTTTGCGATCGTTTCTAGAAACGTGTACGAGCTGGCAGTTGGAATTGTATATGCAAAATTTTAGCTAGGATCATGTAATGCAAATTGTTAATAGCACTGTACACGTGAATGGGGAACGCTCCAAATGCTTATGCTTTTGCTACTAGGATTAATAACGGAACGTAAGGGGTTCAACTGCGAGAAGACGACCTCAGCTGCTTCTCCCAGCATCTCTCCGTTTTGGGTGCTGCATGCACATGCATTTAACAAACGTGCATGCGATGTACTAGTTCCTGGGAAACGAATAGAATCGTTGTACGTGTCAGTCTTTAGGTATAGATATAAGTAATCGAAGACGGCTTAATCCTGCTTCGTAGATTGCTTTCCACAAGACGCACTTGGCAGTATCATTGGCCGGTGGCCCGACATGCAGTTTGCCCCGTTGCATGGCTTACTTTCAGAGACTCGCTGGTTTATCGTAGTGCTTGGTTGTCGCGAAAGTGAAAAGTAGGGCCTGTCCGGCATTTGAACCCGGGACCTCCTGCACCCAAAGCAGGAATCATACCCCTAGACCAACAGGCCGCAAAAGTACGCAGCTGTGCACCCCGCCACCTACTGAGATCTTGCCGCACTTGCTATTGAAGCATCCAATCTGGACCATATTCTCAAAGAGGTTTCTTAATCCGACACCTACAACATGAGCTGTGCTGAGGACCAATGTAGTTGAAGGCTGAAAGAGCTGCTTGAGTTGTGAGACAGTATGTCGATCGTGTGAAGTGCACATGTAATCGTGTCAAGCACCATCAGCCCACTACGTAGCGTTGTGTGACAGCACGTACTTTTCGACAGTACTCTGTGTCCATAGCTGTTTTCATAGCTAGGCTGCTTCCAGCACAAAGCATCCACCATACGAAAGTGGCTGTTCCGCGATTTTGATTACCTGACCCTTCGACATCACTTCATGTACGAATACTGGCAAGAATTCTCGCTACATTCGAAGTTGTTCCCTCCACTTTCAACCTACTTGGTTGCTTCATTTGCCACGCAAACACTTCCTGAGGACGCTACATGTAATAAATCGCAGCTCCCGGTTTAATGACATGATGCTGCTCAGTTTACGTCCGCTAGAGAAACACGGTTCCATGGTGTAATGGTTAGCACTCTGGACTTTGAATCCAGCGATCCGAGTTCGAGTCTCGGTGGAACCTGATTCAGTTTTTTGCGATCGTTTCTAGAAACGTGTACGAGCTGGCAGTTGGAATTGTATATGCAAAATTTTAGCTAGGATCATGTAATGCAAATTGTTAATAGCAGTCCACACGTGAATGGGGAACGCTCCAAATGCTTATGCTTTTGCTACTAGGATTAATAACGGAACGTAAGGGGTTCAACTGCGAGAAGACGACCTCAGCTGCTTCTCCCAGCATCTCTCCGTTTTGGGTGCTGCATGCACATGCATTTAACAAACGTGCATGCGATGTACTAGTTCCTGGGAAACGAAAAGGATCTTTGTACGTGTCAGTCTTTAGGTATAGATATAAGTAATCGAAGACGGCTTAATCCTGCTTCGTAGATTGCTTTCCACAAGACGCACTTGGCAGTATCATTGGCCGGTGGCCCGACATGCAGTTTGCCCCGTTGCATGGCTTACTTTCAGAGACTCGCTGGTTTATCGTAGTGCTTGGTTGTCGCGAAAGTGAAAAGTAGGGCCTGTCCGGCATTTGAACCCGGGACCTCCTGCACCCAAAGCAGGAATCATACCCCTAGACCAACAGGCCGCAAAAGTACGCAGCTGTGCACCCCGCCACCTACTGAGATCTTGCCGCACTTGCTATTGAAGCATCCAATCTGGACCATATTCTCAAAGAGGTTTCTTAATCCGACACCTACAACATGAGCTGTGCTGAGGACGAATGTAGTTGAAGGCTGAAAGAGCTGCTTGAGTTGTGAGACAGTATGTCGATCGTGTGAAGTGCACATGTAATCGTGTCAAGCACCATCAGCCCACTACGTAGCGTTGTGTGACAGCACGTACTTTTCGACAGTACTCTGTGTCCATAGCTGTTTTCATAGCTAGGCTGCTTCCAGCACAAAGCATCCACCATACGAAAGTGGCTGTTCCGCGATTTTGATTACCTGACCCTTCGACATCACTTAATGTACGAATACTGGCAAGAATTCTCGCTACATTCGAAGTTGTTCCCTCCACTTTCAACCTACTTGGTTGCTTCATTTGCCACGCAAACACTTCCTGAGGACGCTACATGTAATAAATCGCAGCTCCCGGTTTAATGACATGATGCTGCTCAGTTTAAGTCGACTAGAGGCACACAGTTTCATGGTGTAATGGTTAGCACTCTGGACTTTGAATCCAGCGATCCGAGTTCGAGTCTCGGTGGAACCTGTTTCAGTGTTTTGCGATCGTTTCTAGAAACGTGTACGAGCTGGCAGTTGGAATTGTATATGCAAAATTTTAGCTAGGATCATGTAATGCAAATTGTTAATAGCAGTCCACACGTGAATGGGGAACGCTCCAAATGCTTATGCTTTTGCTACTAGGATTAATAACGGAACGTAAGGGGTTCAACTGCGAGAAGACGACCTCAGCTGCTTCTCCCAGCATCTCTCCGTTTTGGGTGCTGCATGCACATGCATTTAACAAACGTGCATGCGATGTACTAGTTCCTGGGAAACGAATAGAATCGTTGTACGTGTCAGTCTTTAGGTATAGATATAAGTAATCGAAGACGGCTTAATCCTGCTTCATAGATTGCTTTCCACAAGACGCACTTGCCAGTATCATTGGCCGGTGGCCCGACATGCAGTTGGCCCCGTTGCATGGCTTACTTTCAGAGACTCGCTAGTTTATCGTAGTGCTTGGTTGTCGCGAAAGTGAAAAGTAGGGCCTGTCCGGCATTTGAACCCGGGACCTCCTGCACCCAAAGCAGGAATCATACCCCTAAACCAACAGGCCGCAAAAGTAAGCAGCTGTGCACTCCGCCACCTACTGAGATCTTGCCGCACTTGCTATTGAAGCATCCAATCTGGACCATATTCTCAAAGAGGTTTCTTAATCCGACACCTACAACATGAGCTGTGCTGAGGACCAATGTAGTTGAAGGCTGAAAGAGCTGCTTGAGTTGTGAGACAGTATGTCGATCGTGTGAAGTGCAAATGTAATCGTGTCAAGCACCATCCGCCCACTACGTAGCGTTGTGTGACAGCACGTGCTTTTCGACAGTACTCTGTGTCCATAGCTGTTTTCATAGCTAGGCTGCTTCCAGCACAAAGTATCCACCATACGAAAGTGGCTGTTCCGCGATTTTGATTACCTGACCCTTCGACATCACTTAATGTACGAATACTGGCAAGAATTCTCGCTACATTCGAAGTTGTTCCCTCCACTTTCAACCTACTTGGTTGCTTCATTTGCCACGCAAACACTTCCTGAGGACGCTACATGTAATAAATCGCAGCTTACCGGTTTAATGACATGATGCTGCTCAGTTTAAGTCCGCTAGAGGCGCACGGTTCCATGGTGTAATGGTTAGCACTCTGGACTTTGAATCCAGCGATCCGAGTTCGAGTCTCGGTGGAACCTGTTTCAGTGTTTTGCGATCGTTTCTAGAAACGTGTACGAGCTGGCAGTTGGAATTGTATATGCAAAATTTTAGCTAGGATCATGTAATGCAAATTGTTAATAGCAGTCCACACGTGAATGGGGAACGCTCCAAATGCTTATGCTTTTGCTACTAGGATTAATAACGGAACGTAAGGGGTTCAACTGCGAGAAGACGACCTCAGCTGCTTCTCCCAGCATCTCTCCGTTTTGGGTGCTGCATGCACATGCATTTAACAAACGTGCATGCGATGTACTAGTTCCTGGGAAACGAATAGAATCGTTGTACGTGTCAGTCTTTAGGTATAGATATAAGTAATCGAAGACGGCTTAATCCTGCTTCATAGATTGCTTTCCACAAGACGCACTTGCCAGTATCATTGGCCGGTGGCCCGACATGCAGTTGGCCCCGTTGCATGGCTTACTTTCAGAGACTCGCTAGTTTATCGTAGTGCTTGGTTGTCGCGAAAGTGAAAAGTAGGGCCTGTCCGGCATTTGAACCCGGGACCTCCTGCACCCAAAGCAGGAATCATACCCCTAGACCAACAGGCCGCAAAAGTAAGCAGCTGTGCACCCCGCCACCTACTGAGATCTTGCCGCACTTGCTATTGAAGCATCCAATCTGGACCATATTCTCAAAGAGGTTTCTTAATCCGACACCTACAACATGAGCTGTGCTGAGGACGAATGTAGTTGAAGGCTGAAAGAGCTGCTTGAGTTGTGAGACAGTATGTCGATCGTGTGAAGTGCAAATGTAATCGTGTCAAGCACCATCAGCCCACTACGTAGCGTTGTGTGACAGCACGTACTTTTCGACAGTACTCTGTGTCCATAGCTGTTTTCATAGCTAGGCTGCTTCCAGCACAAAGCATCCACCATACGAAAGTGGCTGTTCCGCGATTTTGATTACCTGACCCTTCGACATCACTTAATGTACGAATACTGGCAAGAATTCTCGCTACATTCGAAGTTGTTCCCTCCACTTTCAACCTACTTGGTTGCTTCATTTGCCACGCAAACACTTCCTGAGGACGCTACATGTAACAAATCGCAGCTTACCGGTTTAATGACATGATGCTGCTCAGTTTAAGTCCGCTAGAGGCACACGGTTCCATGGTGTAATGGTAGCACTCTGGACTTTGAATCCAGCGATCCGAGTTCGAGTCTCGGTGGAACCTGATTCAGTGTTTTGCGATCGTTTCTAGAAACGTGTACGAGCTGGCAGTTGGAATTGTATATGCAAAATTTTAGCTAGGATCATGTAATGCAAATTGTTAATAGCACTGTACACGTGAATGGGGAACGCTCCAAATGCTTATGCTTTTGCTACTAGGATTAATAACGGAACGTAAGGGGTTCAACTGCGAGAAGACGACCTCAGCTGCTTCTCCCAGCATCTCTCCGTTTTGGGTGCTGCATGCACATGCATTTAACAAACGTGCATGCGATGTACTAGTTCCTGGGAAACGAATAGAATCGTTGTACGTGTCAGTCTTTAGGTATAGATATAAGTAATCGAAGACGGCTTAATCCTGCTTCGTAGATTGCTTTCCACAAGACGCACTTGGCAGTATCATTGGCCGGTGGCCCGACATGCAGTTTGCCCCGTTGCATGGCTTACTTTCAGAGACTCGCTGGTTTATCGTAGTGCTTGGTTGTCGCGAAAGTGAAAAGTAGGGCCTGTCCGGCATTTGAACCCGGGACCTCCTGCACCCAAAGCAGGAATCATACCCCTAGACCAACAGGCCGCAAAAGTACGCAGCTGTGCACCCCGCCACCTACTGAGATCTTGCCGCACTTGCTATTGAAGCATCCAATCTGGACCATATTCTCAAAGAGGTTTCTTAATCCGACACCTACAACATGAGCTGTGCTGAGGACGAATGTAGTTGAAGGCTGAAAGAGCTGTTTGAGTTGTGAGACAGTATGTCGATCGTGTGAAGTGCACATGTAATCGTGTCAAGCACCATCAGCCCACTACGTAGCGTTGTGTGACAGCACGTACTTTTCGACAGTACTCTGTGTCCATAGCTGTTTTCATAGCTAGGCTGCTTCCAGCACAAAGCATCCACCATACGAAAGTGGCTGTTCCGCGATTTTGATTACCTGACCCTTCGACATCACTTAATGTACGAATACTGGCAAGAATTCTCGCTACATTCGAAGTTGTTCCCTCCACTTTCAACCTACTTGGTTGCTTCATTTGCCACGCAAACACTTCCTGAGGACGCTACATGTAATAAATCGCAGCTCCCGGTTTAATGACATGATGCTGCTCAGTTTAAGTCGACTAGAGGCACACGGTTTCATGGTGTAATGGTTAGCACTCTGGACTTTGAATCCAGCGATCCGAGTTCGAGTCTCGGTGGAACCTGTTTCAGTGTTTTGCGATCGTTTCTAGAAACGTGTACGAGCTGGCAGTTGGAATTGTATATGCAAAATTTTAGCTAGGATCATGTAATGCAAATTGTTAATAGCAGTCCACACGTGAATGGGGAACGCTCCAAATGCTTATGCTTTTGCTACTAGGATTAATAACGGAACGTAAGGGGTTCAACTGCGAGAAGACGACCTCAGCTGCTTCTTCCAGCATCTCTCCGTTTTGGGTGCTGCATGCACATGCATTTAACAAACGTGCATGCGATGTACTAGTTCCTAGGAAACGAATAGAATCGTTGTACGTGTCAGTCTTTAGGTATAGATATAAGTAATCGAAGACGGCTTAATCCTGCTTCGTAGATTGCTTTCCACAAGACGCACTTTCCAGTATCATTGGCCGGTGGCCCGACATGCAGTTTGCCCCGTTGCATGGCTTACTTTCAGAGACTCGCTAGTTTATCGTAGTGCTTGGTTGTCGCGAAAGTGAAAAGTAGGGCCTGTCCGGCATTTGAACCCGGGACCTCCTGCACCCAAAGCAGGAATCATACCCCTAGACCAACAGGCCGCAAAAGTACGCAGCTGTGCACCCCGCCACCTACTGAGATCTTGCCGCACTTGCTATTGAAGCATCCAATCTGGACCATATTCTCAAAGAGGTTTCTTAATCCGACACCTACAACATGAGCTGTGCTGAGGACGAATGTAGTTGAAGGCTGAAAGAGCTGCTTGAGTTGTGAGACAGTATGTCGATCGTGTGAAGTGCACATGTAATCGTGTCAAGCACCATCAGCCCACTACGTAGCGTTGTGTGACAGCACGTACTTTTCGACAGTACTCTGTGTCCATAGCTGTTTTCATAGCTAGGCTGCTTCCAGCACAAAGCATCCACCATACGAAAGTGGCTGTTCCGCGATTTTGATTACCTGACCCTTCGACATCACTTCATGTACGAATACTGGCAAGAATTCTCGCTACATTCGAAGTTGTTCCCTCCACTTTCAACCTACTTGGTTGCTTCATTTGCCACGCAAACACTTCCTGAGGACGCTACATGTAATAAATCGCAGCTCCCGGTTTAATGACATGATGCTGCTCAGTTTAAGTCGACTAGAGGCACACGGTTTCATGGAGTAATGGTTAGCACTCTGGACTTTGAATCCAGCGATCCGAGTTCGAGTCTCGGTGGAACCTGTTTCAGTGTTTTGCGATCGTTTCTAGAAACGTGTACGAGCTGGCAGTTGGAATTGTATATGCAAAATTTTAGCTAGGATCATGTAATGCAAATTGTTAATAGCAGTCCACACGTGAATGGGGAACGCTCCAAATGCTTATGCTTTTGCTACTAGGATTAATAACGGAACGTAAGGGGTTCAACTGCGAGAAGACGACCTCAGCTGCTTCTTCCAGCATCTCTCCGTTTTGGGTGCTGCATGCACATGCATTTAACAAACGTGCATGCGATGTACTAGTTCCTGGGAAACGAATAGAGTCGTTGTACGTGTCAGTCTTTAGGTATAGATATAAGTAATCGAAGACGGATTAATCCTGCTTCGTAGATTGCTTTCCACAAGACGCACTTGCCAGTATCATTGGCCGGTGGCCCGACATGCAGTTTGCCCCGTTGCATGGCTTACTTTCAGAGACTCGCTAGTTTATCGTAGTGCTTGGTTGTCGCGAAAGTGAAAAGTAGGGCCTGTCCGGCATTTGAACCCGGGACCTCCTGCACCCAGAGCAGGAATCATACCCCTAGACCAACAGGCCGCAAAAGTACGCAGCTGTGCACCCCGCCACCTACTGAGATCTTGCCGCACTTGCTATTGAAGCATCCAATCTGGACCATATTCTCAAAGAGGTTTCTTAATCCGACACCTACAACATGAGCTGTGCTGAGGACCAATGTAGTTGAAGGATGAAAGAGCTGCTTGAGTTGTGAGACAGTATGTCGATCGTGTGAAGTGCACATGTAATCGTGTCAAGCACCATCAGCCCACTACGTAGCGTTGTGTGACAGCACGTACTTTTCGACAGTACTCTGTGTCCATAGCTGTTTTCATAGCTAGGCTGCTTCCAGCACAAAGCATCCACCATACGAAAGTGGCTGTTCCGCGATTTTGATTACCTGACCCTTCGACATCACTTCATGTACGAATACTGGCAAGAATTCTCGCTACATTCGAAGTTGTTCCCTCCACTTTCAACCTACTTGGTTGCTTCATTTGCCACGCAAACACTTCCTGAGGACGCTACATGTAATAAATCGCAGCTCCCGGTTTAATGACATGATGCTGCTCAGTTTACGTCCGCTAGAGGCACACGGTTCCATGGTGTAATGGTTAGCACTCTGGACTTTGAATCCAGCGATCCGAGTTCGAGTCTCGGAGGAACCTGATTCAGTTTTTTGCGATCGTTTCTAGAAACGTGTACGAGCTGGCAGTTGGTATTGTATATGCAAAATTTTAGCTAGGATCATGTAATGCAAATTGTTAATAGCACTGTACACGTGAATGGGGAACGCTCCAAATGCTTATGCTTTTGCTACTAGGATTAATAACGGAACGTAAGGGGTTCAACTGCGAGAAGACGACCTCAGCTGCTTCTCCCAGCATCTCTCCGTTTTGGGTGCTGCATGCACATGCATTTAACAAACGTGCATGCGATGTACTAGTTCCTGGGAAACGAAAAGAATCGTTGTAGGTGTCAGTCTTTAGGTATAGATATAAGTAATCGAAGACGGATTAATCCTGCTTCGTAGATTGCTTTCCACAAGACGCACTTGCCAGTATCATTGGCCGGTGGCCCGACATGCAGTTTGCCCAGTTGCATGGCTTACTTTCAGAGACTCGCTGGTTTATCGTAGTGCTTGGTTGTCGCGAAAGTGAAAAGTAGGGCCTGTCCGGCATTTGAACCCTGGACCTCCTGCACCCAAAGCAGGAATCATACCCCTAGACCAACAGGCCGCAAAAGTACGCAGCTGTGCACCCCGCCACCTACTGAGATCTTGCCGCACTTGCTATTGAAGCATCCAATCTGGACCATATTCTCAAAGAGGTTTCTTAATCCGACACCTACAACATGAGCTGTGCTGAGGACGAATGTAGTTGAAGGCTGAAAGAGCTGCTTGAGTTGTGAGACAGTATGTCGATCGTGTGAAGTGCGCATGTAATCGTGTCAAGCACCATCAGCCCACTACGTAGCGTTGTGTGACAGCACGTACTTTTCGACAGTACTCTGTGTCCATAGCTGTTTTCATAGCTAGGCTGCTTCCAGCACAAAGCATCCACCATACGAAAGTGGCTGTTCCGCGATTTTGATTACCTGACCCTTCGACATCACTTAATGTACGAATACTGGCAAGAATTCTCGCTACATTCGAAGTTGTTCCCTCCACTTTCAACCTACTTGGTTGCTTCATTTGCCACGCAAACACTTCCTGAGGACGCTACATGTAACAAATCGCAGCTTACCGGTTTAATGACATGATGCTGCTCAGTTTAAGTCCGCTAGAGGCACACGGTTCCATGGTGTAATGGTTAGCACTCTGGACTTTGAATCCAGCGATCCGAGTTCGAGTCTCGGTGGAACCTGATTCAGTGTTTTGCGATCGTTTCTAGAAACGTGTACGAGCTGGCAGTTGGAATTGTATATGCAAAATTTTAGCTAGGATCATGTAATGCAAATTGTTAATAGCACTGTACACGTGAATGGGGAACGCTCCAAATGCTTATGCTTTTGCTACTAGGATTAATAACGGAACGTAAGGGGTTCAACTGCGAGAAGACGACCTCAGCTGCTTCTCCCAGCATCTCTCCGTTTTGGGTGCTGCATGCACATGCATTTAACAAACGTGCATGCGATGTACTAGTTCCTGGGAAACGAATAGAATCGTTGTAGGTGTCAGTCTTTAGGTATAGATATAAGTAATCGAAGACGGATTAATCCTGCTTCGTAGATTGCTTTCCACAAGACGCACTTGCCAGTATCATTGGCCGGTGGCCCGACATGCAGTTTGCCCAGTTGCATGGCTTACTTTCAGAGACTCGCTGGTTTATCGTAGTGCTTGGTTGTCGCGAAAGTGAAAAGTAGGGCCTGTCCGGCATTTGAACCCTGGACCTCCTGCACCCAAAGCAGGAATCATGCCCCTAGACCAACAGGCCGCAAAAGTACGCAGCTGTGCACCCCGCCACCTACTGAGATCTTGCCGCACTTGCTATTGAAGCATCCAATCTGGACCATATTCTCAAAGAGGTTTCTTAATCCGACACCTACAACATGAGCTGTGCTGAGGACGAATGTAGTTGAAGGCTGAAAGAGCTGCTTGAGTTGTGAGACAGTATGTCGATCGTGTGAAGTGCGCATGTAATCGTGTCAAGCACCATCAGCCCACTACGTAGCGTTGTGTGACAGCACGTACTTTTCGACAGTACTCTGTGTCCATAGCTGTTTTCATAGCTAGGCTGCTTCCAGCACAAAGCATCCACCATACGAAAGTGGCTGTTCCGCGATTTTGATTACCTGACCCTTCGACATCACTTAATGTACGAATACTGGCAAGAATTCTCGCTACATTCGAAGTTGTTCCCTCCACTTTCAACCTACTTGGTTGCTTCATTTGCCACGCAAACACTTCCTGAGGACGCTACATGTAATAAATCGCAGCTCCCGGTTTAATGACATGATGCTGCTCAGTTTAAGTCGACTAGAGGCACACGGTTTCATGGTGTAATGGTTAGCACTCTGGACTTTGAATCCAGCGATCCGAGTTCGAGTCTCGGTGGAACCTGATTCAGTGTTTTGCGATCGTTTCTAGAAACGTGTACGAGCTGGCAGTTGGAATTGTATATGCAAAATTTTAGCTAGGATCATGTAATGCAAATTGTTAATAGCACTGTACACGTGAATGGGGAACGCTCCAAATGCTTATGCTTTTGCTACTAGGATTAATAACGGAACGTAAGGGGTTCAACTGCGAGAAGACGACCTCAGCTGCTTCTCCCAGCATCTCTCCGTTTTGGGTGCTGCATGCACATGCATTTAACAAACGTGCATGCGATGTACTAGTTCCTGGGAAACGAATAGAATCGTTGTACGTGTCAGTCTTTAGGTATAGATATAAGTAATCGAAGACGGCTTAATCCTGCTTCGTAGATGGCTTTCCACAAGACGCACTTGGCAGTATCATTGGCCGGTGGCCCGACATGCAGTTTGCCCCGTTGCATGGCTTACTTTCAGAGACTCGCTGGTTTATCGTAGTGCTTGGTTGTCGCGAAAGTGAAAAGTAGGGCCTGTCCGGCATTTGAACCCGGGACCTCCTGCACCCAAAGCAGGAATCATACCCCTAGACCAACAGGCCGCAAAAGTACGCAGCTGTGCACCCCGCCACCCACTGAGATCTTGCCGCACTTGCTATTGAAGCATCCAATCTGGACCATATTCTCAAAGAGGTTTCTTAATCCGACACCTACAACATGAGCTGTGCTGAGGACGAATGTAGTTGAAGGCTGAAAGAGCTGCTTGAGTTGTGAGACAGTATGTCGATCGTGTGAAGTGCACATGTAATCGTGTCAAGCACCATCAGCCCACTACGTAGCGTTGTGTGACAGCACGTACTTTTCGACAGTACTCTGTGTCCATAGCTGTTTTCATAGCTAGGCTGCTTCCAGCACAAAGCATCCACCATACGAAAGTGGCTGTTCCGCGATTTTGATTACCTGACCCTTCGACATCACTTAATGTACGAATACTGGCAAGAATTCTCGCTACATTCGAAGTTGTTCCCTCCACTTTCAACCTACTTGGTTGCTTCATTTGCCACGCAAACACTTCCTGAGGACGCTACATGTAACAAATCGCAGCTTACCGGTTTAATGACATGATGCTGCTCAGTTTAAGTCCGCTAGAGGCACACGGTTCCATGGTGTAATGGTTAGCACTCTGGACTTTGAATCCAGCGATCCGAGTTCGAGTCTCGGTGGAACCTGATTCAGTGTTTTGCGATCGTTTCTAGAAACGTGTACGAGCTGGCAGTTGGAATTGTATATGCAAAATTTTAGCTAGGATCATGTAATGCAAATTGTTAATAGCAGTCCACAAGTGAATGGGGAACGCTCCAAATGCTTATGCTTTTGCTACTAGGATTAATAACGGAACGTAAGGGGTTCAACTGCGAGAAGACGACCTCAGCTGCTTCTCCCAGCATCTCTCCGTTTTGGGTGCTGCATGCACATGCATTTAACAAACGTGCATGCGATGTACTAGTTCCTGGGAAACGAATAGAATCGTTGTAGGTGTCAGTCTTTAGGTATAGATATAAGTAATCGAAGACGGATTAATCCTGCTTCGTAGATTGCTTTCCACAAGACGCACTTGCCAGTATCATTGGCCGGTGGCCCGACATGCAGTTTGCCCAGTTGCATGGCTTACTTTCAGAGACTCGCTGGTTTATCGTAGTGCTTGGTTGTCGCGAAAGTGAAAAGTAGGGCCTGTCCGGCATTTGAACCCTGGACCTCCTGCACCCAAAGCAGGAATCATGCCCCTAGACCAACAGGCCGCAAAAGTACGCAGCTGTGCACCCCGCCACCTACTGAGATCTTGCCGCACTTGCTATTGAAGCATCCAATCTGGACCATATTCTCAAAGAGGTTTCTTAATCCGACACCTACAACATGAGCTGTGCTGAGGACGAATGTAGTTGAAGGCTGAAAGAGCTGCTTGAGTTGTGAGACAGTATGTCGATCGTGTGAAGTGCGCATGTAATCGTGTCAAGCACCATCAGCCCACTACGTAGCGTTGTGTGACAGCACGTACTTTTCGACAGTACTCTGTGTCCATAGCTGTTTTCATAGCTAGGCTGCTTCCAGCACAAAGCATCCACCATACGAAAGTGGCTGTTCCGCGATTTTGATTACCTGACCCTTCGACATCACTTAATGTACGAATACTGGCAAGAATTCTCGCTACATTCGAAGTTGTTCCCTCCACTTTCAACCTACTTGGTTGCTTCATTTGCCACGCAAACACTTCCTGAGGACGCTACATGTAATAAATCGCAGCTTACCGGTTTAATGACATGATGCTGCTCAGTTTACGTCCGCTAGAGGCACACGGTTCCATGGTGTAATGGTTAGCACTTTGGACTTTGAATCCAGCGATCCGAGTTCGAGTCTCGGTGGAACCTGATTCAGTGTTTTGCGATCGTTTCTAGAAACGTGTACGAGCTGGCAGTTGGAATTGTATATGCAAAATTTTAGCTAGGATCATGTAATGCAAATTGTTAATAGCAGTCCACACGTGAATGGGGAACGCTCCAAATGCTTATGCTTTTGCTACTAGGATTAATAACGGAACGTAAGGGGTTCAACTGCGAGAAGACGACCTCAGCTGCTTCTCCCAGCATCTCTCCGTTTTGGGTGCTGCATGCACATGCATTTAACAAACGTGTATGCGATGTACTAGTTCCTGGGAAACGAATAGAATCGTTGTACGTGTCAGTCTTTAGGTATAGATATAAGTAATCGTCGACGGCTTAATCCTGCTTCGTAGATTGCTTTCCACAAGACGCACTTGCCAGTATCATTGGCCGGTGGCCCGACATGCAGTTGGCCCCGTTGCATGGCTTACTTTCAGAGACTCGCTAGTTTATCGTAGTGCTTGGTTGTCGCGAAAGTGTAAAGTAGGGCCTGTCCGGCATTTGAACCCGGGACCTCCTGCACCCAAAGCAGGAATCATACCCCTAGACCAACAGGCCGCAAAAGTAAGCAGCTGTGCACCCCGCCACCTACTGAGATCTTGCCGCACTTGCTATTGAAGCATCCAATCTGGACCATATTCTCAAAGAGGTTTCTTAATCCGACATCTACAACATGAGCTGTGCTGAGGACCAATGTAGTTGAAGGCTGAAAGAGCTGCTTGAGTTGTGAGACAGTATGTCGATCGTGTGAAGTGCAAATGTAATCGTGTCAAGCACCATCAGCCCACTACGTAGCGTTGTGTGACAGCACGTACTTTTCGACAGTACTCTGTGTCCATAGCTGTTTTCATAGCTAGGCTGCTTCCAGCACAAAGCATCCACCATACGAAAGTGGCTGTTCCGCGATTTTGATTACCTGACCCTTCGACATCACTTCATGTACGAATACTGGCAAGAATTCTCGCTACATTCGAAGTTGTTCCCTCCACTTTCAACCTACTTGGTTGCTTCATTTGC
Organism: Schistocerca gregaria; assembly: GCF_023897955.1. Classification (NCBI taxonomy): domain Eukaryota; kingdom Metazoa; phylum Arthropoda; class Insecta; order Orthoptera; family Acrididae; genus Schistocerca; species Schistocerca gregaria. Next base: position 948,510,215 of record NC_064922.1, read on the forward strand.
CACGCAAACACTTCCTGAGGACGCTACATGTAACAAATCGCAGCTTACCGGTTTAATGACATGATGCTGCTCAGTTTAAGTCCGCTAGAGGCACACGGTTCCATGGTGTAATGGTTAGCACTCTGGACTTTGAATCCAGCGATCCGAGTTCGAGTCTCGGTGGAACCTGATTCAGTGTTTTGCGATCGTTTCTAGAAACGTGTACGAGCTGGCAGTTGGAATTGTATATGCAAAATTTTAGCTAGGATCATGTAATGCAAATTGTTAATAGCAGTCCACACGTGAATGGGGAACGCTCCAAATGCTTATGCTTTTGCTACTAGGATTAATAACGGAACGTAAGGGGTTCAACTGCGAGAAGACGACCTCAGCTGCTTCTCCCAGCATCTCTCCGTTTTGGGTGCTGCATGCACATGCATTTAACAAACGTGCATGCGATGTACTAGTTCCTGGGAAACGAATAGAATCGTTGTAGGTGTCAGTCTTTAGGTATAGATATAAGTAATCGAAGACGGCTTAATCCTGCTTCGTAGATTGCTTTCCACAAGACGCACTTGGCAGTATCATTGGCCGGTGGCCCGACATGCAGTTTGCCCCGTTGCATGGCTTACTTTCAGAGACTCGCTGGTTTATCGTAGTGCTTGGTTGTCGCGAAAGTGAAAAGTATGGCCTGTCCGGCATTTGAACCCTGGACCTCCTGCACCCAAAGCAGGAATCATGCCCCTAGACCAACAGGCCGCAAAAGTACGCAGCTGTGCACCCCGCCACCTACTGAGATCTTGCCGCACTTGCTATTGAAGCATCCAATCTGGACCATATTCTCAAAGAGGTTTCTTAATCCGACACCTACAACATGAGCTGTGCTGAGGACGAATGTAGTTGAAGGCTGAAAGAGCTGCTTGAGTTGTGAGACAGTATGTCGATCGTGTGAAGTGCGCATGTAATCGTGTCAAGCACCATCAGCCCACTACGTAGCGTTGTGTGACAGCACGTACTTTTCGACAGTACTCTGTGTCCATAGCTGTTTTCATAGCTAGGCTGCTTCCAGCACAAAGCATCCACCATACGAAAGTGGCTGTTCCGCGATTTTGATTACCTGACCCTTCGACATCACTTAATGTACGAATACTGGCAAGAATTCTCGCTACATTCGAAGTTGTTCCCTCCACTTTCAACCTACTTGGTTGCTTCATTTGCCACGCAAACACTTCCTGAGGACGCTACATGTAATAAATCGCAGCTCCCGGTTTAATGACATGATGCTGCTCAGTTTAAGTCGACTAGAGGCACACGGTTTCATGGTGTAATGGTTAGCACTCTGGACTTTGAATCCAGCGATCCGAGTTCGAGTCTCGGTGGAACCTGATTCAGTGTTTTGCGATCGTTTCTAGAAACGTGTACGAGCTGGCAGTTGGAATTGTATATGCAAAATTTTAGCTAGGATCATGTAATGCAAATTGTTAATAGCACTGTACACGTGAATGGGGAACGCTCCAAATGCTTATGCTTTTGCTACTAGGATTAATAACGGAACGTAAGGGGTTCAACTGCGAGAAGACGACCTCAGCTGCTTCTCCCAGCATCTCTCCGTTTTGGGTGCTGCATGCACATGCATTTAACAAACGTGCATGCGATGTACTAGTTCCTGGGAAACGAATAGAATCGTTGTACGTGTCAGTCTTTAGGTATAGATATAAGTAATCGAAGACGGCTTAATCCTGCTTCGTAGATTGCTTTCCACAAGACGCACTTGGCAGTATCATTGGCCGGTGGCCCGACATGCAGTTTGCCCCGTTGCATGGCTTACTTTCAGAGACTCGCTGGTTTATCGTAGTGCTTGGTTGTCGCGAAAGTGAAAAGTAGGGCCTGTCCGGCATTTGAACCCGGGACCTCCTGCACCCAAAGCAGGAATCATACCCCTAGACCAACAGGCCGCAAAAGTACGCAGCTGTGCACCCCGCCACCCACTGAGATCTTGCCGCACTTGCTATTGAAGCATCCAATCTGGACCATATTCTCAAAGAGGTTTCTTAATCCGACACCTACAACATGAGCTGTGCTGAGGACCAATGTAGTTGAAGGCTGAAAGAGCTGCTTGAGTTGTGAGACAGTATGTCGATCGTGTGAAGTGCACATGTAATCGTGTCAAGCACCATCAGCCCACTACGTAGCGTTGTGTGACAGCACGTACTTTTCGACAGTACTCTGTGTCCATAGCTGTTTTCATAGCTAGGCTGCTTCCAGCACAAAGCATCCACCATACGAAAGTGGCTGTTCCGCGATTTTGATTACCTGACCCTTCGACATCACTTCATGTACGAATACTGGCAAGAATTCTCGCTACATTCGAAGTTGTTCCCTCCACTTTCAACCTACTTGGTTGCTTCATTTGCCACGCAAACACTTCCTGAGGACGCTACATGTAATAAATCGCAGCTCCCGGTTTAATGACATGATGCTGCTCAGTTTACGTCCGCTAGAGAAACACGGTTCCATGGTGTAATGGTTAGCACTCTGGACTTTGAGTCCAGCGATCCGAGTTCGAGTCTCGGTGGAACCTGATTCAGTTTTTTGCGATCGTTTCTAGAAACGTGTACGAGCTGGCAGTTGGAATTGTATATGCAAAATTTTAGCTAGGATCATGTAATGCAAATTGTTAATAGCAGTCCACACGTGAATGGGGAACGCTCCAAATGCTTATGCTTTTGCTACTAGGATTAATAACGGAACGTAAGGGGTTCAACTGCGAGAAGACGACCTCAGCTGCTTCTCCCAGCATCTCTCCGTTTTGGGTGCTGCATGCACATGCATTTAACAAACGTGCATGCGATGTACTAGTTCCTGGGAAAGGAAAAGGATCTTTGTACGTGTCAGTCTTTAGGTATAGATATAAGTAATCGAAGACGGATTAATCCTGCTTCGTAGATTGCTTTCCACAAGACGCACTTGCCAGTATCATTGGCCGGTGGCCCGACATGCAGTTTGCCCAGTTGCATGGATTACTTTCAGAGACTCGCTGGTTTATCGTAGTGCTTGGTTGTCGCGAAAGTGAAAAGTAGGGCCTGTCCGGCATTTGAACCCGGGACCTCCTGCACCCAAAGCAGGAATCATACCCCTAGACCAACAGGCCGCAAAAGCACGCAGCTGTGCACCCCGCCACCTACTGAGATCTTGCCGCACTTGCTATTGAAGCATCCAATCTGGACCATATTCTCAAAGAGGTTTCTTAATCCGACACCTACAACATGAGCTGTGCTGAGGACGAATGTAGTTGAAGGCTGAAAGAGCTGCTTGAGTTGTGAGACAGTATGTCGATCGTGTGAAGTGCACATGTAATCGTGTCAAGCACCATCAGCCCACTACGTAGCGTTGTGTGACAGCACGTACTTTTCGACAGTACTCTGTGTCCATAGCTGTTTTCATAGCTAGGCTGCTTCCAGCACAAAGCATCCACCATACGAAAGTGGCTGTTCCGCGATTTTGATTACCTGACCCTTCGACATCACTTAATGTACGAATACTGGCAAGAATTCTCGCTACATTCGAAGTTGTTCCCTCCACTTTCAACCTACTTGGTTGCTTCATTTGCCACGCAAACACTTCCTGAGGACGCTACATGTAACAAATCGCAGCTTACCGGTTTAATGACATGATGCTGCTCAGTTTAAGTCCGCTAGAGGCACACGGTTCCATGGTGTAATGGTTAGCACTCTGGACTTTGAATCCAGCGATCCGAGTTCGAGTCTCGGTGGAACCTGATTCAGTGTTTTGCGATCGTTTCTAGAAACGTGTACGAGCTGGCAGTTGGAATTGTATATGCAAAATTTTAGCTAGGATCATGTAATGCAAATTGTTAATAGCACTGTACACGTGAATGGGGAACGCTCCAAATGCTTATGCTTTTGCTACTAGGATTAATAACGGAACGTAAGGGGTTCAACTGCGAGAAGACGACCTCAGCTGCTTCTCCCAGCATCTCTCCGTTTTGGGTGCTGCATGCACATGCATTTAACAAACGTGCATGCGATGTACTAGTTCCTGGGAAACGAATAGAATCGTTGTACGTGTCAGTCTTTAGGTATAGATATAAGTAATCGAAGACGGCTTAATCCTGCTTCGTAGATTGCTTTCCACAAGACGCACTTGGCAGTATCATTGGCCGGTGGCCCGACATGCAGTTTGCCCCGTTGCATGGCTTACTTTCAGAGACTCGCTAGTTTATCGTAGTGCTTGGTTGTCGCGAAAGTGAAAAGTAGGGCCTGTCCGGCATTTGAACCCGGGACCTCCTGCACCCAAAGCAGGAATCATACCCCTAGACCAACAGGCCGCAAAAGTACGCAGCTGTGCACCCCGCCACCTACTGAGATCTTGCCGCACTTGCTATTGAAGCATCCAATCTGGACCATATTCTCAAAGAGGTTTCTTAATCCGACACCTACAACATGAGCTGTGCTGAGGACCAATGTAGTTGAAGGCTGAAAGAGCTGCTTGAGTTGTGAGACAGTATGTCGATCGTGTGAAGTGCACATGTAATCGTGTCAAGCACCATCAGCCCACTACGTAGCGTTGTGTGACAGCACGTACTTTTCGACAGTACTCTGTGTCCATAGCTGTTTTCATAGCTAGGCTGCTTCCAGCACAAAGCATCCACCATACGAAAGTGGCTGTTCCGCGATTTTGATTACCTGACCCTTCGACATCACTTCATGTACGAATACTGGCAAGAATTCTCGCTACATTCGAAGTTGTTCCCTCCACTTTCAACCTACTTGGTTGCTTCATTTGCCACGCAAACACTTCCTGAGGACGCTACATGTAATAAATCGCAGCTCCCGGTTTAATGACATGATGCTGCTCAGTTTACGACCGCTAGAGGCACACGGTTCCATGGAGTAATGGTTAGCACTCTGGACTTTGAATACAGCGATCCGAGTTCGAGTCTCGGTGGAACCTGATTCAGTTTTTTGCGATCGTTTCTAGAAACGTGTACGAGCTGGCAGTTGGAATTGTATATGCAAAATTTTAGCTAGGATCATGTAATGCAAATTGTTAATAGCAGTCCACACGTGAATGGGGAACGCTCCAAATGCTTATGCTTTTGCTACTAGGATTAATAACGGAACGTAAGGGGTTCAACTGCGAGAAGACGACCTCAGCTGCTTCTCCCAGCATCTCTCCGTTTTGGGTGCTGCATGCACATGCATTTAACAAACGTGCATGCGATGTACTAGTTCCTGGGAAACGAAAAGGATCTTTGTACGTGTCAGTCTTTAGGTATAGATATAAGTAATCGAAGACGGATTAATCCTGCTTCGTAGATTGCTTTCCACAAGACGCACTTGCCAGTATCATTGGCCGGTGGCCCGACATGCAGTTGGCCCCGTTGCATGGCTTACTTTCAGAGACTCGCTGGTTTATCGTAGTGCTTGGTTGTCGCGAAAGTGAAAAGTAGGGCCTGTCCGGCATTTGAACCCTGGACCTCCTGCACCCAAAGCAGGAATCATACCCCTAGACCAACAGGCCGCAAAAGTACGCAGCTGTGCACCCTGCCCACTACTGAGATCTTGCCGCACTTGCTATTGAAGCATCCAATCTGGACCATATTCTCAAAGAGGTTTCTTAATCCGACACCTACAACATGAGCTGTGCTGAGGACGAATGTAGTTGAAGGCTGAAAGAGCTGCTTGAGTTGTGAGACAGTATGTCGATCGTGTGAAGTGCACATGTAATCGTGTCAAGCACCATCAGCCCACTACGTAGCGTTGTGTGACAGCACGTACTTTTCGACAGTACTCTGTGTCCATAGCTGTTTTCATAGCTAGGCTGCTTCCAGCACAAAGCATCCACCATACGAAAGTGGCTGTTCCGCGATTTTGATTACCTGACCCTTCGACATCACTTCATGTACGAATACTGGCAAGAATTCTCGCTACATTCGAAGTTGTTCCCTCCACTTTCAACCTACTTGGTTGCTTCATTTGCCACGCAAACACTTCCTGAGGACGCTACATGTAATAAATCGCAGCTCCCGGTTTAATGACATGATGCTGCTCAGTTTAAGTCGACTAGAGGCACACGGTTTCATGGAGTAATGGTTAGCACTCTGGACTTTGAATCCAGCGATCCGAGTTCGAGTCTCGGTGGAACCTGTTTCAGTGTTTTGCGATCGTTTCTAGAAACGTGTACGAGCTGGCAGTTGGAATTGTATATGCAAAATTTTAGCTAGGATCATGTAATGCAAATTGTTAATAGCAGTCCACACGTGAATGGGGAACGCTCCAAATGCTTATGCTTTTGCTACTAGGATTAATAACGGAACGTAAGGGGTTCAACTGCGAGAAGACGACCTCAGCTGCTTCTTCCAGCATCTCTCCGTTTTGGGTGCTGCATGCACATGCATTTAACAAACGTGCATGCGATGTACTAGTTCCTGGGAAACGAATAGAATCGTTGCACGTGTCAGTCTTTAGGTATAGATATAAGTAATCGAAGACGGATTAATCCTGCTTCGTAGATTGCTTTCCACAAGACGCACTTGCCAGTATCATTGGCCGGTGGCCCGACATGCAGTTTGCCCCGTTGCATGGCTTACTTTCAGAGACTCGCTAGTTTATCGTAGTGCTTGGTTGTCGCGAAAGTGAAAAGTAGGGCCTGTCCGGCATTTGAACCCGGGACCTCCTGCACCCAAAGCAGGAATCATACCCCTAGACCAACAGGCCGCAAAAGCACGCAGCTGTGCACCCCGCCACCTACTGAGATCTTGCCGCACTTGCTATTGAAGCATCCAATCTGGACCATATTCTCAAAGAGGTTTCTTAATCCGACACCTACAACATGAGCTGTGCTGAGGACCAATGTAGTTGAAGGCTGAAAGAGCTGCTTGAGTTGTGAGACAGTATGTCGATCGTGTGAAGTGCACATGTAATCGTGTCAAGCACCATCAGCCCACTACGTAGCGTTGTGTGACAGCACGTACTTTTCGACAGTACTCTGTGTCCATAGCTGTTTTCATAGCTAGGCTGCTTCCAGCACAAAGCATCCACCATACGAAAGTGGCTGTTCCGCGATTTTGATTACCTGACCCTTCGACATCACTTCATGTACGAATACTGGCAAGAATTCTCGCTACATTCGAAGTTGTTCCCTCCACTTTCAACCTACTTGGTTGCTTCATTTGCCACGCAAACACTTCCTGAGGACGCTACATGTAATAAATCGCAGCTCCCGGTTTAATGACATGATGCTGCTCAGTTTACGTCCGCTAGAGGCACACGGTTCCATGGTGTAATGGTTAGCACTCTGGACTTTGAATCCAGCGATCCGAGTTCGAGTCTCGGTGGAACCTGATTCAGTTTTTTGCGATCGTTTCTAGAAACGTGTACGAGCTGGCAGTTGGAATTGTATATGCAAAATTTTAGCTAGGATCATGTAATGCAAATTGTTAATAGCAGTCCACACGTGAATGGGGAACGCTCCAAATGCTTATGCTTTTGCTACTAGGATTAATAACGGAACGTAAGGGGTTCAACTGCGAGAAGACGACCTCAGCTGCTTCTCCCAGCATCTCTCCGTTTTGGGTGCTGCATGCACATGCATTTAACAAACGTGCATGCGATGTACTAGTTCCTGGGAAACGAATAGAATCGTTGTACGTGTCAGTCTTTAGGTATAGATATAAGTAATCGAAGACGGCTTAATCCTGCTTCGTAGATTGCTTTCCACAAGACGCACTTGGCAGTATCATTGGCCGGTGGCCCGACATGCAGTTTGCCCCGTTGCATGGCTTACTTTCAGAGACTCGCTAGTTTATCGTAGTGCTTGGTTGTCGCGAAAGTGAAAAGTAGGGCCTGTCCGGCATTTGAACCCGGGACCTCCTGCACCCAAAGCAGGAATCATACCCCTAGACCAACAGGCCGCAAAAGTACGCAGCTGTGCACCCCGCCACCTACTGAGATCTTGCCGCACTTGCTATTGAAGCATCCAATCTGGACCATATTCTCAAAGAGGTTTCTTAATCCGACACCTACAACATGAGCTGTGCTGAGGACCAATGTAGTTGAAGGCTGAAAGAGCTGCTTGAGTTGTGAGACAGTATGTCGATCGTGTGAAGTGCACATGTAATCGTGTCAAGCACCATCAGCCCACTACGTAGCGTTGTGTGACAGCACGTACTTTTCGACAGTACTCTGTGTCCATAGCTGTTTTCATAGCTAGGCTGCTTCCAGCACAAAGCATCCACCATACGAAAGTGGCTGTTCCGCGATTTTGATTACCTGACCCTTCGACATCGCTTCATGTACGAATACTGGCAAGAATTCTCGCTACATTCGAAGTTGTTCCCTCCACTTTCAACCTACTTGGTTGCTTCATTTGCCACGCAAACACTTCCTGAGGACGCTACATGTAATAAATCGCAGCTCCCGGTTTAATGACATGATGCTGCTCAGTTTACGACCGCTAGAGGCACACGGTTCCATGGAGTAATGGTTAGCACTCTGGACTTTGAATACAGCGATCCGAGTTCGAGTCTCGGTGGAACCTGATTCAGTTTTTTGCGATCGTTTCTAGAAACGTGTACGAGCTGGCAGTTGGAATTGTATATGCAAAATTTTAGCTAGGATCATGTAATGCAAATTGTTAATAGCAGTCCACACGTGAATGGGGAACGCTCCAAATGCTTATGCTTTTGCTACTAGGATTAATAACGGAACGTAAGGGGTTCAACTGCGAGAAGACGACCTCAGCTGCTTCTCCCAGCATCTCTCCGTTTTGGGTGCTGCATGCACATGCATTTAACAAACGTGCATGCGATGTACTAGTTCCTGGGAAACGAAAAGGATCTTTGTACGTGTCAGTCTTTAGGTATAGATATAAGTAATCGAAGACGGATTAATCCTGCTTCGTAGATTGCTTTCCACAAGACGCACTTGCCAGTATCATTGGCCGGTGGCCCGACATGCAGTTGGCCCCGTTGCATGGCTTACTTTCAGAGACTCGCTGGTTTATCGTAGTGCTTGGTTGTCGCGAAAGTGAAAAGTAGGGCCTGTCCGGCATTTGAACCCTGGACCTCCTGCACCCAAAGCAGGAATCATACCCCTAGACCAACAGGCCGCAAAAGTACGCAGCTGTGCACCCTGCCCACTACTGAGATCTTGCCGCACTTGCTATTGAAGCATCCAATCTGGACCATATTCTCAAAGAGGTTTCTTAATCCGACACCTACAACATGAGCTGTGCTGAGGACGAATGTAGTTGAAGGCTGAAAGAGCTGCTTGAGTTGTGAGACAGTATGTCGATCGTGTGAAGTGCACATGTAATCGTGTCAAGCACCATCAGCCCACTACGTAGCGTTGTGTGACAGCACGTACTTTTCGACAGTACTCTGTGTCCATAGCTGTTTTCATAGCTAGGCTGCTTCCAGCACAAAGCATCCACCATACGAAAGTGGCTGTTCCGCGATTTTGATTACCTGACCCTTCGACATCACTTCATGTACGAATACTGGCAAGAATTCTCGCTACATTCGAAGTTGTTCCCTCCACTTTCAACCTACTTGGTTGCTTCATTTGCCACGCAAACACTTCCTGAGGACGCTACATGTAATAAATCGCAGCTCCCGGTTTAATGACATGATGCTGCTCAGTTTAAGTCGACTAGAGGCACACGGTTTCATGGAGTAATGGTTAGCACTCTGGACTTTGAATCCAGCGATCCGAGTTCGAGTCTCGGTGGAACCTGTTTCAGTGTTTTGCGATCGTTTCTAGAAACGTGTACGAGCTGGCAGTTGGAATTGTATATGCAAAATTTTAGCTAGGATCATGTAATGCAAATTGTTAATAGCAGTCCACACGTGAATGGGGAACGCTCCAAATGCTTATGCTTTTGCTACTAGGATTAATAACGGAACGTAAGGGGTTCAACTGCGAGAAGACGACCTCAGCTGCTTCTTCCAGCATCTCTCCGTTTTGGGTGCTGCATGCACATGCATTTAACAAACGTGCATGCGATGTACTAGTTCCTGGGAAACGAATAGAATCGTTGTACGTGTCAGTCTTTAGGTATAGATATAAGTAATCGAAGACGGATTAATCCTGCTTCGGTGATTGCTTTCCACAAGACGCACTTGCCAGTATCATTGGCCGGTGGCCCGACATGCAGTTTGCCCCGTTGCATGGCTTACTTTCAGAGACTCGCTAGTTTATCGTAGTGCTTGGTTGTCGCGAAAGTGAAAAGTAGGGCCTGTCCGGCATTTGAACCCGGGACCTCCTGCACCCAAAGCAGGAATCATACCCCTAGACCAACAGGCCGCAAAAGCACGCAGCTGTGCACCCCGCCACCTACTGAGATCTTGCCGCACTTGCTATTGAAGCATCCAATCTGGACCATATTCTCAAAGAGGTTTCTTAATCCGACACCTACAACATGAGCTGTGCTGAGGACCAATGTAGTTGAAGGCTGAAAGAGCTGCTTGAGTTGTGAGACAGTATGTCGATCGTGTGAAGTGCACATGTAATCGTGTCAAGCACCATCAGCCCACTACGTAGCGTTGTGTGACAGCACGTACTTTTCGACAGTACTCTGTGTCCATAGCTGTTTTCATAGCTAGGCTGCTTCCAGCACAAAGCATCCACCATACGAAAGTGGCTGTTCCGCGATTTTGATTACCTGACCCTTCGACATCACTTCATGTACGAATACTGGCAAGAATTCTCGCTACATTCGAAGTTGTTCCCTCCACTTTCAACCTACTTGGTTGCTTCATTTGCCACGCAAACACTTCCTGAGGACGCTACATGTAATAAATCGCAGCTCCCGGTTTAATGACATGATGCTGCTCAGTTTACGTCCGCTACAGGCACACGGTTCCATGGTGTAATGGTTAGCACTCTGGACTTTGAATCCAGCGATCCGAGTTCGAGTCTCGGTGGAACCTGATTCAGTTTTTTGCGATCGTTTCTAGAAACGTGTACGAGCTGGCAGTTGGAATTGTATATGCAAAATTTTAGCTAGGATCATGTAATGCAAATTGTTAATAGCAGTCCACACGTGAATGGGGAACGCTCCAAATGCTTATGCTTTTGCTACTAGGATTAATAACGGAACGTAAGGGGTTCAACTGCGAGAAGACGACCTCAGCTGCTTCTCCCAGCATCTCTCCGTTTTGGGTGCTGCATGCACATGCATTTAACAAACGTGCATGCGATGTACTAGTTCCTGGGAAACGAATAGAATCGTTGTACGTGTCAGTCTTTAGGTATAGATATAAGTAATCGAAGACGGCTTAATCCTGCTTCGTAGATTGCTTTCCACAAGACGCACTTGGCAGTATCATTGGCCGGTGGCCCGACATGCAGTTTGCCCCGTTGCATGGCTTACTTTCAGAGACTCGCTAGTTTATCGTAGTGCTTGGTTGTCGCGAAAGTGAAAAGTAGGGCCTGTCCGGCATTTGAACCCGGGACCTCCTGCACCCAAAGCAGGAATCATACCCCTAGACCAACAGGCCGCAAAAGTACGCAGCTGTGCACCCCGCCACCTACTGAGATCTTGCCGCACTTGCTATTGAAGCATCCAATCTGGACCATATTCTCAAAGAGGTTTCTTAATCCGACACCTACAACATGAGCTGTGCTGAGGACCAATGTAGTTGAAGGCTGAAAGAGCTGCTTGAGTTGTGAGACAGTATGTCGATCGTGTGAAGTGCACATGTAATCGTGTCAAGCACCATCAGCCCACTACGTAGCGTTGTGTGACAGCACGTACTTTTCGACAGTACTCTGTGTCCATAGCTGTTTTCATAGCTAGGCTGCTTCCAGCACAAAGCATCCACCATACGAAAGTGGCTGTTCCGCGATTTTGATTACCTGACCCTTCGACATCACTTCATGTACGAATACTGGCAAGAATTCTCGCTACATTCGAAGTTGTTCCCTCCACTTTCAACCTACTTGGTTGCTTCATTTGCCACGCAAACACTTCCTGAGGACGCTACATGTAATAAATCGCAGCTCCCGGTTTAATGACATGATGCTGCTCAGTTTACGACTGCTAGAGGCACACGGTTCCATGGAGTAATGGTTAGCACTCTGGACTTTGAATACAGCGATCCGAGTTCGAGTCTCGGTGGAACCTGATTCAGTTTTTTGCGATCGTTTCTAGAAACGTGTACGAGCTGGCAGTTGGAATTGTATATGCAAAATTTTAGCTAGGATCATGTAATGCAAATTGTTAATAGCAGTCCACACGTGAATGGGGAACGCTCCAAATGCTTATGCTTTTGCTACTAGGATTAATAACGGAACGTAAGGGGTTCAACTGCGAGAAGACGACCTCAGCTGCTTCTCCCAGCATCTCTCCGTTTTGGGTGCTGCATGCACATGCATTTAACAAACGTGCATGCGATGTACTAGTTCCTGGGAAACGAAAAGGATCTTTGTACGTGTCAGTCTTTAGGTATAGATATAAGTAATCGAAGACGGATTAATCCTGCTTCGTAGATTGCTTTCCACAAGACGCACTTGCCAGTATCATTGGCCGGTGGCCCGACATGCAGTTGGCCCCGTTGCATGGCTTACTTTCAGAGACTCGCTGGTTTATCGTAGTGCTTGGTTGTCGCGAAAGTGAAAAGTAGGGCCTGTCCGGCATTTGAACCCTGGACCTCCTGCACCCAAAGCAGGAATCATACCCCTAGACCAACAGGCCGCAAAAGTACGCAGCTGTGCACCCTGCCCACTACTGAGATCTTGCCGCACTTGCTATTGAAGCATCCAATCTGGACCATATTCTCAAAGAGGTTTCTTAATCCGACACCTACAACATGAGCTGTGCTGAGGACGAATGTAGTTGAAGGCTGAAAGAGCTGCTTGAGTTGTGAGACAGTATGTCGATCGTGTGAAGTGCACATGTAATCGTGTCAAGCACCATCAGCCCACTACGTAGCGTTGTGTGACAGCACGTACTTTTCGACAGTACTCTGTGTCCATAGCTGTTTTCATAGCTAGGCTGCTTCCAGCACAAAGCATCCACCATACGAAAGTGGCTGTTCCGCGATTTTGATTACCTGACCCTTCGACATCACTTCATGTACGAATACTGGCAAGAATTCTCGCTACATTCGAAGTTGTTCCCTCCACTTTCAACCTACTTGGTTGCTTCATTTGCCACGCAAACACTTCCTGAGGACGCTACATGTAATAAATCGCAGCTCCCGGTTTAATGACATGATGCTGCTCAGTTTAAGTCGACTAGAGGCACACGGTTTCATGGAGTAATGGTTAGCACTCTGGACTTTGAATCCAGCGATCCGAGTTCGAGTCTCGGTGGAACCTGTTTCAGTGTTTTGCGATCGTTTCTAGAAACGTGTACGAGCTGGCAGTTGGAATTGTATATGCAAAATTTTAGCTAGGATCATGTAATGCAAATTGTTAATAGCAGTCCACACGTGAATGGGGAACGCTCCAAATGCTTATGCTTTTGCTACTAGGATTAATAACGGAACGTAAGGGGTTCAACTGCGAGAAGACGACCTCAGCTGCTTCTTCCAGCATCTCTCCGTTTTGGGTGCTGCATGCACATGCATTTAACAAACGTGCATGCGATGTACTAGTTCCTGGGAAACGAATAGAATCGTTGTACGTGTCAGTCTTTAGGTATAGATATAAGTAATCGAAGACGGATTAATCCTGCTTCGTAGATTGCTTTCCACAAGACGCACTTGCCAGTATCATTGGCCGGTGGCCCGACATGCAGTTTGCCCCGTTGCATGGCTTACTTTCAGAGACTCGCTAGTTTATCGTAGTGCTTGGTTGTCGCGAAAGTGAAAAGTAGGGCCTGTCCGGCATTTGAACCCGGGACCTCCTGCACCCAAAGCAGGAATCATACCCCTAGACCAACAGGCCGCAAAAGCACGCAGCTGTGCACCCCGCCACCTACTGAGATCTTGCCGCACTTGCTATTGAAGCATCCAATCTGGACCATATTCTCAAAGAGGTTTCTTAATCCGACACCTACAACATGAGCTGTGCTGAGGACCAATGTTGTTGAAGGCTGAAAGAGCTGCTTGAGTTGTGAGACAGTATGTCGATCGTGTGAAGTGCACATGTAATCGTGTCAAGCACCATCAGCCCACTACGTAGCGTTGTGTGACAGCACGTACTTTTCGACAGTACTCTGTGTCCATAGCTGTTTTCATAGCTAGGCTGCTTCCAGCACAAAGCATCCACCATACGAAAGTGGCTGTTCCGCGATTTTGATTACCTGACCCTTCGACATCACTTCATGTACGAATACTGGCAAGAATTCTCGCTACATTCGAAGTTGTTCCCTCCACTTTCAACCTACTTGGTTGCTTCATTTGCCACGCAAACACTTCCTGAGGACGCTACATGTAATAAATCGCAGCTCCCGGTTTAATGACATGATGCTGCTCAGTTTACGTCCGCTACAGGCACACGGTTCCATGGTGTAATGGTTAGCACTCTGGACTTTGAATCCAGCGATCCGAGTTCGAGTCTCGGTGGAACCTGATTCAGTTTTTTGCGATCGTTTCTAGAAACGTGTACGAGCTGGCAGTTGGAATTGTATATGCAAAATTTTAGCTAGGATCATGTAATGCAAATTGTTAATAGCAGTCCACACGTGAATGGGGAACGCTCCAAATGCTTATGCTTTTGCTACTAGGATTAATAACGGAACGTAAGGGGTTCAACTGCGAGAAGACGACCTCAGCTGCTTCTCCCAGCATCTCTCCGTTTTGGGTGCTGCATGCACATGCATTTAACAAACGTGCATGCGATGTACTAGTTCCTGGGAAACGAAAAGAATCGTTGTAGGTGTCAGTCTTTAGGTATAGATATAAGTAATCGAAGACGGATTAATCCTGCTTCGTAGATTGCTTTCCACAAGACGCACTTGCCAGTATCATTGGCCGGTGGCCCGACATGCAGTTTGCCCAGTTGCATGGCTTACTTTCAGAGACTCGCTGGTTTATCGTAGTGCTTGGTTGTCGCGAAAGTGAAAAGTAGGGCCTGTCCGGCATTGGAACCCTGGACCTCCTGCACCCAAAGCAGGAATCATACCCCTAGACCAACAGGCCGCAAAAGTACGCAGCTGTGCACTCCGCCACCTACTGAGATCTTGCCGCACTTGCTATTGAAGCATCCAATCTGGACCATATTCTCAAAGAGGTTTCTTAATCCGACACCTACAACATGAGCTGTGCTGAGGACGAATGTAGTTGAAGGCTGAAAGAGCTGCTTGAGTTGTGAGACAGTATGTCTATCGTGTGAAGTGCGCATGTAATCGTGTCAAGCACCATCAGCCCACTACGTAGCGTTGTGTGACAGCACGTACTTTTCGACAGTACTCTGTGTCCATAGCTGTTTTCATAGCTAGGCTGCTTCCAGCACAAAGCATCCACCATACGAAAGTGGCTGTTCCGCGATTTTGATTACCTGACCCTTCGACATCACTTCATGTACGAATACTGGCAAGAATTCTCGCTACATTCGAAGTTGTTCCCTCCACTTTCAACCTACTTGGTTGCTTCATTTGCCACGCAAACACTTCCTGAGGACGCTACATGTAATAAATCGCAGCTCCCGGTTTAATGACATGATGCTGCTCAGTTAAGTCGACTAGAGGCACACGGTTTCATGGTGTAATGGTTAGCACTCTGGACTTTGAATCCAGCGATCCGAGTTCGAGTCTCGGTGGAACCTGTTTCAGTGTTTTGCGATCGTTTCTAGAAACGTGTACGAGCTGGCAGTTGGAATTGTATATGCAAAATTTTAGCTAGGATCATGTAATGCAAATTGTTAACAGCAGTCCACACGTGAATGGGGAACGCTCCAAATGCTTATGCTTTTGCTACTAGGATTAATAACGGAACGTAAGGGGTTCAACTGCGAGAAGACGACCTCAGCTGCTTCTTCCAGCATCTCTCCGTTTTGGGTGCTGCATGCACATGCATTTAACAAACGTGCATGCGATGTACTAGTTCCTGGGAAACGAATAGAATCGTTGTACGTGTCAGTCTTTAGGTATAGATATAAGTAATCGAAGACGGATTAATCCACACGTGAATGGGGAACGCTCCAAATGCTTATGCTTTTGCTACTAGGATTAATAACGGAACGTAAGGGGTTCAACTGCGAGAAGACGACCTCAGCTGCTTCTTCCAGCATATCTCCGTTTTGGGTGCTGCATGCACATGCATTTAACAAACGTGCATGCGATGTACTAGTTCCTGGGAAACGAATAGAATCGTTGTACGTGTCAGTCTTTAGGTATAGATATAAGTAATCGAAGACGGATTAATCCTGCTTCGTAGATTGCTTTCCACAAGACGCACTTTCCAGTATCATTGGCCGGTGGCCCGACATGCAGTTTGCCCCGTTGCATGGCTTACTTTCAGAGACTCGCTAGTTTATCGTAGTGCTTGGTTGTCGCGAAAGTGAAAAGTAGGGCCTGTCCGGCATTTGAACCCGGGACCTCCTGCACCCAAAGCAGGAATCATACACCTAGACCAACAGGCCGCAAAAGTACGCAGCTGTGCACCCCGCCACCTACTGAGATCTTGCCGCACTTGCTATTGAAGCATCCAATCTGGACCATATTCTCAAAGAGGTTTCTTAATCCGACACCTACAACATGAGCTGTGCTGAGGACCAATGTAGTTGAAGGCTGAAAGAGCTGCTTGAGTTGTGAGACAGTATGTCGATCGTGTGAAGTGCACATGTAATCGTGTCAAGCACCATCAGCCCACTACGTAGCGTTGTGTGACAGCACGTACTTTTCGACAGTACTCTGTGTCCATAGCTGTTTTCATAGCTAGGCTGCTTCCAGCACAAAGCATCCACCATACGAAAGTGGCTGTTCCGCGATTTTGATTACCTGACCCTTCGACATCACTTCATGTACGAATACTGGCAAGAATTCTCGCTACATTCGAAGTTGTTCCCTCCACTTTCAACCTACTTGGTTGCTTCATTTGCCACGCAAACACTTCCTGAGGACGCTACATGTAACAAATCGCAGCTCCCGGTTTAATGACATGATGCTGCTCAGTTTAAGTCCGCTAGAGGCACACGGTTCCATGGTGTAATGGTTAGCATTCTGGACTTTGAATCCAGTGATCCGAGTTCGAGTCTCGGTGGAACCTGATGCAGTGTTTTGCGATCGTTTCTAGAAACGTGTACGAGCTGGCAGTTGGAATTGTATATGCAAAATTTTAGCTAGGATCATGTAATGCAAATTGTTAATAGCAGTCCACACGTGAATGGGGAACGCTCCAAATGCTTATGCTTTTGCTACTAGGATTAATAACGGAACGTAAGGGGTTCAACTGCGAGAAGACGACCTCAGCTGCTTCTCCCAGCATCTCTCCGTTTTGGGTGCTGCATGCACATGCATTTAACAAACGTGCATGCGATGTACGAGTTCCTGGGAAACGAATAGAATCGTTGTACGTGTCAGTCTTTAGGTATAGATATAAGTAATCGAAGACGGCTTAATCCTGCTTCGTAGATTGCTTTCCACAAGACGCACTTGCCAGTATCATTGGCCGGTGGCCCGACATGCAGTTTGCCCCGTTGCATGGCTTACTTTCAGAGACTCGCTAGTTTCTCGTAGTGCTTGGTTGTCGCGAAAGTGAAAAGTAGGGCCTGTCCGGCATTTGAACCCGGGACCTCCTGCACCCAAAGCAGGAATCATACCCCTAGACCAACAGGCCGCAAAAGTACGAAGCTGTGCACCCCGCCACCTACTGAGATCTTGCCGCACTTGCTATTGAAGCATCCAATCTAGACCATATTCTCAAAGAGGTTTCTTAATCCGACACCTACAACATGAGCTGTGCTGAGGACCAATGTAGTTGAAGGCTGAAAGAGCTGCTTGAGTTGTGAAACAGTATGTCGATCGTGTGAAGTGCAAATGTAATCGTGTCAAGCACCATCAGCCCTCTACGTAGCGTTGTGTGACGGCACGTACTTTTCGACAGTACTCTGTGTCCATAGCTGTTTTCATAGCTAGGCTGCTTCCAGCACAAAGCATCCACCTTACGAAAGTGGCTGTTCCGCGATTTTGATTACCTGACCATTCGACATCACTTAATGTACGAATACTGGCAAGAATTCTCACTACATTCGAAGTTGTTCCCTCCACTTTCAACCAACTTGGTTGCTTCATTTGCCACGCAAACACTTCCTGAGGACGCTACATGTAATAAATCGCAGCTTACCGGTTTAATGACATGATGCTGCTCAGATTACGTCCGCTAGAGGCACACGGTTCCATGGTGTAATGGTTAGCACTCTGGACTTTGAATCCAGCGATCCGAGTTCGAGTGTTGGTTGAACCTGATTCAGTGTTTTGCGATCGTTTCTAGAAACGTGTACGAGCTGGCAGTTGGAATTGTATATGCAAAATTTTAGCTAGGATCATGTAATGCAAATTGTTAATAGCAGTCCACACGTGAATGGGGAACGCTCCAAATGCTTATGCTTTTGCTACTAGGATTAATAACGGAACGTAAGGGGTTCAACTGCGAGAAGACGAACTCAGCTGCTACTCCCAGCATCTCTCCGTTTTGGGTGCTGCATGCACATGCATTTAACAAACGTGCATGCGATGTACTAGTTCCTGGGAAACGAATAGAATCGTTGTACGTGTCAGTCTTTAGGTATAGATATAAGTAATCGAAGACGGCAAATTGTTAATAGCAGTTCACACGTGAATGGGGAACGCTCCAAATGCTTATGCTTTTGCTACTAGGATTAATAACGGAACGTAAGGGGTTCAACTGCGACAAGACGACCTCAGCTGCTTCTCCCAGCATCTCTCCGTTTTGGGTGCTGCATGCACATGCATTTAACAAACGTGCATGCGATGTACTAGTTCCTGGGAAACGAAAAGAATCGTTGTACGTGTCAGTCTTTAGGTATAGATATAAGTAATCGAAGACGGATTAATCCTGCTTCGTAGATTGGTTTCCACAAGACGCACTTGCCAGTATCATTGGCCGGTGGCCCGACATGCAGTTGGCCCCTTTGCATGGCTTACTTTTTAGAGACTCGCTAGTTTGTCGTAGTGCTTGGTTGTCGCGAAAGTGAAAAGTAGGGCCTGTCCGGCATTTGAACCCTGGACCTCCTGCACCCAAAGCAGGAATCATACCCCTAGACCAACAGGCCGCAAAAGCACGCAGCTGTGCACCCCGCCACCTACTGAGATCTTGCCGCACTTGCTATTGAAGCATCCAATCTGGACCATATTCTCAAAGAGGTTTCTTAATCCGACACCTACAACATGAGCTGTGCTGAGGACGAATGTAGTTGAAGGCTGAAAGAGCTGCTTGAGTTGTGAGACAGTATGTCGATCGTGTGAAGTGCACATGTAATCGTGTCAAGCACCATCAGCCCACTACGTAGCGTTGTGTGACAGCACGTACTTTTCGACAGTACTCTGTGTCCATAGCTGTTTTCATAGCTAGGCTGCTTCCAGCACAAAGCATCCACCATACGAAAGTGGCTGTTCCGCGATTTTGATTACCTGACCCTTCGACATCACTTCATGTACGAATACTGGCAAGAATTCTCGCTACATTCGAAGTTGTTCCCTCCACTTTCAACCTACTTGGTTGCTTCATTTGCCACGCAAACACTTCCTGAGGACGCTACATGTAATAAATCGCAGCTCCCGGTTTAATGACATGATGCTGCTCAGTTTAAGTCGACTAGAGGCACACGGTTTCATGGAGTAATGGTTAGCACTCTGGACTTTGAATCCAGCGATCCGAGTTCGAGTCTCGGTGGAACCTGTTTCAGTGTTTTGCGATCGTTTCTAGAAACGTGTACGAGCTGGCAGTTGGAATTGTATATGCAAAATTTTAGCTAGGATCATGTAATGCAAATTGTTAATAGCAGTCCACACGTGAATGGGGAACGCTCCAAATGCTTATGCTTTTGCTACTAGGATTAATAACGGAACGTAAGGGGTTCAACTGCGAGAAGACGACCTCAGCTGCTTCTTCCAGCATCTCTCCGTTTTGGGTGCTGCATGCACATGCATTTAACAAACGTGCATGCGATGTACTAGTTCCTGGGAAACGAATAGAATCGTTGTACGTGTCAGTCTTTAGGTATAGATATAAGTAATCGAAGACGGATTAATCCTGCTTCGTAGATTGCTTTCCACAAGACGCACTTGCCAGTATCATTGGCCGGTGGCCCGACATGCAGTTTGCCCCGTTGCATGGCTTACTTTCAGAGACTCGCTAGTTTATCGTAGTGCTTGGTTGTCGCGAAAGTGAAAAGTAGGGCCTGTCCGGCATTGGAACCCTGGACCTCCTGCACCCAAAGCAGGAATCATACCCCTAGACCAACAGGCCGCAAAAGCACGCAGCTGTGCACCCCGCCACCTACTGAGATCTTGCCGCACTTGCTATTGAAGCATCCAATCTGGACCATATTCTCAAAGAGGTTTCTTAATCCGACACCTACAACATGAGCTGTGCTGAGGACCAATGTTGTTGAAGGCTGAAAGAGCTGCTTGAGTTGTGAGACAGTATGTCGATCGTGTGAAGTGCACATGTAATCGTGTCAAGCACCATCAGCCCACTACGTAGCGTTGTGTGACAGCACGTACTTTTCGACAGTACTCTGTGTCCATAGCTGTTTTCATAGCTAGGCTGCTTCCAGCACAAAGCATCCACCATACGAAAGTGGCTGTTCCGCGATTTTGATTACCTGACCCTTCGACATCACTTCATGTACGAATACTGGCAAGAATTCTCGCTACATTCGAAGTTGTTCCCTCCACTTTCAACCTACTTGGTTGCTTCATTTGCCACGCAAACACTTCCTGAGGACGCTACATGTAATAAATCGCAGCTCCCGGTTTAATGACATGATGCTGCTCAGTTTACGTCCGCTACAGGCACACGGTTCCATGGTGTAATGGTTAGCACTCTGGACTTTGAATCCAGCGATCCGAGTTCGAGTCTCGGTGGAACCTGATTCAGTTTTTTGCGATCGTTTCTAGAAACGTGTACGAGCTGGCAGTTGGAATTGTATATGCAAAATTTTAGCTAGGATCATGTAATGCAAATTGTTAATAGCAGTCCACACGTGAATGGGGAACGCTCCAAATGCTTATGCTTTTGCTACTAGGATTAATAACGGAACGTAAGGGGTTCAACTGCGAGAAGACGACCTCAGCTGCTTCTCCCAGCATCTCTCCGTTTTGGGTGCTGCATGCACATGCATTTAACAAACGTGCATGCGATGTACTAGTTCCTGGGAAACGAAAAGAATCGTTGTAGGTGTCAGTCTTTAGGTATAGATATAAGTAATCGAAGACGGATTAATCCTGCTTCGTAGATTGCTTTCCACAAGACGCACTTGCCAGTATCATTGGCCGGTGGCCCGACATGCAGTTTGCCCAGTTGCATGGCTTACTTTCAGAGACTCGCTGGTTTATCGTAGTGCTTGGTTGTCGCGAAAGTGAAAAGTAGGGCCTGTCCGGCATTGGAACCCTGGACCTCCTGCACCCAAAGCAGGAATCATACCCCTAGACCAACAGGCCGCAAAAGTACGCAGCTGTGCACTCCGCCACCTACTGAGATCTTGCCGCACTTGCTATTGAAGCATCCAATCTGGACCATATTCTCAAAGAGGTTTCTTAATCCGACACCTACAACATGAGCTGTGCTGAGGACGAATGTAGTTGAAGGCTGAAAGAGCTGCTTGAGTTGTGAGACAGTATGTCTATCGTGTGAAGTGCGCATGTAATCGTGTCAAGCACCATCAGCCCACTACGTAGCGTTGTGTGACAGCACGTACTTTTCGACAGTACTCTGTGTCCATAGCTGTTTTCATAGCTAGGCTGCTTCCAGCACAAAGCATCCACCATACGAAAGTGGCTGTTCCGCGATTTTGATTACCTGACCCTTCGACATCACTTCATGTACGAATACTGGCAAGAATTCTCGCTACATTCGAAGTTGTTCCCTCCACTTTCAACCTACTTGGTTGCTTCATTTGCCACGCAAACACTTCCTGAGGACGCTACATGTAATAAATCGCAGCTCCCGGTTTAATGACATGATGCTGCTCAGTTTAAGTCGACTAGAGGCACACGGTTTCATGGTGTAATGGTTAGCACTCTGGACTTTGAATCCAGCGATCCGAGTTCGAGTCTCGGTGGAACCTGTTTCAGTGTTTTGCGATCGTTTCTAGAAACGTGTACGAGCTGGCAGTTGGAATTGTATATGCAAAATTTTAGCTAGGATCATGTAATGCAAATTGTTAACAGCAGTCCACACGTGAATGGGGAACGCTCCAAATGCTTATGCTTTTGCTACTAGGATTAATAACGGAACGTAAGGGGTTCAACTGCGAGAAGACGACCTCAGCTGCTTCTTCCAGCATCTCTCCGTTTTGGGTGCTGCATGCACATGCATTTAACAAACGTGCATGCGATGTACTAGTTCCTGGGAAACGAATAGAATCGTTGTACGTGTCAGTCTTTAGGTATAGATATAAGTAATCGAAGACGGATTAATCCACACGTGAATGGGGAACGCTCCAAATGCTTATGCTTTTGCTACTAGGATTAATAACGGAACGTAAGGGGTTCAACTGCGAGAAGACGACCTCAGCTGCTTCTTCCAGCATATCTCCGTTTTGGGTGCTGCATGCACATGCATTTAACAAACGTGCATGCGATGTACTAGTTCCTGGGAAACGAATAGAATCGTTGTACGTGTCAGTCTTTAGGTATAGATATAAGTAATCGAAGACGGATTAATCCTGCTTCGTAGATTGCTTTCCACAAGACGCACTTTCCAGTATCATTGGCCGGTGGCCCGACATGCAGTTTGCCCCGTTGCATGGCTTACTTTCAGAGACTCGCTAGTTTATCGTAGCGCTTGGTTGTCGCGAAAGTGAAAAGTAGGGCCTGTCCGGCATTTGAACCCGGGACCTCCTGCACCCAAAGCAGGAATCATACACCTAGACCAACAGGCCGCAAAAGTACGCAGCTGTGCACCCCGCCACCTACTGAGATCTTGCCGCACTTGCTATTGAAGCATCCAATCTGGACCATATTCTCAAAGAGGTTTCTTAATCCGACACCTACAACATGAGCTGTGCTGAGGACCAATGTAGTTGAAGGCTGAAAGAGCTGCTTGAGTTGTGAGACAGTATGTCGATCGTGTGAAGTGCACATGTAATCGTGTCAAGCACCATCAGCCCACTACGTAGCGTTGTGTGACAGCACGTACTTTTCGACAGTACTCTGTGTCCATAGCTGTTTTCATAGCTAGGCTGCTTCCAGCACAAAGCATCCACCATACGAAAGTGGCTGTTCCGCGATTTTGATTACCTGACCCTTCGACATCACTTCATGTACGAATACTGGCAAGAATTCTCGCTACATTCGAAGTTGTTCCCTCCACTTTCAACCTACTTGGTTGCTTCATTTGCCACGCAAACACTTCCTGAGGACGCTACATGTAATAAATCGCAGCTCCCGGTTTAATGACATGATGCTGCTCAGTTTAAGTCCGCTAGAGGCACACGGTTCCATGGTGTAATGGTTAGCATTCTGGACTTTGAATCCAGTGATCCGAGTTCGAGTCTCGGTGGAACCTGATGCAGTGTTTTGCGATCGTTTCTAGAAACGTGTACGAGCTGGCAGTTGGAATTGTATATGCAAAATTTTAGCTGGGATCATGTAATGCAAATTGTTAATAGCAGTCCACACGTGAATGGGGAACGCTCCAAATGCTTATGCTTTTGCTACTAGGATTAATAACGGAACGTAAGGGGTTCAACTGCGAGAAGACGACCTCAGCTGCTTCTCCCAGCATCTCTCCGTTTTGGGTGCTGCATGCACATGCATTTAACAAACGTGCATGCGATGTACGAGTTCCTGGGAAACGAATAGAATCGTTGTACGTGTCAGTCTTTAGGTATAGATATAAGTAATCGAAGACGGCTTAATCCTGCTTCGTAGATTGCTTTCCACAAGACGCACTTGCCAGTATCATTGGCCGGTGGCCCGACATGCAGTTTGCCCCGTTGCATGGCTTACTTTCAGAGACTCGCTAGTTTATCGTAGTGCTTGGTTGTCGCGAAAGTGAAAAGTAGGGCCTGTCCGGCATTTGAACCCGGGACCTCCTGCACCCAAAGCAGGAATCATACCCCTAGACTAACAGGCCGCAAAAGTACGAAGCTGTGCACCCCGCCACCTACTGAGATCTTGCCGCACTTGCTATTGAAGCATCCAATCTAGACCATATTCTCAAAGAGGTTTCTTAATCCGACACCTACAACATGAGCTGTGCTGAGGACCAATGTAGTTGAAGGCTGAAAGAGCTGCTTGAGTTGTGAAACAGTATGTCGATCGTGTGAAGTGCAAATGTAATCGTGTCAAGCACCATCAGCCCTCTACGTAGCGTTGTGTGACGGCACGTACTTTTCGACAGTACTCTGTGTCCATAGCTGTTTTCATAGCTAGGCTGCTTCCAGCACAAAGCATCCACCTTACGAAAGTGGCTGTTCCGCGATTTTGATTACCTGACCATTCGACATCACTTAATGTACGAATACTGGCAAGAATTCTCACTACATTCGAAGTTGTTCCCTCCACTTTCAACCAACTTGGTTGCTTCATTTGCCACGCAAACACTTCCTGAGGACGCTACATGTAATAAATCGCAGCTTACCGGTTTAATGACATGATGCTGCTCAGATTACGTCCGCTAGAGGCACACGGTTCCATGGTGTAATGGTTAGCACTCTGGACTTTGAATCCAGCGATCCGAGTTCGAGTGTTGGTTGAACCTGATTCAGTGTTTTGCGATCGTTTCTAGAAACGTGTACGAGCTGGCAGTTGGAATTGTATATGCAAAATTTTAGCTAGGATCATGTAATGCAAATTGTTAATAGCAGTCCACACGTGAATGGGGAACGCTCCAAATGCTTATGCTTTTGCTACTAGGATTAATAACGGAACGTAAGGGGTTCAACTGCGAGAAGACGAACTCAGCTGCTACTCCCAGCATCTCTCCGTTTTGGGTGCTGCATGCACATGCATTTAACAAACGTGCATGCGATGTACTAGTTCCTGGGAAACGAATAGAATCGTTGTACGTGTCAGTCTTTAGGTATAGATATAAGTAATCGAAGACGGCAAATTGTTAATAGCAGTTCACACGTGAATGGGGAACGCTCCAAATGCTTATGCTTTTGCTACTAGGATTAATAACGGAACGTAAGGGGTTCAACTGCGACAAGACGACCTCAGCTGCTTCTCCCAGCATCTCTCCGTTTTGGGTGCTGCATGCACATGCATTTAACAAACGTGCATGCGATGTACTAGTTCCTGGGAAACGAAAAGAATCGTTGTACGTGTCAGTCTTTAGGTATAGATATAAGTAATCGAAGACGGATTAATCCTGCTTCGTAGATTGGTTTCCACAAGACGCACTTGCCAGTATCATTGGCCGGTGGCCCGACATGCAGTTGGCCCCTTTGCATGGCTTACTTTTTAGAGACTCGCTAGTTTGTCGTAGTGCTTGGTTGTCGCGAAAGTGAAAAGTAGGGCCTGTCCGGCATTTGAACCCTGGACCTCCTGCACCCAAAGCAGGAATCATACCCCTAGACCAACAGGCCGCAAAAGTAAGCAGGTGTGCACCCCGCCACCTACTGAGATCTTGCCGCACTTGCTATTGAAGCATCCAATCTGGACCATATTCTCAAAGAGGTTTCTTAATCCGACACCTACAACATGAGCTGTGCTGAGGACCAATGTAGTTGAAGGCTGAAAGAGCTGCTTGAGTTGTGAGACAGTGTGTCGATCGTGTGAAGTGCAAATGTAATCGTGTCAAGCACCATCAGCCCACTACGTAGCGTTGTGTGACGGCACGTACTTTTCGGCAGTACTCTGTGTCCATAGCTGTTTTCATAGCTAGGCTGCTTCCAGCACAAAGCATCCACCATACGAAAGTGGCTGTTCCGCGATTTTGATTACCTGACCCTTCGACATCACTTAATGTACGAATACTGGCAAGAATTCTCGCTACATTCGAAGTTGTTCCCTCCACTTTCAACCTACTTGGTTGCTTCATTTGCCACGCAAACACTTCCTGAGGACGCTACATGTAATAAATCGCAGCTTACCGGTTTAATGACATGATGCTGCTCAGTTTAAGTCCGCTAGAGGCACACGGTTCCATGGTGTAATGGTTAGCACTCTGGACTTTGAGTCCAGCGATCCGAGTTCGAGTCTCGGTGGAACCTGATTTAGTGTTTTGCGATCGTTTCTAGAAACGTGTACGAGCTGGCAGTTGGAATTGTATATGCAAAATTTTAGCTAGGATCATGTAATGCAAATTGTTAATAGCAGTCCACACGTGAATGGGGAACGCTCCAAATGCTTGTGCTTTTGCTACTAGGATTAATAACGGAACGTAAGGGGTTCAACTGCGATAAGACGACCTCAGCTGCTTCTCCCAGCATCTCTCCGTTTTGGGTGCTGCATGCACATGCATTTAACAAACGTGCATGCGATGTACGAGTTCCTGGGAAACGAATAGAATCGTTGTACGTGTCAGTCTTTAGGTATAGATATAAGTAATCGAAGACGGCTTAATCCTGCTTCGTAGATTGCTTTCCACAAGACGCACTTGCCAGTATCATTGGCCGGTGGCCCGACATGCAGTTTGCCCCGTTGCATGGCTTACTTTCAGAGACTCGCTAGTTTATCGTAGTGCTTGGTTGTCGCGAAAGTGAAAAGTAGGGCCTGTCCGGCATTTGAACCCGGGACCTCCTGCACCCAAAGCAGGAATCATACCCCTAGACCAACAGGCCGCAAAAGTAAGCAGCTGTGCACCCCGCCACCTACTGAGATCTTGCCGCACTTGCTATTGAAGCATCCAATCTAGACCATATTCTCAAAGAGGTTTCTTAATCCGACACCTACAACATGAGCTGTGCTGAGGACCAATGTAGTTGAAGGCTGAAAGAGCTGCTTGAGTTGTGAAACAGTATGTCGATCGTGTGAAGTGCAAATGTAATCGTGTCAAGCACCATCAGCCCTCTACGTAGCGTTGTGTGACGGCACGTACTTTTCGACAGTACTCTGTGTCCATAGCTGTTTTCATAGCTAGGCTGCTTCCAGCACAAAGCATCCACCATACGAAAGTGGCTGTTCCGCGATTTTGCTTACCTGACCATTCGACATCACTTAATGTACGAATACTGGCAAGAATTCTCACTACATTCGAAGTTGTTCCCTCCACTTTCAACCAACTTGGTTGCTTCATTTGCCACGCAAACACTTCCTGAGGACGCTACATGTAATAAATCGCAGCTTACCGGTTTAATGACATGATGCTGCTCAGATTACGTCCGCTAGAGGCACACGGTTCCATGGTGTAATGGTTGGCACTCTGGACTTTGAATCCAGCGATCCGAGTTCGAGTGTTGGTGGAACCTGATTCAGTGTTTTGCGATCGTTTCTAGAAACGTGTACGAGCTGGCAGTTGGAATTGTATATGCAAAATTTTAGCTAGGATCATGTAATGCAAATTGTTAATAGCAGTCCACACGTGAAAGGGGAACGCTCCAAATGCTTATACTTTTGCTACTAGGATTAATAACGGAACGTAAGGGGTTCAACTGCGAGAAGACGAACTCAGCTGCTACTCCCAGCATCTCTCCGTTTTGGGTGCTGCATGCACATGCATTTAACAAACGTGCATGCGATGTACTAGTTCCTGGGAAACGAATAGAATCGTTGTACGTGTCAGTCTTTAGGTATAGATATAAGTAATCGAAGACGGCAAATTGTTAATAGCAGTTCACACGTGAATGGGGAACGCTCCAAATGCTTATGCTTTTGCTACTAGGATTAATAACGGAACGTAAGGGGTTCAACTGCGAGAAGACGACCTCAGCTGCTTCTCCCAGCATCTCTCCGTTTTGGGTGCTGCATGCACATGCATTTAACAAACGTGCATGCGATGTACTAGTTCCTGGGAAACGAAAAGAATCGTTGTACGTGTCAGTCTTTAGGTATAGATATAAGTAATCGAAGACGGATTAATCCTGCTTCGTAGATTGGTTTCCACAAGACGCACTTGCCAGTATCATTGGCCGGTGGCCCGACATGCAGTTGGCCCCGTTGCATGGCTTACTTTCAGAGACTCGCTAGTTTGTCGTAGTGCTTGGTTGTCGCGAAAGTGAAAAGTAGGGCCTGTCCGGCATTTGAACCCTGGACCTCCTGCACCCAAAGCAGGAATCATACCCCTAGACCAACAGGCCGCAAAAGTAAGCAGCTGTGCACCCCGCCACCTACACAGATCTTGCCGCACTTGCTATTGAAGCATCCAATCTGGACCATATTCTCAAAGAGGTTTCTTAATCCGACACCTACAACATGAGCTGTGCTGAGGACCAATGTAGTTGAAGGCTGAAAGAGCTGCTTGAGTTGTGAGACAGTATGTCGATCGTGTGAAGTGCAAATGTAATCGTGTCAAGCACCATCAGCCCACTACGTAGCGTTGTGTGACGGCACGTACTTTTCGACAGTACTCTGTGTCCATAGCTGTTTTCATAGCTAGGCTGCTTCCAGCACAAAGCATCCACCATACGAAAGTGGCTGTTCCGCGATTTTGATTACCTGACCATTCGACATCACTTCATGTACGAATACTGGCAAGAATTCTGGCTACATTCGAAGTTGTTCCCTCCACTTTCAACCTACTTGGTTGCTTCATTTGCCACGCAAACACTTCCTGAGGACGCTACATGTAATAAATCGCAGCTTACCGGTTTAATGACATGATGCTGCTCAGTTTAAGTCCGCTAGAGGCACACGGTTCCATGGTGTAATGGTTAGCACTCTGGACTTTGAATCCAGCGATCCGAGTTCGAGTCTCGGTGGAACCTGATTCAGTGTTTTGCGATCGTTTCTAGAAACGTGTACGAGCTGCCAGTTGGAATTGTATATGCAAAATTTTAGCTAGGATCATGTAATGCAAATTGTTAATAGCAGTCCACACGTGAATGGGGAACGCTCCAAATGCTTATGCTTTTGCTACTAGGATTAATAACGGAACGTAAGGGGTTCAACTGCGAGAAGACGACCTCAGCTGCTTCTCCCAGCATCTCTCCGTTTTGGGTGCTGCATGCACATGCATTTAACAAACGTGCATGCGATGTACTAGTTCCTGGGAAACGAATAGAATCGTTGTACGTGTCAGTCTTTAGGTATAGATATAAGTAATCGAAGACGGCTTAATCCTGCTTCGTAGATTGCTTTCCACAAGACGCACTTGCCAGTATCATTGGCCGGTGGCCCGACATGCAGTTTGCCCCGTTGCATGGCTTACTTTCAGAGACTCGCTAGTTTATCGTAGTGCTTGGTTGTCGCGAAAGTGAAAAGTAGGGCCTGTCCCGCATTTGAACCCGGGACCTCCTGCACCCAAAGCAGGAATCATACCTCTAGACCAACAGGCCACAAAAGTACGCAGCTGTGCACCCCGCCACCTACTGAGATCTTGCCGCACTTGCTATTGAAGCATCCAATCTGGACCATATTCTCAAAGAGGTTTCTTAATCCGACACCTACAACATGAGCTGTGCTGAGGACCAATGTAGTTGAAGGCTGAAAGAGCTGCTTGAGTTGTGAGACAGTATGTCGATCGTGTGAAGTGCAAATGTAATCGTGTCAAGCACCATCAGCCCACTACGTAGCGTTGTGTGACGGCACGTACTTTTCGACAGTACTTTGTGTCCATAGCTGTTTTCATAGCTAGGCTGCTTCCAGCACAAAGCATCCACCATACGAAAGTGGCTGTTCCGCGATTTTGATTACCTGACCCTTCGACATCACTTCATGTACGAATACTGGCAAGAATTCTCACTACATTCGAAGTTGTTCCCTCCACTTTCAACCTACTTGGTTGCTTCATTTGCCACGCAAACACTTCCTGAGGACGCTACATGTAATAAATCGCAGCTTACCGGTTTAATGACATGATGCTGCTCCGTTTAAGTCCGCTAGAGGCACACGGTTCCATGGTGTAATGGTTAGCACTCTGGACTTTGAATCCAGCGATCCGAGTTCGAGTCTCGGTGGAACCTGATTCAGTGTTTTGCGATCGTTTCTAGAAACGTGTACGAGCTGGCAGTTGGAATTGTATATGCAAAATTTTAGCTAGGATCATGTAATGCAAATTGTTAATAGCAGTCCACACGTGAATGGGGAACGCTCCAAATGCTTATGCTTTTGCTACTAGGATTAATAACGGAACGTAAGGGGTTCAACTGCGAGAAGACGACCTCAGCTGCTTCTCCCAGCATCTCTCCGTTTTGGGTGCTGCATGCACATGCATTTAACAAACGTGCATGCGATGTACTAGTTCCTGGGAAACGAATAGAATCGTTGTACGTGTCAGTCTTTAGGTATAGATATAAGTAATCGAAGACGGCTTAATCCTGCTTCGTAGATTGCTTTCCACAAGACGCACTTGCCAGTATCATTGGCCGGTGGCCCGACATGCAGTTTGCCCCGTTGCATGGCTTAATTTCAGAGACTCGCTAGTTTATCGTAGTGCTTGGTTGTCGCGAAAGTGAAAAGTAGGGCCTGTCCCGCATTTGAACCCGGGACCTCCTGCACCCAAAGCAGGAATCATACCCCTAGACCAACAGGCCGCAAACGTACGCAGCTGTGCACCCCGCCACCTACTGAGATCTTGCCGCACTTGCTATTGAAGCATCCAATCTGGACCATATTCTCAAAGAGGTTTCTTAATCCGACACCTTCAACATGAGCTGTGCTGAGGACCAATGTAGTTGAAGGCTGAAAGAGCTGCTTGAGTTGTGAGACAGTATGTCGATCGTGTGAAGTGCAAATGTAATCGTGTCAAGCACCATCAGCCCACTACGTAGCGTTGTGTGACGGCACGTACTTTTCGACAGTACTCTGTGTCCATAGCTGTTTTCATAGCTAGGCTGCTTCCAGCACAAAGCATCCACCATACGAAAGTGGCTGTTCCGCGATTTTGATTACCTGACCCTTCGACATCACTTCATGTACGAATACTGGCAAGAATTCTCACTACATTCGAAGTTGTTCCCTCCACTTTCAACCTACTTGGTTGCTTCATTTGCCACGCAAACACTTCCTGAGGACGCTACATGTAATAAATCGCAGCTTACCGGTTTAATGACATGATGCTGCTCCGTTTAAGTCCGCTAGAGGCACACGGTTCCATGGTGCAATGGTTAGCACTCTGGACTTTGAATCCAGCGATCCGAGTTCGAGTCTCGGTGGAACCTGATTCAGTGTTTTGCGATCGTTTCTAGAAACGTGTACGAGCTGGCAGTTGGAATTGTATATGCAAAATTTTAGCTAGGATCATGTAATGCAAATTGTTAATAGCAGTCCACACGTGAATGGGGAACGCTCCAAATGCTTATGCTTTTGCTACTAGGATTAATAACGGAACGTAAGGGGTTCAACTGCGAGAAGACGACCTCAGCTGCTTCTCCCAGCATGTCTCCGTTTTGGGTGCTGCATGCACATGCATTTAACAAACGTGCATGCGATGTACTAGTTCCTGGGAAACGAATAGAATCGTTGTACGTGTCAGTCTTTAGGTATAGATATAAGTAATCGAAGACGGCTTAATCCTGCTTCGTAGATTGCTTTCCACAAGACGCACTTGCCAGTATCATTGGCCGGTGGCCCGACATGCAGTTTGCCCCGTTGCATGGCTTACTTTCAGAGACTCGCTAGTTTATCGTAGTGCTTGGTTGTCGCGAAAGTGAAAAGTAGGGCCTGTCCTGCATTTGAACCCGGGTCCTCCTGCACCCAAAGCAGGAATCATACCCCTAGACCAACAGGCCGCAAAAGTACGCAGGTGTGCACCCCGCCACCTACTGAGATCTTGCCGCACTTGCTATTGAAGCATCCAATCTGGACCATATTCTCAAAGAGGTTTCTTAATCCGACACCTACAACATGAGCTGTGCTGAGGACCAATGTAGTTGAAGGCTGAAAGAACTGCTTGAGTTGTGAGACAGTATGTCGATCGTGTGAAGTGCAAATGTAATCGTGTCAAGCACCATCAGCCCACTACGTAGCGTTGTGTGACGGCACGTACTTTTCGACAGTACTCTGTGTCCATAGCTGTTTTCATAGCTAGGCTGCTTCCAGCACAAAGCATCCACCATACGAAAGTGGCTGTTCCGCGATTTTGATTACCTGACCCTTCGACATCACTTCATGTACGAATACTGGCAAGAATTCTCACTACATTCGAAGTTGTTCCCTCCACTTTCAACCTACTTGGTTGCTTCATTTGCCACGCAAACACTTCCTGAGGACGCTACATGTAATAAATCGCAGCTTACCGGTTTAATGACATGATGCTGCTCAGTTTAAGTCCGCTAGATGCACACGGTTCCATGGTGTAATGGTTAGCACTCTGGACTTTGAATCCAGCGATCCGAGTTCGAGTCTCGGTGGAACCTGATTCAGTGTTTTGCGATCGTTTCTAGAAACGTGTACGAGCTGGCAGTTGGAATTGTATATGCAAAATTTTAGCTAGGATCATGTAATGCAAATTGTTAATAGCAGTCCACACGTGAATGGGGAACGCTCCAAATGCTTATGCTTTTGCTACTAGGATTAATAACGGAACGTAAGGGGTTCAACTGCGAGAAGACGACCTCAGCTGCTTCTCCCAGCATGTCTCCGTTTTGGGTGCTGCATGCACATGCATTTAACAAACGTGCATGCGATGTACGAGTTCCTGGGAAACGAATAGAATCGTTGTACGTGTCAGTCTTTAGGTATAGATATAAGTAATCGAAGACGGCTTAATCCTGCTTCGTAGATTGCTTTCCACAAGACGCACTTGCCAGTATCATTGGCCGGTGGCCCGACATGCAGTTTGCCCAGTTGCATGGCTTACTTTCAGAGACTCGCTAGTTTATCGTAGTGCTTGGTTGTCGCGAAAGTGAAAAGTAGGGCCTGTCCCGCATTTGAACCCGGGACCTCCTGCACCCAAAGCAGGAATCATACCCCTAGACCAACAGGCCGCAAAAGTACGCAGGTGTGCACCCCGCCACCTACACAGATCTTGCCGCACTTGCTATTGAAGCATCCAATCTGGACCATATTCTCAAAGAGGTTTCTTAATCCGACACCTACAACATGAGCTGTGCTGAGGACCAATGTAGTTGAAGGCTGAAAGAGCTGCTTGAGTTGTGAGACAGTATGTCGATCGTGTGAAGTGCAAATGTAATCGTGTCAAGCACCATCAGCCCACTACGTAGCGTTGTGTGACGGCACGTACTTTTCGACAGTACTCTGTGTCCATAGCTGTTTTCATAGCTAGGCTGCTTCCAGCACAAAGCATCCACCATACGAAAGTGGCTGTTCCGCGATTTTGATTACCTGACCCTTCGACATCACTTAATGTACGAATACTGGCAAGAATTCTCACTACATTCGAAGTTGTTCCCTCCACTTTCAACCTACTTGGTTGCTTCATTTGCCACGCAAACACGTCCTGAGGACGCTACATGTAATAAATCGCAGCTTACCGGTTTAATGACATGATGCTGCTCAGTTTAAGTCCGCTAGATGCACACGGTTCCATGGTGTAATGGTTAGCACTCTGGACTTTGAATCCAGCGATCCGAGTTCGAGTCTCGGTGGAACCTGATTCAGTGTTTCGCGATCGTTTCTAGAAACGTGTACGAGCTGGCAGCTGGAATTGTATATGCAAAATTTTAGCTAGGATCATGTAATGCAAATTGTTAATAGCAGTCCACACGTGAATGGGGAACGCTCCAAATGCTTATGCTTTTGCTACTAGGATTAATAACGGAACGTAAGGGGTTCAACTGCGAGAAGACGACCTCAGCTGCTTCTCCCAGCATGTCTCCGTTTTGGGTGCTGCATGCACATGCATTTAACAAACGTGCATGCGATGTACTAGTTCCTGGGAAACGAATAGAATCGTTGTACGTGTCAGTCTTTAGGTATAGATATAAGTAATCGAAGACGGCTTAATCCTGCTTCGTAGATTGCTTTCCACAAGACGCACTTGCCAGTATCATTGGCCGGTGGCCCGACATGCAGTTTGCCCCGTTGCATGGCTTACTTTCAGAGACTCGCTAGTTTATCGTAGTGCTTGGTTGTCGCGAAAGTGAAAAGTAGGGCCTGTCCTGCATTTGAACCCGGGTCCTCCTGCACCCAAAGCAGGAATCATACCCCTAGACCAACAGGCCGCAAAAGTACGCAGGTGTGCACCCCGCCACCTACTGAGATCTTGCCGCACTTGCTATTGAAGCATCCAATCTGGACCATATTCTCAAAGAGGTTTCTTAATCCGACACCTACAACATGAGCTGTGCTGAGGACCAATGTAGTTGAAGGCTGAAAGAACTGCTTGAGTTGTGAGACAGTATGTCGATCGTGTGAAGTGCAAATGTAATCGTGTCAAGCACCATCAGCCCACTACGTAGCGTTGTGTGACGGCACGTACTTTTCGACAGTACTCTGTGTCCATAGCTGTTTTCATAGCTAGGCTGCTTCCAGCACAAAGCATCCACCATACGAAAGTGGCTGTTCCGCGATTTTGATTACCTGACCCTTCGACATCACTTCATGTACGAATACTGGCAAGAATTCTCACTACATTCGAAGTTGTTCCCTCCACTTTCAACCTACTTGGTTGCTTCATTTGCCACGCAAACACTTCCTGAGGACGCTACATGTAATAAATCGCAGCTTACCGGTTTAATGACATGATGCTGCTCAGTTTAAGTCCGCTAGATGCACACGGTTCCATGGTGTAATGGTTAGCACTCTGGACTTTGAATCCAGCGATCCGAGTTCGAGTCTCGGTGGAACCTGATTCAGTGTTTTGCGATCGTTTCTAGAAACGTGTACGAGCTGGCAGTTGGAATTGTATATGCAAAATTTTAGCTAGGATCATGTAATGCAAATTGTTAATAGCAGTCCACACGTGAATGGGGAACGCTCCAAATGCTTATGCTTTTGCTACTAGGATTAATAACGGAACGTAAGGGGTTCAACTGCGAGAAGACGACCTCAGCTGCTTCTCCCAGCATGTCTCCGTTTTGGGTGCTGCATGCACATGCATTTAACAAACGTGCATGCGATGTACGAGTTCCTGGGAAACGAATAGAATCGTTGTACGTGTCAGTCTTTAGGTATAGATATAAGTAATCGAAGACGGCTTAATCCTGCTTCGTAGATTGCTTTCCACAAGACGCACTTGCCAGTATCATTGGCCGGTGGCCCGACATGCAGTTTGCCCAGTTGCATGGCTTACTTTCAGAGACTCGCTAGTTTATCGTAGTGCTTGGTTGTCGCGAAAGTGAAAAGTAGGGCCTGTCCCGCATTTGAACCCGGGACCTCCTGCACCCAAAGCAGGAATCATACCCCTAGACCAACAGGCCGCAAAAGTACGCAGGTGTGCACCCCGCCACCTACACAGATCTTGCCGCACTTGCTATTGAAGCATCCAATCTGGACCATATTCTCAAAGAGGTTTCTTAATCCGACACCTACAACATGAGCTGTGCTGAGGACCAATGTAGTTGAAGGCTGAAAGAGCTGCTTGAGTTGTGAGACAGTATGTCGATCGTGTGAAGTGCAAATGTAATCGTGTCAAGCACCATCAGCCCACTACGTAGCGTTGTGTGACGGCACGTACTTTTCGACAGTACTCTGTGTCCATAGCTGTTTTCATAGCTAGGCTGCTTCCAGCACAAAGCATCCACCATACGAAAGTGGCTGTTCCGCGATTTTGATTACCTGACCCTTCGACATCACTTAATGTACGAATACTGGCAAGAATTCTCACTACATTCGAAGTTGTTCCCTCCACTTTCAACCTACTTGGTTGCTTCATTTGCCACGCAAACACGTCCTGAGGACGCTACATGTAATAAATCGCAGCTTACCGGTTTAATGACATGATGCTGCTCAGTTTAAGTCCGCTAGATGCACACGGTTCCATGGTGTAATGGTTAGCACTCTGGACTTTGAATCCAGCGATCCGAGTTCGAGTCTCGGTGGAACCTGATTCAGTGTTTCGCGATCGTTTCTAGAAACGTGTACGAGCTGGCAGCTGGAATTGTATATGCAAAATTTTAGCTAGGATCATGTAATGCAAATTGTTAATAGCAGTCCACACGTGAATGGGGAACGCTCCAAATGCTTATGCTTTTGCTACTAGGATTAATAACGGAACGTAAGGGGTTCAACTGCGAGAAGACGACCTCAGCTGCTTCTCCCAGCATCTCTCCGTTTTGGGTGCTGCATGCACATGCATTTAACAAACGTGCATGCGATGTACGAGTTCCTGGGAAACGAATAGAATCGTTGTACGTGTCAGTCTTTAGGTATAGATATAAGTAATCGAAGACGGCTTAATCCTGCTTCGTAGATTGCTTTCCACAAGACGCACTTGCCAGTATCATTGGCCGGTGGCCCGACATGCAGTTTGCCCCGTTGCATGGCTTACTTTCAGAGACTCGCTAGTTTATCGTAGTGCTTGGTTGTCGCGAAAGTGAAAAGTAGGGCCTGTCCTGCATTTGAACCCGGGACCTCCTGCACCCAAAGCAGGAATCATACCCCTAGACCAACAGGCCGCAAAAGTACGCAGGTGTGCACCCCGCCACCTACTGAGATCTTGCCGCACTTGCTATTGAAGCATCCAATCTGGACCATATTCTCAAAGAGGTTTCTTAATCCGACACCTACAACATGAGCTGTGCTGAGGACCAATGTAGTTGAAGGCTGAAAGAACTGCTTGAGTTGTGAGACAGTATGTCGATCGTGTGAAGTGCAAATGTAATCGTGTCAAGCACCATCAGCCCACTACGTAGCGTTGTGTGACGGCACGTACTTTTCGACAGTACTCTGTGTCCATAGCTGTTTTCATAGCTAGGCTGCTTCCAGCACAAAGCATCCACCATACGAAAGTGGCTGTTCCGCGATTTTGATTACCTGACCCTTCGACATCACTTCATGTACGAATACTGGCAAGAATTCTCACTACATTCGAAGTTGTTCCCTCCACTTTCAACCTACTTGGTTGCTTCATTTGCCACGCAAACACTTCCTGAGGACGCTACATGTAATAAATCGCAGCTTACCGGTTTAATGACATGATGCTGCTCAGTTTAAGTCCGCTAGATGCACACGGTTCCATGGTGTAATGGTTAGCACTCTGGACTTTGAATCCAGCGATCCGAGTTCGAGTCTCGGTGGAACCTGACTCAGTGTTTTGCGATCGTTTCTAGAAACGTGTACGAGCTGGCAGTTGGAATTGTATATGCAAAATTTTAGCTAGGATCATGTAATGCAAATTGTTAATAGCAGTCCACACGTGAATGGGGAACGCTCCAAATGCTTATGCTTTTGCTACTAGGATTAATAACGGAACGTAAGGGGTTCAACTGCGAGAAGACGACCTCAGCTGCTTCTCCCAGCATCTCTCCGTTTTGGGTGCTGCATGCACATGCATTTAACAAACGTGCATGCGATGTACGAGTTCCTGGGAAACGAATAGAATCGTTGTACGTGTCAGTCTTTAGGTATAGATATAAGTAATCGAAGACGGCTTAATCCTGCTTCGTAGATTGCTTTCCACAAGACGCACTTGCCAGTATCATTGGCCGGTGGCCCGACATGCAGTTTGCCCCGTTGCATGGCTTACTTTCAGAGACTCGCTAGTTTATCGTAGTGCTTGGTTGTCGCGAAAGTGAAAAGTAGGGCCTGTCCGGCATTTGAATCCGGGACCTCCTGCACCCAAAGCAGGAATCATAGCCCTAGACAACAGGCCGCAAAAGAAAGCAGCTGTGCACCCCGCCACCTACAGAGATCTTGCCGCACTTGTTATTGAAGCATCCAATCTGGACCATATTCTCAAAGAGGTTTCTTAATCCGACACCTACAACATGAGCTGTGCTGAGGACCAATGTAGTTGAAGGCTGAAAGAGCTGCTTGAGTTGTGAGACAGTATGTCGATCGTGTGAAGTGCAAATGTAATCGTGTCAAGCACCATCAGCCCACTACGTAGCGTTGTGTGACAGCACGTACTTTTCGACAGTACTCTATGTCCATAGCTGTTTTCATAGCTAGGCTGCTTCCAGCACAAAGCATCCACCATACGAAAGTGGCTGTTCCGCGATTTTGATTACCTGACCCTTCGACATCACTTCATGTACGAATACTGGCAAGAATTCTCGCTACAATCGAAGTTGTTCCCTCCACTTTCAACCTACTTGGTTGCTTCATTTGCCACGCAAACACTTCCTGAGGACGCTACATGTAATAAATCGCAGCTTACCGGTTTAATGACATGATGCTGCTCAGTTTAAGTCCGCTAGAGGCACACGGTTCCATGGAGGAAGTGCGGCTCTCGCAGCCGAGCGAAGCGGACGTGCGGTGTGTGCTCTCCGCTGGCAGAGAGGGCCCGCGCGCCTTGTTTACTTTCTTCGGCCGACACTAACGTGACGCCGTAGCGCTCCAAGACCATGGCAAACCAGTACAGAAGATCAACCTTGAAATTCACATTTCGGAACGACTTTACCCGACCAAAGGCGTTCGAAGTCGAACGTTTTTTAAAAGAGGAAGCCAAGATCCCGGCTGCCGACATTGTCGGCATTCACTTTTCGATCGTCAGTAGCACGGTCTATGTAAAGCTCATAAACGAAACTACCTGCGACAAGGTGCTTCGAGAGATGAAACAAGAACTCCGCTTCTGCCACACAGATGGAAATGTTGGCAACGTCGATGTCGGCCATGCCGCAATCGGACTGCGGACTATACGCATCTTCGAACTTCCATTTGAACTTCCGGCGGCAGAAGTTGTAGCGGCGCTCCGCCCCTACGGCACTGTACACGAACACGTGGCTGAAAAATGGACCCAGTTTAAGACGTATCCAGTACTCAATGGAGTACGCCAAGTGCGCATAGATCTCCAACGACACGTGCCATCCTATCTACAGATAGGTGGATGCCGGGCCATAGTTATTTATGACGGCCAACCGAAGACGTGCTCCGGATGCGGTAAGGAAGGTCACCTTCGTTCCGAGTGCCTCCAGCGTCGGATCACACAACTCCCACCGAAGGACGTTGCACCACCAGCGGCGAAGACTATTCTACCCGTTACTTACGCGGCGGCGTTCACGACGTTCTCCACACAACAGACACGGCCGACCGCTTCAGCGGTACAAGAATCACTTTCCACGGACAAAGACCTGGATGATCCGCCGACCTGGCCAGTGGTGGAAAATAGCACTACGACTCTGGAGCTACCGAACGCGACAGACATTGACGCCAGTAAGATGGCAATTGATTCCCTTATTGTACCGACCGAAGCGTTTGTTCCGGCGGAACATGAGTCAGTGCCGTCTTCTGACAATGAAGGCCACGTACGGAAACAGCGATCACCGAAACGCCGAAAGCGGCGTCGTCGGACCGTGTCGGAACACAGCGGTTCGCATTCGGCCGGGGAAGAACGACTGACCACTCAAGAAGCCAGCCGCGAAGCTGAAGCTGTTTCCACTGACTCCAACCTTGCAGAACAGACAGAAAAACGTGCAGCTTTCGACCATCGGCCCATTGACAGAAACAGTGAGCAGCGGGAAGGTACCAGTGCAGGTAGCGAAGTCGCCCGGTCCCTTACTATCAAACATTCTGAGGCTATGGACCATGAACAGACATCCGCGTCCGCTTCATGGGCCGAGGACGTTGAGACACAAGATCACGACCCGCGGCCAGCTGAGGCGCCGCCGGATCATGCAGCATAAGCAGCACAAGGAGGACCGCGTTCGGCGGGGGGTGACATCACTTCCGATGTTCGCTTCTCTCCACCTTCACTATGGATAACCTCGCCCAAACAACTCGTTGCCAGGCTTACCGCCTGGCGACAATGAATATCAACATGATCAGTTCTCCTGTCAAGATCCAACTTTTGAAAGAAACCATACGAGCCATGGGGGTTGACTTTGCTTTCCTACAAGAAGCGAAAACGACGGCACTCCCGCACTTTTACGGGTACACCACACATGTGACGCCCGGTAGCCCTGCAGATACCGGAGTGGCAATATTAGTGCGTGAAGGAATTGAAGTTACCGACGTCACGTTTCTTCCCTCCGCTCGAGGAATAGCATTTACGGCACTCAACACCCGATTCATTAATGTTTACGCGCCGTCGGGTACCACAAGACGTCACGACCGCGCCAGATTCTACTCCACAGATGTCGCTCCCCTTTTCCTAGGGCGATACGACCACAGCGTCTTCGCCGGCGATTTTAATTGTGTACTTCACCCCAAGGACCAAATCCCACATTACACGCCTTGTCCGGAACTGGGTGCGATGATCCAAGAACTTCACTTGTGCGACACGTGGGAAAAAGTCCACGGTAACCGCTCTGGCCACACTCATCTTACCAGTCATTCGGCCAGCCGACTCGACCGCATATATGTGTCACAAGATCTCACACAAGGTGTGGTGGACGCCGAACTATGGCCTCAAGCCTATTCTGATCACAGTGCCTATATCTGCACTATACACCTACGCCCCCAACAAGTCTGGCGCAGCAATGGCTTTTGGAAGCTCAACATAACTCATCTCCAGGACC
The DNA here is from genome assembly GCF_023897955.1 of Schistocerca gregaria. Classification (NCBI taxonomy): domain Eukaryota; kingdom Metazoa; phylum Arthropoda; class Insecta; order Orthoptera; family Acrididae; genus Schistocerca; species Schistocerca gregaria. Next base: position 948,550,918 of record NC_064922.1, read on the forward strand.
TGGATTGCCGTCGGCAAGTTGCAGCAACGTGGGCTGACTGTGAACGCCGCCACCCTCGATACGCCTCGACCCTGGAGTGGTGGCTTCTCTGTGCCAAACCAGCAATCCGTAGGACACTTATGCAATATGGCAAGGACGTGACTGCGTGGCATCGACAGACCCTTGATTTTTACTACGCGACTCTCAGGGACCTCGACGCCTTACCCCCTTCCCCGGAGAGACAACATGATCAAAGCAGAATCAAGGCTCACATACTATCATTGACGAAGCGCCGACTAGAAGGTGCAGTCGTCCGCTCGCGACGGCACGACCGAACGTTTGCGGAGGAACCCACTATGCATCACGTTGTGGCGGATAAGCGCCGACAACGCCAACACTTAATCACACAACTCAGGACACACGACGGTCGCTTATGTACGACCCAAGCAACCATAGTAAAGGCGGTGGAGGATCATTTTCGTCATCTTTACAAGGAAAGAATCGTCGATGACGAGGCCACTACTGAAATGTTACAGCAGGTAACACGTACTATCGACGAGGCTACCGTGAATGCACTAACAGAGGAAATCTCACTTGAAGAAGTCGAAGACGCCGTGGACAAAGGTGCGGCCAATAAGTCTCCTGGACCTGATGGATTGCCCATCGAATTCTACCGGACTTTCCGTGACATCATGATGCCTCGCTGGGTTATAATGTTCCGCGAACTTACGTCTCCAGACTGTGTTGTGCCGCCAGCGTTTGTAGAAGGACTTCTCATACCGGTACACAAGCCAGGTGGAGGGCTATCGATTAACGACTATCGGCCGCTTACAATGCTGAACGCCGATTACAAGATTTTCACCAGGATTATGGCGAGCCGTATTAAGACGACTTTGCCGATGATCCTCGCTCCTGAACAGACGTCGCAGGGGGGAGAAGCCAACAATACACATGGCCACCGGTGACTGCAGGAATTTAATAGCAATCGCTTCTGCGTGCCGTCTGAGAGCGGCGATCGTCTCCGTAGATTTCAACCGCGCCTTTGATAGAGTGCACCACAACTTCCTCCTACGAGTGATGGAGGACACCCTACGGCGTCTTTGGACCGCAGCCAGCTCACACGTCCAGGTCAATGGAAGGACGGTAGGACCAGTACACATTAAGAGGTCTCTACGACAGGGTTGTCCCCTTTCTACCTACCTTTATGCCATCGCACTCGAGCCACTCCTAGGGGGCCTTAACCACCGCCTATCTGGCATCACGCTGCGGGACGTCACCTTTCGCTATAGGACATACGCTGACGACCTGCTACTGCTGGTTCGTTCCAATGACGAAGTTCAAAGCGTAATAACCTGGATTGAGCGATACGGACAGGCCACCGGCAGTCTTCTGAACATCAACAAGTCGGCGGCGTTGGATATTGGGCGAGGTCTCGGACCGGAAGCCCTCGCTCCCCTCCCACCAGTTTCTGAGCTACGATATTTAGGAATCACGTTCAAGAAAGATGTACGTAAAACAGCTTCAGCAAACTACCGACGGTTATTGCAGATCATACGCGCAATGGTGCGACAGAACCTGCTCCGGGACTTGAACCAGCTACAACGTGTTGAATACCTGAACCTCTACGTGGCATCAAAACTCAATCACGTGGCACAAGTCCTCCCACTACCGCTGCAGATAGGTCGCCGGCTTCAAGCGGCCTTCAGTTACTACGTTTCCGCAGGTCATATCTTTAAAGTACGATACGACACTCTTACCCTCCCAGTGCACAAAGGAGGGCTGGGATTGGTCAACGTCAGGGCGAGAGCAGCTAGCCTTTACATGAGCAACATGAGGAAACGATGGAAAAGTCTTTATATCTCTCTCACGGGTCGTTTACTACAGGTTCTGATGCCAGTCTCTAACGTCCCGCCGGTGTCGGTTGCGCACGTCGCACCACAGCTCTCCCATGTGTCGACCTTCATTCTTGATTACAGCTATGTCAGCTCGAACCTCTCCGCCACGCGTCCACCAAAGGCGAAAGATTTTTACACCAACCTTCTGCGTGCTGTTCCCCATAACGTGATGGAAAACAAGTACCCTACGGTTCACTGGCCAAGAGTGTGGAAAACGATACACCACAACTTTCTGTCCTCCACGGTGCGTTCAAAGTGGTATCAGATTGCCAACAAAAAATATGCCACACTACAGCGACTTCACACTATTGGACTGGCAGACTCCCCTTATTGCCCAAATTGTCACCTTTTGGATACTGATGAACATCGTTTTACTTGCGCATCATCGTCCGGAGTTTGGCGACTAACACAGAAGATATTGGCTTGTTACCTCCGGGTCACACCTGATATGATTGACCCTCAGACCCTACTCTGTCCCGATGGAACTTACTTTCCGGCTGCAAAATATCATGCGCTTACATGGTTCAAAGGACTTACAGTCGCCTACATCTTTCGCGACGGAGAGAAAGAGCAGCTTGATTACTGGTGGTTCCTGCAAAATGCGCACAATGCCCTCGAACGCACACCGAAATACCGTACGCTCTTCGCAAATTATTTACGCAGCGTTTTCGTTAACCCCCCACTCAGCTGGGGAGTGCCGAGCTGCGGTTAATGTTCTGTGCCGCATCACACAAACGGCTGAACGTTCTGCCTTGTCAGCCATGAGCGAAGGAAGAGACAAGCTGCTGCAAGGGTGCTGTTTTCCTTGAGGCACTAGCGAAGCTGAATGCCTCCGTTGCAGATGCCCTTCAAAGGCGCAATTGGAGATATCAGATAACGATGACGAGGCTCCAAGTGGAACCAGTTACATTATTGAAGAACCTTTTAGTTGGAATTACATCAGTGATTTATGTTTTTATTTCTGGATTACTCTTTTATGCCACCTTTGTTGTTGTAACACTTACTTGTAACACTTACTTACTAGAATTCACATGTAACAAAAAAAGTGGCAAAGGATAGCCCTAACCTTGATTTCCCATATTTCCCCTGATATATAGGCAGCTCCCTGGGGTGGGTTTACTCAGGAGCCAACGCCTGAAGTGGATCAGATTTTTTGTTATAGGATGAAAAGTGGCGGTGGCACTTAGTGGTTTTTTTTAGTTCCATTTTCCTAAGGGGCTTTTAAGGGAAATTACTTTATAGAGAAAAAAATAAAAAAAAACAAAAAAAAAAATAAAAAATAAAAGAAAAAATAAAAAAAGTCGGTAAAAAAAACAAAAAGACTGGTGTAATGGTTAGCACTCTGGACTTTGAATCCAGCGATCCGAGTTCGAGTCTCGGTGGAACCTGATTCAGTGTTTTGCGATCGTTTCTAGAAACGTGTACGAGCTGGCAGTTGGAATTGTATATGCAAAATTTTAGCTAGGATCATGTAATGCAAATTGTTAATAGCAGTCCACACGTGAATGGGGAACGCTCCAAATGCTTATGCTTTTGCTACTAGGATTAATAACGGAACGTAAGGGGTTCAACTGCGAGAAGACGACCTCAGCTGCTTCTCCCAGCATCTCTCCGTTTTGGGTGCTGCATGCACATGAATTTTACCAACGTGCATGCGATGTACGAGTTCCTGGGAAACGAATAGAATCGTTGTACGTGTCAGTCTTTAGGTATAGATATAAGTAATCGAAGACGGCTTAATCCTGCTTCGTAGATTGCTTTCCACAAGACGCACTTGCCAGTATCATTGGCCGGTGGCCCGACATGCAGTTTGCCCCGTTGCATGGCTTACTTTCAGAGACTCGCTAGTTTATCGTAGTGCTTGGTTGTCGCGAAAGTGAAAAGTAGGGCCTGTCCGGTATTGGAACCCGGGACCTCCTGCACCCAAAGCAGGAATCATACCCCTAGACCAACAGGCCGCAAAAGTAAGCTGCTGTGCACCCCGCCACCTACTGAGATCTTGCCGCACTTGCTATTGAAGCATCCAATCTGGACCATATTCTCAAAGAGATTTCTTAATCCGACACCTACAACATGAGCTGTGCTGAGGACCAATGTAGTTGAAGGCTGAAAGAGCTGCTTGAGTTGTGAGACAGTATGTCGATCGTGTGAAGTGCAAATGTAATCGTGTCAAGCACCATCAGCCCACTACGTAGCGTTGTGTGACGGCACGTACTTTTCGACAGTACTCTGTGTCCATAGCTGTTTTCATAGCTAGGCTGCTTCCAGCACAAAGCATCCACCATACGAAAGTGGCTGTTCCGCGATTTTGATTACCTGACCCTTCGACATCACTTAATGTACGAATACTGGCAAGAATTCTCGCTACATTCGAAGTTGTTCCCTCCACTTTCAACCTACTTGGTTGCTTCATTTGCCACGCAAACACTTCCTGAGGACGCTACATGTAATAAATGGCAGCTTACCGGTTTAATGACATGATGCTGCTCAGTTAAAGTCCACTAGAGGCACACGGTTCCATGGTGTAATGGTTAGCACTCTGGACTTTGAATCCAGCGATCCGAGTTCGAGTCTCGGTGGAACCTGATTCAGTGTTTTGCGATCGTTTCTAGAAACGTGTACGAGCTGGCAGTTGGAATTGTATATGCAAAATTTTAGCTAGGATCATGTAATGCAAATTGTTAATAGCAGTCCACACGTGAATGGGGAACGCTCCAAATGCTTATGCTTTTGCTACTAGGATTAATAACGGAACGTAAGGGGTTCAACTGCGAGAAGACGACCTCAGCTGCTTCTCCCAGCATCTCTCCGTTTTGGGTGCTGCATGCACATGCATTTAACAAACGTGCATGCGATGTACTAGTTCCTGGGAAACGAATAGAATCGTTGTACGTGTCAGTCTTTAGGTATAGATATAAGTAATCGAAGACGGCTTAATCCTGCTTCGTAGATTGCTTTCCACAAGACGCACTTGCCAGTATCATTGGCCGGTGGCCCGACATGCAGTTTGCCCCGTTGCATGGCTTACTTTCAGAGACTCGCTAGTTTATCGTAGTGCTTGGTTGTCGCGAAAGTGAAAAGTAGGGCCTGTCCGGCATTGGAACCCGGGACCTCCTGCACCCAAAGCAGGAATCATACCCCTAGACCAACAGGCCGCAAAAGTAAGCAGCTGTGCACCCCGCCACCTACTGAGATCTTTCCGCACTTGCTATTGAAGCATCCAATCTGGACCATATTCTCAAAGAGGTTTGTTAATCGACGCCTACAACATGAGCTGTGCTGAGGACCAATGTAGTTGAAGGCTGAAAGAGCTGCTTGAGTTGTGAGACAGTATGTCGATCGTGTGAAGTGCAAATGTAATCGTGTCAAGCACCATCAGCCCACTACGTAGCGTTGTGTGACGGCACGTACTTTTCGACAGTACTCTGTGTCCATAGCTGTTTTCATAGCTAGGCTGCTTCCAGCACAAAGCATCCACCATACGAAAGTGGCTGTTCCGCGATTTTGATTACCTGACCCTTCGACATCACTTAATGTACGAATACTGGCAAGAATTCTCGCTACATTCGAAGTTGTTCCCTCCACTTTCAACCTACTTGGTTGCTTCATTTGCCACGCAAACACTTCCTGAGGACGCTACATGTAATAAATCGCAGCTTACCGGTTTAATGACATGATGCTGCTCAGTTTACGTCCGCCAGAGGCACACGGTTCCATGGCATTACCGCTTGCGACGCGGCAGGGTGCGGACGTTCGGAGCGCTCAGTGTCACTTGCTTCTTTACGTTGTATTTGTGCTTTCTGTTTCACGTGATTGTGCGTGGTTGTGTGTTCGTGTCGTTGTTTGAAGTGTTTGCTGTATGCAGGTAGCCCATTTGGGTTAATTTGCAAAATGGTTCCCACGATTCCAAGGAAAAATACTCTGCAGTTCGAGTTTGACAAGGCTACACGATCAGTTCAGCCAAGTTCACTGGAAGTTCATGAATGGATCGTCGATACAATAGGCATAACCACTGATCAAGTTCACACTGCCTACTACGACCTGGTTTTATACTGCTTTTTCGTGAAGCTTCTGAATCCCCTCTTACTGGAACGTCTTTTGCAGAAACATGGCGGCGGCGTCGATTTCCGGCATCGCGACGGCACTGTGAGTACTGTCAAAATTACTAACGCTTTTGTCGAGATCTCCAACGTTCGTATTTACAACCTGCCCCCTGAAGTAGACAACTGTTTCTTAAAAGATGTGCTCACTAAATATGGCGAAGTGCGTAACATTCGACTTGAAAAGTGGTCCAGGCAACATAAGTTGCAATGTTTTTCTGGTATCAGATCGGTTGAGATGCAAGTCAAAGTCAACATCCCATCGCATGTATTTGTTTGTGGTTATAAGGTGCAGGTTACCTATTCCGGACAAGCTTCTACGTGTTTTATCTGCAATGAAAGTGGTCATTTACGGCAAAATTGCCCTCAAAGGGTGACCGTCTTAAAGCCTACTTTCCAGCAACGTAAGAGACTCACTTTAGCTGATTTAGTGACAGGTACCCAATTAACAAGTACTGGGCCGTCCCCCTCCAGTGATACTGTGACTGTACATGAAAAATCTTTTGAAGAAGAGTTCCCTGCTATTCCTCTTGCGACGGGCGGGGATCAGAACCCTCTCACCCGTCCCGTCACTGCGGTAGCGTCCAAGAGACGTCGAACGTGCGACAGTAGTAGTTCCGATGAAGGCGTCTCCGTACCGGTCACACCTGCCACACTTGATATCAAACAACCGGCAGGGGACACTGAGCTTTCGCATGACGCTCTACCAGAATCAAGCGTTGAAGTTGATACTTCTTCGCCCGCTGACGGTAGTGCTACGCCCCAGGTTGGTTGTTGCTTACCATCCGCGTCTATCGCGTCGGCTCTCCAACCGACCGATATTGAACCTCAGCACGTTGCCCACAGTTACGTCGGCGGGGTGTGCCCAAGTTCACAACTCGTATCACAGCAATGCGACACTGACAACAAACACGCTGACGAGTGTGTCAACACAGAGCGAGATCTCAGCCTTGCTTGTCAACAACCTGACCGAGAGAGTGTTTCCACACAATCCCAACGTGTGGCCAAACAAGAACTTAGCGCGTCTCTGGAAGGGTTATCCGGCGAGACGCAACTGCACGTTGCTGTCGCAGGGCAACCTGCACAGGAGACCTGTGTAGATTCTCCGATGCCGCTTTCTGCGGAAAAAGTCGCCAGTGGCGGGAGGAACAAAAAGAAATTCCAACCGAACTTGAATGTACCACGCAGCAAACACAAACTTCAAGCCCTCTCGGATGCAAACGATGGTGATGGCCACTCTCCACCAGCTGTTTCACGAATGGACTGGTTTGCCGGAGACGATGATCACGTTAATTTAAAGTAGCTCCGTAAACTACATGGCACAAGCGTACAAGTTCCTGAGTGTTAATGTTAACAGGATCACGTCTGATTTGAAACTTGCAGTCTTTAGGTAGTTCGTATATGAGTCTGCCGCTGATGTACTTCTATTGCAGGAATTCCTTCTTTCAGATCTGGTCATTCCCGGCTTCCACTGTATTACCAATGTTGCTTTCGAACTTAGCACTGGTACAGCCGTTCTCGTGCGTGGGGGCATCCCCGTCTCGGACGTTGAAACACTGGAGTCAGGGCGTGGCATATGCTGCAAAATATTCGGCGTCACGCTCGTGAACCTATACGCGCCCTCAGGGAGTGACCACAGGTTCGCAAGGACCGAGTTCTTTAAAGACGAACTAATTTACTTGCTTCTTAAAAATCCGACTGCCCTTGTATTAGGCGGAGATTTTAACTGTGTTGTGCATCAAAAAGATCAGAGGCCAAATTTTAACTATTGTAAGGAGCTTCATGAGCTGGTTTTACGAATGAATCTCCAGGATACGTGGGAACTCCTTCACCCTACCCTTGTGAAATTTACATACTTCACTTCCACCGCGAGTAGCCGCCTCGACAGAATATATGTGTCTTCTCAGCTCGGAGAACATGTTGTTGATTCAGAGGTCATTCCCGTCCCATGTAGCGATCACTGCGCCTACGCAACCGTCATACAACTGGACAGACAACCCACCAAACGATTCAGAGGTCACTGGATGTTGAACTTTTCCCACCTTCAGGACGCCGATCTCGAGGAACTTGTCACACGAACTTGGACTTTATGTCTTCGCTCTGTCAATAGGTACCGTACGAAAGTAGAGTGGTGGACGTCCTTTGCTAAACCAAAGTTGCGACGGTATTTAATTTCGTACTGTAATACGCAATCAAGGGATGCAAAGAAGACCACGGAATTTTATTATTCATTTTTAAGGGAGCTCTACGACAAATCTGGCGTCAATAATATTTACACGGCTCAAATAAAGCAAATCAAGGCTAAGATGCTCAGTATCAAACGTAAACAACTAGAAGGGTTAAAAATCAAGTCCAAAGTCAACTCTTTGGTTCAATCTGAGACAACTTCCATGTACCATCTTATTAAGCATCAGACCAACCGTAGACGCTTATTTATAGACGAACTGGCAACTGATAACGGGGAAATTCTCACTCGGCAACCTGACATAGTCACGGCAATTCAGAGATATTATCACGGCCTGTACTCGGACTACCCAACCAATGATGGCTTGACTGCTACTGTACTCCAATTCATGGACACGTCCGTTACTGCGGATGATAATCGTGACTTTCTGGCTCCGTTTAGTGTCGAGGAGACTTTAGAACTTATTGTTAAGTCGCCCGGTAACAAAGCCCCAGGACTGGACGGCCTACCCAAGGAGTTTTACCTTCGGTATTGGGATGTAATTGGTGTTACATTTACAGAAATTTAAAATGAAATCATTGCCGGGGCGCCTGTTTCTAGCGCGATGGAGGAGGGTAAAATTGTCCTTGTTCCCAAACGCAAAGGGTGTAAGCGATTTGATAATCTGCGCCCGCTCACCCTGCTTAATTTTGACTACAAAACTATAGCCAGAGCTGTTAACGCCCGAATGTCGCCGCTCCTTCACAAAGTTGTCTGGCGGCACCAGGCCTGCGTGCCAGGACGGAATGCCATGTCTGCGATGTCTGAAATTAGGGACCTAATCTCCATTGCCTCAGTCACCAACCTGAATTGTGCCCTGCTATTTCTAGACTTTCATAAAGCCTTTGATCATGTGAACCACCGCTATCTTTTTCACATACTGGACAAAATAGGACTCGAGGAAGGGGCATTAAAAGTCCTTCGCAATTTGACATCTGGCATATCGGCGAGGATACAAGTCAATGGACAGCTGACGCAACCAATATCCATTCAGCGGGGTGTCCCCCAGGGCAGTCCACTCTCTATGTCACTTTTTGTGCTGTCACTGGAACCCTTCCTTCGGTCTCTTTATCACCATTTGTCAGGTGTGTCAATGTCAGGTCACACATTCATCGTCCGTGCATACGCTGACGATGTTGCCGTTCTGTTACGCAGTGACGACGAGGTGGTCCGTATTAAACGGGCGATCGACCAGTATAGTGCAGTGTCTGGAGCACAACTAAGTGACCAGAAATGTAAAGTGCTCGATCTCAAGGGTTTTGAGAGCTTAACTATACCGTGGGCGCATCTTGTGGAATCTCACAAACTACTAGGAATCACCTTGAATAGGTGCCCTCTGAAAATGGCGGCCTCCAATTGGAAGTCAGTGACGCATCTGATACAGGGTACCATTATCGAATGTCGCTGGCGTGCTGTGAACATTATAGAAAAAATTAGGATGCTCAATACCTACGTCTTCTCCAAGGCGTATTATGTTGCACAGTTTTTTCCGATTCCCAAGCTTCAGGCCAGAAAGATCATGCAGGTTGCCAATCAATACATCTGGAAGGGAAACATATTTAAATTGTCCTCCGATACACTAGCCAAGTCGAGAACTACTGGTGGGCTTGAGTTGGTTAACATCGCCGGGAAGGCAATGGCCTTGTACGTCAAGCGGACCACGACTTTACTGCATGACAGCCACTGCACTGTTACTCAAAAGTTGTACCTCACAGTGCGTCCAGCGAGTGTGCGACCTCCTATTGACGTCGGAAGAATCCATTACAAATTGAAACACATCAGGGAATTTTTCCTTCATGTTAGTTATACAGATGTTGGTGTTCTACGGCGCCGACCACTGTCAACTCGCGACTTGCAACGTGAGTGGGAAAAGTCGGCGACCCCAAATACAATAGAACGGAAGAATCCGACTACTGACTGGAAAACGGTGTGGGCCAACATCAGCTTGAAAGTACACTCTTCGGATGTTGCTTCAACTTGGAACAGGGTGGTAAATAACACAATTGCCACAAATTTAAAACTACATGCAATTGGGTTAAGTGACACAAATCTCTGCCTCTGTTGTGGACTCGTCGATTCTCTGATCCATCGGTTTACCTGCGGGGGCCATGCACTGAATTGGCGATGGGTCAAGAAAAGGATTGCGGTACTGTCAAGGAGCGCGGAAGACAATCAGCAACTGGATATGCTACTGCGTCCCGACAAAAAGTTTTATCCGGCCACAAAAAACAATACAGTAATGTGGATCCTAGGGCACTACGTCAACTACATCGTTAATGTGCGTGGAGAAGACGATTATATTAGTTTTCTGACCTACATGGAGCTGGCATACTGGAAGATTCAATGTGTCACTAACAGTAAAAAAATTATTCGGAAACATGATGGACATCACCTTTGCAAAACATGGCATAGGATGACCACATTGGATGATCGAAGCCAATCAAGAGGAAATCTATTCTGTTTTATTCTATTTTTCTTAAGTTACACTTTCTGTTATACCTGGTCAGTTTACTTCTTTTCATTAGTCTCCTTATACTTGTTTGCTTATTCGTGTCAATTTCACACCTCTAACGGAAGAGCAAAGTATTTCGATATGGATCAAAACACACAACTGACACACGACAAAGAAGAAATGTTCCTTTCCAAATGTGTCAGCACTATATACCTCGGAGCAGAGGAGAAACAAAAATATATGTATAAAAACTGTCTGCTTGAAGAAGTGACTCAGGGATGGGCAGGGGGAGCCATCGTGGACAGGCCTCGGGATTCGACCCCTGCCCGCTTTGTCTCCACCTGCACGGAACTGACCACTCACCAAATCTTTTACACAAGAGTCAGGAAAAAAGGATAAAAAAAAGCTTAAAAAACAGAAAAAAATGGTGTAATGGTTAGCACTCTGGACTTTGAATCCAGCGATCCGAGTTCGAGTCTCGGTGGAACCTGGCTCTGTGTTTTGCGATCGTTTCTAGAAATGTGTACGAGCTGATAGTTGGAATTGTATCTGCAAAATTTTAGCTTGGATCATGTAATGCAAGTTGTTAATAGCAGTTCACACGTGAATGGGGAACTCTCCAAATGTTTATGCTTTTGCTACTAGGATTAATAACGGAACGTAAGGGGTTCAACTGGGTGTTGCATGCGCATGCATTTAACAAACGTGCATGCGATGTACTAGTTCCTGGGAAACGAATAGAATCGATGTACGTGTCAGTCTTTAGGTATAGATATAAGTAATCGAAGACGGCTTAATCCTGCTTCGTAGATTGCTTTCCACAAGACGCACTTGCCAGTATCATTGGCCGGTGGCCCGACATGCAGTTTGTCCTGTTGCATGGCTTACTTTCTGTGACTCGCTAGTTTATCGTAGTGCTTGGTTGTCGCGAAAGTGAAAAGTAGGGCCTGTCCGGGATTTGAACCCGGGACCTCCTGCACCCAAAGCAGGAATCATACCATTTTTTTTTAGCCAGCTATCCTAGCCACTTTTTTTTAACAAAAATGAGAAAAAAAGGATTTTGGAAGGTTTGTGTTTCTGCTTTTTTTACTTTTATTTCATTTTATTTTTACACAAATGTATAAAAGGAAGGCCGTTCCTCTTCGGCTACATAAACAGAATAATAGGAAGTCGTCCCGTTACGACAAAGGATGCTCCATACTATAGCCCGCTGCGAATTTTTCGATGACTGTCTTCTCGTTGCTGAGTTGTTTCCGCTGTTTGTTCAAATCTCATAAAAAAAATGGAACTGGGAAGAGGTGCTATGGTTATCATCTCATGTCATCGATAATCCAGCTGCGAGGCGGATTATGGAATGCGCTCCAAAGGAATTTAGAAAAGTATTGCCTATATTTAGGGTTCTTGACGATCGCACAATGTCGTTCGTTGAGGTGATACCAAAAATCGGGTACTGTCTTTTCGCCATTACCGAAGAGGTAGTGAACAGCGTGGCCGCTGATCCACGTCACAGAGTTCGTTTTTGCTCTTGGGAAATAAATCTTATCGGGGAAAAGAAGTGATCGGGTAGTTATCCTGTCAGGAGTCGTGCGTGTGAGAAAAGCCAATATCTGACGCACCAAATACCATACGTCCTTTGCCGACCCGCATTCGAAACGATGTTCATCTGTGTCAATCACTTGGCATGTGGCACACAAGGGGGAATCAGTGAGGTGGATGCGATGTAGGCGGGACTGGCACAACTGTTTCCCATTATCAGTTACGTACCATGCAGGTTGCACGTCAGTATCAAGGGTGGTGGCATTCACTGCCTGCCACACAGCGCGCCACTTTGTACTGGGGTGTTTGCTTTCAATCACTTTCGGCGTCATGTTCATTTGCATAGCAGCATATATCGCCCTGGTCATCATCAAGCGTGTGGGTAGTAGTGCAGTGCGGATGTAGCTTAATTCAAGGAAGAATTGACTGATGTAGAAGAAAGGTGCTGGGATGTCCGTTATCATCACAGGGGGTGCGACTGAGATTGGTCGTAAGGCTGCCAGTAAGAGACTTGTGAGGCACGTCGGACTTCGTCGCCACAGTTGTAGGTGACAGCTGACGAACAGAGCCTTTGCTCTGTTCTGGACATGACAAAGGCCTAAACCCCCTCTGCTCCTCGGGAGGGTTAGGGACTCGTAACGAATCTTAAATAACATGCCCGTATTAACAAAGGATCCCAAAACCGCCAACATGCGGTGAGCCAGGGTAGGTGGTATGGGGAGTATCTGTGCAAAATGGGGGATACGTGACGCCATATAGACGTTAGCATATCGTGTCCGTTGCAGGAGGTCTAGATGTCTCAAACGGTGGTCACTTATTCCTGCTCTCATCTGATTCAATAAACGCCTGTAGTTAAGGGCTGTTGAACGTTTCATGTCAGATGTGAAATCAATGCCAAGACAGCGGATTGTGTCACTGATTCGTAGCGGTGCGACGTTCTCGCCGGGTAGGCCTCTGCCTATAGACAGAACGTGTGATTTGTGGAGATTGAGATGGCTCCCCGATGCCGCGCCGTAGGTCGCCACCCACGCCAGTGCTGCACGAACATCGTCATTATTGCGTAGAAGGAGTACCAGATCATCTGCATAGGCAGTGCAGCAGAAAGTGTGTCCACCGAGGGACATCCCGGTCAGGCGTTGTCGGAGGCCGCAGAGGAGTGGTTCCAAGACGAGGGCGTACAATATCGCCGAAAGAGGGCAGCCTTGTCGCACCGATCGCTGGATCTGTATCGGCGGCGTAAGACGGCCATTATATAACACCTTGGACGTCGCGCCGCGTAGGAGACGCATCAGTACATTAACTATGACGTCCGGATACCCCATGTGTCGCAGTACCTCCATCAAAAATGTGTGGTCCACTCTGTCAAAAGCCTGGCTAAAGTCGAGTGAGGCCAAAACTCCTGGCAGTTGGCGAGCTTCGGCTAGCGCGATCATATCTCTATATCGGCACAATGTAGTGCGAATATTATGGTCACCACCTAACGATGCCTGGTCCTGTGACACAACACATCGTACTGATCGCTTTAGGCGTGCCGCCAGAAGCCGGGTGAAAATCTTCAAGTCACTGTTGAGTAAGGTCAAGGGCCGATAGTCACTGATCCTGGATCCGCCTCGTGGTTTGTGTATGGGCACTATCAGTCCTTCTAGGAAAGCCCCAGGTATCTGCGTCGTGGGAGACATAAGATCGCGGCAAATATCAGTCCACGCTGGTGCCAGCAATTGTTGGTACGTCCGGTAAAGTTCCAGAGGAAGGCCATCAGGTCCCGGGGACTTATGAGCAGCCCCAGCCTGTATTGCTTCAATGATTTCCTCTTCCGTTACATCAGCAGTCAAATCCGCCGCCGCTGTCGGAGAGATCGAGCCATAAGTGAGTTGAGAGACTTCGGCGATCACCTCTGGGGGATGTCGATGTTCCGAGTACAGCATAGTGTAGTGAGCATGAAGGGCGTTTCCTATGTCGCGCTGGGTATCAAGGCGTCGTCCGTCTTCCGTCGTGATAGCTTGGATCAGTGTCCTGCGTCGGCGCCGTCGTTCTGCAATGACGTGGTACATAGACGGTTCCTCCTGTGCCACTCTGTCTTGAGTGCGCGCTCTGACGATCGTACCCTCAAGGTGGCAACGTGTTAATCTGATGATCTGTGCCTTGGCACGGTTCACCGTCACCTGCCGTGCAGGTGAGTACGGCAGTGTTGCACATTCCCTTAAGATGCTGTAGTAAAAGTCCATGGTATGTCTCTTCCATGCTGCAACATCTCGGCCGTAGCCTATCAAGGTCTTCCGGAGGGCTGGTTTGGCGCAGAGTAACCACCACGACAGTGTAGACCGGTAGGTGCCACGCCGGCGGCTACAAGAGTCCCACGTGTTCTCTATAAGGCGGCGGCATTCCTGAGAAGCTAGGTGAGCGACGTTCAACTTCCAAGGACCACGGCTGTGCCATATCCTCTGGCGGCCGAGGGTAATAGCGCAGATGTAGGTGTTGTGGTCAGAAAAAGCTGTGGGCCAAACTTCGGCAGCTCTTGTCCCCACAGCTATGAAGCGCGAGATGTAAATCCGGTCGATGCGGCTGGAGGAATGGCTGGTGTAGTGAGTAAATCCGGGCCGATCGCCACAAACATGTTCCCACGAGTCCACCAATTGAAGATTATTTATAATTGTCGTAAGTTCTGCGCATGGAGAATGATGTGGTAACTGATCCTTAGGTGCTTGGCTACAGTTGAAGTCCCCTCCCATTATCAAGGCGTCCTGACGGCCCATAAAAAGGGGCGTGATTGTATGAGCGAAAAAGGTGGATCGTTCGCGAAGCCGACCAGATCCTGACGGTGCATAGATGTTAATAAGTTTGACTCCTTGGATAGTAAGAGCCATGCCTCTGGCGTCAGGGAGATACTCGACGTCTTCTGCGGATATACCGTCGCAGAGGAGGATCGCCACACCACTGCCATTGGCAGACGCATGTGAGACCCAAGTCTGGTAGCCATAGGGTCCCTTGAAGTCGGCGACATACACCTCTTGAAGGAGCGCAATGTCGATGTCTGCTGCGTTGAGTAGATCCTGTAGCATCGCTAGTTTATGTCGGGCACGTATGTTGTTGATGTTAATCGTCGCTAGACGGTATGTTTGGTCAGCCAGGTCGGCAACTGGGTTGTGTAGGAGGCCAGGTGTGGGCGGCAGGGGCGGCCCCACAGAGGCTGACGATACAGCCGTAGTCACTGTTGTTGGCTGGTGCTGGGTACAGCCGAGGGAGCATCTCTGCCTTCGGCATCCTCCTGGTGCTGTGGCTCATCCTCGACATCATCCGCCCAAGAATCAGATGCAGCAATTGGTAACTGTTGATTAGTGCTGTCAGTAGAGCGCTTGCGCGTATGTTCAGTACCAGAAGTGATGTTGTCAGACCGAGGCTCAGAAATTGTATCTGCCATAGCATCGTGATGGGAAGGTTCAGTTGCGGTGGTAGAGTCCTGAGCGTCGTCCGACGCCGGATATTCGTCTGGGTCGCACATCCGAAGCAGGCAACCATCGGACGGCGTATGGCGCCGTTTCTTGCGTTTTCGAGGGGACCGTTGTTTCCGGACATGTTGTTCTGTGTCAGAGTGCGGGCGTCAATCATCTGATGCGGTCTCCATTGGTAGGAAGGCAGAGGTCGGGACAATTTTAGTTTCTACTTCCATCTTCTCTTTAGGCTCGTCTTGGTGGCACAGTTGATCACCGTCTTGAGGCAAGTCTGCCGAAGGCGTCGTAGAGGGGGATATTCTGTCCGCCACACGGTCATCGACCACTGACTGCAATATGGTGCTACGATCATGGGCAGGAACAGCTGTTGCAGTTGCAGCCGCTGCATACGTGATGGGGAGTGAAGTAGGCGTCGCCGGGGATGAAACTTCACCAACCGGTGTCTGAGTCAGTCGGCGCTGAATGCATGGCGATCGGACATGTCCTTCCTGGCCACAGCCGGCGCAAGTACGGGGTTGTCCGTCGTACATGACAATGGCTCTGCAGCCGCCAATTACAAGATAGGATGGCACATGCTTCGTCAGTTCAATCTTAATTTGTCTCACTCCATTTAAGACGGGGTACGTCTCAAACGTTTGCCATTTTTCAGCCAAGTGGCTTAGCACGTTGCCGTACGGTTTGAAAGCTGTCATCACAACATCTGGCGGGACTTAGAATGGCAGCTCGAAGACCCTCAGAGTGCGAAGGCCTAATCCAGCGTGGTCGATCGTGACAGTTCCTATGTGACCATCAGAATGCTTAAATTTAAGTCCATGAGCGTGTCGGCACACAACATCAGTGCACGCCTTTTCATTGATCATTTTTATGTAGACGACACTTTGTGTTATAGAAAAGTGGATCCCAATGATGTCTTGAGGTGCAATATGCAGTTCTTCTCGGATGAAACGTTCAACGTCAAGTGCTCGAGGTCTTGCGTAGTCCGCTTGAAATGTGATCTTAATTGTGGACTTGCGATACGAGTGCGCCATGAAACTACCGAGAAACGGACGCGTGACACTCGCCGCAGCGGGCGGTAAACAGTAAACACTGGCGCGCGCGGTGCGCTAACAGGGGGACGCAAGCACGACAACCTCGCGCCACCGCTGCTAACAGCGGACTGAAACCCTAGACCAACAGGCCGCACAAGTAAGCGGGTGTGCACCCCGCCACCTACTGCGATCTTGCCGCACTTGCTATTGCAGCATCCAATCTGGACCATATTCTCAAAGAGGTTTTTTTAATCCGACACCTACAACATGAGCTGTGCTGAGGACCAGTGTAGTTGAAGACTGAAAGAGCTGCTTGACTTGTGTGACAGTATGTCGATCGTGTGAAGTGCAAATGTTATCGTGTCAAGCACCATCCGCCCACTACGTAGCGTTGTGTGACAGAACGTACTTTTCGACAGTACTCTGTGTCCATAGCTGTTTTCATAGCTAGGCTGCTTCCAGCACAAAGCATCCACCATACGAAAGTGGCTGTTCCGCGATTTTGATTACCTGACCATTCGACATCACTTCATGTACGAATACTGGCAAGAATTCTCGCTACATTCGAAGTTGTTCCCTCCACTTTCAACCTACTTGGTTGCTTCATTTGCCACGCAAACACTTCCTGAGGACGCTACATGTAATAAATCGCAGCTTACCGGTTTAATGACATGATGCTCCTCAATTTAAGTCCGCTAAAGGCACCCGGTTCCATGGTCTCAGTTCCGCTTCAGACGCCGTGCAGTGTGGACGTGCCTAGTCTTCCGCTCCGCCGTAGCGTTACGTATAGTGGGATATCGTTTGTTTACGTGTAGTGTTGTACCTTCGGTGAGTTTTTCTCCGTCGTTGTTTCGTGCCTTGTGTTACTTTCTGTGCGTATTTCAGTGTTTTTTTTTTGTTTAGCGGTTTAGACCGCGTAGTTTTTTGAAAATGTCGTCTCAGGTTATTCCTCGTCAGGCTACAGTTAGTTTTGCTTTTGACAAGTCCACCCGCCATGTGCAACCTAGCTCCCTTGACATTCATGATTGGTTAGTAGATAACTTTGGCATTCATTCGGATCAGGTGCACACTGCCTATTTTGATACAGAACTCTATGTTTTTTTTTGTTAAATTTATGGATCCCCTTCAGGTTGATAAAATTCTTTCCAAATTTGGTCATCAGGTTCTCTTTCGGCATCGGGATGATACTGTCAGTACCGTACTGCTTTCAAATGCTTCCATTACGTACACCAGTGTTCGTGTTTACAACCTTCCGCCGGAGGTGGATAATGTGTATCTCAAGGAGGGTTTACTCAAGTATGGTGATGTTAAGAGTATTCGCCTTGAACGCTGGTCCAGCCAACATCGTCTGCAGTGTTACAGTGGTATTCGTTCCGTCGAAATGCACGTGAAGCAGAATATTCCCTCGCACCTGCAGATCGGTGGATATCGTGTCCATGTAACATATAGTGGTCAGGTTGGCACCTGTTTCTTGTGTAATGAGAGTGGCCACGTGCGTACCGACTGTCCGCGGAGGGTTTTTGTGTTAAAAAATTCTCTCGAACAGCGTCGCAAGTTAACGGTCGCTGACCTCGTTGCCGGTGGTTCTGCTCTTGGTGTCGAACAGTCCAGTGGTAGTAGCGCCCCGCCGCAGGTTTTGCACGCCCCTGACACAGAATTTCCTCCTTTGCGTGCCAAATCTGATGTTGTTCCGTCTGTTCCTCAGGTGGGTGTGCCGCTTTTGAATAATAAACGGCGTCGCGCACAAGATGGAAATAGTACGGATGAGGATCTCCCCGAGATGCCCCAATCCGAGAGACCGACATCCTCCGAGCCACAGAGTAGTGTAGATGCTCCCTTTTTCCCTGAAGTAGCTGTCCCGGTAGCAGCTGCTGACGCCCCTCCGGCTTCCGACGTGGCTTCTCTCGAGTCGGCTCGTCGGTCGGGCCTGTTGGCGCCGCCTTCCGAACCGACTTCGTTGTCACAACAAGTTGAGCCACAACAACTTCCTGCTTCGCTGCCCCATACCTCTGCCAGCGGAGCTGCTCCGCTTCCTTCCAACTTAGCAGCTTCGGAGCTTCCTGCTCACGTTTCGCCTCCGTGTAGTCCATGTTTGCCGGAAGCTAGTATTGGTGTAGACCAGTCCGTTTCGTCGGATGTATCCCCCGCGACCCCGGACCCTGACTGTGGACCGGCGCGGGTGGTGTCGGATACAGAACTTGACCCTCCTACGTCACCGGCGGCTGCCGCTTCCTTGCCCGTCAGCCGACGCAAGTTGCGCGTTCAGCCGAACGTCAATGCTGTTCGTAAAAAACCGAAACGTAAGGGATCCGCGGAAGGGGGTAGCAGTCCCCCTCCCTCGGATGCCTCCGTCTCCCCTGATATGGACTGTGCTGTTGATGCGTCGGTGTAGGTGGTTTCTTCTCTCGCTTTTCTCTCCATGGTTCAAGCATACACCTTTATTACCTTAAATGTTAACCGTATTGAGTCCGACGTTCGCATTGCCTCTTTGCGGCAGTTTCTCTACGACTCCTGTGCGGACGTAGTATTTTTGCAGGAAGTATTGTTTTCTGATCTCTCTCTACCTGGATTTCAAACTGTTTTTAATGTCGCACCGGAAAATTCAACAGGAACTGCTCTTTTCTTTCGAGAAGGTATTCCTGTTACTGACATTGAATTCCTTGACTCTGGCCGTGGGATTGGTTGTCGTCTTTTTGATATCTGCCTAGTTGTTTTGTATGCCCCCTCTGGTTCGGGTCGCACTGTGGCTCGATCGCGCTTTTATAAGGAAGAGCTTATTTATCTTTTGCGCAAGAGTCCTCGGAGTCTCCTGCTCGGAGGCGATTTTAATTGTGTTTTACGCCCTGAAGACCAGTCCCCCAATTTTAATTATTGCCGAGATTTACATGACTTGGTTCATACGATGCACCTGCGTGATGTTTGGGAACACAAATATCCCACCCTGGTGAAATTTACGTTTTTTACCGCGTCCTCATGCAGTAGACTCGACAGATTCTACTTCTCTGATTTTTTGTGAGATAACATTCTTTCTGTCGATGTTATTCCTACTAGTTTTTCTGACCATTGTGCTTTTACTGCAACTGTAAATCTTAGTCACCAACCAGCAAAACTTTATCGTTCCCAGTGGATGTTAAATGTTTCCCACCTTGCCGACAGTGCCATTGATGAAGTTGTAAGTGCCGTGTGGGAGCGATGTCTTCGCTCTGTCCCGCGTTACCCCTCCTTGCTCGTTTGGTGGACTGCGTTTGCCAATCCCAAGATTCGTCAGTCTTTGATTTTTTACTGTGCCGCAAGGGCGCGTGATTTTAAGAACACGTATGAATTTTATTACTCTGTCCTGCGTGAACTGTATGACGCGGCGGGTCCTTCTCCTCTTGCCGACAGTGCCATTGATGAAGTTGTAAGTGCCGTGTGGGAGCGATGTCTTCGCTCTGTCCCGCGTTACCCCTCCTTGCTCGTTTGGTGGACTGCGTTTGCCAAGCCCAAGATTCGTCAGTCTTTGATTTTTTACTGTGCCGCAAGGGCGCGTGATTATTAAAGCAAAGCTCTTGACCCTCAAACGACGACAGTTGGATGGTCTGCGAGTAAAGTCGAAACCTCACTCTCTTGTTGAAGGTGAACTGACTTCTTTGTACCACCTGCTGCGGCATCAGACTCGACGTCGTCGCACCTTCATCTCTTCTCTTATGGTGGATGATGGACGACAGCTTATTGCACAGGAGGATATGACTCGTGCTCTTCATCAGTATTACGCTAGTCTCTATTCTGCCGATGATTCTGGTGCATCACTTTCTGATGATGTCCTGGAGGATCTTCCTGCGACGATCACGCCTGACGCGAACGGCGACTTTCTCCGGGAGTTCCAGGTAGATGATGTTTTCGATTTTATTGCTCGCTCTCCGTCCGGTAAATCGCCGGGTCCTGACGGCCTGCCTAAAGAATTTTATCTCCGTTTTTGGCCTCTTTTGAGTGGCACTTTTACGCAGATTTTAAATGAGATTGTCAGGGGGATGGATGTGCCAGCCGATTTTAAAGTAGGGAAAATTGTTTTAATTCCGAAGTCCACTGGTCGTTTATCTACTGCCAATCTTCGTCCGCTCACATTGCTGAACTTTGATTACAAGACAGCTGCTAGAGCGCTCAATAGTCGATTGTCTTCTCTGCTTCGGGGTGTGATTGGTGCACATCAATGTTGTTTTCCTGGTAGATCTATTCTGACCCCAGTAGCCGAATATCGGGATGTTGTCTCGGTTGCGGCGGTTACAAACGTTCATTGTGCCTTTGCTTTCCTCGATTTTTACAAGGCTTTTGATCACGTCAGTCATGTGTTTTTAAATCGTGTTTCAGATACAATAGGTTTTAACGCTTCATCACGTGGTGTTCTTGGTAATTTGTATAGGGGAATAACTGCTCGGGTGTCAGTCAATAGGCAGCTGACGCCGCCCATTGCTATCCGCCGAGGGGTACCTCAGGGTAGTCCGCTCTCTATGTCGCTATTCATATTGTCCCTGGAACCGCTGCTTCGGAGTCTTGCTTTCAAGCTTCAGGGTATGACCCTCTCTGGTGGGAAGCTCACTTTTAAGGCGTACGCGGACGATGTCGTTGTTCTCCTCCGTCAACGTGATGATATCACATTGTTGAGAGGGGTAGTTGATGCATACTGTTGTGTCTCTGGAGCGCGTCTCAATCAGGGTAAATGTAAGTTCCTTGATATTCGAGGGTTTCGCGATGCTGATGTCCCTTGGGCCACTTTTGTCGATCGCCATACGTCATTGGGGATTAGCATTGATCGGTGTCCCATAAAAATGGCGTCTCTTAATTGGAAATCTGTCACCGAGAAGATACAGGGGGCTCTGATGGTCCATGAGCAGCGCTCTGCTACCATTTTGCAAAAAGTCAGAATTTTAGACACGTACGTGTTATGTAAAGCCTATTATGTTGCTCAGCTGTTCCCACTTCCCATTATGGTGGCGAAAAGGTTGCGCCAATTGTCTAGCAGGTTTATATGGAAGGGTCATCTATTCAAGTTGCGTTACGAGGTTGTGACGAAACCATGTATCTCCGGAGGCTTGGGCCTCACTGACATTACTCGCAAGGCATCTGCCTTGTACGTCCGCCGTACGACTCTCATTGTTACGCAAGAAGTGACTTCAATTACATCCAGACTTTTTACTGTTCTGCGTCCGAAGAGCCTTGCTCCACCTGTCGACGTCGGTCGCCTCAATTTTAAGTTGAAACACGTCCGGGAATTTTATATTGCGGTTAGTTACCTCGGTGACGTCTTCTTGCGACGACCGGTGCCAACGACCAAGAGCTTGATTGCCCGTTGTGAGGGGCTGGCCGGTCCCAATCCAATCGAACTGGCGTCTCCATCAGTGTCCTGGAGGAACGTCTGGAAGAATGTTAGTCTGCCGATCCACTCAATGGCTGTGGCGTCCACGTGGTGTGGGGTAGTTAATGATTTGGTCCCCACCAACGTACGAATGCACCGTATTGGTCTTTCTGACACGGACAACTGCACTCGGTGTGGTCTCCTGGACACACTTGAGCATCGATTCACCTGCAGTGGGCACCTTGCTAATTGGCTTTGGCTCAGGAAACAACTGGCTTTTGTCACTAGGACTGCCGAAACCGCTTATACCATTGACATAATCGTACGGCCCGATTCTTCCTTTTATCCGCGAACGAAGCTCAATACCGTTATGTGGTTGCTTGGACACTTCGTACATTTTGTCGATAGTTGTCATGAAGAGGATTAACACCTAACGTTTCGGCAGTACATTCTTACTGCTTACTGGAACCGATTGCGCTTGCCAGGACTCCGTAAAGATTTTGCAAATATGCTTAGCCTGACATTTGAAAGGGAGGGTGTTGGCTAAGGTCGCCTGTGTGAGCCGATTTCTTTTATACTGTAGCTGGTTTTGCCGCCTTTATGTAAAATTATTCTCTACACCTGGACTGAAGTTTACGTGGACCTTTAGGGCGAACAAGAAAAACAAAAGTAACACCAAGAACCGAGACAGTAGGGGAAAGTACGACGCCGTTGTACATTTGCCATTCGAAAACAGGACGGTGGAATCATCGTGGCCAGGCCTCGGGTTTCGACCCCTGCCCGCTTTGTTTCCGCAGCCTGAATCTGACTGTCACCCCTAAATTTGAAACAATGGCATACGAAAACGAAAGTAAAAAAAAATGGTGTAATGGTTAGCACTCTGGACTGTTTAAAATGTTTAAAAAAAATGATGTAATGGTTACCACTCTGGACTTTGAATCCAGCGATCCGCGTTCGAGTCTCGGTGGAACCTGATTCAGTGTTTTGCGATCGTTTCTAGAAACGTGTACGACCTGGCAGTGGGAATTGTATATGCAAAATTTTAGCTAGGATCATGTAATGCAAATTGTTAATAGCAGTCCACATGTGAATGGGGAACGCTCCAAATGCTTATGCTTTTGCTACTAGGATTAATAACGGAATGTAAGGGGTTCAACTGCGAGAAGACGACCTCAGCTGCTTCTCCCAGCGTCTCTCCGTTTTGGGTGCTGCATGCGCATGCACTTAACAAACGTGCATGCAATGTACTAGTGCAAATTGTTAATAGCAGTCCACACGTGAATGGGGAACGCTCCAAATGCTTATGCTTTGGCTACTAGGATTAATAACGGAAAGTGAGGGGTTCAACTGCGAGAAGACGACCTCAGCTGCTTCTCCCATCATCTCTCCGTTTTGGGTGCTGCATGCGAATGCATTTAACAAACGTGCATGCGATGTACTAGTTCCTGGGAAGCGAATAGAATCGTTGTACGTGTCAGTATTTAGGTATAGATATGAGTAAGCGAAGACGGCTTAATCCTGCTTCGTAGATTGCTTTCCACAAGATGCACTAGCCAGTATCATTGGCCGGTGGCCCGACATGCAGTTTGTCCTGTTGCATGGCTTACGTTGCCCTGGATGAATATCTTTCTACGTTAATGTTCGGTTAGGATAGACGCATACTTTTCTATATATTTGTTTATTTGTTGAAGTTTCTGGTGTTGAGTTAGTAGGTATAACCCATAGTCTTCTTTATTTTTTACTGGCGCCGATAATATATAATACACCGTCTGACCTTGAAGCCAATTGACTGCTCGTCGTTTTGCGGGGGGTATGGAACGGCATCGGGAGTGAGGAGTCCAGCTGGAGTAATCATCCTAGGTGCAGTACGCAGCATACTTGAGAGCTTCCGTGCAAAGAGAATCCAGATGTCCTTCACATCTTCGCATAGAAAGCGATGTTCGATGGTATCTAGTAAAGTACAGTGAATGCAATTCGGAGTGTCGGCCAAGTGAATCATGTGTAGCTTTGAATTTGTCGGTATGATCCTATTGACCGCCATGTACCACGTAGACAGCACCTGCGATGGTAAGTGTGCGTCGTGAATGTTTTCCCAGATCTTTGCCCAATTGCAGTCTTTATACTTTACTTGTATTCTGTTCCGCGATTTACTGTCCGTCAGGCAGCTGTAAAGCGCTCTGACCCTGTAAAGATCATTCTCAGGTATGGTGCATTGAACATAGACTTTTTACAGTTGACTTTCGCTCCTGAGGCGGCTTCATAAGTGTTTATCAGCTGAAATGCGCGTTCTAAGTCTTCATCTTTCGTCACCACAAAACTGACGTCATCCGCAAATGCCTGGCAGACAATCTTCTGGCCATGTATACGTAATCCCGGAAGGTCTTGCGTCAGGGAGAACAGCAAGGGTTCAAGAGCAACTGCAAACAAAGCCATTGACATCGGGCAACCTTGTCGTACCGACCTAGTGATGGAAATAGGTTTACTTAGTTGTCCGTTGAGACAGATCTTGGATGTTCCGTTTCTCAGTGTCAATAACTTTCCGTGGAAAATTCATTGTTGCCATTGAGCACAGAAGATATGAGTGACTGACTTTTGTCGAATCCTTTTTCAAAATCTAGCGACACTAGAGAGCATCGGATGTCACAAGCGGCGGCTGTAGCTATGATATCTCTATATTCGCTTAACGTCTGCTGGATGTTTCTAGTTTTCCCAACGCTCGTTTGATAGGCCCCCGTAACAGTACTGAGTACCGTACTGAATCGCTGCATCATGACCCGCGCGAATATCTTATAATCCGTATTAAGTAATGTAATCGGTCGGAGATTGTCGACTGTCTTGCCCGCTGGGGTTTTGGGGACCAATACCACTATGCCCTCACAGTATTCCCTTAAGATATCATCTCCAGCGTTTAGGATATCATTACAGACCATGGTCATCTTTGGAACTAAATGGTGTCGAAAAGTTCTATAAAACTCGGCCCGTAATCCGTCGGGGCCAGGCGATTTATTCTGTGGGCTCCCTCGAATGGCGTCCGCTACTTCATCGTCAGTTATTACTGCAGCGAGGCCGTCTGCTTCTTCCGTGCTCAATGTCGCAAAACGGCGTGCCATGAGGGCTTGCTGCGCCGCTATATCCACCGGGTGTTCCGTTAACTGTGCTGTGAAATGTTTATAAATCTCGTCTTGTATGTCACGCTGTTGGTGTAAGTGTCGACCATCTGCAGTGTGCAGTTCTGTCAATATCTTTCTGTGCCCCCTTTTCTGTTCGCGAATAACATGATACATTGATGTCGTTTCGTCCTGTACGGCGTTTTCCCGACGTGTCCTGACTTTACAGCCTTCCAATTGCTTCCGTTTGAGGGTTAAAATCGTAGCCTGTATTCGTTTAATATGCATACGATTTGCTATTATCGTTGCATCTTCTCGATATAAATCCCTTAAACACTGAAAGTAGAATTCCAGGGTTTGCGTCTGCCAGGCACATCGATCTCTGGAATAATTCTTCATCGCTTTTGTTAAGGCGGGTTTTGCACATTTTACCCACCACGTAATGGCAGAGTCGTACGCGGGAAACTTTCGTTCGCATTCTGCCCACGTGTTGCGGAAGACTGTGTGACACTCGGGTTCTGTTAAATGCGCTACATTTAGTTTCCAGGGTCCCCTTGCCCTGTACGTCCCTTGTCTGGCTAAATTGACGGTACATCTATATGCCACATGATCTGTAAAGACAGACGGCCATAGCTCTGCCTGCAAAACATGTTCCCTCATATTTGCTGATGCGTAGATTCTATCGACGCGGCTAGCTGAGTGACCAGTAACGAATGTGAATCCGGGCCTGTCACCGTGTCTATGCTCCCATGTGTCTATTAAATTTAACTCTTCAATGATGGCGCGAAGCTCGGCGGACGGATTGAAATTTGGTGTCTGGTCTTTGGGACTGAGTACACAGTTAAAATCACCAGCGAATATAAGTTGGTCTGAAGGTGGTGTGAAAAGTGGCACAATGCCATCTTTAAAAAACTCTGCCCTCTGTCGTCGTCTCCCAGAACCGGAAAGGGCGTAGAGATTAATAAATCTGGTAGTATCGATAGTAGTCGCTATACCTTTGCTATTCGCCAGGCGTTCGATATGTGACATCACTATCCCTTCCTTAGCCATGATCGCGGTCCCTAGTTCAGTGCCATTTCCAGGATTAACGACGGCATTGTAACCCGTGATACGGTCAAGGTTAATATTGGTCACTTCCTGCAGCATAATGAGATCAATATCAGCGGCATAGAGAAAATCTTGAAGGTTTTTTAAGTTGAGTGGACTACTGATCTTATTGATGTTCAATGTCGCAATGCGGTAAGCTTGCAAGGACGTCATGAGAACAGAGGTCTAGGTGACAATATGCCTACTATTGATGTTCATGGCGAACATCATCTAAAAGAAGTCCGCGTCATCAGCCACTGCACCGACGCCGGCGGTAGCCGTTTGTTGCTGGTGGGACACATCTCCTTGAGCTTCTGATGACGGATTCTCTATACCGCGCCGATCCCGTACTAAATCTTCTTCCCGACCACCCTCTTCAACGTCATCTGACCAATCGCACACGAACTTGTCTGCGTTCATATAGCAATCCGAGAGCTTGGAACATTCAGGCATAGAGTTCGGATCCAATGTATCGGCCACCGTAGGGTCCCCTGAGGGTAATCGTCCGTGATCAGTGTCTGATTCGTCCGTCCGAGATTTTTTTGTCGTTTTGCTGGTTGCCGACGACGGTGGGTCAGTCACTTCAGTCAGTTTCTGTCTGACGTGGTTCGCCTTTTCACGCAATATTGGCGCCTTTGCTTCTGCCCCTTGATGTGCTAGCCGGCGTTTCTTCTGAGATTTGGGAGACCGCGGGGGCTGGTGGCCAGCCATCTCGTTCGACTCCATCCGGTCCACGTCGGACTTGTCGTCTCGAACCGGTACGCCCGCCGGAATACTTTCGGTGTCCGGTGGGTGCCCCAGCTGCGAGTGAGTATTGCCCTCCTTCTGGGTGTGTGAAGAAGGAACATTCGGTACATCGTTCGCTTCCATCGGTGTAGCGCCTTCGTGCACTGCGCGCAAACCCTCTAGCGAAACATCTAAACTAGGTTCCGAGGTGACATTAGCCCGGGCAGCGGCGACGTATGATAATGGCAACGTAGACGTCGGGCCGCGCAACTCACGCTCACCGGCCGGTATTTGCGCCACGCGTCGTTGGACACACTGAGCACGGATATGTTCTGTGGACCCACAACCCGCAGAAGTTCTCGGCTGCCCGTCATAAATCACTATGGCTCTGTAGCCACACACAGTGATGTAGGACGGAATGTGCTTTAACATATCTATCTTCACCTGACGGACACCGTTTAGCACCGGGAAAATATGCATAGTCGACCACTTTTCTGCCGTATTCCTGGTGACAGTTCCATATTCCCTCAATTTGGCATTAATATGGTCAGCGGAAATTTCAAAGGGTAATTCAAATATGCGAAAAGTTCTCACTCCGAGACCGGCAAGTGAAATTCTGACTTCACCAACATTGCCGTCAGAATGGTGGAACTTCAACACGCCTCCACAAGATTGAGCGACCTGTTCGCATTTCTCGGGTTTCAACAATTTTAGGTACACCGTACTGCTAACGATAGATAGGTGAATGCCAATCATATCATCAATAGTGATTTTCATGACGTCTCTAATAAATAACTCAACCTCAAAGGATTTGGGTCGTGCATAATGAGGGTCAAAACTCAATTTCAACGTGTCTTTCCGTATAACTTGATACATTATAGTCGAATGCAATTCATCACGCCACAATAAAACAACGTAGCGATGCACACACTCACCAAACAGCACGCGACCGCCACAGGCAAGAGCGAAAACAAACCGCGTCCGACCGCCACGGCCACTGCCGGCTGACATACCCCTAGACCAACAGGCCGCACAAGTAAGCAGATGTTCACCCCGCCACCTACTGAGATCTTGCCGCACTTGCTATTGCAGCATCCAATCTGGACCATATTCTCAAAGAGGTTTCTTACTCCGACACCTACAACATGAGCTATGCTGAGGACCAGTGTAGTTGAAGGCTGATAGAGATGCTTGACTTGTGTTACAGTATGTCGATCGTGTGAAGTGCAAATGTTATCGTGTCACGCACCATCCGCCCACTACGTAGCGTTGTGTGACAGCACGCACTTTTCGACAGTACTCTGTGTCCATAGCTGTTTTCATAGCTAGGCTGCTTCTAGCACAAAGCATCCACTATACGAAAGTGGCTGTTCCGCGATTTAGATTACCTGACCCTTCGACATCACTTCATGTACGAATACTGGCAAGAATTCTAGCTACATTCGAAGTTGCTCCCTCCACTGTCAGCCTACTTGGTTGCTTCATTTGCCACGCAAACACTTCCTGAGGACGCTACATGTAACGTAAGGGCTTCAACTGCGAGAAGACGACCTCAGCTGCTTCTCCCAGCATCTCTCCGTTTTGGGTGCTGCAAGCGCATGCATGTAACAAACGGGCATGCGATGTACTAGATCCTGGGAAACAAATAGAATCGTTGTACGTGTCAGTCTTTAGGTATAGATATAAGTAATCGAAGACGGCTTAAGAGTGCTTCGTAGATTGCTTTCCACAAGACGCACTTGCCAGTATCATTGGCCGGTGGCCCGACATGCAGTTTGTCCTGTTGCATGGCTTACTTTCAGAGACTCGCTAGTTTATCGTAGTGCTTGGTTGTCGCGAAAGTGAAAAGTAGGGCCTGTCCGGCATTTGAACCCGGGACCTCCTGCACCCAAAGCAGGAATCATACCCCTAGACCAAGAGGCCGCACCGGTATTCAGCTGTGCACCCCGCCACTTTCTGAGATCTTGCCGCACTTGCTATTGAAGCATCCAATCTGGACCATATTCTCAAAGAGGTTTCTTAA
This sequence comes from Schistocerca gregaria, assembly GCF_023897955.1. Lineage (NCBI taxonomy): Eukaryota > Metazoa > Arthropoda > Insecta > Orthoptera > Acrididae > Schistocerca > Schistocerca gregaria. Next base: position 948,579,855 of record NC_064922.1, read on the forward strand.
TCGACACCTACAACATGAGCTGTGCTGAGGACCAATGTAGTTGAAGGCTGAAAGAGCTGCTTGAGTTGTGAGACAGTATGTCGATCATTTGAAGTGCAAATGTAATCGTGTCAAGCACCATCCGCCCACTACGTAGCGTTGTGTGACAGCACGTACTTTTCGACAGTACTCTGTGTCCATAGCTGTTTTCATAGCTAGGCTGCTTCCAGCACAAAGCATCCACAATACGAAAGTGGCTGTTCCGCGATTTTGATTACCTGACCCTTCGACATCACTTCATGTGCGAATACTGGCAAGAATTCTCGCTACATTCGAAGTTGTTCCCCCCACTTTCAACCTACTTGGTTGCTCCATTTGCCACGCAAACACTTCCTGAGGACGCTACATGTAATAAATCGCAGCTTACCGGTTTAATGACATGATGCTGCTCAGATTATTTCCGCTAGAGGCACCCGGTTCCATGGTGTAATGGTTAGCACTCTGGACTTTGAGTCCAGCGATCCGAGTTCGAGTCTCGGTGGAACCTGACTCAGTGTTTTGCGATCGTTTCTAGAAACGTGTACGAGCTTGCAGTTGGAATTGTATATGCAAAATTTTAGCTAGGATCATGTAATGCAAATTGTTAATAGCAGTCCACAAGTGAATGGGGAACGCTCCAGATGCTTATGCTTTTGCTACTAGGATTAATAACGGAACGGAAGGGGTTCAACTGCGAGAAGACGACCTCAGCTGCTTCTCCCAGCATCTCTCCGTTTTGGGTGCTGCATGCGCATGCATTTAACAAACGTGCATGCGATGTACTAGTTCCTGGGAAACGAATAGAATCGTTGTACGTGTCAGTCTTTAGGTATAGATATAAGTAATCGAAGACGGCTTAATCCAGCTTCGTAGATTGCTTTCCACAAGACGCACTTGCCAGTATCATTGGCCGGTGGCCCGACATGCAGTTTGTCCTGTTGCATGGCTTACTTTCAGAGACTCGCTAGTTTATCGTAGTGCTTGGTTGTCGCGAAAGTGAAAAGTAGGGCCTGTCCGGGATTTGAACCCGAGACCTCCTGCACCCAAAGCAGGAATCATACCCAAAGACCAACAGGCCGCAAAAGTAAGCAGCTGTGCACCCCGCCACCTACTGAGATCTTGCCGCACTTGCTATTGAAGCATCCAATCTGGACCATATTCTCAAAGAGGTTTGTTAATCGACACCTACAACATGAGCTGTGCTGAGGACCAATGTAGTTGAAGGCTGAAAGAGCTGCTTGAGTTGTGAGACAGTACGTCGATCATTTGAAGTGCAAATGTAATCGTGTCAAGCACCATCCGCCCACTACGTAGCGTTGTGTGACAGCACGTACTTTTCGACAGTACTCTGTGTCCATAGCTGTTTTCATAGCTAGGCTGCTTCCAGCACAAAGCATCCACCATACGTAAGTGGCTGTTCCGCGATTTTGATTACCTGACCCTTCGACATCACTTCATGTACGAATACTGGCAAGACTTCTCGCTACATTCGAAGTTGTTCCCCCCACTTTCAACCTACTTGGTTGCTTCATTTGCCACGCAAACACTTCCTGAGGACGCTACATGTAATAAATCGCAGCTTACCGGTTTAATGACATGATGCTGCTCAGATTATTTCCGCTAGAGGCACCCGGTTCCATGGTGTAATGGTTAGCACTTTGGACTTTCAATCCAGTGATCCGAGTTCGAGTCTCGGTGGAACCTGATTCAGTGTTTTGCGATCGTTTCTAGAAACGTGTACGAGCTGGCAGTTGGAATTGTATATGCAAAATTTTAGCTAGGATCATGTAATGCAAATTGTTAATAGCAGTCCACACGTGAATGGGGAACGCTCCAAATGCTTATGCTTTTGCTACTAGGATTAATAACGGAACGGAAGGGGTTCAACTGCGAGAAGACGACCTCAGCTGCTTCTCCCAGCATCTCTCCGTTTTGGGTGCTGCATGCGCATGCATTTAACAAACGTGCATGCGATGTACGAGTTCCTGGGAAACGAATAGAATCGTTGTACGTGTCAGTCTTTAGGTATAGATATAAGTAATCGAAGACGGCTTAATCCTGCTTCGTAGATTGCTTTCCACAAGACGCACTTGCCAGTATCATTGGCCGGTGGCCCGACATGCAGTTTGTCCTGTTGCATGGCTTACTTTCAGAGACTCGCTAGTTTATCGTAGTGCTTGGTTGTCGCGAAAGTGAAAAGTAGGGCCTGTCCGGGATTTGACCACGAGACCTCCTGCACCCAAAACAGGAATCATACCCAAAGACCAACAGGCCGCACAATTAAACAGCTGTGTGCCCCGCCACTTACTGAGATCTTGCCGCACTTGCTATTGAAGCATCCAATCTGGACCATATTCTCAAAGAGGTTTCTTAATCGACACCTACAACATGAGCTGTGCTGAGGACCAATGTAGTTGAAGGCTGAAAGAGCTGCTTGAGTTGTGAGACAGTATGTCGATCATTTGAAGTGCAAATGTAATCGTGTCAAGCACCATCCGCCCACTACGTAGCGTTGTGTGACAGCACGTACTTTTCGACAGTACTCTGTGTCCATAGCTGTTTTCATAGCTAGGCTGCTTCCAGCACAAAGCATCCACCATACGTAAGTGGCTGTTCCGCAATTTTGATTACCTGACCCTTCGACATCACTTCATGTACGAATACTGGCAAGAATTCTCGCTACATTCGAAGTTGTTCCCCCCACTTTCAACCTACTTGGTTGCTTCATTTGCCACGCAAACACTTCCTGAGGACGCTACATGTAATAAATCGCAGCTTACCGGTTTAATGACATGATGCTGCTCAGATTATTTCCGCTAGAGGCACCCGGTTCCATGGTGTAATCGTTAGCACTCTGGACTTTGAATCCAGCGATCCGAGTTCGAGTCTCGGTGGAACCTGATTCAGTGTTTTGCGATCGTTTCTAGAAACGTGTACGAGCTGGCAGTTGGAATTGTATATGCAAAATTTTAGCTAGGATCAAGTAATGGAATTTATTAATAGCAGTCCACACGTGAATGGGGAACTCTCGAAAAGCTTGTGCTTTTGCTACTAGGATTAATAACGGAACGGAAGGGGATCAACTGCGAGAAGACGACCTCAGCTGCTTCTCCCAGCATCTCTCCGTTTTGGGTGCTGCATGCGCATGCATTTAACAAACGTGCATGCGATGTACTAGTTCCTGGGAAACGAATAGAATCGTTGTGCGTGTCAGTCTTTAGGTATAGATATAAGTAATCGGAGACGGCTTAATCCAGCTTCGTAGATTGCTTTCCACAAGACGCACTTGCCAGTATCATTGGCCGGTGGCCCGACATGCAGTTTGTCCTGTTGCATGGCTTACTTTCAGAGACTCGCTAGTTTATCGTAGTGCTTGGTTGTCGCGCAAGTGAAAAGTAGGGCCTGTCCGGGATTTGAACCCGGGACCTTCTGCACCCAAAGAAGGAATCATACCCAAAGACCAACAGGCCGCACAATTAAGCAGCTTTGTGCCCCGCCACTTACTGAGATCTTGCCGCACTTGCTATTGAAGCATCCAATCTGGACCATATTCTCAAAGAGGTTTCTTAATCGACACCTACAACATGAGCTGTGCTGAGGACCAATGTAGTTGAAGGCTGAAAGAGCTGCTTGAGTTGTGAGACAGTATGTCGATCATTTGAAGTGCAAATGTAATCGTGTCAAGCACCATCCGCCCACTACGTAGCGTTGTGTGACAGCACGTACTTTTCGACAGTACTCTGTGTCCATAGCTGTTTTCATAGCTAGGCTGCTTCCAGCACAAAGCATCCACAATACGAAAGTGGCTGTTCCGCGATTTTGATTACCTGACCCTTCGACATCACTTCATGTGCGAATACTGGCAAGAATTCTCGCTACATTCGAAGTTGTTCCCCCCACTTTCAACCTACTTGGTTGCTCCATTTGCCACGCAAACACTTCCTGAGGACGCTACATGTAATAAATCGCAGCTTACCGGTTTAATGACATGATGCTGCTCAGATTATTTCCGCTAGAGGCACCCGGTTCCATGGTGTAATGGTTAGCACTCTGGACTTTGAGTCCAGCGATCCGAGTTCGAGTCTCGGTGGAACCTGACTCAGTGTTTTGCGATCGTTTCTAGAAACGTGTACGAGCTTGCAGTTGGAATTGTATATGCAAAATTTTAGCTAGGATCATGTAATGCAAATTGTTAATAGCAGTCCACAAGTGAACGGGGAACGCTCCAAATGCTTATGCTTTTGCTACTAGGATTAATAACGGAACGGAAGGGGTTCAACTGCGAGAAGACGACCTCAGCTGCTTCTCCCAGCATCTCTCCGTTTTGGGTGCTGCATGCGCATGCATTTAACAAACGTGCATGCGATGTACGAGTTCCTGGGAAACGAATAGAATCGTTGTACGTGTCAGTCTTTAGGTATAGATATAAGTAATCGAAGACGGGTTAATCCTGCTTCGTAGATTGCTTTCCACAAGACGCACTTTCCAGTATCATTGGCCGGTGGCCCGACATGCAGTTTGTCCTGTTGCATGGCTTACTTTCAGAGACTCGCTAGTTTATCGTAGTGCTTGGTTGTCGCGAAAGTGAAAAGTAGGGCCTGTCCGGGATTTGACCACGAGACCTCCTGCACCCAAAGCAAGAATCATACCCAGAGACCAACAGGCCGCACAATTAAGCAGCTGTGTGCCCCGCCACTTACTGAGATCTTGCCGCACTTGCTATTGAAGCATCCAATCTGGACCATATTCTCAAAGAGGTTTCTTAATCGACACCTACAACATGAGCTGTGCTGAGGACCAATGTAGTTGAAGGCTGAAAGAGCTGCTTGAGTTGTGAGACAGTATGTCGATCATTTGAAGTGCAAATGTAATCGTGTCAAGCACCATCCGCCCACTACGTAGCGTTGTGTGTCAGCACGTACTTTTCGACAGTACTCTGTGTCCATAGCTGTTTTCATAGCTAGGCTGCTTCCAGCACAAAGCATCCACCATACGTAAGTGGCTGTTCCGCAATTTTGATTACCTGACCCTTCGACATCACTTCATGTACGAATACTGGCAAGAATTCTCGCTACATTCGAAGTTGTTCCCCCCACTTTCAACCTACTTGGTTGCTTCATTTGCCACGCAAACACTTCCTGAGGACGCTACATGTAATAAATCGCAGCTTACCGGTTTAATGACATGATGCTGCTCAGATTATTTCCGCTAGAGGCACCCGGTTCCATGGTGTAATCGTTAGCACTCTGGACTTTGAATCCAGCGATCCGAGTTCGAGTCTCGGTGGAACCTGATTCAGTGTTTTGCGATCGTTTCTAGAAACGTGTACGAGCTGGCAGTTGGAATTGTATATGCAAAATTTTAGCTAGGATCAAGTAATGGAATTTATTAATAGCAGTCCACACGTGAATGGGGAACTCTCGAAAAGCTTGTGCTTTTGCTACTAGGATTAATAACGGAACGGAAGGGGATCAACTGCGAGAAGACGACCTCAGCTGCTTCTCCCAGCATCTCTCCGTTTTGGGTGCTGCATGCGCATGCATTTAACAAACGTGCATGCGATGTACTAGTTCCTGGGAAACGAATAGAATCGTTGTGCGTGTCAGTCTTTAGGTATAGATATAAGTAATCGGAGACGGCTTAATCCAGCTTCGTAGATTGCTTTCCACAAGACGCACTTGCCAGTATCATTGGCCGGTGGCCCGACATGCAGTTTGTCCAGTTGCATGGCTTACTTTCAGAGACTCGCTAGTTTATCGTAGTGCTTGGTTGTCGTGAAAGTGAAAAGTAGGGCCTGTCCGGGATTTGAACCCGGGACCTTCTGCACCCAAAGAAGGAATCATACCCAAAGACCAACAGGCCGCACAATTAAGCAGCTTTGTGCCCCGCCACTTACTGAGATCTTGCCGCACTTGCTATTGAAGCATCCAATCTGGACCATATTCTCAAAGAGGTTTCTTAATCGACACCTACAACATGAGCTGTGCTGAGGACCAATGTAGTTGAAGGCTGAAAGAGCTGCTTGAGTTGTGAGACAGTATGTCGATCATTTGAAGTGCAAATGTAATCGTGTCAAGCACCATCCGCCCACTACGTAGCGTTGTGTGACAGCACGTACTTTTCGACAGTACTCTGTGTCCATAGCTGTTTTCATAGCTAGGCTGCTTCCAGCACAAAGCATCCACAATACGAAAGTGGCTGTTCCGCGATTTTGATTACCTGACCCTTCGACATCACTTCATGTGCGAATACTGGCAAGAATTCTCGCTACATTCGAAGTTGTTCCCCCCACTTTCAACCTACTTGGTTGCTCCATTTGCCACGCAAACACTTCCTGAGGACGCTACATGTAATAAATCGCAGCTTACCGGTTTAATGACATGATGCTGCTCAGATTATTTCCGCTAGAGGCACCCGGTTCCATGGTGTAATGGTTAGCACTCTGGACTTTGAGTCCAGCGATCCGTGTTCGAGTCTCGGTGGAACCTGACTCAGTGTTTTGCGATCGTTTCTAGAAACGTGTACGAGCTTGCAGTTGGAATTGTATATGCAAAATTTTAGCTAGGATCATGTAATGCAAATTGTTAATAGCAGTCCACAAGTGAATGGGGAACGCTCCAGATGCTTATGCTTTTGCTACTAGGATTAATAACGGAACGGAAGGGGTTCAACTGCGAGAAGACGACCTCAGCTGCTTCTCCCAGTATCTCTCCGCTTTGGGTGCTGCATGCGCATGCATTTAACAAACGTGCATGCGATGTACTAGTTCCTGGGAAACGAATAGAATCGTTGTACGTGTCAGTCTTTAGGTATAGATATAAGTAATCGAAGACGGCTTAATCCAGCTTCGTAGATTGCTTTCCACAAGACGCACTTGCCAGTATCATTGGCCGGTGGCCCGACATGCAGTTTGTCCTGTTGCATGGCTTACTTTCAGAGACTCGCTAGTTTATCGTAGTGCTTGGTTGTCGCGAAAGTGAAAAGTAGGGCCTGTCCGGGATTTGAACCCGAGACCTCCTGCACCCAAAGCAGGAATCATACCCAAAGACCAACAGGCCGCAAAAGTAAGCAGCTGTGCACCCCGCCACCTACTGAGATCTTTCCGCACTTGCTATTGAAGCATCCAATCTGGACCATATTCTCAAAGAGGTTTCTTAATCGACACCTACAACATGAGCTGTGCTGAGGACCAATGTAGTTGAAGGCTGAAAGAGCTGCTTGAGTTGTGAGACAGTATGTCGATCATTTGAAGTGCAAATGTAATCGTGTCAAGCACCATCCGCCCACTACGTAGCGTTGTGTGACAGCACGTACTTTTCGACAGTACTCTGTGTCCATAGCTGTTTTCATAGCTAGGCTGCTTCCAGCACAAAGCATCCACCATACGTAAGTGGCTGTTCCGCAATTTTGATTACCTGACCCTTCGACATCACTTCATGTACGAATACTGGCAAGAATTCTCGCTACATTCGAAGTTGTTCCCCCCACTTTCAACCTACTTGGTTGCTTCATTTGCCACGCAAACACTTCCTGAGGACGCTACATGTAATAAATCGCAGCTTACCGGTTTAATGACATGATGCTGCTCAGATTATTTCTGCTAGAGGCACCCGGTTCCATGGTGTAATGGTTAGCACTTTGGAATTTGAATCCAGTGATCCGAGTTCGAGTCTCGGTGGAACCTGATTCAGTGTTTTGCGATCGTTTCTAGAAACGTGTACGAGCTGGCTGTTGGAATTGTATATGCAAAAGTTTAGCTAGGATCATGTAATGCAAATTGTTAATAGCAGTCCACATGTGAATGGGGAACGCTCCAAATGCTTATGCTTTTGCTACTAGGATTAATAACGGAACGTAAGGGGTTCAACTGCGAGAAGACGACCTCAGCTGCTTCTCCCAGCATCTCTCCGTTTTGGGTGCTGCATGCGCATGCATTTAACAAACGTGCATGCGATGTACTAGTTCCTGGGAAACGAATAGAATCGTTGTACGTGTCAGTCTTTAGGTATAGATATAAGTAATCGAAGACGGCTTAATCCTGCTTCGTAGATTGCTTTCCACAAGACGCACTTGCCAGTATCATTGGCCGGTGGCCCGACATGCAGTTTGTCCTGTTGCATGGCTTACTTTCAGAGACTCGCTAGTTTATCGTAGTGCTTGGTTGTCGCGAAAGTGAAAAGTAGGGCCTGTCCGGGATTTGACCACGAGACCTCCTGCACCCAAAGCAGGAATCATACCCAAAGACCAACAGGCCGCACAATTAAGCAGCTGTGTGCCCCGCCACTTACTGAGATCTTGCCGCACTTGCTATTGAAGCATCCAATCTGGACCATATTCTCAAAGAGGTTTCTTAATCGACACCTACAACATGAGCTGTGCTGAGGACCAATGTAGTTGAAGGCTGAAAGAGCTGCTTGAGTTGTGAGACAGTATGTCGATCATTTGAAGTGCAAATGTAATCGTGTCAAGCACCATCCGCCCACTACGTAGCGTTGTGTGACAGCACGTACTTTTCGACAGTACTCTGTGTCCATAGCTGTTTTCATAGCTAGGCTGCTTCCAGCACAAAGCATCCACCATACGTAAGTGGCTGTTCCGCAATTTTGATTACCTGACCCTTCGACATCACTTCATGTACGAATACTGGCAAGAATTCTCGCTACATTCGAAGTTGTTCCCCCCACTTTCAACCTACTTGGTTGCTTCATTTGCCACGCAAACACTTCCTGAGGACGCTACATGTAATAAATCGCAGCTTACCGGTTTAATGCCATGATGCTGCTCAGATTATTTCCGCTAGAGGCACGCGGTTCCATGGTGTAATGGTTAGCACTCTGGACTTTGAGTCCAGCGATCCGAGTTCGAGTCTCGTTGGAACCTGATTCAGTGTTTTGCGATCGTTTCTAGAAACGTGTACGAGCTGGCAGTTGGAATTGTATATGCAAAATTTTAGCTAGGATCAAGTAATGGAAATTGTTAATAGCAGTCCACACGTGAATGGGGAACGCTCGAAAAGCTTGTGCTTTTGCTACTAGGATTAATAACGGAACGGAAGGGGTTCAACTGCGAGAAGACGACCTCAGCTGCTTCTCCCAGCATCTCTCCGTTTTGGGTGCTGCATGCGCATGCATTTAACAAACGTGCATGCGATGTACTAGATCCTGGGAAACGAATAGAATCGTTGTACGTGTCAGTCTTTAGGTATAGATATAAGTAATCGGAGACGGCTTAATCCTGCTTCGTAGATTGCTTTCCACAAGACGCACTTGCCAGTATCATTGGCCGGTGGCCCGACATGCAGTTTGTCCTGTTGCATAGCTTACTTTCAGAGACTCGCTAGTTTATCGTAGTGCTTGGTTGTCGTGAAAGTGAAAAGTAGGGCCTGTCCGGGATTTGAACCCGGGACCTTCTGCACAAAAAGCAGGAATCATACCCAAAGACCAACAGGCCGCACAATTAAGCAGCTGTGTGCCCCGCCACTTACTGAGATCTTGCCGCACTTGCTACTGAAGCATCCAATCTGGACCATATTCTCAAAGAGGTTTCTTAATCGACACCTACAACATGAGCTGTGCTGAGGACCAATGTAGTTGAAGGCTGAAAGAGCTGCTTGAGTTGTGAGACAGTATGTCGATCATTTGAAGTGCAAATGTAATCGTGTCAAGCACCATCCGCCCACTACGTAGCGTTGTGTGACAGCACGTACGTTTCGACAGTACTCTGTGTCCATAGCTGTTTTCATAGCTAGGCTGCTTCCAGCACAAAGCATCCACCATACGTAAGTGGCTGTTCCGCAATTTTGATTACCTGACCCTTCGACATCACTTTATGTACGAATACTGGCAAGAATTCTCGCTACATTCGAAGTTGTTCCCCCCACTTTCAACCTACTTGGTTGCTTCATTTGCCACGCAAACACTTCCTGAGGACGCTACATGTAATAAATCGCAGCTTACCGGTTTAATGACATGATGCTGCTCAGATTATTTCTGTTAGAGGCACCCGGTTCCATGGTGTAATGGTTAGCACTCTGGACTTTGAATCCAGCGATCCGAGTTCGAGTTTTGGTGGAACCTGATTCAGTGTTTTGCGATCGTTTCTAGAAACGTGTACGAGCTGGCAGTTGGAATTGTATATGCAAAATTTTAGCTAGGATCAAGTAATGGAAATTGTTAATAGCAGTCCACACGTGAATGGGGAACGCTCGAAAAGCTTGTGCTTTTGCTACTAGGATTAATAACGGAACGGAAGGGGTTCAACTGCGAGAAGACGACCTCAGCTGCTTCTCCCAGCATCTCTCCGTTTTGGGTGCTGCATGCGCATGCATTTAACAAACGTGCATGCGATGTACTAGTTCCTGGGAAACGAATAGAATCGTTGTACGTGTCAGTCTTTAGGTATAGATATAAGTAATCGGAGACGGCTTAATCCAGCTTCGTAGATTGCTTTCCACAAGACGCACTTGCCAGTATCATTGGCCGGTGGCCCGACATGCAGTTTTTCCTGTTGCATGGCTTACTTTCAGAGACTCGCTAGTTTATCGTAGTGCTTGGTTGTCGTGAAAGTGAAAAGTAGTGCCTGTCCGGGATTTGAACCGGGGACCTTCTGCACCCAAAGCAGGAAACATACCCCTAGACCAACAGGCCGCAAAAGTAAGCAGCTGTGTGTCCCGCCACTTACTGAGATGTTGCCGCACTTGCTATTGAAGCATCCAATCTGGACCATATTCTCAAAGAGGTTTCTTAATCGACACCTACAACATGAGCTGTGCTGAGGACCAATGTAGTTGAAGGCTGAAAGAGCTGCTTGAGTTGTGAGACAGTATGTCGATCATTTGAAGTGCAAATGTTATCGTGTCAAGCACCATCCGCCCACTACGTAGCGTTGTGTGACAGCACGTACTTTTCGACAGTACTCTGTGTCCATAGCTGGTTTCATAGCTAGGCTGCTTCCAGCACAAAGCATCCACCATACGTAAGTGGCTGTTCCGCAATTTTGATTACCTGACCCTTCGACATCACTTCATGTACGAATACTGGCAAGAATTCTCGCTACATTCGAAGTTGTTCCCCCCACTTTCAACCTACTTGGTTGCTTCATTTGCCACGCAAACACTTCCTGAGGACGCTACATGTAATAAATCGCAGCTTACCGGTTTAATGACATGATGCTGCTCAGATTATTTCTGCTAGAGGCACCCGGTTCCATGGTGTAATGGTTAGCACTTTGGAATTTGAATCCAGTGATCCGAGTTCGAGTCTCGGTGGAACCTGATTCAGTGTTTTGCGATCGTTTCTAGAAACGTGTACGAGCTGGCAGTTGGAATTGTATATGCAAAATTTTAGCTAGGATCAAGTAATGGAAATTGTTAATAGCAGTCCACACGTGAATGGGGAACTCTCGAAAAGCTTGTGCTTTCGCTACTAGGATTAATAACGGAACGGAAGGGGTTCAACTGCGAGAAGACGACCTCAGCTGCTTCTCCCAGCATCTCTCCGTTTTGGGTGCTGCATGCGCATGCATTTAACAAACGTGCATGCGATGTACTAGTTCCTGGGAAACGAATAGAATCGTTGTACGTGTCAGTCTTTAGGTATAGATATAAGTAATCGGAGACGGCTTAATCCAGCTTCGTAGATTGCTTTCCACAAGACGCACTTGCCAGTATCATTGGCCGGTGGCCCGACATGCAGTTTTTCCTGTTGCATGGCTTACTTTCAGAGACTCGCTAGTTTATCGTAGTGCTTGGTTGTCGCGCAAGTGAAAAGTAGGGCTTGTCCGGGATTTGAACCCGGGACCTTCTGCACCCAAAGAAGGAATCATACCCAAAGACCAACAGGCCGCACAATTAAGCAGCTTTGTGCCCCGCCACTTACTGAGATCTTGCCGCACTTGCTATTGAAGCATCCAATCTGGACCATATTCTCAAAGAGGTTTCTTAATCGACACCTACAACATGAGCTGTGCTGAGGACCAATGTAGTTGAAGGCTGAAAGAGCTGCTTGAGTTGTGAGACAGTATGTCGATCATTTGAAGTGCAAATGTAATCGTGTCAAGCACCATCCGCCCACTACGTAGCGTTGTGTGACAGCACGTACTTTTCGACAGTACTCTGTGTCCATAGCTGTTTTCATAGCTAGGCTGCTTCCAGCACAAAGCATCCACAATACGAAAGTGGCTGTTCCGCGATTTTGATTACCTGACCCTTCGACATCACTTCATGTGCGAATACTGGCAAGAATTCTCGCTACATTCGAAGTTGTTCCCCCCACTTTCAACCTACTTGGTTGCTCCATTTGCCACGCAAACACTTCCTGAGGACGCTACATGTAATAAATCGCAGCTTACCGGTTTAATGACATGATGCTGCTCAGATTATTTCCGCTAGAGGCACCCGGTTCCATGGTGTAATGGTTAGCACTCTGGACTTTGAGTCCAGCGATCCGAGTTCGAGTCTCGGTGGAACCTGACTCAGTGTTTTGCGATCGTTTCTAGAAACGTGTACGAGCTTGCAGTTGGAATTGTATATGCAAAATTTTAGCTAGGATCATGTAATGCAAATTGTTAATAGCAGTCCACAAGTGAATGGGGAACGCTCCAGATGCTTATGCTTTTGCTACTAGGATTAATAACGGAACGGAAGGGGTTCAACTGCGAGAAGACGACCTCAGCTGCTTCTCCCAGCATCTCTCCGTTTTGGGTGCTGCATGCGCATGCATTTAACAAACGTGCATGCGATGTACTAGTTCCTGGGAAACGAATAGAATCGTTGTACGTGTCAGTCTTTAGGTATAGATATAAGTAATCGAAGACGGCTTAATCCAGCTTCGTAGATTGCTTTCCACAAGACGCACTTGCCAGTATCATTGGCCGGTGGCCCGACATGCAGTTTGTCCTGTTGCATGGCTTACTTTCAGAGACTCGCTAGTTTATCTTAGTGCTTGGTTGTCGCGAAAGTGAAAAGTAGGGCCTGTCCGGGATTTGAACCCGAGACCTCCTGCACCCAAAGCAGGAATCATACCCAAAGACCAACAGGCCGCAAAAGTAAGCAGCTGTGCACCCCGCCACCTACTGAGATCTTGCCGCACTTGCTATTGAAGCATCCAATCTGGACCATATTCTCAAAGAGGTTTGTTAATCGACACCTACAACATGAGCTGTGCTGAGGACCAATGTAGTTGAAGGCTGAAAGAGCTGCTTGAGTTGTGAGACAGTACGTCGATCATTTGAAGTGCAAATGTAATCGTGTCAAGCACCATCCGCCCACTACGTAGCGTTGTGTGACAGCACGTACTTTTCGACAGTACTCTGTGTCCATAGCTGTTTTCATAGCTAGGCTGCTTCCAGCACAAAGCATCCACCATACGTAAGTGGCTGTTCCGCGATTTTGATTACCTGACCCTTCGACATCACTTCATGTACGAATACTGGCAAGACTTCTCGCTACATTCGAAGTTGTTCCCCCCACTTTCAACCTACTTGGTTGCTTCATTTGCCACGCAAACACTTCCTGAGGACGCTACATGTAATAAATCGCAGCTTACCGGTTTAATGACATGATGCTGCTCAGATTATTTCCGCTAGAGGCACCCGGTTCCATGGTGTAATCGTTAGCACTCTGGACTTTGAATCCAGCGATCCGAGTTCGAGTCTCGGTGGAACCTGATTCAGTGTTTTGCGATCGTTTCTAGAAACGTGTACGAGCTGGCAGTTGGAATTGTATATGCAAAATTTTAGCTAGGATCAAGTAATGGAATTTATTAATAGCAGTCCACACGTGAATGGGGAACTCTCGAAAAGCTTGTGCTTTTGCTACTAGGATTAATAACGGAACGGAAGGGGATCAACTGCGAGAAGACGACCTCAGCTGCTTCTCCCAGCATCTCTCCGTTTTGGGTGCTGCATGCGCATGCATTTAACAAACGTGCATGCGATGTACTAGTTCCTGGGAAACGAATAGAATCGTTGTGCGTGTCAGTCTTTAGGTATAGATATAAGTAATCGGAGACGGCTTAATCCAGCTTCGTAGATTGCTTTCCACAAGACGCACTTGCCAGTATCATTGGCCGGTGGCCCGACATGCAGTTTGTCCAGTTGCATGGCTTACTTTCAGAGACTCGCTAGTTTATCGTAGTGCTTGGTTGTCGTGAAAGTGAAAAGTAGGGCCTGTCCGGGATTTGAACCCGGGACCTTCTGCACCCAAAGAAGGAATCATACCCAAAGACCAACAGGCCGCACAATTAAGCAGCTTTGTGCCCCGCCACTTACTGAGATCTTGCCGCACTTGCTATTGAAGCATCCAATCTGGACCATATTCTCAAAGAGGTTTCTTAATCGACACCTACAACATGAGCTGTGCTGAGGACCAATGTAGTTGAAGGCTGAAAGAGCTGCTTGAGTTGTGAGACAGTATGTCGATCATTTGAAGTGCAAATGTAATCGTGTCAAGCACCATCCGCCCACTACGTAGCGTTGTGTGACAGCACGTACTTTTCGACAGTACTCTGTGTCCATAGCTGTTTTCATAGCTAGGCTGCTTCCAGCACAAAGCATCCACAATACGAAAGTGGCTGTTCCGCGATTTTGATTACCTGACCCTTCGACATCACTTCATGTGCGAATACTGGCAAGAATTCTCGCTACATTCGAAGTTGTTCCCCCCACTTTCAACCTACTTGGTTGCTCCATTTGCCACGCAAACACTTCCTGAGGACGCTACATGTAATAAATCGCAGCTTACCGGTTTAATGACATGATGCTGCTCAGATTATTTCCGCTAGAGGCACCCGGTTCCATGGTGTAATGGTTAGCACTCTGGACTTTGAGTCCAGCGATCCGTGTTCGAGTCTCGGTGGAACCTGACTCAGTGTTTTGCGATCGTTTCTAGAAACGTGTACGAGCTTGCAGTTGGAATTGTATATGCAAAATTTTAGCTAGGATCATGTAATGCAAATTGTTAATAGCAGTCCACAAGTGAATGGGGAACGCTCCAGATGCTTATGCTTTTGCTACTAGGATTAATAACGGAACGGAAGGGGTTCAACTGCGAGAAGACGACCTCAGCTGCTTCTCCCAGTATCTCTCCGTTTTGGGTGCTGCATGCGCATGCATTTAACAAACGTGCATGCGATGTACTAGTTCCTGGGAAACGAATAGAATCGTTGTACGTGTCAGTCTTTAGGTATAGATATAAGTAATCGAAGACGGCTTAATCCAGCTTCGTAGATTGCTTTCCACAAGACGCACTTGCCAGTATCATTGGCCGGTGGCCCGACATGCAGTTTGTCCTGTTGCATGGCTTACTTTCAGAGACTCGCTAGTTTATCGTAGTGCTTGGTTGTCGCGAAAGTGAAAAGTAGGGCCTGTCCGGGATTTGAACCCGAGACCTCCTGCACCCAAAGCAGGAATCATACCCAAAGACCAACAGGCCGCAAAAGTAAGCAGCTGTGCACCCCGCCACCTACTGAGATCTTTCCGCACTTGCTATTGAAGCATCCAATCTGGACCATATTCTCAAAGAGGTTTCTTAATCGACACCTACAACATGAGCTGTGCTGAGGACCAATGTAGTTGAAGGCTGAAAGAGCTGCTTGAGTTGTGAGACAGTATGTCGATCATTTGAAGTGCAAATGTAATCGTGTCAAGCACCATCCGCCCACTACGTAGCGTTGTGTGACAGCACGTACTTTTCGACAGTACTCTGTGTCCATAGCTGTTTTCATAGCTAGGCTGCTTCCAGCACAAAGCATCCACCATACGTAAGTGGCTGTTCCGCAATTTTGATTACCTGACCCTTCGACATCACTTCATGTACGAATACTGGCAAGAATTCTCGCTACATTCGAAGTTGTTCCCCCCACTTTCAACCTACTTGGTTGCTTCATTTGCCACGCAAACACTTCCTGAGGACGCTACATGTAATAAATCGCAGCTTACCGGTTTAATGACATGATGCTGCTCAGATTATTTCTGCTAGAGGCACCCGGTTCCATGGTGTAATGGTTAGCACTTTGGAATTTGAATCCAGTGATCCGAGTTCGAGTCTCGGTGGAACCTGATTCAGTGTTTTGCGATCGTTTCTAGAAACGTGTACGAGCTGGCTGTTGGAATTGTATATGCAAAAGTTTAGCTAGGATCATGTAATGCAAATTGTTAATAGCAGTCCACATGTGAATGGGGAACGCTCCAAATGCTTATGCTTTTGCTACTAGGATTAATAACGGAACGTAAGGGGTTCAACTGCGAGAAGACGACCTCAGCTGCTTCTCCCAGCATCTCTCCGTTTTGGGTGCTGCATGCGCATGCATTTAACAAACGTGCATGCGATGTACTAGTTCCTGGGAAACGAATAGAATCGTTGTACGTGTCAGTCTTTAGGTATAGATATAAGTAATCGAAGACGGCTTAATCCTGCTTCGTAGATTGCTTTCCACAAGACGCACTTGCCAGTATCATTGGCCGGTGGCCCGACATGCAGTTTGTCCTGTTGCATGGCTTACTTTCAGAGACTCGCTAGTTTATCGTAGTGCTTGGTTGTCGCGAAAGTGAAAAGTAGGGCCTGTCCGGGATTTGACCACGAGACCTCCTGCACCCAAAGCAGGAATCATACCCAAAGACCAACAGGCCGCACAATTAAGCAGCTGTGTGCCCCGCCACTTACTGAGATCTTGCCGCACTTGCTATTGAAGCATCCAATCTGGACCATATTCTCAAAGAGGTTTCTTAATCGACACCTACAACATGAGCTGTGCTGAGGACCAATGTAGTTGAAGGCTGAAAGAGCTGCTTGAGTTGTGAGACAGTATGTCGATCATTTGAAGTGCAAATGTAATCGTGTCAAGCACCATCCGCCCACTACGTAGCGTTGTGTGACAGCACGTACTTTTCGACAGTACTCTGTGTCCATAGCTGTTTTCATAGCTAGGCTGCTTCCAGCACAAAGCATCCACCATACGTAAGTGGCTGTTCCGCAATTTTGATTACCTGACCCTTCGACATCACTTCATGTACGAATACTGGCAAGAATTCTCGCTACATTCGAAGTTGTTCCCCCCACTTTCAACCTACTTGGTTGCTTCATTTGCCACGCAAACACTTCCTGAGGACGCTACATGTAATAAATCGCAGCTTACCGGTTTAATGCCATGATGCTGCTCAGATTATTTCCGCTAGAGGCACCCGGTTCCATGGTGTAATGGTTAGCACTCTGGACTTTGAGTCCAGCGATCCGAGTTCGAGTCTCGTTGGAACCTGATTCAGTGTTTTGCGATCGTTTCTAGAAACGTGTACGAGCTGGCAGTTGGAATTGTATATGCAAAATTTTAGCTAGGATCAAGTAATGGAAATTGTTAATAGCAGTCCACACGTGAATGGGGAACGCTCGAAAAGCTTGTGCTTTTGCTACTAGGATTAATAACGGAACGGAAGGGGTTCAACTGCGAGAAGACGACCTCAGCTGCTTCTCCCAGCATCTCTCCGTTTTGGGTGCTGCATGCGCATGCATTTAACAAACGTGCATGCGATGTACTAGATCCTGGGAAACGAATAGAATCGTTGTACGTGTCAGTCTTTAGGTATAGATATAAGTAATCGGAGACGGCTTAATCCTGCTTCGTAGATTGCTTTCCACAAGACGCACTTGCCAGTATCATTGGCCGGTGGCCCGACATGCAGTTTGTCCTGTTGCATGGCTTACTTTCAGAGACTCGCTAGTTTATCGTAGTGCTTGGTTGTCGTGAAAGTGAAAAGTAGGGCCTGTCCGGGATTTGAACCCGGGACCTTCTGCACCAAAAGCAGGAATCATACCCAAAGACCAACAGGCCGCACAATTAAGCAGCTGTGTGCCCCGCCTCTTACTGAGATCTTGCCGCACTTGCTATTGAAGCATCCAATCTGGACCATATTCTCAAAGAGGTTTCTTAATCGACACCTACAACATGAGCTGTGCTGAGGACCAATGTAGTTGAAGGCTGAAAGAGCTGCTTGAGTTGTGAGACAGTATGTCGATCATTTGAAGTGCAAATGTAATCGTGTCAAGCACCATCCGCCCACTACGTAGCGTTGTGTGACAGCACGTACGTTTCGACAGTACTCTGTGTCCATAGCTGTTTTCATAGCTAGGCTGCTTCCAGCACAAAGCATCCACCATACGTAAGTGGCTGTTCCGCAATTTTGATTACCTGACCCTTCGACATCACTTTATGTACGAATACTGGCAAGAATTCTCGCTACATTCGAAGTTGTTCCCCCCACTTTCAACCTACTTGGTTGCTTCATTTGCCACGCAAACACTTCCTGAGGACGCTACATGTAATAAATCGCAGCTTACCGGTTTAATGACATGATGCTGCTCAGATTATTTCTGTTAGAGGCACCCGGTTCCATGGTGTAATGGTTAGCACTCTGGACTTTGAATCCAGCGATCCGAGTTCGAGTCTCGGTGGAACCTGATTCAGTGTTTTGCGATCGTTTCTAGAAACGTGTACGAGCTGGCAGTTGGAATTGTATATGCAAAATTTTAGCTAGGATCAAGTAATGGAAATTGTTAATAGCAGTCCACACGTGAATGGGGAACGCTCGAAAAGCTTGTGCTTTTGCTACTAGGATTAATAACGGAACGGAAGGGGTTCAACTGCGAGAAGACGACCTCAGCTGCTTCTCCCAGCATCTCTCCGTTTTGGGTGCTGCATGCGCATGCATTTAACAAACGTGCATGCGATGTACTAGTTCCTGGGAAACGAATAGAATCGTTGTACGTGTCAGTCTTTAGGTATAGATATAAGTAATCGGAGACGGCTTAATCCAGCTTCGTAGATTGCTTTCCACAAGACGCACTTGCCAGTATCATTGGCCGGTGGCCCGACATGCAGTTTTTCCTGTTGCATGGCTTACTTTCAGAGACTCGCTAGTTTATCGTAGTGCTTGGTTGTCGTGAAAGTGAAAAGTAGGGCCTGTCCGGGATTTGAACCGGGGACCTTCTGCACCCAAAGCAGGAAACATACCCCTAGACCAACAGGCCGCAAAAGTAAGCAGCTGTGTGTCCCGCCACTTACTGAGATGTTGCCGCACTTGCTATTGAAGCATCCAATCTGGACCATATTCTCAAAGAGGTTTCTTAATCGACACCTACAACATGAGCTGTGCTGAGGACCAATGTAGTTGAAGGCTGAAAGAGCTGCTTGAGTTGTGAGACAGTATGTCGATCATTTGAAGTGCAAATGTTATCGTGTCAAGCACCATCCGCCCACTACGTAGCGTTGTGTGACAGCACGTACTTTTCGACAGTACTCTGTGTCCATAGCTGTTTTCATAGCTAGGCTGCTTCCAGCACAAAGCATCCACCATACGTAAGTGGCTGTTCCGCAATTTTGATTACCTGACCCTTCGACATCACTTCATGTACGAATACTGGCAAGAATTCACGCTACATTCGAAGTTGTTCCCCCCACTTTCAACCTACTTGGTTGCTTCATTTGCCACGCAAACACTTCCTGAGGACGCTACATGTAATAAATCGCAGCTTACCGGTTTAATGACATGATGCTGCTCAATTTAAGTCCGGCAGAGGCACCCGGTTCCATAGTGTAATGGTTAGCACTCTGGAATTTGAATCCAGCGATCCGAGTTCGGGTCTCGGTGGAACCTGATTTAGTGTTTTGCATCGTTTCTAGAAACGTGTACGAGCTGGCAGTTGGAATTGTATATGCAAAATTTTAGCTAGGATCATGTAATGCAAATTGTTAATAGCAGTCCACAAGTGAATGGGGAACGCTCCAGATGCTTATGCTCTTGCTACTAGGATTAATAACGGAACGGAAGGGGTTCAACTGCGAGAAGACGACCTCAGCTGCTTCTCCCAGCATCTCTCCGTTTTGGGTGCTGCATGCGCATGCATTTAACAAACGTGCATGTGATGTACTAGTTCCTGGGAAACGAATAGAATCGTTGTACGTGTCAGTCTTTAGGTATAGATATAAGTAATCGGAGACGGCTTAATCCAGCTTCGTAGATTGCTTTCCACAAGACGCACTTGCCAGTATCATTGGCCGGTGGCCCGACATGCAGTTTTTCCTGTTGCATGGCTTACTTTCAGAGACTCGCTAGTTTATCGTAGTGCTTGGTTGTCGCGAAAGTGAAAAGTAGGGCCTGTCCGGGATTTGAACCCGAGACCTCCTGCACCCAAAGCAGGAATCATACCCAAAGACCAACAGGCCGCAAAAGTAAGCAGCTGTGCACCCCGCCACCTACTGAGATCTTGCCGCACTTGCTATTGAAGCATCCAATCTGGACCATATTCTCAAAGAGGTTTCTTAATCGACACCTACAACATGAGCTGTGCTGAGGACCTATGTAGTTGAAGGCTGAAAGAGCTGCTTGAGTTGTGAGACAGTATGTCGATCATTTGAAGTGCAAATGTAATCGTGTCAAGCACCATCCGCCCACTACGTAGCGTTGTGTGACAACACGTACTTTTCGACAGTACTCTGTGTCCATAGCTGTTTTCATAGCTAGGCTGCTTCCAGCACAAAGCATCCACCATACGTAAGTGGCTGTTCCGCAATTTTGATTACCTGACCCTTCGACATCACTTCATGTACGAATACTGGCAAGAATTCTCGCTACATTCGAAGTTGTTCCCCCCACTTTCAAACTACTTGGTTGCTTCATTTGCCACGCAAACACTTCCTGAGGACGCTACATGTAATAAATCGCAGCTTACCGGTTTAATGACATGATGCTGCTCAGATTATTTCCGCTAGAGGCACACGGTTCCATGGTGTAATTGTTAGCACTCTGGACTTTGAATCCAGCGATCCGAGTTCGAGTCTTGGTGGAACCTGATTCAGTGTTTTGCGACCGTTTCTAGAAACGTGTACGAGCTGGCAGTTGGAATTGTATATGCAAAATTTTAGCTAGGATCATGTAATGCAAATTGTTAATAGCAGTCCACACGTGAATGGGGAACGCTCCAAATGCTTATGCTTTTGCTACTAGGATTAATAACGGAACGTAAGGGGTTCAACTGCGAGAAGACGACCTCAGCAGCTTCTCCCAGCATCTCTCCGTTTTGGGTGCTGCATGCGCATGCATTTATCAAACGTGCATGCGATGTACTAGTTCCTGGGAAACGAATAGAATCGTTGTACGTGTCAGTCTTTAGGTATAGATATAAGTAATCGAAGACGGCTTAATCCTGCTTCGTAGATTGCTTTCCACAAGACGCACTTGCCAGTATCATTGGCCGGTGGCCCGACATGCAGTTTGTCCTGTTGCATGGCTTACTTTCAGAGACTCGCTAGTTTATCGTAGTGCTTGGTTGTCGCGCAAGTGAAAAGTAGGGCCTGTCCGGGATTTGAACCCGGGACCTCCTGCACCCAAAGCAGGAATCATACCCCAGACCAACACGCCGCACAAGTAAGCAAGTGTGCACCCCGCCACCTACTGAGATCTTGCTGCACTTGCTATTGAAGCATCCAATCTGGACCATATTCTCAAAGAGGTTTCTTAATCCGACACCTACAACATGAGCTGCGCTGAGGTCCAATGTAGTTGAAGGCTGAAAGAGCTGCATGAGTTGTGTGACAGTATGTCGATCGTGTGAAGTGCAAATGTTATCGTGTCACGCACCATCCGCCCACTATGTAGCGTTGTGTGACAGCATGTACATTTCGACAGTACTCTGTGTCCATAGCTGTTTTCATAGCTAGGCTGCTTCCAGCACAAAGCATCTACCATACGAAAGTGGCTATTCCGAAATTTTGATTACCTGACCCTTCGACATCACTTCATGTACGAATACTGGCAAGAATTCTCGCTACATTCGAAGTTGTTCCCTCCACTTTCAACCTACTTGGTTGCTTCATTTGCCACGCAAACACTTCCTGAGGACGCTACATGTAATAAATCGCAGCTTACCGGTTTAATGACATGATGCTGCTCAATTTAAGTCCGCTAGCGGCACCCGGTTCCATGGTGTAATGGTTAGCACTCAGGACTTTGAATCCAGCGATCCGAGTTCGAGTTTCGGTGGAACCTGATTCAGTGTTTTGCGATCGTTTCTAGAAACGTGTACGAGCTGGCAGTTGGAATTGTATATGCAAAATTTTAGCTAGGATCATGTAATGCAAATTGTTAATAGCAGTCCACACGTGAATGGGGAACGCTCCAAATGCTTATGCTTTTGCTACTAGGATTAATAACGGAACGTAAGGGGTTCAACTGCGAGAAGACGACCTCAGCTGCTTCTCCCAGCATCTCTCCGTTTTGGGTGCTGCATGCACATGCATTTAACAAACGTGCATACGATGTACTAGTTCCTGGGAAACGAATAGAATCGTTGTACGTGTCAGTCTTTAGGAATAGATATAAGTAATCGAAGACGGCCTAATCCTGCTTCGTGGATTGCTTTCCACAAGACGCACTTACCAGTATCATTGGCCGGTGGCCCGACATGCAGTTTGTCCTGTTGCATGGCTTACTTTCAGAGACTCGCTAGTTTATCGTAGTGCTTGGTTGTCGCGAAAGTGAAAAGTAGGGCCTGTCCGGGATTTGAACGCGGGACCTCCTGCACCCAAAGCAGAAATCATACCCCTTTTTTTTAATTTTTTTATTTTTTTTTTTAAATTTACTAAAGATACTTCTAAACCTAATGCATAGTCCCGCAATGGTGACAAAGTAGAATTTTTTTTTGTGCGTGTGTTGTATTCCATTTTCAGAGAATCGTCCTGGGCCTTCACGGCTACCGTAGCGGCGAGAGGGCCCACGAAGTCCCCACCGTACTTCACCCCAGGCAGCAATCCCCTACTTCTGGTCTGCAACACTCTTTCTGTTGTTTGTTGTTCTTTTTAGTGCTTTCGTTGTGTTGTTGGTTTTTTTTATCAACATTTATAATTGTTTTTTTATTATAATTTATTTTTTTTTGTTTTTTCTTAATAGAAAATGAAAAAAGGAACTCTGGTCCGCTAGAAAAACAGAAGAAAATAAAATAGTCCTTGTCGTAACACTGTTCAGTATACGTCACTATGACATTTGAAGAAGAAAAGAAAAAAAAAGACAAAGCAATGTAGAATGAAGGAAGGAAAAAAAATACTTCTTTCATCGAAGAACGACTTCTAAAAATTTCGCATATCGTTTCCTGTAATGTCTCGTCTGTGAAAGTATGTGAAACTGTAATGCCAGGTAAAGACAGAACGCCGCCTCACTCTTGGGTTCTTGCGTCTGTAAATAATGAACATAATGACCCTTCAACCAATTGACAGAGTTCCGTTTGGTGTTCGGGTACGGCACTGAATCCGGATACAGGAAATCTTCAGGTTTAATACAAAGCTGGGAAGTCCTCATAATCGTAGCCAGTTTTCGGCGAATGCATGGCCAAACTGCTTGGACAGTGGTGCACAGAAAACGATGTTCATCAGTATCAGGCAAGTTGCACGTAAGGCACAAAGGTGAGTCAGCCAAATGTAGAGCATGAAGTCGTGAATTGGTACTTATTTTACGGTTCACGACCCTGTACCAAGAGGCTTTCACTGACGTTGGTAAATCACGGCTATGTATGTTTTTCCATATCACTGGCCAGCGATGATTGGGGTATTTGTGTTCGATGTTGTTCCTGTTCTTGGTTGCCAGTAGTTTATTATAAATTAACTTCACCACTGAAAGCTCATTTTCTGGGAGAGTTGACCGTACGTAACTGAACTCAATGAAAAAGCTCTTAAAGTGAGTCAGCGCAGGCGGAATATGTTGAACAGAGACGGGAGGCTGCAGGCAGGCCGGCGCTAGTTCGGTTAACAAGTGAGCCGTTAGACTGTTCGGTAACGACCTCCACCGTTTGTAGGTGGTGCATACGTACAAAGCTCGTGACTTGGAACGAACATCTGTTAAATTTAAGCCTCCATCGGTCGTGGAGAGAGTGAGCGTATCGTACTTGACTTTAAAAATGTGTCCACGTGTGACGAAATGGCCTAGAGCGGACATCATACGCTTCGCTGTCTCCTGTGGCATGGGCAGTACTTGTGCAACGTAGTTAATCTTTGAGGTGAGGTAGACATTAGCGAAGGTGACTTTCTGCAGTTCATCAAGGCTCCTTAGGTAGTGGGTCTGCATGCAAGCACGCATACTTGCCAGGAGATTCCTATAGTTCACCGCATTTGTGTGCTGCATGTTGCTCCTGTACTCAATACCAAGGCATTTCATTTTAGAAAGTAGTTGCAACTGACCGTGATGGTGCAGCGAGATGCCGAGTCCTAAGTTCATAATGCCAGATTTCCTGGCATTCAACTTCGCACCCGCAACAAGTTCGTAGTTTTTGACGATCTGAAGGGCTTCCTCGACTTCACCTTCGTCCATGACCAAAAATCCGACGTCATCCGCATATGCAGTACAAACAATCTTAATGCCGTGGATGGTTAATCCTTGTAGACGCTGTGTCAAGGTGACAAGCAAAGGCTCAGTGGCAATGGCAAACAAGGCCATTGACATAGGGCATCCCTGTCGCACTGAATTAGTAATATTAATCGATGCGCTCAGCTGGCCATTCACCATGAGTCGAGTTACTCCTTTACGAAGGAGCTCATGTATAAGATTGATAAAACGTAGTGGAAATCCCATGGCATGCATCGTCCGGATGAGAAACTGATGGTTTACTCTGTCGAATGCCTTTGAAAAGTCAAGGGAAACTAGCGCACACCGTATCTTGCACGCATCTGCAATGGCTATGACGTCCCTGTATTGAGACAAATTTTGGAAGATCGTCCTACCGACACCTACACTGGTCTGGTACTGACCAATGACAGTATTCATCAACATTTTCAATCTATTAGAAATAATACGTGCTAAAATTTTGTAGTCACTGTTCAGTAAAGTAAGCGGCCGAAAATCGTCAATAGAACTGCACATTGGGCGTTTAGGGATTAATACCACGATGCCTTCCACGAGAGCCTGAGGAACATTAAAATCAGGCCGTAAAATTTCATTAAACATACTCAACAACTTGGGCTTTAATTTGTCGCAGAAAGTAAGATAAAATTCGGCAGTGAGACCGTCGGGTCCCGGCGATTTATTTTTCGGACTTCGTGATAGCGCAGAATCCAATTCGTCTTCATCAATTTCTCGCATGAGAGTTTCGACTTCAGCAGCACCCAAAGTCCTTTGCAAGTTATTGAGTAATTCATCGTGAGTTCCATCGTCGGTATGTGTCGTTGCCAGCAGATCTGCCAGGTGATTGTGAAGTGCGTTCCGTATGTCTTGTTGCCGCGTGAGCGCAACGCCTTCACTCAACTGAAGACGAGTTATTAATCTCCGCCGCCCCCTCTTATTTTCACGAATGACGTGAAACATGGATGTCATTTCGTCGTCTATCATATTCTGGGGCCTGGACCTTATTTGAAAGCATTCTGCCTGCTGCCGCGGAAGTTTTAATAATTTTGCCTTAATTTTTTTAATCTGCATAAAATTTTCAGGTACAGCCACATCGGACTGGTAAAGCTCCCTGAGACAAGTAAAATAAAACTCAGACGTTTGCCGTTGCCACCAGGATTTGTCCCGAGCGTAGCGTTTAAACATTTTTGATAAAGTTGGTTTGGCATGTGTTATCCACCATTCAGTAACGGAGGCATACTGTGCAACCCGTCTTTCACATGCCTCCCATGTTTCGTTAAAGACACGGTGACAGTCAACATCGTTAAGGAGAGCATTGTTAAGTTTCCAGAAACCTCTGCCGCGAAATGTGCCTTGCTTGACCATGTTAACAGTACAAATATATGCGGCATGATCGGAAAAAATTGTGGGCCAAACTTCGGATTGGAGGACTTGAGTCTTCATACACGCCGATACATAGATCCTCTCTAGCCGGCTTGCAGAGTGGTTCGTGACATGAGTGAACCCAGGTGCCGCTCCGTGCGTATGCTCCCATGTGTCAATGAGGTTCATTTCTTGGACGATACGTTCTAGTTCTCCAGATTTGTTAAAATTAGGCGTCTGGTCTTTTGGACTTAAGACACAATTGAAGTCACCCGCAAAAATTATACGATCGTAGGTTCCCCTAAAAAGTGGGACTATGGCGCTTGTGAAGAACTCAGCCCTAGCACGCCTATTGCTACTGCCGGACGGGGCGTAAACATTGATTATGCGTGTCCGATGGAAAGTGACAGCGATCCCTCTATGATCAGGCAGTTTTTCTGCGTCGGTCGCTACAATCCCTTCTTTGAACAGAATCGCTGTCCCTAAATTCGCACCGCTCCCGGAATTGGAGAGAGTAGTATAACCAGTTATTCGGTCAAGTTCAATCGCAGCGACTTCTTGAAGTAACAGAATATCGATATCCGCTGCGTATACAAAATCTTGTAAATTACGGAGCCGCCAGTACGACTGTATCTTATTGATGTTTAACGAGGCAATTTTATAGTCTTGGGGTTCGTTCATGGGAGAAGGCACATACTATTAATTAAACAGTCTTAGAAGGATGGCTAACGAAATTGAGGCCAAGCGCGTCAGTCGGAGTTCCTGTAGTTCCCGGTACGGTTGGTGTATGCTGCTCTGTGGGGGGTGCCGAAGATTCCGTCTCAATGGTCCGCATGACAGCCGCATCATTGCTCGCATCCAATACTTCCATTTCCTGTGCCCAATTCCCAGTGAGAGTGGCCTCTGACAAAAGCGATCCTGCGTTTCCTTGAGCGTGGGTATCCGGCAAAACGACTCTACTCGAGGTATCACTATCTTCCACCCGTCGTGGATTCACAGGGGGAGACACTACAGGATCAATGTCCATTCGATCAGACGCAGGGAGACCAACTTCAGGGGGTTCAGGAGTGTTCTGACTCATTTGGCTGCTTATTCGTTTCGCTTTTTCGCGGAGCTGTGGGGCGAGCTGATTGGCTCCTTGATGTGCAAGTCTCCGCTTCTTTTTGAAGGCTTCCTGTTAGGGTTCGCAGTATCATCAACATCCGAAGTGGACTGTTGACTCTGGGGTTGATCCGCCGGGAACACAGCGTCTGCTTCATCCTCAGTACCAGTGGCATCAACCACTGGGGAGTCATCCGTCGTTACCTCCATCTCTGAGTGTGGTAGCGGCGGTGCCGCGTCAGCACTCGGTTCTTTGACGTTATCGCCCAAAACATCATTCAAACGAGGGGCATCTACAGGCGGGGTCTCGGGTGGAAGACCAGTAGCCGCGGCAGCGTATGTCAGTGGCAGTGCCGTCGTCACAGGGGGGCTAGCGGCTTCACCGACAGGTATCTGCGTCACGCGTCTTTGTATACATTCAGAGCGCACGTGGCCGGGCGCACCACAGCCGGCACACGTTTTTGGCTGCCCATCATATATGACAATTCCGCGATGTCCACCTACGTAAATATGTGAAGGTATGTGCTTCTGTAGATCGATCTTAACCTGCCTGACGCCGTTAAGCACCGGAAATTTGTGGGCTTTGGACCAACGCTCCGCAAAATTGTTAATGACCCTCCCGTAAGGTGTTAATGCAGAATTTATTTGCGCGGCTGATATTTCAAACGGGAGTTCGAAAATACGTGCCGTTCGGATGCCCAGTCCAGCATGCGTAATGCTGACGTCACTGACGGTACCATCTCTATGTTTAAACTTCAGTACACCTCCACTGGACTCCACAATTCTATCACACATTTCAGAGGACGTTAATTTCACATAAACAACACTAGTCACGATAGAGAAATTTATCCCTACAATGTCATCAAAAGTAATCTTAGCTGTTTCCTCTAACCATGCTTCAACTTCAAACGAATTTGGTTTCGAAAAGTTCCTATCAAAGGTAAACTTCAAGGTATCTTTCCTGTTAGTCGGATTCATAATTCCATATCAGATCCTACAGAACGGAACGAATACTAATAAGCAGACGCTGTAAGCACGCGACTCACCGCCTGACATAAACACTTCCTGCCGCAGCGCGCTGGCCCTGGAGGACCGCTCACCACCGCTGCCGCAGGCAGACTGCTACTGAGATCTTGCCGCACTTGCTATTGAAGCATCCAATCTGGACCATATTCTCAAAGAGGTTTCTTAATCCGACACCTACAACATGAGCTGTGCTGAGGACCAATGTAGTTGAAGGCTGAAAGAGCTGCTTGAGTTGTGAGACAGTATGTCGATCGTGTGAAGTGCAAATGTAATCGTGTCAAGCACCATCAGCCCACTACGTAGCGTTGTGTGACAGCACGTACTTTTCGACAGTACTCTGTGTCCATAGCTGTTTTCATAGCTAGGCTGCTTCCAGCACAAAGTATCCACCATACGAAAGTGGCTGTTCCGCGATTTTGATTACCTGACCCTTCGACATCACTTAATGTACGAATACTGGCAAGAATTCTCGCTACATTCGAAGTTGTTCCCTCCACTTTCAACCTACTTGGTTGCTTCATTTGCCACGCAAACACTTCCTGAGGACGCTACATGTAATAAATCGCAGCTTAGCGGTTTAATGACATGATGCTGCTCAGTTTAAGTCCGCTAGAGGCACACGGTTCCATGGTGCAATGGTTAGCACTCTGGACTTTGAATCCAGCGATCCGAGTTCGAGTCTCGGTGGAACCTGATTCAGTGTTTTGCGATCGTTTCTAGAAACGTGTACGAGCTGTTAGCACTCAGGACTTTGAATCCAGCGATCCGAGTTCGAGTTTCGATGGAACCTGATTCAGTGTTTTGCGATCGTTTCTAGAAACGTGTACGAGCTGGCAGTTGGAATTGTATATGCAAAATTTTAGCTATGATCATGTAATGCAAATTGTTAATAGCAGTCCACACGTGAATGGGGAACGCTCCAAATGCTTATGCTTTTGCTACTAGGATTAATAACGGAACGTAAGGGGTTCAACTGCGAGAAGACGACCTCAGCTGCTTCTCCCAGCATCTCTCCGTTTTGGGTGCTGCATGCGCATGCATTTCACAATCGTGCATGCGATGTACTAGTTCCTGGAAACGAATAGAATCGTTGTACGTGTCAGTCTTTAGGCATAGATATAAGTAATCGAAGACGGCTTAATCCTGCTTCGTGGATTGCTTTCCACAAGACGCACTTGCCAGTATCATTGGCCGGTGGCCCGACATGCAGTTTGTCCTGTTGCAAGGCTTACTTTCAGAGACTCGCTAGTTTATCGTAGTGCTTGGTTGTCGCGCAACTGAAAAGTAGGGCCTGTCCGGCATTTGGACCCGGGACCTCCTGCACCCAAAGCAGGAATCATACTCCTAGACCAACAGACCGCACAAGTAAGCAGCTGTGCACCCCACCACCTACTGAGATCTTGACGCACTTGCTACTGAAGCATCCAATCTGGACCATATTCTCAAAGAGGTTTCTTAATCCGACACCTACAACATGAGCTGCGCTGAGGTCCAATGTAGTTGAAGGCTGAAAGAGCTGCTTGAGTTGTGTGACAGTATGTCGATCGTGTGAAGTGCAAATGTTATCGTGTCAAGCACCATCAGCCCACTACGTAGCGTTGTGTGACAGCACGTACTTTTCGACAGTACTCTGTGTCCATAGCTGTTTTCATAGCTAGGCTGCTTCCAGCACAAAGCATCCACCATACGAAAGTGGCTGTTCCGCGATTTTGATTACCTGACCCTTCGACATCACTTAATGTACGAATACTGGCAAGAATTCTCGCTACATTCGAAGTTGTTCCCTCCACTTTCAACCTACTTGGTTGCTTCATTTGCCACGCAAACACTTTCTGAGGACGCTACATGTAATAAATCGCAGCTTACCGGTTTAATGACATGATGCTGCTCAATTTATGTCCGCTAGAGGCACACGGTTCCATGGTGTAATGGTTAGCACTCTGGACTTTGAATCCAGCGATCCGAGTTCGAGTCTCGGTGGAACCTGACTCAGTGTTTTGCGATCGTTTCTAGAAACGTGTACGAGCTTGCAGTTGGAATTGTATATGCAAAATTTTAGCTAGGATCATGTAATGCAAATTGTTAATAGCAGTCCACAAGTGAATGGGGAACGCTCCAGATGCTTATGCTTTTGCTACTAGGATTAATAACGGAACGTAAGGGGTTCAACTGCGAGAAGACGACCTCAGCTGCTTCTCCCAGCATCTCTCAGTTTTGGGTGCTGCATGCACATGCATTTAACAAACGTGCATGCGATGTACTAGTTCCTGGGGTACGAATAGATTCGTTGTACGTGTCAGTCTTTAGGTATAGATATAAGTAATCGAAGACGGCTTAATCCTGCTTCGTAGATTGCTTTCCACAAGACGCACTTGCCAGTATCATTGGCCGGTGGCCCGACATGCAGTTTGCCCCGTTGCATGGCTTACTTTCAGAGACTCGCTAGTTTATCGTAGTGCTTGGTTGTCGCGAAAGTGAAAAGTAGGGCCCGTCCGGCATTTGAACCCGGGACCTCCTGCACCCAAAGCAGGAATCATACCCCTAGACCAACAGGCCGCAAAAGTAAGCAGCTGTGCACCCCGCCACCTACTGAGATCTTGCCGCACTTGCTATTGAAGCACCCAATCTGGACCATATTCTCAAAGAGGTTTCTTAATCCGACACCTACAACATGAGCTGTGCTGAGGACCAATGTAGTTGAAGTCTGAAAGAGCTGTTTGAGTTGTGAGACAGTATGTCGATCGTGTGAAGTGCAAATGTAATCGTGTCAAGCACCATCAGCCCACTACGTAGCGTTGTGTGACAGCACGTACTTTTCGACAGTACTCTGTGTCCATAGCTGTTTTCATAGCTAGGCTGCTTCCAGCACAAAGCATCCACCATACGAAAGTGGCTGTTCCGCGATTTTGATTACCTGACCCTTCGACATCACTTCATGTACGAATACTGGCAAGAATTCTCGCTACATTCGAAGTTGTTCCCTCCACTTTCAACCTACTTGGTTGCTTCATTTGCCACGCAAACACTTCCTGAGGACGCTACATGTAATAAATCGCAGCTTACCGGTTTAATGACATGATGCTGCTCAGTTTAAGTCCGTTAGAGGCACACGGTACCATCGCAGTTGCGAGTCAGCCGCCGAGCGGGACGGACGTGTGGCGGAGCTGGACGTCTGGCTGTAGTAAACACAGGCTGAGTCGCTGCGTTTGAGGTTAGTGGTGCTGCTAAGCCGCTATTCGTGTTGCACTTGTATTCATGAAGTTCTAGAATGAATAGGTCGAATTATTTGAGGAAAGACACAATCAAGTTTACTTTCGATCGAAATTTCGTTCGACCTAAAGCATTTGAAATTAAAGCATGGTTTATCGAAAAAGTATTGATTAACGGTGATGATGTTGTCGGAGTTTATCTCTCGTTTGTGACAAATGCTGTGTATCTGAAGATGAAAAGTCCAGAATTATGTAGTTCCATTGTGGATCGTTGCGGAGGTAGCGTGAAGTTTAATCATTCTGATGGGAATGTGAGTGACGTTGCTGTTAGTCATGCTGGGTACGGGATTCGTACGATCAGAGTGTTTGAGCTCCCTTTTGAAATTCCGCCCGAAGAACTTAATGTTGCCCTTCGGCCTTATGGCAGAATTATTTCCGATGTGGCAGAAAGGTGGTCTGAAGCTCATATGTTTCCTGTCTTGAACGGCGTAAGGCAAATTAAGATTGAATTACAGAAGCATGTCCCCTCTTATCTTAATATTTGTGGGTATCGTGCTTTGATTATCTATGATGGGCAACCGCGGACTTGCGCTTTATGCAATTCCACGGAACACATTCGTGCAGAATGTTCACGGAGGCGTGTCCCGCAGTTAGCGCGTGACGAGATGCCGAGTTCCGGCCCTGTTGTTGGTATGAAGTTGTCATACGCTGCCGCTGCTGACTTCCGCAGCCGAGGCGAGTCGGTGCCGCCTGTGCGCGGGGAGCCTGCTGCCTCGCGGGCGGTTGTCGATGATACTCCGGCTTCAAGCTCTAGATTTGCGGATGGTCTGCCGATCAGCTCCGCGCCCCTCGAATCTATGCCGACGCCAACTTTTTCCAACTCTCCCACTGTGGTTGCTCGTTCTTCCGCGGACTCGGCCGAAGATCCCCGAATACCCGCAACGGAGGTTTCCTTGCGTCGTCAGGATTCCCACCAACGTGAGGATATTGCCTCTAGCTTCCGAGGAGTGGACGCTCCAGGCATCCACTCTGCGGGAACTATGAACGAAGATAGCAATCTGGACATTGGTTTCACGTCGGCGCCCACAGAAGACACTTGCGTCAAGGAAACCACAACGAGCGATAGTGTAGAATTGGAGACTGGGTTGCTACCAGTGGGAGCCATGGAAAAAGATGCGCCTCCTCCTGCCGTTGTGGAATGCGATACGCGGACTTTTGTCCGAAAAAAGGAACAGGCGACGTCAGACGTATCATCCGGTACTTCTCCTGACAGGTCGCAAACTTCGTCTCCTGCTAGATCGCCGAAGAGATCTTCGAAGAAAGGCAAGAAGAGGAGATTGGCACACAAAGCAGCAGAGAGTTTAGCTCTTGCATTGCGGGAAAAGTTAAAACATTTAAGGGATAATGAACGACTACGAGAACAATGCCCAGTAGCACGAGTTAACGAGTGTACTGAAGCGGAGATGAGTCGTGCCGATGCAGATGATCTTCAACAACAACCTCGCGCACCGCTTGGCGTCGCAGGTTGGCAGACCGGCACTACTATGGATTTAGACCGAACTGTCTCAGGAAAAGGACTTGATTGGGCCGATGCCCAAGAAGATCGCACCGACCACGGAATGGAGATGGACCTGACACATGCTAGTGGCATTTAATTTTTTTTTTTTTTAATGTCTATTTTTCTTTCTGACAGACAGAATGGAATGGTACAGACGTGACTCTGCATGGGGTATACTTCATTAGTCAATTTCTTTTACCTGCACCTATGCCAACGGAACTGACATATAATGTGACCACGATCAATATAAATCGGATTCGCAGTGAAACGAAAGTCGCTTCTTTAAAAGATTTCCTTTACCAGTCGGATACTGATATAGCCCTCCTACAGGAATTGAATGTCCACAACTTTTATGTCCCAGGTTTTCAAGAGATTTTAAATATTGCACCGGAAGCCACATGTGGGACTGCGATCCTTGTCAAAGATGGTATTGATGTGAAAGATATCTGTCTGTTAGAAAATGGGAGGGGCATCAGTTGTAAAATTTTTACTACTACTGTTTTAAATGTATATGTCCCCTCTGGTAACAACGCTAGAGATGATAGGGCTAATTTTTTTAAGAACGATATGGTCTATTTACTTAAGGGGAATCCGGCGGAAGCTTTAATCGGTGGTGACTTTAATTGTGTACTTCACAAAAAGGATCAGCGACCAAATTTTAACTTCTCCAGGGAACTGGCGGCTTTGGTGACAAACATGAAGTGGACAGACGTGTGGGAAAGCAAATACCCCACGTTAGTCAAATTTACGCACATCAGTAGTCGCTCGCAAAGCAGAATAGACAGAATATACGTCACAGCAAACCTGGAAAATAAAATCAGTAGTATCGAAGTAATTCCCACTACCTTTTCGGACCATCTCGCAGTGAAATGCAGCATTCGGTTTCAGAAGCAAGGAACGTATTGGGGTCGCCCCTTATGGAAGCTGAATACCCATATGTTGTTCGAGGGTGCCCTATCAAGAACAGTGGCGGAGGTATGGCAGGCTGCTCTACGTATGCGCCATAAATACAGCTCTCGCCTTGCGTGGTGGACCTCATGTGCTAAAAAGAAATTGAGATCATCCCTAATAGCTTACGGGAGGGAGCGAGCGATGTGGTCTCGCAATACCGTTGAATTTTACTATACATGCTTAAGGGAACTATCAGCTCAGCAGATGACTGATGAGGTTTTCATTGAAATAAAGAAGATCAAGGCTCACCTCATAAGTCTCAAGCGACATCAGCTGGAGGGTTTAAAAATTAAATCTCGTGTCCCGACAACGGTGGAGGACGAGAACGCATCGCTGTACCACTTACTCGAACATGAAAGAAATAGAAGACGAGCGTTTATTGCTTGTCTTAGAGTGGGCGATAACCGGGTGCTGACGGAACACTCTGACATTTTAAATGCAGTTTATGGATTTTATCGTACGTTATATACTGATACCCGGTATAATCTAGACTGTGCGAACGATTTGCTACGAACTACAGGTATCGACAACGTTATCAATGACGAGGACAATGTGTCCCTTACCACTGCGATCACATGTGAGGAGGTGTTTGATATACT
This sequence comes from Schistocerca gregaria, assembly GCF_023897955.1. Lineage (NCBI taxonomy): Eukaryota > Metazoa > Arthropoda > Insecta > Orthoptera > Acrididae > Schistocerca > Schistocerca gregaria. The sequence continues at coordinate 948,614,054 of NC_064922.1, forward strand.
TAAATATTCGCCTACCCGTAAGTCCCCATGGCCTGATGGCTTGCCTGTAGAGTTTTATTGTAAATTTTGGCCTCTCATCGGTAATCAATTCACAGAAGTGATAAATGAAGTGTTGCAAGGTGTTACTGTTCCACGCGAGTTCAAAGAAAGCGTAACTGTGCTAATACCAAAGGGAAGGAACGCGACAGTTAAAGATCTCAATCAATTGAGACCAATATGTTTGATGAACTCGGATTATAAAATAATTGCACGTGTACTGAAGGAAAGACTGAGACCTCTAATGGAGAAGATCATAGGTGACCACCAAACCTGTCTCTCGGGGCGGAATATTTTTAAAACTGTTTGTGAATATAGGGATGTCTCTGCAATTTTTGCAACGTCATCCTCACAAGGAGGCCTTGCCTTTATCGACTTCTCAAAGGCTTTTGACAGGGTCAACCACTTATTTCTGTTCAGAACGTTGACCTATGTGGGTTTTAGTTAACATTTTGTGCAAGTTTTAATTAACATTGTTGAAGGCATCCAAACACAAGTGTCTGTAAATGGGCATTTCACTCCACCCATTGAAATTCGCAACGGCGTCCCGCAGGGAAGTCCTTTGTCAATGCTCCTGTATGTTGTTGCACTGGAGCCTTTACTAAGGAGACTCGATGTCGATCTTGAGGGCATCACGATATCTGGCGTTAACAACGTCACCAATGCATATGCTGATGACGTTGGAGTGGTTATTCGTAGTAACGAAGATTTAGAGAAATTAACTACGAATATTCAGATGTCTTGTGAAGCTACAGGCGCTAGGGTTAACGAGGTGAAGAGTTCGTTTTTAAATCTTAAAGGTCTTCAAGATGTCCGTTTGGAATGGGCACGCTCCGTCGATCGTCACACCGCTCTGGGTGTCACCTTTTACCGATGTCCGCTTCAGACCATGACCTACAATTGGAAGAAAGTACTGGATACAATCAGAGGAGCCACAATACTCAATCAGACCAGACATCTGAACATTAAACAACGAATCAGAATAATTAATTGGTCCATTTTATCAAAAGCTATATATATAGGTCAAATATTGCCAGTTTCGAAACCCATTGCCAAACGTATAATGAGTATCATTTGCCGATTTATATGGACAGGGAATATTTTTAGAGTAGCAGTCGGTACAGTTACGTTACCTTCCGCTGAAGGTGGCCTAGGTTTAACAGATATATGGCGGAAGACTACGGCGTTATATATAAAGAGGACCCTACAAATTATAGAAAAACATCCACATAGTATTACAGCCAGGCTGTATCGACTCCTACAGCCAGAAAATTTACGTCCACCCATAAATATAGGCGGAATTAATTATAAATTGAAATATATTCGCCAGTTCTTTTTAGAGATTAGCTACATGGACAGTATTGTCACGAATCCACAATCAAGGAATTGCAGGAAATTAATGGAACTCTTAACAACGAAAGAACATGTCAATAAAATGGAGTGCAGATATCCCGACAAAGACTGGAAAAGAATTTGGAAAAATATTAGTAATCGTGAACTGTCTTCCGCCATTCAGGCAACCTGGTACCGAGTTGTTAATAACGTAGTTTCCACTAACGAAAAGTTGCACTCCATTGGTCTTAGTGACACGATTGTGTGCACCCGATGTGACGCAGTTGACACATTGATCCACCGCTATCTCTGTGGCGGATACGCCGAAATATGGAGGGGACTCCAACGGCGGGTAGCCTTTATAACCAGAACTGTTAGTACTGAGATCAATGTTGAAAAATTACTCTTCCCCGATGGTGTTTTCTTCCCTGTCCAGAAAACCAATGCTGTGTTGTGGTTGTTTGGCAATTATGTACATTACGTTATATCTGAACACGGCAATGACCGTGTTTTAGAATACGAATTATACGAACGAGCAAAATATTATCAGATATGTACGCGCAGGGACCACAAAAAAACTTTTGGTAACATGTTACACATTCTGTTTCAGAGACAAGGGATTGGATAAACATCTTAATAGCCCTCGTCTACGAAAAATGTAGTCACAGGCCAAAGTAGGGGATCGCTGTTGAGGGTGAAGTACGGTGGGGACTTCGTGTGCCCCAGGGCCGCTACGGTAGCCGTGAAGGCCTCGGACAGAACCCCGAAACAGCACTGCGGCTTCACACTTACTGCTGGATGAACCCCATATCTCCAGCAACTACTTTCATCTATGATGATTTTCCAGGATCTCGGTAATATCGGAAGGTGGTTTCGTTGCACACAATGCAGTGGAAGCTTCTTGCACGTGTTCCTCAGTTACAATCTTTCTATTTTTGTTTAATTTTTTTCAGTATGAAGCAAGAGTGACAATTTATTAATTCCCAAGAAGCCTTAATTTTTCAATTTTCAGTTCTACGGAGGAGAAGCCTCACATGGCGAAGAAGCCAAACATCATTTCATTTCCCTAACTGTCACAGTAAATTTGAAAAAAAAATCAGTCGATATAGCATAGAAGCTCGCCGAAGAAGGCATAAAAGGAGAGCGAATGGATGGGCTGTGTGGGGAGAAGGGAGGCCCAAAAAAAATAAATAAATAAATAAAAGAAAATGGTGTAATGGTTACCACTATGGACTTTGAATCCAGCGATCCGAGTTCGAGTCTCGGTGGAACCTGACTCAGTGTTTTGCGATCGTTTCTAGAAACGTGTACGAGCTGGCAGTTGGAATTGTATATGCAAAATTTTAGCTAGGATCATGTAATGCAAATTGTTAATAGCAGTCCACACGTGAATGGGGAACGCTCCAAATGCTTATGCTTTTGCTACTAGGATTAATAACGGAACGTAAGGGGTTCAACTGCGAGAAGACGACCTCAGCTGCTTCTCCCAGCATCTCTCCGTTTTGGGTGCTGCATGCACATGCATTTAACAAACGTGCATGCGATGTACTAGTTGCTGGGAAACGAATAGAATCGTTGTACGTGTCAGTCTTTAGGTATAGATATAAGTAATCGAAGACGGCTTAATCCTACTTCGTAGATTGCTTTCCACAAGACGCACTTGCCAGTATCATTGGCCGGTGGCCCGACATGCAGTTTGCCCCGTTGCATGGCTTACTTTCAGAGACTCGCTAGTTTATAGTAGTGCTTGGTTGTCGTGAAAGTGAAAAGTAGGGCCTGTCCGGCATTTGAACCCGGGACCTCCTGCACCCAAAGCAGGAATCATACCCCTAGACCAACAGGCCGCAAAAGTAAGCAGCTGTGCACCCCGCCACCTACTGAGATCTTGCCGCACTTGCTATTGAAGCATCCAATCTGGACCATATTCTCAAAGAGGTTTCTTAATCCGACACCTACAACATGAGCTGTGCTGAGGACCAATGTAGTTGAAGGCTGAAAGAGCTGCTTGAGTTGTGAGACAGTATGTCGATCGTGTGAAGTGCAAATGTAATCGTGTCAAGCACCATCCGCCCACTACGTAGCGTTGTGTGACAGCACGTACTTTTCGACAGTACTCTGTGTCCATAGCTGTTTTCATATCTAGGCTGCTTCCAGCACAAAGCATCCACCATACGAAAGTGGCTGTTCCGCGATTTTGATTACCTGACCCTTCGACATCACTTAATGTACGAATACTGGCAAGAATTCTCGCTACATTCGAAGTTGTTCCCTCCACTTTCAACCTACTTGTTTGCTTCATTTGCCACGCAAACACTTCCTGAGGACGCTACATGTAATAAATCTCAGCTTACCGGTTTAATGACATGATGCTGCTCAGATAAGTCCGATAGAGGCACACGGTTCCATGGTGTAATGGTTAGCACTCTGGACTTTGAATCCAGCGATCCGAGTTCGAGTCTCGGTGGAACCTGACTCAGTGTTTTGCGATCGTTTCTAGAAACGTGTACGAGCTGGCAGTTGGAATTGTATATGCAAAATTTTAGCTAGGATCATGTAATGCAAATTGTTAATAGCAGTCCACACGTGAATGGGGAACGCTCCAAATGCTTATGCTTTTGCTACTAGGATTAATAACGGAACGTAAGGGGTTCAACTGCGAGAAGACGACCTCAGCTGCTTCTCCCAGCATCTCTCCGTTTTGGGTGCTGCATGCACATGCATTTAACAAACGTGCATGCGATGTACTAGTTGCTGGGAAACGAATAGAATCGTTGTACGTGTCAGTCTTTAGGTATAGATATAAGTAATCGAAGACGGCTTAATCCTGCTTCGTAGATTGCTTTCCACAAGACGCACTTGCCAGTATCATTGGCCGGTGGCCCGACATGCGGTTTGCCCCGTTGCATGGCTTACTTTCAGAGACTCGCTAGTTTATCGTAGTGCTTGGTTGTCGTGAAAGTGAAAAGTAGGGCCTGTCCGGCATTTGAACCCGGGACCTCCTGCACCCAAAGCAGGAATCATACCCCTAGACCAACAGGCCGCAAAAGTAAGCAGCTGTGCACCCCGCCACCTACTGAGATCTTGCCGCACTTGCTATTGAAGCATCCAATCTGGACCATATTCTCAAAGAGGTTTCTTAATCCGACACCTACAACATGAGCTGTGCTGAGGACCAATGTAGTTGAAGGCTGAAAGAGCTGCTTGAGTTGTGAGACAGTATGTCGACCGTGTGAAGTGCAAATGTAATCGTGTCAAGCACCATCCGCCCACTACGTAGCGTTGTGTGACAGCACGTACTTTTCGACAGTACTCTGTGTCCATAGCTGTTTTCATATCTAGGCTGCTTCCAGCACAAAGCATCCACCATACGAAAGTGGCTGTTCCGCGATTTTGATTACCTGACCCTTCGACATCACTTAATGTACGAATACTGGCAAGAATTCTCGCTACATTCGAAGTTGTTCCCTCCACTTTCAACCTACTTGGTTGCTTCATTTGCCACGCAAACACTTCCTGAGGACGCTACATGTAATAAATCTCAGCTTACCGGTTTAATGACATGATGCTGCTCAGTTTACGTCCGCTAGCGTCACACGGTTCCATGGTGTAATGGTTAGCACTCTGGACTTTGAATCCAGCGATCCGAGTTCGAGTCTCGGTGGAACCTGACTCAGTGTTTTGCGATCGTTTCTAGAAACGTGTACGAGCTGGCAGTTGGAATTGTATATGCAAAATTTTAGCTAGGATCATGTAATGCAAATTGTTAATAGCAGTCCACACGTGAATGGGGAACGCTCCAAATGCTTATGCTTTTGCTACTAGGATTAATAACGGAACGTAAGGGGTTCAACTGCGAGAAGACGACCTCAGCTGCTTCTCCCAGCATCTCTCCGTTTTGGGTGCTGCATGCACATGCATTTAACAAACGTGCATGCGATGTACTAGTTGCTGGGAAACGAATAGAATCGTTGTACGTGTCAGTCTTTAGGTATAGATATAAGTAATCGAAGACGGCTTAATCCTGCTTCGTAGATTGCTTTCCACAAGACGCACTTGCCAGTATCATTGGCCGGTGGCCCGACATGCAGTTTGCCCCGTTGCATGGCTTACTTTCAGAGACTCGCTAGTTTATCGTAGTGCTTGGTTGTCGCGAAAGTGAAAAGTAGGGCCTGTCCGGCATTTGAACCCGGGACCTCCTGCACCCAAAGCAGGAATCATACCCCTAGACCAACAGTCCGCAAAAGTAAACAGATGTGCACCCCGCCACCTACTGAGATCTTGCCGCACTTGCTATTGAAGCATCCAATCTGGACCATATTCTCAAAGAGGTTTCTTAATCCGACACCTACAACTTGAGCTGTGCTGAGGACCAATGTAGTTGAAGGCTGAAAGAGCTGCTTGAGTTGTGAGACAGTATGTCGATCGTGTGAAGTGCAAATGTAATCGTGTCAAGCACCATCCGCCCACTACGTAGCGTTGTGTGACAGCACGTACTTTTCGACAGTACTCTGTGTCCATAGCTGTTTTCATATCTAGGCTGCTTCCAGCACAAAGCATCCACCATACGAAAGTGGCTGTTCCGCGATTTTGATTACCTGACCCTTCGACATCACTTAATGTACGAATACTGGCAAGAATTCTCGCTACATTCGAAGTTGTTCCCTCCACTTTCAACCTACTTGGTTGCTTCATTTGCCACGCAAACACTTCCTGAGGACGCTACATGTAATAAATCGCAGCTTACCGGTTTAATGACATGATGCTGCTCAGTTTAAGTCCGCTAGAGGCACACGGTTCCATGGTGTAATGGTTAGCACTCTGGACTTTGAATCCAGCGATCCGAGTTCGAGTCTCGGTGGAACCTGACTCAGTGTTTTGCGATCGTTTCTAGAAACGTGTACGAGCTGGCAGTTGGAATTGTATATGCAAAATTTTTAGCTAGGATCATGTAATGCAAATTGTTAATAGCAGTCCACACGTGAATGGGGAACGCTCCAAATGCTTATGCTTTTGCTACTAGGATTAATAACGGAACGTAAGGGGTTCAACTGCGAGAAGACGACCTCAGCTGCTTCTCCCAGCATCTCTCCGTTTTGGGTGCTGCATGCACATGCATTTAACAAACGTGCATGCGATGTACTAGTTGCTGGGAAACGAATAGAATCGTTGTACGTGTCAGTCTTTAGGTATAGATATAAGTAATCGAAGACGGCTTAATCCTGCTTCGTAGATTGCTTTCCACAAGACGCACTTGCCAGTATCATTGGCCGGTGGCCCGACATGCAGTTTGCCCCGTTGCATGGCTTACTTTTAGAGACTCGCTAGTTTATCGTAGTGCTTGGTTGTCGCGAAAGTGAAAAGTAGGGCCTGTCCGGCATTTGAATCCGGGACCTCCTGCACCCAAAGCAGGAATCATACCCCTAGACCAACTGGCCGCAAAAGTACGCAGCTGTGCACCCCGCCACCTACTGAGATCTTGCCGCACTTGCTATTGAAGCACCCAATCTGGACCATATTCTCAAAGAGGTTTCTTAATCCGACACCTACAACATGAGCTGTGCTGAGGACCAATGTAGTTGAAGGCTGAAAGAGCTGCTTGAGTTGTGAGACAGTATGTCGATCGTGTGAAGTGCAAATGTAATCGTGTCAAGCACCATCCGCCCACTACGTAGCGTTGTGTGACAGCACGTACTTTTCGACAGTACTCTGTGTCCATAGCTGTTTTCATATCTAGGCTGCTTCCAGCACAAAGCATCCACCATACGAAAGTGGCTGTTCCGCGATTTTGATTACCTGACCCTTCGACATCACTTAATGTACGAATACTGGCAAGAATTCTCGCTACATTCGAAGTTGTTCCCTCCACTTTCAACCTACTTGGTTGCTTCATTTGCCACGCAAACACTTCCTGAGGACGCTACATGTAATAAATCTCAGCTTACCGGTTTAATGACATGATGCTGCTCAGTTTACGTCCGCTAGCGGCACACGGTTCCATGGTGTAATGGTTAGCACTCTGGACTTTGAATCCAGCGATCCGAGTTCGAGTCTCGGTGGAACCTGACTCAGTGTTTTGCGATCGTTTCTAGAAACGTGTACGAGCTGGCAGTTGGAATTGTATATGCAAAATTTTAGCTAGGATCATGTAATGCAAATTGTTAATAGCAGTCCACACGTGAATGGGGAACGCTCCAAATGCTTATGCTTTTGCTACTAGGATTAATAACGGAACGTAAGGGGTTCAACTGCGAGAAGACGACCTCAGCTGCTTCTCCCAGCATCTCTCCGTTTTGGGTGCTGCATGCACATGCATTTAACAAACGTGCATGCGATGTACTAGTTGCTGGGAAACGAATAGAATCGTTGTACGTGTCAGTCTTTAGGTATAGATATAAGTAATCGAAGACGGCTTAATCCTGCTTCGTAGATTGCTTTCCACAAGACGCACTTGCCAGTATCATTGGCCGGTGGCCCGACATGCAGTTTGCCCCGTTGCATGGCTTACTTTCAGAGACTCGCTAGTTTATCGTAGTGCTTGGTTGTCGCGAAAGTGAAAAGTAGGGCCTGTCCGGCATTTGAACCCGGGACCTCCTGCACCCAAAGCAGGAATCATACCCCTAGACCAACAGTCCGCAAAAGTACGCAGCTGTGCACCCCGCCACCTACTGAGATCTTGCCGCACTTGCTATTGAAGCACCCAATCTGGACCATATTCTCAAAGAGGTTTCTTAATCCGACACCTACAACATGAGCTGTGCTGAGGACCAATGTAGTTGAAGGCTGAAAGAGCTGCTTGAGTTGTGAGACAGTATGTCGATCGTGTGAAGTGCAAATGTAATCGTGTCAAGCACCATCCGCCCACTACGTAGCGTTGTGTGACAGCACGTACTTTTCGACAGTACTCTGTGTCCATAGCTGTTTTCATATCTAGGCTGCTTCCAGCACAAAGCATCCACCATACGAAAGTGGCTGTTCCGCGATTTTGATTACCTGACCCTTCGACATCACTTAATGTACGAATACTGGCAAGAATTCTCGCTACATTCGAAGTTGTTCCCTCCACTTTCAACCTACTTGGTTGCTTCATTTGCCACGCAAACACTTCCTGAGGACGCTACATGTAATAAATCGCAGCTTACCGGTTTAATGACATGATGCTGCTCAGTTTACGTCCGCTAGCGGCACACGGTTCCATGGTGTAATGGTTAGCACTCTGGTCTTTGAATCCAGCGATCCGAGTTCGAGTCTCGGTGGAACCTGACTCAGTGTTTTGCGATCGTTTCTAGAAACGTGTACGAGCTGGCAGTTGGAATTGTATATGCAAAATTTTAGCTAGGATCATGTAATGCAAATTGTTAATAGCAGTCCACACGTGAATGGGGAACGCTCCAAATGCTTATGCTTTTGCTACTAGGATTAATAACGGAACGTAAGGGGTTCAACTGCGAGAAGACGACCTCAGCTGCTTCTCCCAGCATCTCTCCGTTTTGGGTGCTGCATGCACATGCATTTAACAAACGTGCATGCGATGTACTAGTTGCTGGGAAACGAATAGAATCGTTGTACGTGTCAGTCTTTAGGTATAGATATAAGTAATCGAAGACGGCTTAACCCTGCTTCGTAGATTGCTTTCCACAAGACGCACTTGCCAGTATCATTGGCCGGTGGCCCGACATGCAGTTTGCCCCGTTTCATGGCTTACTTTCAGAGACTCGCTAGTTTATCGTAGTGCTTGGTTGTCGCGAAAGTGAAAAGTAGGGCCTGTCCGGCATTTGAATCCGGGACCTCCTGCACCCAAAGCAGGAATCATACCCCTAGACCAACAGGCCGCAAAAGTACGCAGCTGTGCACCCCGCCACCTACTGAGATCTTGCCGCACTTGCTATTGAAGCACCCAATCTGGACCATATTCTCAAAGAGGTTTCTTAATCCGACACCTACAACATGAGCTGTGCTGAGGACCAATGTAGTTGAAGGCTGAAAGAGCTGCTTGAGTTGTGAGACAGTATGTCGATCGTGTGAAGTGCAAATGTAATCGTGTCAAGCACCATCCGCCCACTACGTAGCGTTGTGTGACAGCACGTACTTTTCGACAGTACTCTGTGTCCATAGCTGTTTTCATATCTAGGCTGCTTCCAGCACAAAGCATCCACCATACGAAAGTGGCTGTTCCGCGATTTTGATTACCTGACCCTTCGACATCACTTAATGTACGAATACTGGCAAGAATTCTCGCTACATTCGAAGTTGTTCCCTCCACTTTCAACCTACTTGGTTGCTTCATTTGCCACGCAAACACTTCCTGAGGACGCTACATGTAATAAATCTCAGCTTACCGGTTTAATGACATGATGCTGCTCAGTTTACGTCCGCTAGCGGCACACGGTTCCATGGTGTAATGGTTAGCACTCTGGACTTTGAATCCAGCGATCCGAGTTCGAGTCTCGGTGGAACCTGACTCAGTGTTTTGCGATCGTTTCTAGAAACGTGTACGAGCTGGCAGTTGGAATTGTATATGCAAAATTTTAGCTAGGATCATGTAATGCAAATTGTTAATAGCAGTCCACACGTGAATGGGGAACGCTCCAAATGCTTATGCTTTTGCTACTAGGATTAATAACGGAACGTAAGGGGTTCAACTGCGAGAAGACGACCTCAGCTGCTTCTCCCAGCATCTCTCCGTTTTGGGTGCTGCATGCACATGCATTTAACAAACGTGCATGCGATGTACTAGTTGCTGGGAAACGAATAGAATCGTTGTACGTGTCAGTCTTTAGGTATAGATATAAGTAATCGAAGACGGCTTAATCCTGCTTCGTAGATTGCTTTCCACAAGACGCACTTGCCAGTATCATTGGCCGGTGGCCCGACATGCAGTTTACACTAGATCGCGTGTTACTTTCAGAGACTCGCTAGTTTATCGTAGTGCTTGGTTGTCGCGAAAGTGAAAAGTAGGGCCTGTCCGGCATTTGAATCCGGGACCTCCTGCACCCAAAGCAGGAATCATACCCCTAGACCAACAGGCCGCCAAAGTAAGCAGCTGTGCACCCCGCCACCTACTGAGATCTTGCCGCACTTGCTATTGAAGCATCCAATCTGGACCATATTCTCAAAGAGGTTTCTTAATCCGACACCTACAACATGAGCTGTGCTGAGGACCAATGTAGTTGAAGGCTGAAAGAGCTGCTTGAGTTGTGAGACAGTATGTCGATCGTGTGAAGTGCAAATGTAACCGTGTCAAGCACCATCAGCCCACTACGTAGCGTTGTGTGACAGCACGTACTTTTCGACAGTACTCTGTGTCCATAGCTGTTTTCATAGCTAGGCTGCTTCCAGCACAAAGCATCCACCATACGAAAGTGGCTGTTCCGCGATTTTGATTACCTGACCCTTCGACATCACTTAATGTACGAATACTGGCAAGAATTCTCGCTACATTCGAAGTTGTTCCCTCCACTTTCAACCTACTTGGTTGCTTCATTTGCCACGCAAACACTTCCTGAGGACGCTACATGTAATAAATCTCAGCTTACCGGTATAAAGACATGATGCTGCTCAGATAAGTCCGCTAGAGGCACACGGTTCCATGGTGTAATGGTTAGCACTCTGGACTTTGAATCCAGCGATCCGAGTTCGAGTCTCGGTGGAACCTCATTCAGTGTTTTGCGATCGTTTCTAGAAACGTGTACGAGCTGGCAGTTGGAATTGTATATGCAAAATTTTAGCTAGGATCATGTAATGCAAATTGTTAATAGCAGTCCACACGTGAATGGGGAACGCTCCAAATGCTTATGCTTTTGCTACTAGGATTAATAACGGAACGTAAGGGGTTCAACTGCGAGAAGACGACCTCAGCTGCTTCTCCCAGCATCTCTCCGTTTTGGGTGCTGCATGCACATGCATTTAACAAACGTGCATGCGATGTACTAGTTGCTGGGAAACGAATAGAATCGTTGTACGTGTCAGTCTTTAGGTATAGATATAAGTAATCGAAGACGGCTTAATCCTGCTTCGTAGATTGCTTTCCACAAGACGCACTTGCCAGTATCATTGGCCGGTGGCCCGACATGCAGTTTGCCCCGTTTCATGGCTTACTTTCAGAGACTCGCTAGTTTATCGTAGTGCTTGGTTGTCGCGAAAGTGAAAAGTAGGGCCTGTCCGGCATTTGAATCCGGGACCTCCTGCACCCAAAGCAGGAATCATACCCCTAGACCAACAGGCCGCAAAAGTACGCAGCTGTGCACCCCGCCACCTACTGAGATCTTGCCGCACTTGCTATTGAAGCACCCAATCTGGACCATATTCTCAAAGAGGTTTCTTAATCCGACACCTACAACATGAGCTGTGCTGAGGACCAATGTAGTTGAAGGCTGAAAGAGCTGCTTGAGTTGTGAGACAGTATGTCGATCGTGTGAAGTGCAAATGTAATCGTGTCAAGCACCATCCGCCCACTACGTAGCGTTGTGTGACAGCACGTACTTTTCGACAGTACTCTGTGTCCATAGCTGTTTTCATATCTAGGCTGCTTCCAGCACAAAGCATCCACCATACGAAAGTGGCTGTTCCGCGATTTTGATTACCTGACCCTTCGACATCACTTAATGTACGAATACTGGCAAGAATTCACGCTACATTCGAAGTTGTTCCCTCCACTTTCAACCTACTTGGTTGCTTCATTTGCCACGCAAACACTTCCTGAGGACGCTACATGTAATAAATCTCAGCTTACCGGTTTAATGACATGATGCTGCTCAGTTTACGTCCGCTAGCGGCACACGGTTCCATGGTGTAATGGTTAGCACTCTGGACTTTGAATCCAGCGATCCGAGTTCGAGTCTCGGTGGAACCTGACTCAGTGTTTTGCGATCGTTTCTAGAAACGTGTACGAGCTGGCAGTTGGAATTGTATATGCAAAATTTTAGCTAGGATCATGTAATGCAAATTGTTAATAGCAGTCCACACGTGAATGGGGAACGCTCCAAATGCTTATGCTTTTGCTACTAGGATTAATAACGGAACGTAAGGGGTTCAACTGCGAGAAGACGACCTCAGCTGCTTCTCCCAGCATCTCTCCGTTTTGGGTGCTGCATGCACATGCATTTAACAAACGTGCATGCGATGTACTAGTTGCTGGGAAACGAATAGAATCGTTGTACGTGTCAGTCTTTAGGTATAGATATAAGTAATCGAAGACGGCTTAATCCTGCTTCGTAGATTGCTTTCCACAAGACGCACTTGCCAGTATCATTGGCCGGTGGCCCGACATGCAGTTTGCCCCGTTTCATGGCTTACTTTCAGAGACTCGCTAGTTTATCGTAGTGCTTGGTTGTCGCGAAAGTGAAAAGTAGGGCCTGTCCGGCATTTGAATCCGGGACCTCCTGCACCCAAAGCAGGAATCATACCCCTAGACCAACAGGCCGCCAAAGTAAGCAGCTGTGCACCCCGCCACCTACTGAGATCTTGCCGCACTTGCTATTGAAGCATCCAATCTGGACCATATTCTCAAAGAGGTTTCTTAATCCGACACCTACAACATGAGCTGTGCTGAGGACCAATGTAGTTGAAGGCTGAAAGAGCTGCTTGAGTTGTGAGACAGTATGTCGATCGTGTGAAGTGCAAATGTAACCGTGTCAAGCACCATCAGCCCACTACGTAGTGTTGTGTGACAGCACGTACTTTTCGACAGTACTCTGTGTCCATAGCTGTTTTCATAGCTAGGCTGCTTCCAGCACAAAGCATCCACCATACGAAAGTGGCTGTTCCGCGATTTTGATTACCTGACCCTTCGACATCACTTAATGTACGAATACTGGCAAGAATTCTCGCTACATTCGAAGTTGTTCCCTCCACTTTCAACCTACTTGGTTGCTTCATTTGCCACGCAAACACTTCCTGAGGACGCTACATGTAATAAATCTCAGCTTACCGGTATAAAGACATGATGCTGCTCAGATAAGTCCGCTAGAGGCACACGGTTCCATGGTGTAATGGTTAGCACTCTGGACTTTGAATCCAGCGATCCGAGTTCGAGTCTCGGTGGAACCTCATTCAGTGTTTTGCGATCGTTTCTAGAAACGTGTACGAGCTGGCAGTTGGAATTGTATATGCAAAATTTTAGCTAGGATCATGTAATGCAAATTGTTAATAGCAGTCCACACGTGAATGGGGAACGCTCCAAATGCTTATGCTTTTGCTACTAGGATTAATAACGGAACGTAAGGGGTTCAACTGCGAGAAGACGACCTCAGCTGCTTCTCCCAGCATCTCTCCGTTTTGGGTGCTGCATGCACATGCATTTAACAAACGTGCATGCGATGTACTAGTTGCTGGGAAACGAATAGAATCGTTGTACGTGTCAGTCTTTAGGTATAGATATAAGTAATCGAAGACGGCTTAATCCTGCTTCGTAGATTGCTTTCCACAAGACGCACTTGCCAGTATCATTGGCCGGTGGCCCGACATGCAGTTTGCCCCGTTTCATGGCTTACTTTCAGAGACTCGCTAGTTTATCGTAGTGCTTGGTTGTCGCGAAAGTGAAAAGTAGGGCCTGTCCGGCATTTGAATCCGGGACCTCCTGCACCCAAAGCAGGAATCATACCCCTAGACCAACAGGCCGCAAAAGTACGCAGCTGTGCACCCCGCCACCTACTGAGATCTTGCCGCACTTGCTATTGAAGCACCCAATCTGGACCATATTCTCAAAGAGGTTTCTTAATCCGACACCTACAACATGAGCTGTGCTGAGGACCAATGTAGTTGAAGGCTGAAAGAGCTGCTTGAGTTGTGAGACAGTATGTCGATCGTGTGAAGTGCAAATGTAATCGTGTCAAGCACCATCCGCCCACTACGTAGCGTTGTGTGACAGCACGTACTTTTCGACAGTACTCTGTGTCCATAGCTGTTTTCATATCTAGGCTGCTTCCAGCACAAAGCATCCACCATACGAAAGTGGCTGTTCCGCGATTTTGATTACCTGACCCTTCGACATCACTTAATGTACGAATACTGGCAAGAATTCTCGCTACATTCGAAGTTGTTCCCTCCACTTTCAACCTACTTGGTTGCTTCATTTGCCACGCAAACACTTCCTGAGGACGCTACATGTAATAAATCTCAGCTTACCGGTTTAATGACATGATGCTGCTCAGTTTACGTCCGCTAGCGGCACACGGTTCCATGGTGTAATGGTTAGCACTCTGGTCTTTGAATCCAGCGATCCGAGTTCGAGTCTCGGTGGAACCTGACTCAGTGTTTTGCGATCGTTTCTAGAAACGTGTACGAGCTGGCAGTTGGAATTGTATATGCAAAATTTTAGCTAGGATCATGTAATGCAAATTGTTAATAGCAGTCCACACGTGAATGGGGAACGCTCCAAATGCTTATGCTTTTGCTACTAGGATTAATAACGGAACGTAAGGGGTTCAACTGCGAGAAGACGACCTCAGCTGCTTCTCCCAGCATCTCTCCGTTTTGGGTGCTGCATGCACATGCATTTAACAAACGTGCATGCGATGTACTAGTTGCTGGGAAACGAATAGAATCGTTGTACGTGTCAGTCTTTAGGTATAGATATAAGTAATCGAAGACGGCTTAACCCTGCTTCGTAGATTGCTTTCCACAAGACGCACTTGCCAGTATCATTGGCCGGTGGCCCGACATGCAGTTTGCCCCGTTTCATGGCTTACTTTCAGAGACTCGCTAGTTTATCGTAGTGCTTGGTTGTCGCGAAAGTGAAAAGTAGGGCCTGTCCGGCATTTGAATCCGGGACCTCCTGCACCCAAAGCAGGAATCATACCCCTACACCAACAGGCCGCAAAAGTACGCAGCTGTGCACCCCGCCACCTACTGAGATCTTGCCGCACTTGCTATTGAAGCACCCAATCTGGACCATATTCTCAAAGAGGTTTCTTAATCCGACACCTACAACATGAGCTGTGCTGAGGACCAATGTAGTTGAAGGCTGAAAGAGCTGCTTGAGTTGTGAGACAGTATGTCGATCGTGTGAAGTGCAAATGTAATCGTGTCAAGCACCATCCGCCCACTACGTAGCGTTGTGTGACAGCACGTACTTTTCGACAGTACTCTGTGTCCATAGCTGTTTTCATATCTAGGCTGCTTCCAGCACAAAGCATCCACCATACGAAAGTGGCTGTTCCGCGATTTTGATTACCTGACCCTTCGACATCACTTAATGTACGAATACTGGCAAGAATTCTCGCTACATTCGAAGTTGTTCCCTCCACTTTCAACCTACTTGGTTGCTTCATTTGCCACGCAAACACTTCCTGAGGACGCTACATGTAATAAATCTCAGCTTACCGGTTTAATGACATGATGCTGCTCAGTTTACGTCCGCTAGCGGCACACGGTTCCATGGTGTAATGGTTAGCACTCTGGACTTTGAATCCAGCGATCCGAGTTCGAGTCTCGGTGGAACCTGACTCAGTGTTTTGCGATCGTTTCTAGAAACGTGTACGAGCTGGCAGTTGGAATTGTATATGCAAAATTTTAGCTAGGATCATGTAATGCAAATTGTTAATAGCAGTCCACACGTGAATGGGGAACGCTCCAAATGCTTATGCTTTTGCTACTAGGATTAATAACGGAACGTAAGGGGTTCAACTGCGAGAAGACGACCTCAGCTGCTTCTCCCAGCATCTCTCCGTTTTGGGTGCTGCATGCACATGCATTTAACAAACGTGCATGCGATGTACTAGTTGCTGGGAAACGAATAGAATCGTTGTACGTGTCAGTCTTTAGGTATAGATATAAGTAATCGAAGACGGCTTAATCCTGCTTCGTAGATTGCTTTCCACAAGACGCACTTGCCAGTATCATTGGCCGGTGGCCCGACATGCAGTTTGCCCCGTTTCATGGCTTACTTTCAGAGACTCGCTAGTTTATCGTAGTGCTTGGTTGTCGCGAAAGTGAAAAGTAGGGCCTGTCCGGCATTTGAATCCGGGACCTCCTGCACCCAAAGCAGGAATCATACCCCTAGACCAACAGGCCGCCAAAGTAAGCAGCTGTGCACCCCGCCACCTACTGAGATCTTGCCGCACTTGCTATTGAAGCATCCAATCTGGACCATATTCTCAAAGAGGTTTCTTAATCCGACACCTACAACATGAGCTGTGCTGAGGACCAATGTAGTTGAAGGCTGAAAGAGCTGCTTGAGTTGTGAGAAGCTGCTTGAGTTGTGAGACAGTATGTCGATCGTGTGAAGTGCAAATGTTATCGTGTCAAGCACCATCCGACCACTACGTAGCGTTGTGTGACAGCACGTACTTTTCGACAGTACTCTGTGTCCATAGCTGTTTTCATAGCTAGGCTGCTTCCAGCACAAAGCATCCACCATACGAAAGTGGCTGTTCCGCGATTTTGATTACCTGACCCTTCGACATCACTTAATGTACGATTACTGGCAAGAATTCTCGCTACATTCGAAGTTGTTCCCTCCACTTTCAACCTACTTGGTTGCTTCATTTGCCACGCAAACACTTCCTGAGGACGCTACATGTAATAAATCGCAGCTTACCGGTTTAATGACATGATGCTGGTCAGTATAATTCCGCTAGAGGCACACGGTTCCATGGTGTAATGGTTAGCACTCTGGACTTTGAATCCAGCGATCCGAGTTCGAGTCTCGGTGGAACCTGATTCAGTGTTTTGCGATCGTTTCTAGAAACGTGTACGAGCTGGCAGTTGGAATTGTATATGCAAAATTTTAGCTAGGATCATGTAATGCAAATTGTTAATAGCAGTCCACACGTGAATGGGGAACGCTCCAAATGCTTATGCTTTTGCTACTAGGATTAATAACCGAACGTAAGGGGTTCAACTGCGAGAAGACGACCTCAGCTGCTTCTCCCAGCAACTCTCCGTTTTGGGTGCTGCATGCACATGCATTTAACAAACGTGCATGCGATGTACTAGTTCCTGGGAAACGAATAGAATCGTTGTACGTGTCAGTCTTTAGGTATAGATATAAGTAATCGAAGACGGCTTAATCCTGCTTCGTAGATTGCTTTCCACAAGACGCACTTGCCAGTATCATTGGCCGGTGGCCCGACATGCAGTTTGCCCCGTTGCATGGCTTACTTTCAGAGACTCGCTAGTTTATCGTAGTGCTTGGTTGTCGCGAAAGTGAACAGTAGGGCTTGTCCGGCATTTGAACCCGGGACCTCCTGCACCCAAAGCAGGACTCATACCCCTAGACCAACAGGCCGCAGAAGTAAGCAACTGTACACCCCGCCACCTACTGAGATCTTGCCGCACTTGCTATTGAAGCATCCAATCTGGACCATATTCTCAAAGAGGTTTCTTAATCGACACCTACAACATGAGCTGTGCTGAGGACCAATGTAGTTGAAGGCTGAAAGAGCTGCTTGAGTTGTGAGACAGTATGTCGATCGTGTGAACTGCAAATGTTATCGTGTCAAGCACCATCAGTCCACTACGTAGCGTTGTGTGACAGCACGTACTTTTCGACAGTACTCTGTGTCCATAGCTGTTTTCATAGCTAGGCTGCTTCCAGCACAAAGCATTCACCATACGAAAGTGGCTGTTCCGCGATTTTGATTACCTGACCCTTCGACATCACTTAATGTACGAATACTGGCAAGAATTCTCGCTACATTCGAAGTTGTTCCCTCCATTTTCAACCTACTTGGTTGCTTCATTTGCCACGCAAACACTTCCTGAGGACGCTACATGTAATAAATCGCAGCTTACCGGTTTAATGACATGATGCTGGTCAGTATAATTCCGCTAGAGGGACACGGTTCCATGGTGTAATGGTTAGCACTCTGGACTTTGAATCCAGCGATCCGAGTTCGAGTCTCGGTGGAACCTGATTCAGTGTTTTGCGATCGTTTCTAGAAACGTGTACGAGCTGGCAGTTGGAATTGTATATGCAAAATTTTAGCTAGGATCATGTAATGCAAATTGTTAATAGCAGTCCACACGTGAATGGGGAACGCTCCAAATGCTTATGCTTTTGCTACTAGGATTAATAACGGAACGTAAGGGGTTCAACTGCGAGAAGACGACCTCAGCTGCTTCTCCCAGCATCTCTCCGTTTTGGGTGCTGCATGCGCATGCATTTAACAAACGTGCATGCGATGTACTAGTTCCTGGGAAACGAATAGAATCGTTGTACGTGTCAGTCTTTAGGTATAGATATAAGTAATCGAAGACGGCTTAATCCTGCTTCGTAGATTGCTTTCCACAAGACGCACTTGCCAGTATCATTGGCCGGTGGCCCGACATGCAGTTTGCCCCGTTGCATGGCTTACTTTCAGAGACTCGCTAGTTTAGCGTAGTGCTTGGTTGTCGCGAAAGTGAAAAGTAGGGCCTGTCCGGCATTTCAACCCGGGACCTCCTGCACCCAAAGCAGGAATCATACCCCTAGACCAACAGGCCGCAAAAGTAAGCAACTGTACACCCCGCCACCTACTGAGATCTTGCCGCACTTGCTATTGAAGCATCCAATCTGGACCATATTCTCAAAGAGGTTTCTTAATCGACACCTACAACATGAGCTGTGCTGAGGACCAATGTAGTTGAAGGCTGAAAGAGCTGCTTGAGTTGTGAGACAGTATGTCGATCGTGTGAACTGCAAATGTTATCGTGTCAAGAACCATCAGTCCACTACGTAGCGTTGTGTGACAGCACGTACTTTTCGACAGTACTCTGTGTCCATAGCTGTTTTCATAGCTAGGCTGCTTCCAGCACAAAGCATCCACCATACGAAAGTGGCTGTTCCGCGATTTTGATTACCTGACCCTTCGACATCACTTAATGTACGAATACTGGCAAGAATTCTCGCTACATTCGAAGTTGTTCCCTCCATTTTCAACCTACTTGGTTGCTTCATTTGCCACGCAAACACTTCCTGAGGACGCTACATGTAATAAATCGCAGCTTACCGGTTTAATGACATGATGCTGGTCAGTATAATTCCGCTAGAGGGACACGGTTCCATGGTGTAATGGTTAGCACTCTGGACTTTGAATCCAGCGATCCGAGTTCGAGTCTCGGTGGAACCTGATTCAGTGTTTTGCGATCGTTTCTAGAAACGTGTACGATCTGGCAGTTGGAATTGTATATGCAAAATTTTAGCTAGGATCATGTAATGCAAATTGTTAATAGCAGTCCACACGTGAATGGGGAACGCTCCAAATGCTTATGCTTTTGCTACTAGGATTAATAACGGAACGTAAGGGGTTCAACTGCGAGAAGACGACCTCAGCTGCTTCTCCCAGCATCTCTCCGTTTTGGGTGCTGCATGCGCATGCATTTAACAAACGTGCATGCGATGTACTAGTTCCTGGGAAACGAATAGAATCGTTGTACTTGTCAGTCTTTAGGTATAGATATAAGTAATCGAAGACGGCTTAATCCTGCTTCGTAGATTGCTTTCCACAAGACGCACTTGCCAGTATCATTGGCCGGTGGCCCGACATGCAGTTTGCCCCGTTGCATGGCTTACTTTCAGAGACTCGCTAGTTTAGCGTAGTGCTTGGTTGTCGCGAAAGTGAAAAGTAGGGCCTGTCCGGCATTTGAACCCGGGACCTCCTGCACCCAAAGCAGGAATCATACCCCTAGACCAACAGGCCGCAAAAGTAAGCAACTGTACACCCCGCCACCTACTGAGATCTTGCCGCACTTGCTATTGAAGCATCCAATCTGGACCATATTCTCAAAGAGGTTTCTTAATCGACACCTACAACATGAGCTGTGCTGAGGACCAATGTAGTTGAAGGCTGAAAGAGCTGCTTGAGTTGTGAGACAGTATGTCGATCGTGTGAAGTGCAAATGTAATCGTGTCAAGCACCATACGACCACTACGTAGCGTTGTGTGACAGCACGTACTTTTCGACAGTACTCTGTGTCCATAGCTGTTTTCATAGCTAGGCTGCTTCCAGCACAAAGCATCCACCATACGAAAGTGGCTGTTCCGCGATTTTGATTACCTGACCCTTCGACATCACTTAATGTACGATTACTGGCAAGAATTCTCGCTACATTCGAAGTTGTTCCTTCCACTTTCAACCTACTTGGTTGCTTCATTTGCCACGCAAACACTTCCTGAGGACGCTACATGTAATAAATCGCAGCTTACCGGTTTAATGACATGATGCTGCACAGTTTAGGTCCGCTGGAGGCACACGGTTCCATGGTGTAATGGTTAGCACTCTGGACTTTGAATCCAGCGATCCGAGTTCGAGTCTCGGTGGAACCTGATTCAGTGTTTTGCGATCGTTTCTAGAAACGTGTACGAGCTGGCAGTTGGAATTGTATATGCAAAATTTTAGCTAGGATCATGTAATGCAAATTGTTAATAGCAGTCCACACGTGAATGGGGAACGCTCCAAATGCTTATGCTTTTGCTACTAGGATTAATAACGGAACGTAAGGGGTTCAACTGCGAGAAGACGACCTCAGCTGCTTCTCCCAGCAACTCTCCGTTTTGGGTGCTGCATGCACATGCATTTAACAAACGTGCATGCGATGTACTAGTTCCTGGGAAACGAATAGAATCGTTGTACGTGTCAGTCTTTAGGTATAGATATAAGTAATCGAAGACGGCTTAATCCTGCTTCGTAGATTGCTTTCCACAAGACGCACTTGCCAGTATCATTGGCCGGTGGCCCGACACGGAATTTTCCCCCGTTGCATGGCTTACTTTCAGAGACTCGCTAGTTTATCGTAGTGCTTGGTTGTCGCGAAAGTGAAAAGTAGGGCCTGTCCGGCATTTGAACCCGGGACCTCCTGCACCCAAAGCAGGAATCATACCCCTAGACCAACAGGCCGCAAAAGTAAGCAACTGTACACCCCGCCACCTACTGAGATCTTGCCGCACTTGCTATTGAAGCATCCAATCTGGACCATATTCTCAAAGAGGTTTCTTAATCGACACCTACAACATGAGCTGTGCTGAGGACCAATGTAGTTGAAGGCTGGAAGAGCTGCTTGAGTTGTGAGACAGTATGTCGATCGTGTGAACTGCAAATGTTATCGTGTCAAGCACCATCAGTCCACTACGTAGCGTTGTGTGACAGCACGTACTTTTCGACAGTACTCTGTGTCCATAGCTGTTTTCATAGCTAGGCTGCTTCCAGCACAAAGCATCCACCATACGAAAGTGGCTGTTCCGCGATTTTGATTACCTGACCCTTCGACATCACTTAATGTACGAATACTGGCAAGAATTCTCGCTACATTCGAAGTTGTTCCCTCCATTTTCAACCTACTTGGTTGCTTCATTTGCCACGCAAACACTTCCTGAGGACGCTACATGTAATAAATCGCAGCTTACCGGTTTAATGACATGATGCTGGTCAGTATAATTCCGCTAGAGGGACACGGTTCCATGGTGTAATGCTTAGCACTCTGGACTTTGAATCCAGCGATCCGAGTTCGAGTCTCGGTGGAACCTGATTCAGTGTTTTGCGATCGTTTCTAGAAACGTGTACGAGCTGGCAGTTGGAATTGTATATGCAAAATTTTAGCTAGGATCATGTAATGCAAATTGTTAATAGCAGTCCACACGTGAATGGGGAACGCTCCAAATGCTTATGCTTTTGCTACTAGGATTAATAACCGAACGTAAGGGGTTCAACTGCGAGAAGACGACCTCAGCTGCTTCTCCCAGCATCTCTCCGTTTTGGGTGCTGCATGCGCATGCATTTAACAAACGTGCATGCGATGTACTAGTTCCTGGGAAACGAATAGAATCGTTGTACGTGTCAGTCTTTAGGTATAGATATAAGTAATCGAAGACGGCTTAATCCTGCTTCGTAGATTGCTTTCCACAAGACGCACTTGCCAGTATCATTGGCCGGTGGCCCGACATGCAGTTTGCCCCGTTGCATGGCTTACTTTCAGAGACTCGCTAGTTTAGCGTAGTGCTTGGTTGTCGCGAAAGTGAAAAGTAGGGCCTGTCCGGCATTTGAACCCGGGACCTCCTGCACCCAAAGCAGGAATCATACCCCTAGACCAACAGGCCGCAAAAGTAAGCAACTGTACACCCCGCCACCTACTGAGATCTTGCCGCACTTGCTATTGAAGCATCCAATCTGGACCATATTCTCAAAGAGGTTTCTTAATCGACACCTACAACATGAGCTGTGCTGAGGACCAATGTAGTTGAAGGCTGAAAGAGCTGCTTGAGTTGTGGGACAGTATGTCGATCGTGTGAAGTGCAAATGTAATCGTGTCAAGCACCATACGACCACTACGTAGCGTTGTGTGACAGCACGTACTTTTCGACAGTACTCTGTGTCCATAGCTGTTTTCATAGCTAGGCTGCTTCCAGCACAAAGCATCCACCATACGAAAGTGGCTGTTCCGGGATTTTGATTACCTGACCCTTCGACATCACTTAATGTACGATTACTGGCAAGAATTCTCGCTACATTCGAAGTTGTTCCTTCCACTTTCAACCTACTTGGTTGCTTCATTTGCCACGCAAACACTTCCTGAGGACGCTACATGTAATAAATCGCAGCTTACCGGTTTAATGACATGATGCTGCACAGTTTAAATCCGCTGGAGGCACACGGTTCCATGGTGTAATGGTTAGCACTCTGGACTTTGAATCCAGCGATCCGAGTTCGAGTCTCGGTGGAACCTGATTCAGTGTTTTGCGATCGTTTCTAGAAACGTGTACGAGCTGGCAGTTGGAATTGTATATGCAAAATTTTAGCTAGGATCATGTAATGCAAATTGTTAATAGCAGTCCACACGTGAATGGGGAACGCTCCAAATGCTTATGCTTTTGCTACTAGGATTAATAACGGAACGTAAGGGGTTCAACTGCGAGAAGACGACCTCAGCTGCTTCTCCCAGCAACTCTCCGTTTTGGGTGCTGCGTGCACATGCATTTAACAAACGTGCATGCGATGTACTAGTTCCTGGGAAACGAATAGAATCGTTGTACGTGTCAGTCTTTAGGTATAGATATAAGTAATCGAAGACGGCTTAATCCTGCTTCGTAGATTGCTTTCCACAAGACGCACTTGCCAGTATCATTGGCCGGTGGCCCGACATGCAGTTTGCCCCGTTGCATGGCTTACTTTCAGAGACTCGCTAGTTTAGCGTAGTGCTTGGTTGTCGCGAAAGTGAAAAGTAGGGCCTGTCCGGCATTTGAACCCGGGACCTCCTGCACCCAAAGCAGGAATCATACCCCTAGACCAACAGGCCGCAAAAGTAAGCAACTGTACACCCCGCCACCTACTGAGATCTTGCCGCACTTGCTATTGAAGCATCCAATCTGGACCATATTCTCAAAGAGGTTTCTTAATCGACACCTACAACATGAGCTGTGCTGAGGACCAATGTAGTTGAAGGCTGAAAGAGCTGCTTCAGTTGTGGGACAGTATGTCGATCGTGTGAAGTGCAAATGTAATCGT
The DNA here is from genome assembly GCF_023897955.1 of Schistocerca gregaria. NCBI lineage: Eukaryota > Metazoa > Arthropoda > Insecta > Orthoptera > Acrididae > Schistocerca > Schistocerca gregaria. The sequence continues at coordinate 948,637,837 of NC_064922.1, forward strand.
GTCAAGCACCCTCAGTCCACTACGTAGCGTTGTGTGACAGCACGTACTTTTCGACAGTACTCTGTGTCCATAGCTGTTTTCATAGCTAGGCTGCTTCCAGCACAAAGCATCCACCATACGAAAGTGGCTGTCCCGCGATTTTGATTACCTGACCCTTCGACATCACTTAATGTACGATTACTGGCAAGAATTCTCGCTACATTCGAAGTTGTTCCTTCCACTTTCAACCTACTTGGTTGCTTCATTTGCCACGCAAACACTTCCTGAGGACGCTACATGTAATAAATCGCAGCTTACCGGTTTAATGACATGATGCTGCACAGTTTAGGTCCGCTGGAGGCATACGGTTCCATGGTGTAATGGTTAGCACTCTGGACTTTGAATCCAGCGATCCGAGTTCGAGTCTCGGTGGAACCTGATTCAGTGTTTTGCGATCGTTTCTAGAAACGTGTACGAGCTGGCAGTTGGAATTGTATATGCAAAATTTTAGCTAGGATCATGTAATGCAAATTGTTAATAGCAGTCCACACGTGAATGGGGAACGCTCCAAATGCTTATGCTTTTGCTACTAGGATTAATAACCGAACGTAAGGGGTTCAACTGCGAGAAGACGACCTCAGCTGCTTCTCCCAGCATCTCTCCGTTTTGGGTGTTGCATGCGCATGCATTTAACAAACGTGCATGCGATGTACTAGTTCCTGGGAAACGAATAGAATCGTTGTTCGTGTCAGTCTTTAGGTATAGATATAAGTAATCGAAGACGGCTTAATCCTGCTTCGTAGATTGCTTTCCACAAGACGCACTTGCCAGTATCATTGGCCGGTGGCCCGACATGCAGTTTGCCCCGTTGCATGGCTTACTTTCAGAGACTCGCTAGTTTATCGTAGTGCTTGGTTGTCGCGAAAGTGAAAAGTAGGGCCTGTCCGGCATTTCAACCCGGGACCTCCTGCACCCAAAGCAGGAATCATACCCCTAGACCAACAGGCCGCAAAAATAAGCAACTGTAGACCCCGCCACCTATTGAGATCTTGCCGCACTTGCTATTGAAGCATCCAATCAGGACCATATTCTCAAAGAGGTTTCTTAATCGACACCTACAACATGAGCTGTGCTGAGGACCAATGTAGTTGAAGGCTGAAAGAGCTGCTTGAGTTGTGAGACAGTATGTCGATCGTGTAAACTGCAAATGTTATCGTGTCAAGCACCATCAGTCCACTACGTAGCGTTGTGTGACAGCACGTACTTTTCGACAGTACTCTGTGTCCATAGCTGTTTTCATAGCTAGGCTGCTTCCAGCACAAAGCATCCACCATACGAAAGTGGCTGTTCCGCGATTTTGATTACCTGACCCTTCGACATCACTTAATGTACGAATACTGGCAAGAATTCTCGCTACATTCGAAGTTGTTCCCTCCATTTTCAACCTACTTGGTTGCTTCATTTGCCACGCAAACACTTCCTGAGGACGCTACATGTAATAAATCGCAGCTTACCGGTTTAATGACATGATGCTGCACAGTTTAAGTCCGCTAGAGGCACACGGTTCCATGGTGTAATGGTTAGCACTCTGGACTTTGAATCCAGCGATCCGAGTTCGAGTCTCGGTGTAACCTGATTCAGTGTTTTGCGATCGTTTCTAGAAACGTGTACGAGCTGGCAGTTGGAATTGTATATGCAAAATTTTAGCTAGGATCATGTAATGCAAATTGTTATTAGCAGTCCACACGTGAATGGGGAACGCTCCAAATGCTTGTGCTTTTGCTACTAGCATTAATAACCGAACGTAAGGGGTTCAACTGCGAGAAGACGACCTCAGCTGCTTCTCCCAGCATCTCTCCGTTTTGGGTGTTGCATGCGCATGCATTTAACAAACGTGCATGCGATGTACTAGTTCCTGGGAAACGAATAGAATCGTTGTTCGTGTCAGTCTTTAGGTATAGATATAAGTAATCGAAGACAGCTTAATCCTGCTTCGTAGATTGCTTTCCACAAGACGCACTTGCCAGTATCATTGGCCGGTGGCCCGACATGCAGTTTGCCCCGTTGCATGGCTTACTTTCAGAGACTCGCTAGTTTATCGTAGTGCTTGGTTGTCGCGAAAGTGAAAAGTAGGGCCTGTCCGGCATTTCAACCCGGGACCTCCTGCACCCAAAGCAGGAATCATACCCCTAGACCAACAGGCCGCAAAAGTAAGCAACTGTACACCCCGCCACCTACTGAGATCTTGCCGCACTTGCTATTGAAGCATCCAATCTGGACCATATTCTCAAAGAGGTTTCTTAATCGACACCTACAACATGAGCTGTGCTGAGGACCAATGTAGTTGAAGTCTGAAAGAGCTGCTTGAGTTGTGAGACAGTATGTCGATCGTGTGAAGTGCAAATGTAATCGTGTCAAGCACCATCCGACCACTACGTAGCGTTGTGTGACAGCACGTACTTTTCGACAGTACTCTGTGTCCATAGCTGTTTTCATAGCTAGGCTGCTTCCAGCACAAAGCATCCACCATACGAAAGTGGCTGTTCCGCGATTTTGATTACCTGACCCTTCGACATCACTTAATGTACGATTACTGGCAAGAATTCTCGCTACATTCGAAGTTGTTCCCTCCACTTTCAACCTACTTGGTTGCTTCATTTGCCACGCAAACACTTCCTGAGGACGCTACATGTAATAAATCGCAGCTTACCGGTTTAATGACATGATGCTGGTCAGTATAATTCCGCTAGAGGCACACGGTTCCATGGTGTAATGGTTAGCACTCTGGACTTTGAATCCAGCGGTTCGAGTCTCGGTGGAACCTGATTCAGTGTTTTGCGATCGTTTCTAGAAACGTGTACGAGCTGGCAGTTGGAATTGTATATGCAAAATTTTAGCTAGGATCATGTAATGCAAATTGTTAATAGCAGTCCACACGTGAATGGGGAACGCTCCAAATGCTTATGCTTTTGCTACTAGGATTAATAACGGAACGTAAGGGGTTCAACTGCGAGAAGACGACCTCAGCTGCTTCTCCCAGCATCTCTCCGTTTTGGGTGCTGCATGCATTTAACAAACGTGCATGCGATGTACTAGTTCCTGGGAAACGAATAGAATCGTTGTTCGTGTCAGTCTTTAGGTATAGATATAAGTAATCGAAGACGGCTTAATCCTGCTTCGTAGATTGCTTTCCACAAGACGCACTTGCCAGTATCATTGGCCGGTGGCCCGACATGCAGTTTGTCCCGTTGCATGGCTTACTTTCAGAGACTCGCTAGTTTAGCGTAGTGCTTGGTTGTCGCGAAAGTGAAAAGTAGGGCCTGTCCGGCATTTGAACCCGGGACCTCCTGCACCCAAAGCAGGAATCATACCCCTAGACCAACAGGCCGCAAAAGTAAGCAACTGTACACCCCGCCACCTACTGAGATCTTGCCGCACTTGCTATTGAAGCATCCAATCTGGACCATATTCTCAAAGAGGTTTCTTAATCGACACCTACAACATGAGCTGTGCTGAGGACCAATGTAGTTGAAGGCTGAAAGAGCTGCTTGAGTTGTGGGACAGTATGTCGATCGTGTGAAGTGCAAATGTAATCGTGTCAAGCACCATCCGACCACTACGTAGCGTTGTGTGACAGCACGTACTTTTCGACAGTACTCTGTGTCCATAGCTGTTTTCATAGCTAGGCTGCTTCCAGCACAAAGCATCCACCATACGAAAGTGGCTGTCCCGCGATTTTGATTACCTGACCCTTCGACATCACTTAATGTACGATTACTGGCAAGAATTCTCGCTACATTCGAAGTTGTTCCTTCCACTTTCAACCTACTTGGTTGCTTCATTTGCCACGCAAACACTTCCTGAGGACGCTACATGTAATAAATCGCAGCTTACCGGTTTAATGACATGATGCTGCACAGTTTATGTCCGCTGGAGGCACACGGTTCCATGGTGTAATGGTTAGCACTCTGGACTTTGAATCCAGCGATCCGAGTTCGAGTCTCGGTGGAACCTGATTCAGTGTTTTGCGATCGTTTCTAGAAACGTGTACGAGCTGGCAGTTGGAATTGTATATGCAAATTTTAGCTAGGATCATGTAATGCAAATTGTTAATAGCAGTCCACACGTGAATGGGGAAGGCTCCAAATGCTTATGCTTTTGCTACTAGGATTAATAACGGAACGTAAGGGGTTCAACTGCGAGAAGACGACCTCAGCTGCTTCTCCCAGCATCTCTCCGTTTTGGGTGCTGCATGCGCATACATTTAAGGAACGTGCATGCAATGTACTAGTTCCTGGGAAACGAATAGAATCGTTGTACGTGTCAGTCTTTAGGTATAGATATAAGTAATCGAAGACGGCTTAATCCTGCTTCGTAGATTGCTTTCCACAAGACGCACTTGCCAGTATCATTGGCCGGTGGCCCGACATGCAGTTTTCCCCGTTGCATGGCTTACTTTCAGAGACTCGCTAGTTTATCGTAGTGATTGGTTGTCGCGAAAGTGAAAAGTAGGGCCTGTCCGGCATTTCAACCCGGGACCTCCTGCACCCAAAGCAGGAATCATACCCCTAGACCAACAGGCCGCAAAAGTAGGCAGCTGTGCACCCCGCCACCTACTGAGATCTTGCCGCACTTGCTATTGAAGCATCCAATCTGGACCATATTCTCAAAGAGGTTTCTTAATCCGACACCTACAACATGAGCTGTGCTGAGGACCAATGTAGTTGAAGGCTGAAAGAGCTGCTTGAGTTGTGAGACAGTATGTCGATCGTGGGAACTGCAAATGTTATCGTGTCAAGCACCATCAGCCCACTACGTAGCGTTGTGTGACAGCACGTACTTTTCGACAGTACTCTGTGTCCATAGCTGTTTTCATAGCTAGGCTGCTTCCAGCACAAAGCATCCACCATACGAAAGTGGCTGTTCCGCGATTTTGATTACCTGACCCTTCGACATCACTTAATGTACGAATACTGGCTAGAATTCTCGCTACATTCGAAGTTGTTCCCTCCACTTTCAACCTACTTGGTTGCTTCATTTGCCACGCAAACACTTCCTGAGGACGCTACATGTAATAAATCGCAGCTTACCGGTTTAATGACATGATGCTGCTCAGTTTAAGTCCGCTAGAGGCACACGGTTCCATGGTGTAATGGTTAGCACTCTGGACTTTGAATCCAGCGATCCGAGTTCGAGTCTCGGTGGAACCTGATTCAGTGTTTTGCGATCGTTTCTAGAAACGTGTACGAGCTGGCAGTTGGAATTGTATATGCAAAATTTGAGCTAGGATCATGTAATGCAAATTGTTAATAGCAGTCCACACGTGAATGGGGAACGCTCCAAATGCTTATGCTTTTGCTACTAGGATTAATAACCGAACGTAAGGGGTTCAACTGCGAGAAGACGACCTCAGCTGCTTCTCCCAGCATCTCTCCGTTTTGGGTGCTGCATGCGCATGCATTTAACAAACGTGCATGCGATGTACTAGTTCCTGGGAAACGAATAGAATCGTTGTACGTGTCAGTCTTTAGGTATAGATATAAGTAATCGAAGACGGCTTAATCCTGCTTCGTAGATTGCTTTCCACAAGACGCACTTGCCAGTATCATTGGCCGGTGGCCCGACATGCAGTTTGCCCCGTTGCATGGCTTACTTTCAGAGACTCGCTAGTTTATCGTAGTGCTTGGTTGTCGCGAAAGTGAAAAGTAGGGCCTGTCCGGCATTTGAATCCGGGACCTCCTGCACCCAAAGCAGGAATCATAGCCCTAGACCAACAGGCCGCAAAAGTAAGCAGCTGTGCACCCCGCCACCTACTGAGATCTTGCCGCACTTGCTATTGAAGCATCCAATCTGGACCATATTCTCAAAGAGGTTTCTTAATCCGACACCTACAACATGAGCTGTGCTGAGGACCAATGTAGTTGAAGGCTGAAAGAGATGCTTGAGTTGTGAGACAGTATGTCGATCGTGGGAACTGCAAATGTTATCGTGTCAAGCACCATCAGCCCACTACGTAGCGTTGTGTGACAGCACGTACTTTTCGACAGTACTCTGTGTCCATAGCTGTTTTCATAGCTAGGCTGCTTCCAGCACAAAGCATCCACCATACGAAAGTGGCTGTTCCGCGATTTTGATTACCTGACCCTTCGACATCACTTCATGTACGAATACTGGCAAGAATTCTCGCTACATTCGAAGTTGTTCCCTCCACTTTCAACCTACTTGGTTGCTTCATTTGCCACGCAAACACTTCCTGAGGACGCTACATGTAATAAATCGCAGCTTACCGGTTTAATGACATGATGCTGCTCAGTTTAAGTCCGCTAGAGGCACACGGTTCCATGGTGTAATGGTTAGCACTCTGGACTTTGAATCCAGCGATCCGAGTTCGAGTCTCGGTGGAACCTGATTCAGTGTTTTGCGATCGTTTCTAGAAACGTGTACGAGCTGGCAGTTGGAATTATATATGCAAAATTTTAGCTAGGATCATGTAATGCAAATTGTTAATAGCAGTCCACACGTGAATGGGGAACGCTCCAAATGCTTATGCTTTTGCTACTAGGATTAATAACGGAACGTAAGGGGTTCAACTGCGAGAAGACGACCTCAGCTGCTTCTCCCAGCATCTCTCCGTTTTGGGTGAATGGGGAACGCTCCAAATGCTTATGCTTTTGCTACTAGGATTAATAACGGAACGTAAGGGGTTCAACTGCGAGAAGACGACCTCAGCTGCTTCTCCCAGCATCTCTCCGTTTTGGGTGCTGCATGCGCATGCATTTAACAAACGTGCATGCGATGTACTAGTTCCTGGGAAACGAATAGAATCGTTGTACGTGTCAGTCTTTAGGTATAGATATAAGTAATCGAAGACGGCTTAATCCTGCTTCGTAGATTGCTTTCCACAAGACGCACTTGCCAGTATCATTGGCCGGTGGCCCGACATGCAGTTTGCCCGGTTGCATGGCTTACTTTCAGAGACTGGCTAGTTTATCGTAGTGCTTGGTTGTCGCGAAAGTGAACAGTAGGGCCTGTCCGGCATTTCAACCCGGGACCTCCTGCACCCAAAGCAGGAATCATACCCCTAGACCAACAGGCAGCAAAAGTAAGCAGCTGTGCACCCCGCCACCTACTGAGATCTTGCCGCACTTGCTATTGAAGCATCCAATCTGGACCATATTCTCAAAGAGGTTTCTTAATCCGACACCTGCAACATGAGCTGTGCTGAGGACCAATGTAAATGAAGGCTAAAAGAGCTGCTTGAGTTGTGAGACAGTATGTCGATCGTGTGAACTGCAAATGTTATCGTGTCAAGCACCATCAGCCCACTACGTAGCGTTGTGTGACAGCACGTACTTTTCGACAGTACTCTGTGTCCATAGCTGTTTTCATAGCTAGGCTGCTTCCAGCACAAAGCATCCACCATACGAAAGTGGCTGTTCCGCGATTTTGATTACCTGACCCTTCGACATCACTTCATGTACGTATACTGGCAAGAATTCTCGCTACATTCGAAGTTGTTCCCTCCACTTTCAACCTACTTGGTTGCTTCATTTGCCACGCAAACACTTCCTGAGGACGCTACATGTAATAAATCTTAGCTTACCGGTTTAATGACATGATGCTGCACAGTTTAAGTCCCCTAGAGGCACACGGTTCCATGGCGTAGTGGTTAGCACTCTGGACTTTGAATCCAGCGATCCGAGTTCGAGTCTCGGTGAAAATTGATTCAGTGTTTTGCGATCGTTTCTAGAAACGTGTACGAGCTGGCAGTTGGAATTGTATATGCAAAATTTTAGCTAGGATCATGTAATGCAAATTGTTAATAGCAGTCCACACGTGAATGGGGAAGGCTCCAAATGCTTATGCTTTTGCTACTAGGATTAATAACGGATCGTAAAGGGTTCAACTGCGAGAAGACGACCTCAGCTGCTTCTCCCAGCATCTCTCCGTTTTGGGTGTTGCATGCGCATGCATTTAACAAACGTGCATGCGATGTACTAGTTCCTGGGAAACGAATAGAATGGTTGCACGTGTCAGTCTTTAGGTATAGATATAAGTAATCGAAGACGGCTTAATCCTGCTTCGTAGATTGCTTTCCACAAGACGCACTTGCCAGTATCATTGGCCGGTGGCCCGACATGCAGTTTGCCCCGTTGCATGGCTTACTTTCAGAGACTCGCTAGTTTATCGTAGTGCTTGGTTGTCGCGAAAGTGAAAAGTAGGGCCTGTCCGGCATTTCAACCCGGGACCTCCTGCACCCAAAGCAGGAATCATACCCCTAGACCAACAGGCCGCAAAAGTAAGCAACTGTACACCCCGCCACCTACTGAGATCTTGCCGCACTTGCTATTGAAGCATCCAATCTGGACCATATTCTCAAAGAGGTTTCTTAATCGACACCTACTACATGAGCTGTGCTGAGGACCAATGTAGTTGAAGTCTGAAAGAGCTGCTTGAGTTGTGAGACAGTATGTCGATCGTGTGAAGTGCAAATGTAATCGTGTCAAGCACCATCCGACCACTACGTAGCGTTGTGTGACAGCACGTACTTTTCGACAGTACTCTGTGTCCATAGCTGTTTTCATAGCTAGGCTGCTTCCAGCACAAAGCATCCACCATACGAAAGTGGCTGTTCCGCGATTTTGATTACCTGACCCTTCGACATCACTTAATGTACGATTACTGGCAAGAATTCTCGCTACATTCGAAGTTGTTCCCTCCACTTTCAACCTACTTGGTTGCTTCATTTGCCACGCAAACACTTCCTGAGGACGCTACATGTAATAAATCGCAGCTTACCGGTTTAATGACATGATGCTGGTCAGTATAATTCCGCTAGAGGCACACGGTTCCATGGTGTAATGGTTAGCACTCTGGACTTTGAATCCAGCGGTTCGAGTCTCGGTGGAACCTGATTCAGTGTTTTGCGATCGTTTCTAGAAACGTGTACGAGCTGGCAGTTGGAATTGTATATGCAAAATTTTAGCTAGGATCATGTAATGCAAATTGTTAATAGCAGTCCACACGTGAATGGGGAACGCTCCAAATGCTTATGCTTTTGCTACTAGGATTAATAACGGAACGTAAGGGGTTCAACTGCGAGAAGACGACCTCAGCTGCTTCTCCCAGCATCTCTCCGTTTTGGGTGCTGCATGCGCATGCATTTAACAAACGTGCATGCGATGTACTAGTTCCTGGGAAACGAATAGAATGGTTGTACGTGTCAGTCTTTAGGTATAGATATAAGTAATCGAAGACGGCTTAATCCTGCTTCGTAGATTGCTTTCCACAAGACGCACTTGCCAGTATCATTGGCCGGTGGCCCGACATGCAGTTTGCCCCGTTGCATGGCTTACTTTCAGAGACTCGCTAGTTTAGCGTAGTGCTTGGTTGTCGCGAAAGTGAAAAGTAGGGCCTGTCCGGCATTTGAACCCGGGACCTCCTGCACCCAAAGCAGGAATCATACCCCTAGACCAACAGGCCGCAAAAGTAAGCAACTGTACACCCCGCCACCTACTGAGATCTTGCCGCACTTGCTATTGAAGCATCCAATCTGGACCATATTCTCAAAGAGGTTTCTTAATCCGACACCTGCAACATGAGCTGTGCTGAGGACCAATGTAAATGAAGGCTAAAAGAGCTGCTTGAGTTATGAGACAGTATGTCGATCGTGTGAACTGCAAATGTTATCGTGTCAAGCACCATCAGCCCACTACGTAGCGTTGTGTGACAGCACGTACTTTTCGACAGTACTCTGTGTCCATAGCTGTTTTCATAGCTAGGCTGCTTCCAGCACAAAGCATCCACCATACGAAAGTGGCTGTTCCGCGATTTTGATTACCTGACCCTTCGACATCACTTCATGTACGAATACTGGCAACAATTCTCGCTACATTCGAAGTTGTTCCCTCCACTTTCAACCTACTTGGTTGCTTCATTTGCCACGCAAACACTTCCTGAGGACGCTACATGTAATAAATCTTAGCTTACCGGTTTAATGACATGATGCTGCACAGTTTAAGTCCCCTTGAGGCACACGGTTCCATGGCGTAGTGGTTAGCACTCTGGACTTTGAATCCAGCGATCCGAGTTCGAGTCTCGGTGGAACCTGATTCAGTGTTTTGCGATCGTTTCTAGAAACGTGTACGAGCTGGCAGTTGGAATTGTATATGCAAAATTTTAGCTAGGATCATGTAATGCAAATTGTTAATAGCAGTCCACACGTGAATGGGGAAGGCTCCAAATGCTTATGCTTTTGCTACTAGGATTAATAACGGATCGTAAAGGGTTCAACTGCGAGAAGACGACCTCAGCTGCTTCTCCCAGCATCTCTCCGTTTTGGGTGTTGCATGCGCATGCATTTAACAAACGTGCATGCGATGTACTAGTTCCTGGGAAACGAATAGAATGGTTGTACGTGTCAGTCTTTAGGTATAGATATAAGTAATCGAAGACGGCTTAATCCTGCTTCGTAGATTGCTTTCCACAAGACGCACTTGCCAGTATCATTGGCCGGTGGCCCGACATGCAGTTTGCCCCGTTGCATGGCTTACTTTCAGGGACTCGCTAGTTTAACGTAGTGCTTGGTTGTCGCGAAAGTGAAAAGTAGGGCCTTTCCGGCATTTCAACCCGGGACCTCCTGCACCCAAAGCAGGAATCATACCCCTAGACCAACAGGCCGCAAAAGTAGGCAGCTGTGCACCCCGCCACCTACTGAGATCTTGCCGCACTTGCTATTGAAGCATCCAATCTGGACCATATTCTCAAAGAGGTTTCTTAATCCGACACCTACAACATGAGCTGTGCTGAGGACCAATGTAGTTGAAGGCTGAAAGAGCTGCTTGAGTTGTGGGACAGTATGTCGATCGTGGGAACTGCAAATGTTATCGTGTCAAGCACCAAAAGCCCACTACGTAGCGTTGTGTGACAGCACGTACTTTTCGACAGTACTCTGTGTCCATAGCTGTTTTCATAGCTAGGCTGCTTCCAGCACAAAGCATCCACCATACGAAAGTGGCTGTTCCGCGATTTTGATTACCTGACCCTTCGACATCACTTCATGTACGAATACTGGCAAGAATTCTCGCTACATTCGAAGTTGTTCCCTCCACTTTCAACCTACTTGGTTGCTTCATTTGCCACGCAAACACTTCCTGAGGACGCTACATGTAATAAATCGCAGCTTACCGGTTTAATGACATGATGCTGCACAGTTTAAGGCCCCTAGAGGCACACGGTTCCATGGTGTAGTGGTTAGCACTCTGGACTACGAATCCAGCGATCCGAGTTCGAGGCTCGGTGGAACCTGATTCAGTGTTTTGCGATCGTTTCTAGAAACGTGTACGAGCTGGCAGTTGGAATTGTATATGCAAAATTTTAGCTAGGATCATGTAATGCAAATTGTTAATAGCAGTCCACACGTGAATGGGGAACGCTCCAAATGCTTATGCTTTTGCTACTAGGATTAATAACGGAACGTAAGGGGTTCAACTGCAAGAAGAAGACCTCAGCTGCTTCTCCCAGCATCTCTCCGTTTTGGGTTTTGCATGCGCATGCATTTAACAAACGTGCATGCGATGTACTAGTTCCTGGGAAACGAATAGAATCGTTGTACGTGTCAGTCTTTAGGTATAGATATAAGTAATCGAAGACGGCTTAATCCTGCTTCGTAGATTGCTTTCCACAAGACGCACTTGCCAGTATCATTGGCCGGTGGCCCGACATGCAGTTTGCCCCGTTGCATGGCTTACTTTCAGAGACTCGCTAGTTTATCGTAGTGCTTGGTTGTCGCGAAAGTGAAAAGTAGGGCCTGTCTGGGATTTGAACCCGGGACCTCCTGCACCCAAAGCAGGAAACATACCCCTAGACCAACAGGCCGCAAAACTAAGCAACTGTACACCCCGCCACCTACTGAGATCTTGCCGCACTTGCTATTGAAGCATCCAATCTGGACCATATTCTCAAAGAGGTTTCTTAATCCGACACCTACAACATGAGCTGTGCTGAGGACCAATGTAGTTGAAGGCTGAAAGAGCTGCTTGAGTTGTGAGACAGTATGTCGATCGTGGGAACTGCAAATGTTATCGTGTCAAGCACCATCAGCCTACTACGTAGCGTTGTGTGACAGCACGTACTTTTCGACAGTACTCTGTGTCCATAGCTGTTTTCATAGCTAGGCTGCTTCCAGCACAAAGCATCCACCATACGAAAGTGGCTGTTCCGCGATTTTGATTACCTGACCCTTCGACTTCACTTAATGTACGAATACTGGCAAGAATTCTCGCTACATTCGAAGTTGTTCCCTCCACTTTCAACCTACTTGGTTGCTTCATTTGCCACGCAAACACTTCCTGAGGACGCTACATGTAATAAATCGCAGCTTACCGGTTTAATGACATGATGCTGCTCAGTTTAATTCCGCTAGTGGCACACGGGTCCATGGTGTAATGGTTAGCACTCTGGACTTTGAATCCAGCGATCCGAGTTCGAGTCTCGGTGGAACCTGATTCAGTGTTTTGCGATCGTTTCTAGAAACGTGTACGAGCTGGCAGTTGGAATTGTATATGCAAAATTTTAGCTAGGATCATGTAATGCAAATTGTTAATAGCAGTCCACACGTGAATGGGGAACGCTCCAAATGCTTATGCTTTTGCTACTAGGATTAATAACGGAACGTAAGGGGTTCAACTGCGAGAAGACGACCTCAGCTGCTTCTCCCAGCATCTCTCCGTTTTGGGTGCTGCATGCGCATGCATTTAACAAACGTGCATGCGATGTACTAGTTCCTGGGAAACGAATAGAATCGTTGTACGTGTCAGTCTTTAGGTATAGATATAAGTAATCGAAGACGGCTTAATCCTGCTTCGTAGATTGCTTTCCACAAGACGCACTTGCCAGTATCATTGGCCGGTGGCCCGACATGCAGTTTGCCCCGTTGCATGGCTTACTTTCAGAGACTCGCTAGTTTATCGTAGTGCTTGGTTGTCGCGAAAGTGAAAAGTAGGGCCTGTCCGGCATTTCAACCCGGGACCTCCTGCACCCAAAGCAGGAATCATACCCCTAGACCAACAGGCAGCAAAAGTAAGCAGCTGTGCACCCCGCCACCTACTGAGATCTTGCCGCACTTGCTATTGAAGCATCCAATCTGGTCCATATTCTCAAAGAGGTTTCTTAATCCGACACCTGCAACATGAGCTGTGCTGAGGACCAATGTAGTTGAAGGCTAAAAGAGCTGCTTGAGTTATGAGACAGTATGTCGATCGTGTGAACTGCAAATGTTATCGTGTCAAGCACCATCAGCCCACTACGTAGCGTTGTGTGACAGCACGTACTTTTCGACAGTACTCTGCGTCCATAGCTGTTTTCATAGCTAGGCTGCTTCCAGCACAAAGCATCCACCATACGAAAGTGGCTGTTTCCGCGATTTTGATTACCTGACCCTTCGACATCACTTCATGTACGAATACTGGCAAGAATTCTCGCTACATTCGAAGTTGTTCCCTCCACTTTTCAACCTACTTGGTTGCTTCATTTGCCACGCAAACACTTCCTGAGGACGCTACATGTAATAAATCTTAGCTTACCGGTTTAATGACATGATGCTGCACAGTTTAAGTCCGCTAGAGGCACACGGTTCCATGGTATTCTGGCTTTAGCCGTCGCCGCGATCGGACGTGCTTGTTGTTTACTCCGCGTACGTTAGCGCTATCGCCGGTGTTTGGTGTTTACGTGAAGTTAGCTGTACATTTTCGCTGTTATTTTTTGAGTGGTGTCTCTGATAAGTGTTTTTATAGTGCTTTCGCCCGTTCCACGTTTCGTGCTTCGCCGCAATTTCGGTTGTTGCCGGAATTTCGTCGGAACCGACGACCATGTCTGACACCGTCAGGAAGAATACTTTAGTCTTCTCGTTCGAGAAAGGAACACGGCCGGTCCAACCCACTGCGCTGGAAATCCACGATTGGCTGACTGAGGTAATCGGTATTAATTCTGACTCTGTTCATACCACGCAATTAGATGCTGAAAAATACTGTGTTTTTGTTAAATTTCTGAACTCAGTGACAGTCGATAAGTTGCTTGCAAAATGGGGTAATTCCGTCGAATTTGTTCATCGAGACGGTTCAAAAAGTAATGTCTCTGTACGAAAAGCTGATATCATGTACACCAATGTCAGGATTTTGAATGTTCCAATTGAAATTGATAATCAGTTGATCAAGGACGCTCTATCTAAATATGGCGAAGTTAAATCTATCTATAACGAAAGATGGTCGAAGCTATACAAGATACAGTGTTTTAACGGCATTAGATCCGTTGAAATGGAGGTGAAAGCCAACATTCCGTCCCATATATCCGTTGCAGGCCATAAAGCACATGTTGTGTATTCTGGTCAGGAGCGCACGTGCAATATTTGCAATGAGACAGGTCATTTCCGATAAGATTGTCCGCGCCGTGTTTTTGTTCTTCGGAACAATCTAACACAGCGTCAAAAACTGACCCTCAGCGATGTCTTACCAAATAGCACTTCCCTTCTTTCGGTTAACGACAGTGGTGCATGTACTTCTGCAGTGCCCGCCATAACTACTACGGAGTTCCCTCCCCTGAGCGTCATTACATCACACCCTTCTGTTCCCGATTGCGATCTCCAGAATAAGAAGCGACCGTTGGAAACGACCGATGACGGCTCGGACGGCGAGTCCGCCCGTAATTCGCCTTCCACCCGCAAGCAGAAGCAGTGTAATGCGGATGTGCTCGAGGAAACGAACAGTACATGTATTGACGTGACGACAGCCGCTGAGGCAACCCGGCTGCTGTCGGTGTCTGAACAGGTACAAACGGTCCACGGAGGGGACGCAGTAACGATTGTCGCGGAGACGGAAGAGGCGCACTCTGAAGCACAAGAGGTGACGGAGCGGAACCCAACTCAAGAACTTACAGACCCACAAACCGCCGACTCAGTCAGTGCTCTGGAGCTAGTGACGGAAGAACAAGGAAATGGCACTCGTAAAAAGGACGCTGTTGAGGCAGCTTCGGTCACAACGGTGGTAAAGATAGACAATCCGAATGACGGCGCGTTGAACCAAGATGTCCGAAGACGCCGACTCAAACCGCTACCTACTCTCAAAGCTTCCCGTAACCAAAGCAAACAACAACCAGCACAAGAGGAAGCGACGGCCAAGAACGTCTTGTATGAAATCATCACGGAAAGACCTAAGGAGGTACCTTCAAGTGACATTAGTGATGCAAAGCCCCTCGGTAAAACTAAAACCCGAGATGTTCGGAATCCTGCACCAAAATGAGGCTGTAAGATGAAAAAAAAAGGGATTTTGTTGAACCAGTTTCATTTCTAATTGTACTACTGTCTTAGTCATATTTCAGAGGAACCAGATGAAGTGTTTACCGAGCTTCAAATACTGACTATTCTTTTAGATGTTTGTTTAAGCGGAGTCGTTTCTCTCTTCTAGAAGCTGCACATCTCTTTTCTTTTTTTTTTTTTTTATTAATATTTTGTTATCTTTTTAATCACTTATTTACTTTTTATGCAAACTAAATGTCCCAGGCATATACAATTACGACTATCAACATTAACAGGATTACATCCGTGACTAAAGTTACAGCGCTCAAGGATTATTTATATGAGTCAGGGACGGACATTGCTTTCCTACAGGAAGTAGTGCTGACTAATCTTACAGTGCCTGGATATTTGGCGATTTTAAATGTCTCACTTGACACCAACGTCGGTACAGCAATTTTAGTCAGGGAGGGGATTCCTGTCTCGGATATCGAGAGGTTGGACTCCGGCAGAGCGATAGGTATAAAAGTCTTTGGTTCTACCCTTATCAATCTGTATGCCCCTTCTGGCACATCCAATAGAATGGAAAGAGCACAGTTCTATAAAGAAGAAATCATTTATTTATTACGGAAAAACCCAAAAGATCTTATAATAGGCGGTGATTTTAATTGTGTGATAAATAAGAAAGACCAGGTTCCGAATTTTAATAACTGCAGTGAACTGAAGCGTTTCGTCACTGTTTTACAGCTTAAAGATGCTTGGGAAATAATGTATCCCACTTTTGTGGCATTTACATTCCTAGGTCCTCACTCACGTAGCAGGATCGACAGACTCTACATATCGCAAAGTCTAGTTAGCTCCTTCATTAAAGCAGAGACGATTCCAGTTTACTTTTCTGATCATAGCTCCGTGCTAGCTTCCATCAACCTTACTGCGCAACCCACTCGCCGTTTTAGAAGTTCATGGCACCTTAATACGTCACTGATGCAGGACGACGGATTAGAAGAAAGTTTGACAGAAGCGTGGGCATTGTGCCTCCGCTCTGCAGATAGACACGTCTCAGTACTAGACTGGTGGTGCAACAGGGCAAAGCCTAAACTGAGAAAAGTTCTCATCCAGTATAGTGTACAACGATCGAAAGACTTGAAAAATTCCATCGAATTTTATTATACCATGCTGCGAAATTTATATGAGCAGGCAAACACTTCCAACGTCCGTCTGGCAGATATCAAGCAAACTAAGGCCAAATTGCTCAGTCTTAAAAGACAGCAGATGGAGGGTCTGAAATTAAAATCCAAGGCTAAGACAGTCGTGGAGGATGAACATGCTTCCTTGTACCATCTACTGAAGCACGAAAGAAACAGGAGACGCACCTTCATTGATGGACTTCAGTCTGAAACTGGCGAGACACTCACGACTCAGAGAGACATCGTCAATGCAGTGCACAAATATTACGAAGACCTATACACTGCCAACCCGGTATGTGAAGAGTCCTTCGATGAGTTCCTTAGTTACATAGCTCCACAGGTCTCGGACGAGGAAAACGAAGACCTTCTCGTTGAGTGTACTAACGAAGATATCCACAGAATCATCTGCAAATCTCCTCTGAGGAAATCGCCGGGACCGGATGGTTTGCCTGTTGAATTTTATAAACGATACTGGCCACTGATTGGTGACATGTTTACCCGAATGACGAACGAGGTGCTTCAGGGAAAGCATTTACCTGCTGTTTTTAAAGAGAGCACAATAGTACTAATCCCAAAAAATGCTGCAAACAGAAACCTCAACAACTTTCGTCCTATCTCCCTGTTAAACTCTGATTATAAAATCATCGGCAGAATTTTAAACAACAGACTCTCTCAGTTGGCCAAAAAGATAGTAAGTCCATACCAGTCCTGTGTGCCTACCAAGAGCATTTTCAAAAGCATAGCTGAATATAGAGATATAATTGCCATCACTGCTGTGACCACCATAAAATGTGCTATCATGTTTATTGACTTCCAGAAAGCATTTGATCGTGTGGATCATAGATTCCTTAGTGCCACACTGAACAAAATAGGTTTTAATGAGCGAGTCGTAAGTGTGATCAGCAATGTTGCGACAGGCATCAGCGCTTGTATATCAGTTAACTGCCAGAGGACAAAGCAGATTCAGATCAGGCGCGGCGTTCCTCAAGGAAGCCCCCTTTCCATGTTCCTATTCGTGCTTTCATTAGAACCTTTCCTCCGCAGTGTTCATGCCACTCTAACTGGCATCACATTATCTGGTCACCGAACAGTCATAAACGCCTATGCCGATGATGTCGGAGTCGTCCTGCGAAATCCCGACGACATTTTAAAATTGGAAACGCTAATTAAAAAGTACTGTAGAGTCTCCGGAGCAGGTGTCAACGCAAACAAAAGCAAACTCCTAAACCTGCGGGGTTTTCAACATACCACCTTAGCCTGGGCCACAATGGTCACCCAATGCAAAGCACTAGGAATAACACTGACACCTTGTCCGTTAAAAATGGCAGCTATCAATTGGAGGAATACGTCGGGACAACTTCTTGGAACAACAAGAGAAAACCTCCACCGTAACTTGAACCAAGTTCAGAGGGTGATTTTCATTAACCACTGCATTCTCTCCAGGAGTTACTTTATAGCACAGATCTTCCCACTACCGAAAATGATTGGAAAAAAGATAATGTCTACCATTGCCAGCTATCTTTGGAGAGGGGATATATTCAGAGTCGACGCAAAAACTGCGACCTTAGATCCCAGGAATGGAGGTTTGGGGTTAGTTGACATCAGAAATAAGGCGTCTGCGCTTTTTATAAAAAGGACCGCCACTATCCTTAGCGACCACGCTGATAGCATTACAACTAAATTATTTGAAGTTGTCAGGCCTGCCAGTTTACAGGCGCCGGTGAATGTGCAAAAAATAAATAACCGGCTCCAGTACGTTCGTGTATATTTTGTGGAATTCAGCTATCTCGGCGGTGTCATCATCAACTCACGACGGATCACGGCCCGCGATATTCTGTCCCATCGAAAGAAAATGGAGGGGAGAAACAAATTGGAAAGTAAATACCCACACACTGATTGGGACGCCATATGGAAAAATATTAATATGCGTGGTCTACCATCGGACGTCAAGTCAGCGTGGTATAAAACAGTGAATGAGACCGTAAGCACCAATGAAAGGTTACATGCAATCGGCGTTAGCGACACGAACCTATGTCTCAAATGTAAATTGATCGACACGTTAGTGCACAGATTCACGTGCGGTGGCAATCTACAACTCTGTAATTGGATTAGGGAACAACTGGCTTTTCTTACGAGATCTTCGGTGGAAAATTTTCCCCCTGTTACATTCCTCAGGCCTCAGACTTGCTATTTTCCAGCAGCAAAAAACAACTCGGTCCATTGGTTAATGGGACACTATGTGAATTACGTAATTAATCACCTGGGAAATGACAATTCCACTGATTTTTACATGTACTTGAAGTGTGCTTTTTATAACGCCCTGAAATATAAAGACCACAAGAAAAACTACGGCAATATGCTTAAAATTGTATTCGAGCGACTGGGCATTGGTTGACAAGCCAACGAGATAAACAAAAATCGTTTATTTAAGCGAAACGACGCTTAAACAAAAACAATTGGGGAGAAGTACAATTTTACAGTTTCATATTACAATCACTTATCTTCTGCTGGCAAAGAAGGCTATTTTGTTTATTGCACAGAAGAAGCCGAAGCCGAAAGCCAGTATCGCAGGGTTAAAGATAAATTGTTTTCTTATACATTCATTTTATGACTGAGAAGGAAGTCTCATTTGTTTCCATGGAAGGGAACATACTTTTTTATTATTATTATTAATCTCAAGAAGGAAAGGAGGCTATGGAATTAGTGCCTTAACATAAAATTCCTTCTTCACATTCCATGAAGATTTTTCTTTTACAATAAAAAAATAACAAACAAACAAAATAATAATAATAACAATAAAAAAACTAAACAGAAATTAAAAAAATAATATACAGGTTCAGGGTCCACTACTTCCTACAACTTTATTATATATTACAAAGAAGTATGCTAGGTTGCCGAGAAGCAGTGGATGAGAAAAAAAAAAAAAAAAAAAAAAAAAAAGCACTAAAGCTATAACCTTCAATCTCTATTGCCTCGGCATGACATAAATTTTTTGTTTCAAATGAAGCATCTTTTGGTTCAGGATTTCGAAGGCAAAACAGCATATATCTACGTATACACAAGATGTAAAATTTCTTATTGAAAACTATGATAAAGACACGCCTCAGCAACAGGACTGGGTGGAGACATCGCGGCCAGGCCTCGAGATTTTGACCCCTGCCCGCTTTGCCTCCGCCTGCCTCATGCTGCCAAGTTCCTTACAAAAAAAAAAAAAAAAAAAAAAAAAAAAAAAAAAAAAAAAAAAAAAGGATAAGGCGTCGGACTGCGGATCTGATAAACAGAAAAATAAAAAAAAATAAAAAGGAAAAAAAAATGGTGTAATGGTTAGCACTCTGGACTCTGAATCCAGCGATCCGAGTTCGAGTCGCGGTGGAACCTGATTCAGTGTTTTGCGATCGTTTCTAGAAACGTGTACGAGCTGGCAGTTGGAATTGTATATGCAAAATTTTAGCTAGGATCATGTAATGCAAATTGTTAATAGCAGTCCACACGTGAATGGGGAACGCTCCAAATGCTTATGCTTTTGCTACTAGGATTAATAACGGAACGTAAGGGGTTCAACTGCGAGAAGACGACCCCAGCTGCTTCTCCCAGCATCTCTCCGTTTTGGGTGCTGCATGCGCATGCATTTAACAAACGTGCATGCGATGTACTAGTTCCTGGGAAACGAATAGAATCGTTGTACGTGTCAGTCTTTAGATATAGATATAAGTAATCGAAGACGGCTTAATCCTGCTTCGTAGATTGCTTTCCACAAGACGCACTTGCCAGTATCATTGGCCGGTGGCCCGACATGCAGTTTGCCCCGTTGCATGGCTTACTTTCAGAGACTCGCTAGTTTAGCGTAGTGCTTGGTTGTCGCGAAAGTGAAAAGTAGGGCCTGTCCGGCATTTCAACCCGGGACCTCCTGCACCCAAAGCAGGAATCATACCCCTAGACCAACAGGCCGCAAAAGTAAGCAGCTGTGCACCCCGCCACCTACTGAGATCTTGCCGCACTTGCTATTGAAGCATCCAATCTGGACCATATTCTCAAAGAGGTTACTTAATCGACACCTACAACATGATCTGTGCTGAGGACCAATGTAGTTGAAGGCTGAAAGAGCTGCTTGAGTTGTGAGACAGTATGTCGATCGTGGGAAGTACAAATGTAATCGTGTCAAGCACCATCCGACCACTACGTAGCGTTGTGTGACAGCACGTACTTTTCGACAGTACTCTGTGTCCATAGCTGTTTTCATAGCTAGGCTGCTTCCTGCACAAAGCATCCACCATACGAAAGTGGCTGTTCCGCGATTTTGATTACCTGACCCTTCGACATCACTTCATGTACGAATACTGGCAAGAATTCTCGCTACATTCGAAGTTGTTCCCTCCACTTTCAACCTACTTGGTTGCTTCATTTGCCACGCAAACACTTCCTGAGGACGCTACATGTAATAAATCGCAGCTTACCGGTTTAATGACATGATGCTGCTCAGTTTAAGTCCGCTAGAGGCACACGGTTCCATGGTGTAATGGTTAGCACTCTGGACTTTGAATCCAGCGATCCGAGTTCGAGTCTCGGTGGAACCTGATTCAGTGTTTTGCGATCGTTTCTAGAAACGTGTACGAGCTGGCAGTTGGTATTGTATATGCAAAATTTTAGCTAGGATCATGTAATGCAAATTGTTAATAGCAGTCCACACGTGAATGGGGAACGCTCCAAATGCTTATGCTTTTGCTACTAGGATTAATAACGGAACGTAAGGGGTTCAACTTCGAGAAGACGACCTCAGCTGCTTCTCCCAGCATCTCTCCGTTTTGGGTGCTGCATGCGCATGCATTTAACAAACGTGCATGCGATGTACTAGTTCCTGGGAAACGAATAGAATCGTTGTACGTGTCAGTCTTTAGGTATAGATATAAGTAATCGAAGACGGCTTAATCCTGCTTCGTAGATTGCTTTCCACAAGACGCACTTGCCAGTATCATTGGCCGGTGGCCCGACATGCAGTTTGCCCCGTTGCATGGCTTACTTTCAGAGACTCGCTAGTTTAGCGTAGTGTTTGGTTGTCGCGAAAGTGAAAAGTAGGGCCTGTCCGGCATTTCAACCGAGGACCTCCTGCACCCAAAGCAGGAATCATACCCCTAGACCAACAGGCCGCAAAAGTAAGCAGCTGTGCACCCCGCCACCTACTGAGATCTTGCCGCACTTGCTATTGAAGCATCCAATCTTCACAATATTCTCAAAGAGGTTTCTTAATCCGACACCTGCAACATGAGCTGTGCTGAGGACCAATGTAGTTGAAGGCTGAAAGAGCTGCTTGAGTTATGAGACAGTATGTCGATCGTGTGAACTGCAAATGTTATCGTGTCAAGCACCATCAGCCCACTACGTAGCGTTGAGTGACAGCACGTACTTTTCGACAGTACTCTGCGTCCATAGCTGTTTTCATAGCTAGGCTGCTTCCAGCACAAAGCATCCACCATACGAAAGTGGCTGTTCCGCGATTTTGATTACCTGACCCTTCGACATTACTTCATGTACGAATACTGGCAAGAATTCTCGCTACATTCGAAGTTGTTCCCTCCACTTTCAACCTACTTGGTTGCTTCATTTGCCACGCAAACACTTCCTGAGGACGCTACATGTAATAAATCGCAGCTTACCGGTTTAATGACATGATGCTGCTCAGTTTAAGTCCGCTAGAGGCACACGGTTCCATGGTGTAATGGTTAGCACTCTGGACTTTGAATCCAGCGATCCGAGTTCGAGTCTCGGTGGAACCTGATTCAGTGTTTTGCGATCGTTTCTAGAAACGTGTACGAGCTGGCAGTTGGAATTGTATATGCAAAATTTTAGCTAGGATCATGTAATGCAAATTGTTAATAGCAGTCCACACGTGAATGGGGAACGCTCCAAATGCTTATGCTTTTGCTACTAGGATTAATAACGGAACGTAAGGGGTTCAACTGCGAGAAGACGACCTCAGCGGCTTCTCCCAGCATCTCTCCGTTTTGGGTGCTGCATGCGCATGCATTTAACAAACGTGCATGCGATGTACTAGTTCCTGGGAAACGAATAGAATCGTTGTACGTGTCAGTCTTTAGGTATAGATATAAGTAATCGAAGACGGCTTAATCCTGCTTCGTAGATTGCTTTCCACAAGACGCACTTGCCAGTATCATTGGCCGGTGGCCCGACATGCAGTTTGCCCCGTTGCATGGCTTACTTTCAGAGACTCGCTAGTTTAGCGTAGTGCTTGGTTGTCGCGAAAGTGAAAAGTAGGGCCTGTCCGGCATTTCAACCCGGGACCTCCTGCACCCAAAGCAGGAATCATACCCCTAGACCAACAGGCCGCAAAAGTAAGCAGCTGTGCACCCCGCCACCTACTGAGATCTTGCCGCACTTGCTATTGAAGCATCCAATCTGGACCATATTCTCAAAGAGGTTACTTAATCGACACCTACAACATGATCTGTGCTGAGGACCAATGTAGTTGAAGGCTGAAAGAGCTGCTTGAGTTGTGAGACAGTATGTCGATCGTGGGAAGTACAAATGTAATCGTGTCAAGCACCATCCGACCACTACGTAGCGTTGTGTGACAGCACGTACTTTTCGACAGTACTCTGTGTCCATAGCTGTTTTCATAGCTAGGCTGCTTCCTGCACAAAGCATCCACCATACGAAAGTGGCTGTTCCGCGATTTTGATTACTTGACCCTTCGACATCACTTCATGTACGAATACTGGCAAGAATTCTCGCTACATTCGAAGTTGTTCCCTCCACTTTCAACCTACTTGGTTGCTTCATTTGCCACGCAAACACTTCCTGAGGACGCTACATGTAATAAATCGCAGCTTACCGGTTTAATGACATGATGCTGCTCAGTTTAAGTCCGCTAGAGGCACACGGTTCCATGGTGTAATGGTTAGCACTCTGGACTTTGAATCCAGCGATCCGAGTTCGAGTCTCGGTGGAACCTGATTCAGTGTTTTGCGATCGTTTCTAGAAACGTGTACGAGCTGGCAGTTGGAATTGTATATGCAAAATTTTAGCTAGGATCATGTAATGCAAATTGTTAATAGCAGTCCACACGTGAATGGGGAACGCTCCAAATGCTTATGCTTTTGCTACTAGGATTAATAACGGAACGTAAGGGGTTCAACTTCGAGAAGACGACCTCAGCTGCTTCTCCCAGCATCTCTCCGTTTTGGGTGCTGCATGCGCATGCATTTAACAAACGTGCATGCGATGTACTAGTTCCTGGGAAACGAATAGAATCGTTGTACGTGTCAGTCTTTAGGTATAGATATAAGTAATCGAAGACGGCTTAATCCTGCTTCGTAGATTGCTTTCCACAAGACGCACTTGCCAGTATCATTGGCCGGTGGCCCGACATGCAGTTTGCCCCGTTGCATGGCTTACTTTCAGAGACTCGCTAGTTTAGCGTAGTGTTTGGTTGTCGCGAAAGTGAAAAGTAGGGCCTGTCCGGCATTTCAACCGAGGACCTCCTGCACCCAAAGCAGGAATCATACCCCTAGACCAACAGGCCGCAAAAGTAAGCAGCTGTGCACCCCGCCACCTACTGAGATCTTGCCGCACTTGCTATTGAAGCATCCAATCTTCACAATATTCTCAAAGAGGTTTCTTAATCCGACACCTGCAACATGAGCTGTGCTGAGGACCAATGTAGTTGAAGGCTGAAAGAGCTGCTTGAGTTGTGAGACAGTATGTCGATCGTGGGAACTGCAAATGTTATCGTGTCAAGCACCATCAGCCCACTACGTAGCGTTGTGTGACAGCACGTACTTTTCGACAGTACTCTGTGTCCATAGCTGTTTTCATAGCTAGGCTGCTTCCAGCACAAAGCATCCACCATACGAAAGTGGCTGTTCCGCGATTTTGATTACCTGACCCTTCGACATCACTTAATGTACGAATACTGGCTAGAATTCTCGCTACATTCGAAGTTGTTCCCTCCACTTTCAACCTACTTGGTTGCTTCATTTGCCACGCAAACACTTCCTGAGGACGCTACATGTAATAAATCGCAGCTTACCGGTTTAATGACATGATGCTGCTCAGTTTAATTCCGCTAGAGGCACACGGTTCCATGGTGTAATGGTTAGCACTCTGGACTTTGAATCCAGCGATCCGAGTTCGAGTCTCGGTGGAACCTGATTCAGTGTTTTGCGATCGTTTCTAGAAACGTGTACGATCTGGCAGTTGGAATTGTATATGCAAAATTTTAGCTAGGATCATGTAATGCAAATTGTTAATAGCAGTCCACACGTGAATGGGGAACGCTCCAAATGCTTATGCTTTTGCTACTAGGATTAATAACGGAACGTAAGGGGTTCAACTGCGAGAAGACGACCTCAGCTGCTTCTCCCAGCATCTCTCCGTTTTGGGTGCTGCATGCGCATGCATTTAACAAACGTGCATGCGATGTACTAGTTCCTGGGAAACGAATAGAATCGTTGTACGTGTCAGTCTTTAGGTATAGATATAAGTAATCGAAGACGGCTTAATTCTGCTTCGTAGATTGCTTTCCACAAGACGCACTTGCCAGTATCATTGGCCGGTGGCCCGACATGCAGTTTGCCCCGTTGCATGGCTTACTTTCAGAGACTCGCTAGTTTAGCGAGCAGTCCACATGTGAATGGGGAACGCTCCAAATGCTTATGCTTTTGCTACTAGGATTAATAACGGAACGTAAGGGGTTCAACTTCGAGAAGACGACCTCAGCTGCTTCTCCCAGCATCTCTCCGTTTTGGGTGCTGCATGCGCATGCATTTAACAAACGTGCATGCGATGTACTAGTTCCTGGGAAACGAATAGAATCGTTGTACGTGTCATTCTTTAGGTATAGATATAAGTAATCGAAGACGGCTTAATCCTGCTTCGTAGATTGCTTTCCACAAGACGCACTTGCCAGTATCATTGGCCGGTGGCCCGACATGCAGTTTGCCCCGTTGCATGGCTTACTTTCAGAGACTCGCTAGTTTCTCGTAGTGTTTGGTTGTCGCGAAAGTGAAAAGTAGGGCCTGTCCGGCATTTCAACCCGGGACCTCCTGCACCCAAAGCAGGAATCATACCCCTAGACCAACAGGCCGCAAAAGTAAGCAGCTGTGCACCCCGCCACCTACTGAGATCTTGCCGCACTTGCTATTGAAGCATCCAATCTTCACAATATTCTCAAAGAGGTTTCTTAATCCGACACCTGCAACATGAGCTGTGCTGAGGACCAATGTAGTTGAAGGCTGAAAGAGCTGCTTGAGTTATGAGACAGTATGTCGATCGTGTGAACTGCAAATGTTATCGTGTCAAGCACCATCAGCCCACTACGTAGCGTTGAGTGACAGCACGTACTTTTCGACAGTACTCTGCGTCCATAGCTGTTTTCATAGCTAGGCTGCTTCCAGCACAAAGCATCCACCATACGAAAGTGGCTGTTCCGCGATTTTGATTACCTGACCCTTCGACATCACTTCATGTACGAATACTGGCAAGAATTCTCGCTACATTCGAAGTTGTTCCCTCCACTTTCAACCTACTTGGTTGCTTCATTTGCCACGCAAACACTTCCTGAGGACGCTACATGTAATAAATCGCAGCTTACCGGTTTAATGACATGATGCTGCTCAGTTTAAGTCCGCTAGAGGCACACGGTTCCATGGTGTAATGGTTAGCACTCTGGACTTTGAATCCAGCGATCCGAGTTCGAGTCTCGGTGGAACCTGATTCAGTGTTTTGCGATCGTTTCTAGAAACGTGTACGATCTGGCAGTTGGAATTGTATATGCAAAATTTTAGCTAGGATCATGTAATGCAAATAGTTAATAGCAGCCCACACGTGAATGGGGAACGCTCCAAATGCTTATGCTTTTGCTACTAGGATTAATAACGGAACGTAAGGGGTTCAACTGCGAGAAGACGACCTCAGCTGCTTCTCCCAGCATCTCTCCGTTTTGGGTGTCGCATGCGCATGCATTTAACAAACGTGCATGCGATGTACTAGTTCCTGGGAAACGAATAGAATCGTTGTACGTGTCAGTCTTTAGGTATAGATATAAGTAATCGAAGACGGCTTAATCCTGCTTCGTAGATTGCTTTCCACAAGACGCACTTGCCAGTATCATTGGCCGGTGGCCCGACATGCAGTTTGCCCCGTTGCATGGCTTACTTTCAGAGACTCGCTAGTTTAGCGTAGTGCTTGGTTGTCGCGAATGTGAAAAGTAGGGCCTGTCTGGGATTTGAACCCGGGACCACCTGCACCCAAAGCAGGAATCATACCCCTAGACCAACAGGCCGCAAAAGTAGGCAGCTGTGCACCCCGCCACCTAATGAGATCTTGCCGCACTTGCTATTGAAGCATCCAATCTGGACCATATTCTCAAAGAGGTTTCTTAATCCGACACCTACAACATGAGCTGTGCTGAGGACCAATGTAGTTGAAGGCTGAAAGAGCTGCTTGAGTTGTGAGACAGTATGTCGATCGTGTGAAGTGCAAATGTTATCGTGTCAAGCACCATCAGCCCACTACGTAGCGTTGTGTGACAGCACGTACTTTTCGATAGTACTCTGTGTCCATAGCTGTTTTCATAGCTAGGCTGCTTCCAGCACAAAGCATCTACCATACGAAAGTGGCTGTTCCGCGATTTTGATTACCTGACCCTTCGACATCACTTCATGTACTAATACTGGCAAGAATTCTCGCTACATTCGAAGGTGTTCCCTCCACTTTCAACCTACTTGGTTGCTTCATTTGCCACGCAAACACTTCCTGAGGACGCTACATGTAATAAATCGCAGCTTACCGGTTTAATGACATGATGCTGCTCAGTTTAATTCTGCTAGAGGCACACGGTTCCATGGTGTAGTGGTTAGCACTCTGGACTTTGAATCCAGCGATCCGAGTTCGAGGCTCGGTGGAACCTGATTTAGTGTTTTGCGATCGTTTCTAGAAACGTGTACGAGCTGGCAGTTGGAATTGTATATGCAAAATTTTAGCTAGGATCATGTAATGCAAATTGTTAATAGCAGTCCACACGTGAATGGGGAACGCTCCAAATGCTTATGCTTTTGCTACTAGGATTAATAACGGAACGTAAGGGGTGCAACTGCAAGAAGACGACCTCAGCTGCTTCTCCCAGCATCTCTCCGTTTTGGGTGTCGCATGCGCATGCATTTAACAAACGTGCATGCGATGTACTAGTTCCTGGGAAACGAATAGAATCGTTGTACGTGTCAGTCTTTAGGTATAGATATAAGTAATCGAAGACGGCTTAATCCTGCTTCGTAGATTGCTTTCCACAAGACGCACTTGCCAGTATCATTGGCCGGTGGCCCGACATGCAGTTTGCCCCGTTGCATGGCTTACTTTCAGAGACTCGCTAGTTTATCGTAGTGCTTGGTTGTCGCGAAAGTGAAAAGTAGGGCCTATCTGGGATTTGAACCCGGGACCTCCTGCACCCAAAGCAGGAATCATACCCCTAGACCAACAGGCCGCAAAAGTAAGCAGCTGTGCACCCCGCCACCTACTGAGATCTTGCCGCACTTGCTATTGAAGCATCCAATCTGGACCATATTCTCAAAGAGGTTTCTTAATCCGACACCTACAACATGAGCTGTGCTGAGGAACAATGTAGTTGAAGGCTGAAAGAGCTGCTTGAGTTGTGAGACAGTATGTCGATCGTGGGAACTGCAAATGTTATCGTGTCAAGCACCATCAGCCCACTACGTAGCGTTGTGTGACAGCACGTACTTTTCGACAGTACTCTGTGTCCATAGCTGTTTTCATAGCTAGGCTGCTTCCAGCACAAAGCATCCACCATACGAAAGTGGCTGTTCCGCGATTTTGATTACCTGACCCTTCGACATCACTTAATGTACGAATACTGGCAAGAATTCTCGCTACATTCGAAGTTGTTCCCTCCACTTTCAACCTACTTGGTTGCTTCATTTGCCACGCAAACACTTCCTGAGGACGCTACATGTAATAAATCGCAGCTTACCGGTTTAATGACATGATGCTGCTCAGTTTGAGTCCGCTAGAGGCACACGGTTCCATGGTGTAATGGTTAGCACTCTGGACTTTGAATCCAGCGATCCGAGTTCGAGTCTCGGTGGAACCTGATTCAGTGTTTTGCGATCGTTTCTAGAAACGTGTACGAGCTGGCAGTTGGAATTGTATATGCAAAAGTTTAGCTACGATCATGTAATGCAAATTGTTAATAGCAGTCCACACGTGAATGGGGAACGCTCCAAATGCTTATGCTTTTGCTACTAGGATTAATAACGGAACGTAAGGGGTTCAACTGCGAGAAGACGACCTCATCTGCTTCTCCCAGCATCTCTCCGTTTTAAATTGTTAATAGCAGTCCACACGTGAATGGGGAACGCTCCAAATGCTTATGCTTTTGCTACTAGGATTAATAACGGAACGTAAGTGGTTCAACTGCGAGAAGACGACCTCATCTGCTTCTCCCAGCATCTCTCCGTTTTGGGTGCTGCATGCACATGCATTTAACAAACGTGCATGCGATGTACTAGTTCCTGGGAAACGAATAGAATCGTTGTACGTGTCAGTCTTTAGGTATAGATATAAGTAATCGAAGACGGCTTAATCCTGCTTCGTAGATTGCTTTCCACAAGACGCACTTGCCAGTATCATTGGCCGGAGACCCGACATGCAGTTGGCCCCGTTGCATGGTTTACTTTCAGAGACTCGCTAGTTTATCGTAGTGCTTGGTTGTCGCGAAAGTGAAAAGTAGGGCCTGTCCGGCATTTGAACCCGGGACCTCCTGCACCCAAAGCAGGAATCATACCCCTAGACCAACAGGCCGCAAAAGTAAGCAGCTGTGCACGCCGCCACTTACTGAGATCTTGCCGCACTTGCTATTGACGCATCCAATCTGGACCATATTCTCAAAGAGGTTTCTTAATCCGACACCTACAACATGAGCTGTGCTGAGGACCAATGTAGTTGACGTCTGAAAGAGCTGCTTGAGTTGTGAGACAGTATGTCGATCGTGTGAAGTGCAAATGTAATCGTGTCAAGCACCATCAGCCCACTACGTAGCGTTGTGTGACAGCACGTACTTTTCGACAGTACTCTGTGTCCATAGCTGTTTTCATAGCTAGGCTGCTTCCAGCACAAAGCATCCACCATACGAAAGTGGCTGTTCCGCGATTTTGATTACCTGACCCTTCGACATCACTTCATGTACGAATACTGGCAAGAATTCTCGCTACATTCGAAGTTGTTCCCTCCACTTTCAACCTACTTGGTTGCTTCATTTGCCACGCAAACACTTCCTGAGGACGCTACATGTAATAAATCGCAGCTTACCGGTTTAATGACATGATGCTGCTCAGTTTAAGTCCGCTAGCGGCACACGGTTCCATGGTGTAATGGTTAACACTGTGGACTTTGAATCCAGCGATCCGAGTTCGAGTCTCGGTGGAACCTGATTCAGTGTTTTGCGATCGTTTCTAGAAACGTGTACGATCTGGCAGTTGGAATTGTATATGCAAAAGTTTAGCTAGGATCATGTAATGCAAATTGTTAATAGCAGTCCACACGTGAATGGGGAACGCTCCAAATGCTTATGCTTTTGCTACTAGGATTAATAACGGAACGTAAGGGGTTCAACTGCGAGAAGACGACCTCAGCTGCTTCTCCCAGCATCTCTCCGTTTTGGGTGCTGCATGCACATGCATTTAACAAACGTGCATGCGATGTACTAGTTCCTGGGAAACGAATAGAATCGTTGTACGTGTCAGTCTTTAGGTATAGATATAAGTAATCGAAGACGGCTTAATCCTGCTTCGTAGATTGCTTTCCACAAGACGCACTTGCCAGTATCATTGGCCGGTGGCCCGACATGCAGTTTGCCCCGTTGCATGGCTTACTTTCAGAGACTCGCTAGTTTATCGTAGTGCTTGGTTGTCGCGAAAGTGAAAAGTAGGGCCTGTCCGGCATTTGAACCCGGGACCTCCTGCACCCAAAGCAGGAATCATACCCCTAGACCAACAGGCCGCAAAAGTAAGCAGCTGTGCACCCCGCCACCTACTGAGATCTTGCCGCACTTGCTATTGAAGCATCCAATCTGGACCATATTCTCAAAGAGGTTTCTTAATCCGACACCTACAACATGAGCTGTGCTGAGGACCAATGTAGTTGAAGTCTGAAAGAGCTGCTTGAGTTGTGAGACAGTATGTCGATCGTGTGAAGTGCAAATGTAATCGTGTCAAGCACCATCAGCCCACTACGTAGCGTTGTGTGACAGCACGTACTTTTCGACAGTACTCTGTGTCCATAGCTGTTTTCATAGCTAGGCTGCTTCCAGCACAAAGCATCCACCATACGAAAGTGGCTGTTCCGCGATTTTGATTACCTGACCCTTCGACATCACTTCATGTACGAATACTGGCAAGAATTCTCGCTACATTCGAAGTTGTTCCCTCCACTTTCAACCTACTTGGTTGCTTCATTTGCCACGCAAACACTTCCTGAGGACGCTACATGTAATAAATCGCAGCTTACCGGTTTAATGACATGATGCTGCTCAGTTTAAGCCCGCTAGAGGCATACGGTTCCATGGTGTAATGGTTAGCACTCTGGACTTTGAATGCAGCGATCCGAGTTCGAGTCTCGGTGGAACCTGATTCAGTGTTTTGCGATCGTTTCTAGAAACGTGTACGATCTGGCAGTTGGAATTGTATATGCAAAAGTTTAGCTAGGATCATGTAATGCAAATTGTTAATAGCAGTCCACACGTGAATGGGGAACGCTCCAAATGCTTATGCTTTTGCTACTAGGATTAATAACGGAACGTAAGGGGTTCAACTGCGAGAAGACGACCTCAGCTGCTTCTACCAGCATCTCTCCGTTTTGGGTGCTGCATGCACATGCATTTAACAAACGTGCATGCGATGTACTAGTTCCTGGGAAACGAATAGAATCGTTGTACGTGTCAGTCTTTAGGTATAGATATAAGTAATCGAAGACGGCTTAATCCTGCTTCGTAGATTGCTTTCCACAAGACGCACTTGCCAGTATCATTGGCCGGTGGCCCGACATGCAGTTTGCCCCGTTTCATGGCTTACTTTCAGAGACTCGCTAGTTTATCGTAGTGCTTGGTTGTCGCGAAAGTGAAAAGTAGGGCCTGTCCGGCATTTGAATCCGGGACCTCCTGCACCCAAAGCAGGAATCATACCCCTAGACCAACAGGCCGCAAAAGTACGCAGCTGTGCACCCCGCCACCTACTGAGATCTTGCCGCACTTGCTATTGAAGCATCCAATCTGGACCATATTCTCAAAGAGGTTTCTTAATCCGACACCTACAACATGAGCTGTGCTGAGGACCAATGTAGTTGACGTCTGAAAGAGCTGCTTCAGTTGTGAGACAGTATGTCGATCGTGTGAAGTGCAAATGTAATCGTGTCAAGCACCATCAGCCCACTATGTAGCGTTGTGTGACAGCACGTACTTTTCGACAGTACTCTGTGTCCATAGCTGTTTTCATAGCTAGGCTGCTTCCAGCACAA
Source organism: Schistocerca gregaria (assembly GCF_023897955.1). Lineage (NCBI taxonomy): Eukaryota > Metazoa > Arthropoda > Insecta > Orthoptera > Acrididae > Schistocerca > Schistocerca gregaria. The sequence continues at coordinate 948,669,829 of NC_064922.1, forward strand.
AGCATCCACCATACGAAAGTGGCTGTTCCGCGATTTTGATTACCTGACCCTTCGACATCACTTAATGTACGAATACTGGCAAGAATTCTCGCTACATTCGAAGTTGTTCCCTCCACTTTCAACCTACTTGGTTGCTTCATTTGCCACGCAAACACTTCCTGAGGACGCTACATGTAATAAATCGCAGCTTACCGGTTTAATGACATGATGCTGCTCAGTTTAAGCCCGCTAGAGGCATACGGTTCCATGGTGTAATGGTTAGCACTCTGGACTTTGAATGCAGCGATCCGAGTTCGAGTCTCGGTGGAACCTGATTCAGTGTTTTGCGATCGTTTCTAGAAACGTGTACGATCTGGCAGTTGGAATTGTATATGCAAAAGTTTAGCTAGGATCATGTAATGCAAATTGTTAATAGCAGTCCACACGTGAATGGGGAACGCTCCAAATGCTTATGCTTTTGCTACTAGGATTAATAACGGAACGTAAGGGGTTCAACTGCGAGAAGACGACCTCAGCTGCTTCTCCCAGCATCTCTCCGTTTTGGGTGTTGCATGCGCATGCATTTAACAAACGTGCATGCGATGTACTAGTTCCTGGGAAACGAATAGAATCGTTGTACGTGTCAGTCTTTAGGTATAGATATAAGTAATCGAAGACGGCTTAATCCTGCTTCGTAGATTGCTTTCCACAAGACGCACTTGCCAGTATCATTGACCGGTGGCCCGACATGCAGTTTGCCCCGTTGCATGGCTTACTTTCAGGGACTCGCTAGTTTAGCGTAGTGCTTGGTTGTCGCGAAAGTGAAAAGTAGGGCCTGTCCGGCATTTGAACCCGGGACCTCCTGCACCCAAAGCAGGAATCATACCCCTAGACCAACAGGCCGCAAAAGTAGGCAGCTGTGCACCCCGCCACCTACTGAGATCTTGCCGCACTTGCTATTGAAGCATCCAATCTGGACCATATTCTCAAAGAGGTTTCTTAATCCGACACCTACAACATGAGCTGTGCTGAGGACCAATGTAGTTGAAGGCTGAAAGAGCTGCTTGAGTTGTGAGACAGTATGTCGATCGTGTGAAGTGCAAATGTAATCATGTCAAGCACCATCAGCCCACTACGTAGCGTTGTGTGACAGCACGTACTTTTCGACAGTACTCTGTGTCCATAGCTGTTTTCATAGCTAGGCTGCTTCCAGCACAAAGCATCCACCATACGAAAGTGGCTGTTCCTCGATTTTGATTACCTGACCCTTCGACATCACTTCATGTACGAATACTGGCAAGAATTCTCGCTACATTCGAAGTTGTTCCCTCCACTTTCAACCTACTTGGTTGCTTCATTTGCCACGCAAACACTTCCTGAGGACGCTACATGTAATAAATCGCAGCTTACCGGTTTAATGACATGATGCTGCTCAGTTTAAGCCCGCTAGAGGCATACGGTTCCATGGTGTAATGGTTAGCACTCTGGACTTTGAATCCAGCCATCCGAGTTCGAGTCTCGGTGGAACCTGATTCAGTGTTTTGCGATCGTTTCTAGAAACGTGTACGATCTGGCAGTTGGAATTGTATATGCAAAAGTTTAGCTAGGATCATGTAATGCAAATTGTTAATAGCAGTCCACACGTGAATGGGGAACGCTCCAAATGCTTATGCTTTTGCTACTAGGATTAATAACGGAACGTAAGGGGTTCAACTGCGAGAAGACGACCTCAGCTGCTTCTCCCAGCATCTCTCCGTTTTGGGTGCTGCATGCACATGCATTTAACAAACGTGCATGCGATGTACTAGTTCCTGGGAAACGAATAGAATTGTTGTACGTGTCAGTCTTTAGGTATAGATATAAGTAATCGAAGACGGCTTAATCCTGCTTCGTAGATTGCTTTCCACAAGGCGCACTTGCCAGTATCATTGGCCGGTGGCCCGACATGCAGTTTGCCCGTTTCATGGCTTACTTTCAGAGACTCGCTAGTTTATCGTAGTGCTTGGTTATCGCGAAAGTGAAAAGTAGGGCCTGTCCGGCATTTGAACCCGGGACCTCCTACACCCAAAGCAGGAATCATACCCCTAGACCAACAGGCCGCAAAAGTAAGCAGCTGTGCACCCCGCCACCTACTAAGATCTTGCCGCACTTGCTATTGAAGCATCCAATCTGGACCATATTCTCAAAGAGGTTTCTTAATCCGACACCTACAACATGAGCTGTGCTGAGGACCAATGTAGTTGAAGGCTGAAAGAGCTGCTTGAGTTGTGAGACAGTATGTCGATCGTGTGAAGTGCAAATGTAATAGTGTCAAGCACCATCCGCCCACTACGTAGCGTTGTGTGACAGCACGTACTTTTCGACAGTACTCTGTGTCCATAGCTGTTTTCATAGCTAGGCTGCTTCCAGCACAAAGCATCCACCATACGAAAGTGGCTGTTCCGCGATTTTGATTACCTGACCCTTCGACATCACTTCATGTACGAATACTGGCAAGAATTCTCGCTACATTCGAAGTTGTTCCCTCCACTTTCAACCTACTTGGTTGCTTCACTTGCCACGCAAACACTTCCTGAGGACGCTACATGTAATAAATCTTAGCTTACCGGTTTAATGACATGATGCTGCTCAGTTTAAGTCCGCTAGAGGCACACGGTTCCATGGTGTAATGGTTAGCACTCTGGGCTTTGAATCCAGCGATCCGAGTTCGAGTCTCTGTGGAACCTGATTCAGTGTTTTGCGATCGTTTCTAGAAACGTGTACGAGCTGGCAGTTGGAATTGTATATGCAAAATTTTAGCTAGGATCATGTAATGCAAATTGTTAATAGCAGTCCACACGTGAATGGGGAACGCTCCAAATGCTTATGCTTTTGCTACTAGGATTAATAACGGAACGTAAGGGGTTCAACTGCGAGAAGACGACCTCAGATGCTTCTCCCAGCATCTCTCCGTTTTGGGTGCTGCATGCACATGCATTTAACAAACGTGCATGCGATGTACTAGTTCCTGGGAAACGAATAGAATTGTTGTACGTGTCAGTCTTTAGGTATAGATATAAGTAATCGAAGACGGCTTAATCCTGCTTCGTAGATTGCTTTCCACAAGGCGCACTTGCCAGTATCATTGGCCGGTGGCCCCACATGCAGTTTGCCCGTTTCATGGCTTACTTTCAGAGACTCGCTAGTTTATCGTAGTGCTTGGTTGTCGCGAAAGTGAAAAGTAGGGCCTGTCCGGCATTTGAACCCGGGACCTCCTGCACCCAAAGCAGGAATCATACCCCTAGACCAACAGGCCGCAAAAGTAAGCAGCTGTGCACCCCGCCACCTACTAAGATCTTGCCGCACTTGCTATTGAAGCATCCAATCTGGACCATATTCTCAAAGAGGTTTCATAATCCGACACCTACAACATGAGCTGTGCTGAGGACCAATGTAGTTGAAGGCTGAAAGAGCTGCTTGAGTTGTGAGACAGTATGTCGATCGTGTGAAGTGCAAATGTAATAGTGTCAAGCACCATCCGCCCGCTACGTAGCGTTGTGTGACAGCACGTACTTTTCGACAGTACTCTGTGTCCATAGCTGTTTTCATAGCTAGGCTGCTTCCAGCACAAAGCATCCACCATACGAAAGTGGCTGTTCCGCGATTTTGATTACCTGACCCTTCGACATCACTTCATGTACGAATACTGGCAAGAATTCTCGCTAAATTCGAAGTTGTTCCCTCCACTTTCAACCTACTTGGTTGCTTCATTTGCCACGCAAACACTTCCTGAGGACGCTACATGTAATAAATCGCAGCTTACCGGTTTAATGACATGATGCTTCTCAGTTTAAGCCCGCTAGAGGCACACGGTTCCATGGTGTAATGGTTAGCACTCTGGACTTTGAATCCAGCCATCCGAGTTCGAGTCTCGGTGGAACCTGATTCAGTGTTTTGCGATCGTTTCTAGAAACGTGTACGATCTGGCAGTTGGAATTGTATATGCAAAAGTTTAGCTAGGATCATGTAATGCAAATTGTTAATAGCAGTCCACACGTGAATGGGGAACGCTCCAAATGCTTATGCTTTTGCTACTAGGATTAATAACGGAACGTAAGGGGTTCAACTGCGAGAAGACGACCTCAGCTGCTTCTCCCAGCATCTCTCCGTTTTGGGTGCTGCATGCACATGCATTTAACAAACGTGCATGCGATGTACTAGTTCCTGGGGAACGAATAGAATCGTTGTACGTGTCAGTCTTTAGGTATAGATATAAGTAATCGAAGACGGCTTAATCCTGCTTCGTAGATTGCTTTCCACAAGACGCACTTGCCAGTATCATTGGCCGGTGGCCCGACATGCAGTTTGCCCCGTTGCATGGCATACTTTCAGAGACTCGCTAGTTTATCGTAGTGCTTGGTTGTCGCGAAAGTGAAAAGTAGGGCCTGTCCGGCATTTGAACCCGGGACCTCCTGCACCCAAAGCAGGAATCATACCCCTAGACCAACAGGCCGCAAAAGTAAGCAGCTGTGCACCCCGCCACCTACTGAGATCTTGCCGCACTTGCTATTGAAGCATCCAATCTGGACCATATTCTCAAAGAGGTTTCTTAATCCGACACCTACAACATGAGCTGTGCTGAGGACCAATGTAGTTGAAGTCTGAAAGAGCTGCTTCAGTTGTGAGACAGTATGTCGATCGTGTGAAGTGCAAATGTAATCGTGTCAAGCACCATCAGCCCACTACGTAGCGTTGTGTGACAGCACGTACTTTTCGACAGTACTCTGTGTCCATAGCTGTTTTCATAGCTAGGCTGCTTCCAGCACAAAGCATCCACCATACGAAAGTGGCTGTTCCGCGATTTTGATTACCTGACCCTTCGACATCACTTAATGTACGAATACTGGCAAGAATTCTCGCTACATTCGAAGTTGTTCCCTCCACTTTCAACCTACTTGGTTGCTTCATTTGCCACGCAAACACTTCCTGAGGACGCTACATGTAATAAATCGCAGCTTACCGGTTTAATGACATGATGCCGCTCAGTTTACGTCCGCTAGAGGTATACGGTTCCATGGTGTAATGGTTAGCACTCTGGACTTTGAATGCAGCGATCCGAGTTCGAGTCTCGGTGGAACCTGATTCAGTGTTTTGCGATCGTTTCTAGAAACGTGTACGATCTGGCAGTTGGAATTGTATATGCAAAAGTTTAGCTAGGATCGTGTAATGCAAATTGTTAATAGCAGTCCACACGAGAATGTGGAACGCTCCAAATGCTTATGCTTTTGCTACTAGGATTAATAACGGAACGTAAGGGGTTCAACTGCGAGAAGACGACCTCAGCTGCTTCTCCCAGCATCTCTCCGTTTTGGGTGCTGCATGCGCATGCATTTAACAAACGTGCATGCGATGTACTAGTTCCTGGGAAACGAATAGAATCGTTGTACGTGTCAGTCTTTAGGTATAGATATAAGTAATCGAAGACGGCTTAATCCTGCTTCGTAGATTGCTTTCCACAAGACGCACTTGCCAGTATCATTGGCCGGAGACCCGACATGCTGTGTGCCCCGTTGCATGGTTTACTTTCAGAGACTCGCTAGTTTATCGTAGTGCTTGGTTGTCGCGAAAGTGAAAAGTAGGGCCTGTCCGGCATTTGAACCCGGGACCTCCTGCACCCAAAGCAGGAATCATACCCCTAGACCAACAGGCCGCAAAAGTAAGCAGCTGTGCACCCCGCCACTTACTGAGATCTTGCCGCACTTGCTATTGAAGCATCCAATCTGGACCATATTCTCAAAGAGGTTTCTTAATCCGACACCTACAACATGAGCTGTGCTGAGGACCAATGTAGTTGACGTCTGAAAGAGCTGCTTCAGTTGTGAGACAGTATGTCGATCGTGTGAAGTGCAAATGTAATCGTGTCAAGCACCATCAGCCCACTACGTAGCGTTGTGTGACAGCACGTACTTTTCGACAGTACTCTGTGTCCATAGCTGTTTTCATAGCTAGGCTGCTTCCAGCACAAAGCATCCACCATACGAAAGTGGCTGTTCCGCGATTTTGATTACCTGACCCTTCGACATCACTTCATGTACGAATACTGGCAAGAATTCTCGCTACATTCGAAGTTGTTCCCTCCACTTTCAACCTACTTGGTTGCTTCATTTGCCACGCAAACACTTCCTGAGGACGCTACATGTAATAAATCGCAGCTTACCGGTTTAATGACATGATGCTGCTCAGTTTAAGTCCGCTAGCGGCACACGGTTCCATGGTGTAATGGTTAACACTGTGGACTTTGAATCCAGCGATCCGAGTTCGAGTCTCGGTGGAACCTGATTCAGTGTTTTGCGATCGTTTCTAGAAACGTGTACGAGCTGGCAGTTGGAATTGTATATGCAAAAGTTTAGCTAGGATCATGTAATGCAAATTGTTAATAGCAGTCCACACGTGAATGGGGAACGCTCCAAATGCTTATGCTTTTGCTACTAGGATTAATAACGGAACGTAAGGGGTTCAACTGCGAGAAGACGACCTCATCTGCTTCTCCCAGCATTTCTCCGTTTTAAATTGTTAATAGCAGTCCACACGTGAATGGGGATCGCTCCAAATGCTTATGCTTTTGCTACTAGGATTAATAACGGAACGTAAGTGGTTCAACTGCGAGAAGACGACCTCATCTGCTTCTCCCAGCATCTCTCCGTTTTGGGTGCTGCATGCACATGCATTTAACAAACGTGCATGCGATGTACTAGTTCCTGGGAAACGAATAGAATCGTTGTACGTGTCAGTCTTTAGGTATAGATATAAGTAATCGAAGACGGCTTAATCCTGCTTCGTAGATTGCTTTCCACAAGACGCACTTGCCAGTATCATTGGCCGGAGACCCGACATGCAGTTTGCCCCGTTGCATGGTTTACTTTCAGAGACTCGCTAGTTTATCGTAGTGCTTGGTTGTCGCGAAAGTGAAAAGTAGGGCCTTTCCGGCATTTGAACCCGGGACCTCCTGCACCCAAAGCAGGAATCATACCCCTAGACCAACAGGCCGCAAAAGTAAGCAGCTGTGCACCCCGCCACTTACTGAGATCTTGCCGCACTTGCTATTGAAGCATCCAATCTGGACCATATTCTCAAAGAGGTTTCTTAATCCGACACCTACAACATGAGCAGTGCTGAGGACCAATGTAGTTGACGTCTGAAAGAGCTGCTTGAGTTGTGAGACAGTATGTCGATCGTGTGAAGTGCAAATGTAATCGTGTCAAGCACCATCAGCCCACTACGTAGCGTTGTGTGACAGCACGTACTTTTCGACAGTACTCTGTGTCCATAGCTGTTTTCATAGCTAGGCTGCTTCCAGCACAAAGCATCCACCATACGAAAGTGGCTGTTCCGCGATTTTGATTACCTGACCCTTCGACATCACTTCATGTACGAATTCTGGCAAGAATTCTCGCTACATTCGAAGTTGTTCCCTCCACTTTCAACCTACTTGGTTGCTTCATTTGCCACGCAAACACTTCCTGAGGACGCTACATGTAATAAATCGCAGCTTACCGGTTTAATGACATGATGCTGCTCAGTTTAAGTCCGCTAGCGGCACACGGTTCCATGGTGTAATGGTTAACACTGTGGACTTTGAATCCAGCGATCCGAGTTCGAGTCTCGGTGGAACCTGATTCAGTGTTTTGCGATCGTTTCTAGAAACGTGTACGAGCTGGCAGTTGGAATTGTATATGCAAAAGTTTAGCTAGGATCATGTAATGCAAATTGTTAATAGCAGTCCACACGTGAATGGGGAACGCTCCAAATGCTTATGCTTTTGCTACTAGGATTAATAACGGAACGTAAGGGGTTCAACTGCGAGAAGACGACCTCATCTGCTTCTCCCAGCATCTCTCCGTTTTAAATTGTTAATAGCAGTCCACACGTGAATGGGGAACGCTCCAAATGCTTATGCTTTTGCTACTAGGATTAATAACGGAACGTAAGGGGTTCAACTGCGAGAAGACGACCTCATCTGCTTCTCCCAGCATCTCTCCGTTTTGGGTGCTGCATGCACATGCATTTAACAAACGTGCATGCGATGTACTAGTTCCTGGGAAACGAATAGAATCGTTGTACGTGTCAGTGTTTAGGTATAGATATAAGTAATCGAAGACGGCTTAATCCTGCTTCGTAGATTGCTTTCCACAAGACGCACTTGCCAGTGTCATTGGCCGGTGGCCCGACACGGAATTTTCCCCCGTTGCATGGCTTACTTTCAGAGACTCGCTAGTTTATCGTAGTGCTTGGTTGTCGCGAAAGTGAAAAGTAGGGCCTGTCCGGCATTTGAACCCGGGACCTCCTGCACCCAAAGCAGGAATCATACCCCTAGACCAACAGGCCGCAAAAGTAAGCAGCTGTGCACCCCGCCACCTACTGAGATCTTGCCGCACTTGCTATTGAAGCATCCAATCTGGACCATATTCTCAAAGAGGTTTCTTAATCCGACACCTACAACATGAGCTGTGCTGAGGACCAATGTAGTTGAAGTCTGAAAGAGCTGCTTGAGTTGTGAGACAGTATGTCGATCGTGTGAAGTGCAAATGTAATCGTGTCAAGCACCATCAGCCCACCACGTAGCGTTGTGTGACAGCACGTACTTTTCGACAGTACTCTGTGTCCATAGCTGTTTTCATAGCTAGGCTGCTTCCAGCACAAAGCATCCACCATACGAAAGTGGCTGTTCCGCGATTTTGATTACCTGACCCTTCGACATCACTTCATGTACGAATACTGGCAAGAATTCTCGCTACATTCGAAGTTGTTCCCTCCACTTTCAACCTACTTGGTTGCTTCATTTGCCACGCAAACACTTCCTGAGGACGCTACATGTAATAAATCGCAGCTTACCGGTTTAATGACATGATGCTGCTCAGTTTAAGCCCGCTAGAGGCATACGGTTCCATGGTGTAATGGTTAGCACTCTGGACTTTGAATCCAGCCATCCGAGTTCGAGTCTCGGTGGAACCTGATTCAGTGTTTTGCGATCGTTTCTAGAAACGTGTACGATCTGGCAGTTGGAATTGTATATGCAAAAGTTTAGCTAGGATCATGTAATGCAAATTGTTAATAGCAGTCCACATGTGAATGGGGAACGCTCCAAATGCTTATGCTTTTGCAACTAGGATTAATAACGGAACGTAAGGGGTTCAACTGCGAGAAGACGACCTCAGCTGCTTCTACCAGCATCTCTCCGTTTTGGGTGCTGCATGCACGTGCATTTAACAAACGTGCATGCGATGTACTAGTTCCTGGGAAACGAATAGAATCGTTGTACGTGTCAGTCTTTAGGTATAGATATAAGTAATCGAAGACGGCTTAATCCTGCTTCGTAGATTGCTTTCCACAAGACGCACTTGCCAGTATCATTGGCCGGTGGCCCGACATGCAGTTTGCCCCGTTTCATGGCTTACTTTCAGAGACTCGCTAGTTTATCGTAGTGCTTGGTTGTCGCGAAAGTGAAAAGTAGGGCCTGTCCGGCATTTGAATCCGGGACCTCCTGCACCCAAAGCAGGAATCATACCCCTAGACCAACAGGCCGCAAAAGTACGCAGCTGTGCACCCCGCCACCTACTGAGATCTTGCCGCACTTGCTATTGAAGCATCCAATCTGGACCATATTCTCAAAGAGGTTTCTTAATCCGACACCTACAACATGAGCTGTGCTGAGGACCAATGTAGTTGAAGGCTGAAAGAGCTGCTTGAGTTGTGAGACAGTATGTCGATCGTGTGAAGTGCAAATGTAATCGTGTCAAGCACCATCAGCCCACTACGTAGCGTTGTGTGACAGCACGTACTTTTCGACAGTACTCTGTGTCCATAGCTGTTTTCATAGCTAGGCTGCTTCCAGCACAAAGCATCCACCATACGAAAGTGGCTGTTCCGCGATTTTGATTACCTGACCCTTCGACATCACTTCATGTACGAATACTGGCAAGAATTCTCGCTACATTCGAAGTTGTTCCCTCCACTTTCAACCTACTTGGTTGCTTCATTTGCCACGCAAACACTTCCTGAGGACGCTACATGTAATAAATCGCAGCTTACCGGTTTAATGACATGATGCTGCTCAGTTTAAGCCCGCTAGAGGCATACGGTTCCATGGTGTAATGGTTAGCACTCTGGACTTTGAATCCAGCGATCCGAGTTCGAGTCTCGGTGGAACCTGATTCAGTGTTTTGCGATCGTTTCTAGAAACGTGTACGATCTGGCAGTTGGAATTGTATATGCAAAAGTTTAGCTAGGATCATGTAATGCAAATTGTTAATAGCAGTCCACACGTGAATGGTGAAGGCTCCAAATGCTTATGCTTTTGCTACTAGGATTAATAACGGAACGTAAGGGGTTCAACTGCGAGAAGACGACCTCAGCTGCTTCTCCCAGCATCTCTCCGTTTTGGGTGTTGCATGCGCATGCATTTAACAAACGTGCATGCGATGTACTAGTTCCTGGGAAACGAATAGAATCGTTGTACGTGTCAGTCTTTAGGTATAGATATAAGTAATCGAAGACGGCTTAATCCTGCTTCGTAGATTGCTTTCCACAAGACGCACTTGCCAGTATCATTGGCCGGTGGCCCGACATGCAGTTTGCCCCGTTGCATGGCTTACTTTCAGGGACTCGCTAGTTTAGCGTAGTGCTTGGTTGTCGCGAAATTGAAAAGTAGGGCCTGTCCGGCATTTGAACCCGGGACCTCCTGCACCCAAAGCAGGAATCATACCCCTAGACCAACAGGCCGCAAAAGTAGGCAGCTGTGCACCCCGCCACCTACTGAGATCTTGCCGCACTTGCTATTGAAGCATCCAATCTGGACCATATTCTCAAAGAGGTTTCTTAATCCGACACCTACAACATGAGCTGTGCTGAGGACCAATGTAGTTGAAGGCTGAAAGAGCTGCTTGAGTTGTGAGACAGTATGTCGATCGTGTGAAGTGCAAATGTAATCGTGTCAAGCACCATCAGCCCACTACGTAGCGTTGTGTGACAGCACGTACTTTTCGACAGTACTCTGTGTCCATAGCTGTTTTCATAGCTAGGCTGCTTCCAGCACAAAGCATCCACCATACGAAAGTGGCTGTTCCGCGATTTTGATTACCTGACCCTTCGACATCACTTCATGTACGAATACTGGCAACAATTCTCGCTACATTCGAAGTTGTTCCCTCCACTTTCAACCTACTTGGTTTTCTTCATTTGCCACGCAAACACTTCCTGAGGACGCTACATGTAATAAATCGCAGCTTACCGGTTTAATGACATGATGCTGCTCAGTTTAAGCCCGCTAGAGGCATACGGTTCCATGGTGTAATGGTTAGCACTCTGGACTTTGAATCCAGCCATCCGAGTTCGAGTCTCGGTGGAACCTGATTCAGTGTTTTGCGATCGTTTCTAGAAACGTGTACGATCTGGCAGTTGGAATTGTATATGCAAAAGTTTAGCTAGGATCATGTAATGCAAATTGTTAATAGCAGTCCACACGTGAATGGGGAACGCTCCAAATGCTTATGCTTTTGCTACTAGGATTAATAACGGAACGTAAGGGGTTCAACTGCGAGAAGACGACCTCAGCTGCTTCTCCCTGCATCTCTCCGTTTTGGGTGCTGCATGCACATGCATTTAACAAACGTGCATGCGATGTACTAGTTCCTGGGAAACGAATAGAATCGTTGTACGTGTCAGTCTTTAGGTATAGATATAAGTAATCGAAGACGGCTTAATCCTGCTTCGTAGATTGCTTTCCACAAGACGCACTTGCCAGTATCATTGGCCGGTGGCCCGACATGCAGTTTGCCCCGTTGCATGGCTTACTTTCAGGGACTCGCTAGTTTAGCGTAGTGCTTGGTTGTCGCGAAAGTGAAAAGTAGGGCCTGTCCGGCATTTGAACCCGGGACCTCCTGCACCCAAAGCAGGAATCATACCCCTAGACCAACAGGCCGCATAAGTAGGCAGCTGTGCACCCCGCCACCTACTGAGATCTTGCCGCACTTGCTATTGAAGCATCCAATCTGGACCATATTCTCAAAGAGGTTTCTTAATCCGACACCTACAACATGAGCTGTGCTGAGGACCAATGTAGTTGAAGGCTGAAAGAGCTGCTTGAGTTGTGAGACAGTATGTCGATCGTGTGAAGTGCAAATGTAATCGTGTCAAGCACCATCAGCCCACTACGTAGCGTTGTGTGACAGCACGTACTTTTCGACAGTACTCTGTGTCCATAGCTGTTTTCATAGCTAGGCTGCTTCCAGCACAAAGCATCCACCATACGAAAGTGGCTGTTCCGCGATTTTGATTACCTGACCCTTCGACATCACTTAATGTACGAATACTGGCAAGAATTCTCGCTACATTCGAAGTTGTTCCCTCCACTTTCAACCTATTTGGTTGCTTCATTTGCCACGCAAACACTTCCTGAGGACGCTACATGTAATAAATCGCAGCTTACCGGTTTAATGACATGATGCTGCTCAGTTTAAGCCCGCTAGAGGCATACGGTTCCATGGTGTAATGGTTAGCGCTCTGGACTTTGAATCCAGCCATCCGAGTTCGAGTCTCGGTGGAACCTGATTCAGTGTTTTGCGATCGTTTCTAGAAACGTGTACGATCTGGCAGTTGGAATTGTATATGCAAAAGTTTAGCTAGGATCATGTAATGCAAATTGTTAATAGCAGTCCACACGTGAATGGGGAACGCTCCAAATGCTTATGCTTTTGCTACTAGGATTAATAACGGAACGTAAGGGGTTCAACTGCGAGAAGACGACCTCAGCTGCTTCTCCCTGCATCTCTCCGTTTTGGGTGCTGCATGCACATGCATTTAACAAAAGTGCATGCGATGTACTAGTTCCTGGGAAACGAATAGAATCGTTGTACGTGTCAGTCTTTAGGTATAGATATAAGTAATCGAAGACGGCTTAATCCTGCTTCGTAGATTGCTTTCCACAAGACGCACTTGCCAGTATCATTGGCCGGTGGCCCGACATGCAGTTTGCCCCGTTTCATGGCTTACTTTCAGAGACTCGCTAGTTTATCGTAGTGCTTGGTTATCGCGAAAGTGAAAAGTAGGGCCTGTCCGGCATTTGAATCCGGGACCTCCTGCACCCAAAGCAGGAATCATACCCCTAGACCAACAGGCCGCAAAAGTACGCAGCTGTGCACCCCGCCACCTACTGAGATCTTGCCGCACTTGCTATTGAAGCATCCAATCTGGACCATATTCTCAAAGAGGTTTCTTAATCCGACACCTACAACATGAGCAGTGCTGAGGACCAATGTAGTTGAAGGCTGAAAGAGCTGCTTGAGTTGTGAGACAGTATGTCGATCGTGTGAAGTGCAAATGTAATCGTGTCAAGCACCATCAGCCCACTACGTAGCGTTGTGTGACAGCACGTACTTTTCGACAGTACTCTGTGTCCATAGCTGTTTTCATAGCTAGGCTGCTTCCAGCACAAAGCATCCACCATACGAAAGTGGCTGTTCCGCGATTTTGATTACCTGACCCTTCGACATCACTTAATGTACGAATACTGGAAAGAATTCTCGCTACATTCGAAGTTGTTCCCTCCACTTTCAACCTACTTGGTTGCTTCATTTGCCACGCAAACACTTCCTGAGGACGCTACATGTAATAAATCGCAGCTTACCGGTTTAATGACATGATGCTGCTCGGTTTAAGCCCGCTAGAGGCATACGGTTCCATGGTGTAATGGTTACCACTCTGGACTTTGAATCCAGCAATCCGAGTTCGAGTCTCGGTGGAACCTGATTCAGTGTTTTGTGATCGTTTCTAGAAACGTGTACGATCTGGCAGTTGGAATTGTATATGCAAAAGTTTAGCTAGGATCATGTAATGCAAATTGTTAATAGCAGTCCACACGTGAATGGGGAACGCTCCAAATGCTTATGCTTTTGCTACTAGGATTAATAACGGAACGTAAGGGGTTCAACTGCGAGAAGACGACCTCAGCTGCTTCTACCAGCATCTCTCCGTTTTGGGTTTTGCATGCACATGCATTTAACAAACGTGCATGCGATGTACTAGTTCCTGGGAATCGAATAGAATCGTTGTACGTGTCAGTCCTTAGGTATAGATATAAGTAATCGAAGACGGCTTAATCCTGCTTCGTAGATTGCTTTCCACAAGACGCACTTGCCAGTATCATTGGCCGGTGGCCCGACATGCAGTTTGCCCGTTTCATGGCTTACTTTCAGAGACTCGCTAGTTTATCGTAGTGCTTGGTTGTCGCGAAAGTGAAAAGTAGGGCCTGTCCGGCATTTGAACCCGGGACCTCCTGCACCCAAAGCAGGAATCATACCCCTAGACCAACAGGCCGCAAAAGTAAGCAGCTGTGCACCCCGCCACCTACTGAGATCTTGTCGCACTTGCTATTGAAGCATCCAATCTGGACCATATTCTCAAAGAGGTTTCTTAATCCGACACCTACAACATGAGCTGTGCTGAGGACCAATGTAGTTGAAGTCTGAAAGAGCTGCTTCAGTTGTGAGACAGTATGTCGATCGTGTAAAGTGCAAATGTAATCGTGTCAAGCACCATCAGCCCACTACGTAGCGTTGTGTGACAGCACGTGCTTTTCGACAGTACTCTGTGTCCATAGCTGTTTTCATAGCTAGGCTGCTTCCAGCACAAAGCATCCACCATACGAAAGTGGCTGTTCCGCGATTTTGATTACCTGACCCTTCGACATCACTTCATGTACGAATACTGGCAAGAATTCTCGCTACATTCGAAGTTGTTCCCTCCACTTTCAACCTACTTGGTTGCTTCATTTGCCACGCAAACACTTCCTGAGGACGCTACATGTAATAAATCGCAGCTTACCGGTTTAATGACAAGATACTGCTCAGTTTACGTCCGCAAGAGACACACGGTTCCATGGTGTAATGGTTAGCACTATGGACTTTGAATCCAGCGATCCGAGTTCGAGTCTCGGTGGAACCTGATTCAGTGTTTTGCGATCGTTTCTAGAAACGTGTACGATCTGGCAGTTGGAATTGTATATGCAAAAGTTTAGCTAGGATCATGTAATGCAAATTGTTAATAGCAGTCCACACGTGAATGGGGAACGCTCCAAATGCTTATGCTTTTGCTACTAGGATTAATAACGGAACGTAAGGGGTTCAACTGCGAGAAGACGACCTCAGCTGCTTCTCCCAGGATCTCTCCGTTTTGGGTGCTGCATGCACATGCATTTAACAAATGTGCATGCGATGTACTAGTTCCTGGGAAACGAATAGAATCGTTGTACGTGTCAGTCTTTAGGTATAGATATAAGTAATCGAAGACGGCTTAATCCTGCTTCGTAGATTGCTTTCCACAAGACGCACTTGCCAGTATCATTGGCCGGTGGCCCGACATGCAGTTTGCCCCGTTGCATGGCTTACTTTCAGAGACTCGCTAGTTTATCGTAGTGCTTGGTTGTCGCGAAAGTGAAAAGTAGGGCCTGTCCGGCATTTGAACCCGGGACCTCCTGCACCCAAAGCAGGAATCATACCCCTAGACCAACAGGCCGCAAAAGTAAGCAGCTGTGCACCCCGCCACCTACTGAGATCTTGCCGCACTTGCTAATGAAGCATCCAATCTGGACCATATTCTCAAAGAGGTTTCTTAATCCGACACCTACAACATGAGCTGTGCTGAGGACCAATGTAGTTGAAGTCTGAAAGAGCTGCTTGAGTTGTGAGACAGTATGTCGATCGTGTGAAGTGCAAATGTAATCGTGTCAAGCACCATCAGCCCACTACGTAGCGTTGTGTGACAGCACGTACTTTTCGACAGTACTCTGTGTCCATAGCTGTTTTCATAGCTAGGCTGCTTCCAGCACAAAGCATCCACCATACGAAAGTGGCTGTTCCGCGATTTTGATTACCTGACCCTTCGAAATCACTTAATGTACGAATACTGGCAAGAATTCTCGCTACATTCGAAGTTGTTCCCTCCACTTTCAACCTACTTGGTTGCTTCATTTGCCACGCAAACACTTCCTGAGGACGCTACATGAAATAAATCGCAGCTTACCGGTTTAATGACATGATGCTGCTCAGTTTACGTCCGCTAGAGGCATACGGTTCCATGGCCGACATTACCGCTTGCGACGCGGCAGCGTGCGGACGTTCGGAGCGCTCAGTGTCACTTGCTTGTTTACGTTGTATTTGTGCTTTCTGTTTCACGTGATTGTGCGTGGTTGTGTGTTCGTGTCGTTGTTTGAAGTATTTGCTGTATGCAGTTAGCCCATTTGGGTTAATTTGCAAAATGGTTCCCACGATTCCAAGGAAAAATACCCTGCAGTTCGAGTTTGACAAGGCTACACGATCAGTTCAGCCAAGTTCACTGGAAGTTCATGAATGGATCGTCGATACAATAGGCATAACCACTGAACAAGTTCACACTGCCTACTACGACCTGGATTTATACTGCTTCTTCGTGAAGCTTCTGAATCCCCTCTTACTGGAACGTCTTTTGCAGAAACATGGCGGCGGCGTCGATTTCCGGCATCGCGACGGCACTGTGAGTACTGTCAAAATTACTAACGCTGATGTCGAGATCTCCAACGTTCGTATTTACAACCTGCCCCCTGAAGTAGACAACTGTTTCTTAAAAGATGTGCTCACTAAATATGGCGAGGTGCGTAACATTCGACTTGAAAAGTGGTCCAGGCAACATAAGTTGCAATGTTTTTCTGGTATCAGATCGGTTGAGATGCAAGTCAAAGTCAACATCCCATCGCATGTATTTGTTTGTGGTTATAAGGTGCAGGTTACCTATTCCGGACAAGCTTCTACGTGTTTTATCTGCAATGAAAGTGGTCATTTACGGCAAAATTGCCCTAAAAGGGTGACCGTCTTAAAGCCTACTTTCCAGCAACGTAAGAGACTCACTTTAGCTGATTTAGTGACAGGTACTCAATTAACAAGTACTGGGCCGTCCCCCTCCAGTGATACTGTGATTGTACATGAAAAACCTTTTGAAGAAGAGTTCCCTGCTATTCCTCTTGCGACGGGCGGGGATCAGAACCCTCTCACCCGTCCCGTCACTGCGGTAGCGTCCAAGAGACGTCGAACGTGCGACAGTAGTAGTTCCGATGAAGGCGTCTCCGTACCGGTAACACCTGCCACACTTGATATCAAACAACCGGCAGGAGACACTGAGCTTTCGCATGACGCTCTACCAGAATCAAGCGTTGAAGTTGATACTTCTTCGCCCGCTGACGGTAGTGCTACGCCCCAGGTTGGTTGTTGCTTACCATCCGCGTCTATCGCGTCGGCTCTCCAACCGACCGATATTGAACCTCAGCACGTTGCCCACAGTTACGTCGGCGGGGTGTGCCCAAGTTCACAACTCGTATCACAGCAATGCGACACTGACAACAAACACGCTTACGAGTGTGTCAACACAGAGCGAGATCTCAGCCTTGCTTGTCAACAACCTGACCGAGAGAGTGTTTCCACACAATCCCAACGTGTGGCCAAACAAGAACTTAGCGTGTCTCTGGAAGGGTTAACCGGCGAGACGCAACTGCACGTTGCTGTGGCAGGGCAACCTGCACAGGAGACCTGTGTAGATTCTCCGATGCCACTTTCTGCGGAAAAAGTCGCCAGTGGCGGGAGGAACAAAAAGAAATTCCAACCGAACTTGAATGTACCACGCAGCAAACACAAACTGCAAGCCCTCTCGGATGCAAACGATGGTGATGGCCACTCTCCACCAGCTGTTTCACGAATGGACTGGTTTGCTGGAGACGATGATCACGTTAATTTAAAGTAGCTCCGTAAACTACATGGCACAAGCGTACAAGTTCCTGAGTGTTAATGTAAACAGGATCACGTCTGATTTGAAACTTGCAGTCTTTAGGCAGTTCGTATATGAGTCTGCCGCTGATGTACTTCTATTGCAGGAATTCCTTCTTTCAGATCTGGTCATTCCCGGTTTCCACTGTACTACCAATGTTGCTTTCGAGCTTAGCACTGGTACAGCCATTCTCGTGCGTGAGGGCATCCCCGTCTCAGACGTTGAAACACTGGAGTCAGGGCGTGGCATATGCTGCAAAATATTCGGCGTCACGCTCGTGAACCTATACGCGCCCTCCGGGAGTGACCACAGGTTCGCAAGGACCGAGTTCTTTAAAGACGAACTAATTTACTTGCTTCGTAAAAATCCGACTGCCCTTGTATTAGGCGGAGATTTTAACTGTGTTGTGCATCAAAAAGATCAGAGGCCAAATTTTAACTATTGTAAGGAGCTTCATGATCTGGTTTTACGAATGAATCTCCAGGATACGTGGGAAGTCCTTCACCCTACCCTTGTGAAATTTACATACTTCACTTCCACCTCGAGTAGCCGCCTCGACAGAATATATGTGTCTTCTCAGCTCGGAGAACATGTTGTTGATTCAGAGGTCATTCCCGTCCCATGTAGCGATCACTGCGCCTACGCAACCGTCATACAACTGGACAGACAACCCACCAAACGATTCAGAGGTCACTGGATGTTGAACTTTTCCCACCTTCAGGACGCCGATCTCGAGGAACTTGTCACACGAACTTGGACTTTTTGTCTTCGCTCTGTCAATAGGTACCGTACGAAAGTAGAGTGGTGGACGTCCTTTGCTAAACCAAAGTTGCGACGGTATTTAATTTCGTACTGTAATACGCAATCGAGGGATGCAAAGAAGACCACGGCATTTTATTATTCAATTTTAAGGGAGCTCTACGACAAATCTGGCGTCAATAATATTTACACTGCTCAAATAAAGCAAATCAAGGCTAAGATGCTCAGTATCAAACGTAAACAACTAGAAGGGTTAAAAATCAAGTCCAAAGTCAACTCTTTGGTTCAATCTGAGACAACTTCCATGTACCATCTTATTAAGCATCAGACCAACCGTAGACGCTTATTTATAGACGAACTGGCAACTAATAACGGGGAAATTCTCACTCGGCAACCTGACATAGTCACGGCAATTCAGAGATATTATCACGGCCTGTATTCGGACTACCCAACCAATGATGACTTGACTGCTACTGTACTCCAATTCATGGACACGTCCGTTACTGCGGATGATAATCGTGACTTTCTGGCTCCGTTTAGTGTCGAGGAGACTTTAGAACTTATTGTTAAGTCGCCCGCTAACAAAGCCCCAGGACTGGACGGCCTACCCAAGGAGTTTTACCTTCGGTATTGGGATGTAATTGGTGTTACATTTACAGAAATTTTAAATGAAATCATTGCCGGGGCGCCTGTTCCTAATGCGATGAAGGAGGGTAAAATTGTCCTTGTTCCCAAACGCAAAGGGTGTAAGCGATTTGATAATCTGCGCCCGCTCACCCTGCTTAATTTTGACTACAAAACTATAGCCAGAGCTGTTAACGCCTGAATGTCGCCGCTCCTTCACAAAGTTGTCTGGCGGCACCAGGCCTGCGTGCCAGGACGGAATGCCATGTCTGCGATGTCTGAAATTAGGGACCTAATCTCCATTGCCTCAGTCACCAACCTGAATTGTGCCCTGCTATTTCTAGACTTTCATAAAGCCTTTGATCATGTGAACCACCGCTATCTTTTTCACATACTGGACAAAATAGGACTCGAGGAAGGGGCATTAAAAGTCCTTCGCAATTTGACATCTGGCATATCGGCGAGGATACAAGTCAATGGACAGCTGACGCAACCAATATCCATTCAGCGGGGTGTCCCCCAGGGCAGTCCACTCTCTATGTCACTTTTTGTGCTGTCACTGGAACCCTTCCTTCGGTCTCTTTATCACCATTTGTCAGGTGTGTCAATGTCAGGTCACACATTCATCGTCCGTGCATACGCTGACGATGTTGCCGTTCTGTTACGCAGTGACGACGAGGTGGTCCGTATTAAACGGGCGATCGACCAGTATAGTGCAGTGTCTGGAGCACAACTAAGTGACCAGAAATGTAAAGTGCTCGATCTCAAGGGTTTTGAGAGCTTAACTATACCGTGGGCGCATCTTGTGGAATCTCACAAACTACTAGGAATCACCTTGAATAGATGCCCTCTGAAAATGGCGGCCTCCAATTGGAAGTCAGTGACGCATCTGATACAGGGTACCATTATCGAATGTCGCTGGCGTGCTGTGAACATTATAGAAAAAATTAGGATTCTCAATACCTACGTCTTCTCCAAGGCGTATTATGTTGCACAGTTTTTTCCCATTCCCAAGCTTCAGGCCAGAAAGATCATGCAGGTTGCCAATCAATACATCTGGAAGGGAACCATATTTAAATTGTCCTCCGATACACTAGCCAAGTCGAGAACTACTGGTGGGCTTGAGTTGGTTAACATCGCCGGGAAGGCAATGGCCTTGTACGTCAAGCGGACCACGACTTTACTGCATGACAGCCACTGCACTGTTACTCAAAAGTTGTACCTCACAGTGCGTCCAGCGAGTGTGCGACCTCCTATTGACGTTGGAAGAATCCACTACAAATTGAAACACATCAGGGAATTTTTCCTTCATGTTAGTTATACAGATGTTGGTGTTCTACGGCGCCGACCACTGTCAACTCGCGACTTGCAACGTGAGTGGGAAAAGTCGGCGACCCCAAATACAATAGAACGGAAGTATCCGACTACTGACTGGAAAACGGTGTGGGCCAACATCAGCTTGAAAGTACACTCTTCGGATGTTGCTTCAACTTGGTACAGGGTGGTAAATAACACAATTGCCACTAATGAAAAACTACATGCAATTGGGTTAAGTGACACAAATCTCTGCCTCTGTTGTGGACTCGTCGATTCTCTGATCCATCGGTTTACCTGCGGGGGCCATGCACTGAATTGGCGATGGGTCAAGAAAAGGATTGCGGTACTGTCAAGGAGCGCGGAAGACAATCTGCAACTGGATATCCTACTGCGTCCCGACAAAAAGTTTTATCCAGCCACGAAAAACAATACAGTAATGTGGATCCTAGGGCACTACGTCAACTACATCGTTAATGTTCGTGGAAAAGACGATTATATTAGTTTTCTGACCTACATGGAGCTGGCATACTGGAAGATTCAATGTGTCACTAACAGTAAAAAATTATTCGGAAACATGATGGACATCACCTTTGAAAAACATGGCATAGGATGACCACATTGGATGATCGAAGCCAATCAAGAGGAAATCTATTCAGTTTTATTCTATTTTTCTTAAGTTACACTTTCTGTTATACCTGGTCAGTTTACTTCTTTTCATTAGTCTCCTTATACTTGTTTGCTTATTCGTGTCAATTTCACACCTCTAACGGAAGAGCAAAGTATTTCGATATGGATCAAAACACACAACTGACACACGACAAAGAAGAAATGTTCCTTTCCAAATGTGTCAGCACTATATACCTCGGAGCAGAGGAGAAACAACTATAAAAATATTAATACTATAACAAAAAAAATATATGTATAAAAACTGTCTGCTTGGAGAAGTGACTCAGGGATGGGCAGGGGGAGCCATCGTGGACAGGCCTCGGGATTCGACCCCTGCCCGCTTTGTCTCCACCTGCACGGAACTGACCACTCACCAATTCTTTTACACAAGAGTCAGGAAAAAAAAGGAAAAAAAAAATAGCTTAAAAAAAGAAAAAAAAGTGGTAGAGAAAAAATATTATAAAAAAAAATAAAAAATAAAAAAAAATGGTGTAATGGTTAGCACTCCGGACTTTGAATCCAGCGATCCGAGTTCGAGTCTCGGTGGAACCTGATTCAGTGTTTTGCGATCGTTTCTAGAAACGTGTACGATCTGGCAGTTGGAATTGTATATGCAAAATTTTAGCTAGGATCATGTAATGCAAATTGTTAATAGCAGTCCACACGTGAATGGGGAACGCTCCAAATGCTTATGCTTTTGCTACTAGGATTAATAACGGAACGTAAGGGGTTCAACTGCGAGAAGACGACCTCAGCTGCTTCTCCCAGCATCTCTCCGTTTTGGGTGCTGCATGCACATGCATTTAACAAACGTGTATGCGATGTACTAGTTCCTGGGAAACGAATAGAATCGTTGTACGTGTCAGTCTTTAGGTATAGATATAAGTAATCGAAGACGGCTTAATCCTGCTTCGTAGATTGCTTTCCACAAGACGCACTTGCCAGTATCATTGGCCGGTGGCCCGACATGCAGTTTGCCCTGTTTCATGGCTTACTTTCAGAGACTCGCTAGTTTATCGTAGTGCTTGGTTGTCGCGAAAGTGAAAAGTAGGGCCTGTCCGGCATTTGAACCCGGGACTTCCTGCACCCAAAGCAGGAATCATACCCCTAGACCAACAGGCCGCAAAAGTAAGCAGCTGTGCACCCCGCCACCTACTGAGATCTTGCCGCACTTGCTATTGAAGCATCCAATCTGGACCATATTCTCAAAGAGGTTTCTTAATCCGACACCTACAACATGAGCTGTGCAGAGGACCAATGTAGTTGAAGGCTGAAAGAGCTGCTTGAGTTGTGAGACAGTATGTCGATCGTGTGAAGTGCAAATGTAATCGTGTCAAGCACCATCAGCAGACTACGTAGCGTTGTGTGACAGCACGTACTTTTCGACAGTACTCTGTGTCCATAGCTGTTTTCATAGCTAGGCTGCTTCTAGCACAAAGCATCCACCATACGAAAGTGGCTGTTCCGCGATTTTGATTACCTGACCCTTCGACATCACTTAATGTACGAATACTGGCAAGAATTCTCGCTACATTCGAAGTTGTTCCCTCCACTTTCAACCTACTTGGTTGCTTCATTTGCCACGCAAACACTTCCTGAGGACGCTACATGAAATAAATCGCAGCTTACCGGTTTAATGACATGATGCTGCTCAGTTTACGTCCGCTAGAGGCACACGGTTCCATCCGTCTGGCAGATATCAAGCAAACTAAGGCCAAATTGCTCAGTCTTAAAAGACAGCAGATGGAGGGTCTGAAATTAAAATCCAAGGCTAAGACAGTCGTGGAGGATGAACATGCTTCCTTGTACCATCTACTGAAGCACGAAAGAAACAGGAGACGCACCTTCATTGATGGACTTCAGTCTGAAACTGGCGAGACACTCACGACTCAGAGAGACATCGTCAATGCAGTGCACAAATATTACGAAGACCTATACACTGCCAACCCGGTATGTGAAGAGTCCTTCGATGAGTTCCTTAGTTCCATAGCTCCACAGGTCTCGGACGAGGAAAACGAAGACCTTCTCGTTGAGTGTACTAACGAAGATATCCACAGAATCATCTGCAAATCTCCTCTGAGGAAATCGCCGGGACCGGATGGTTTGCCTGTTGAATTTTATAAACGATACTGGCCACTGATTGGTGACATGTTTACCCGAATGACGAACGAGGTGCTTCAGGGAAAGCATTTACCTGCTGTTTTTAAAGAGAGCACAATAGTACTAATCCCAAAAAATGCTGCACAAAGAAACCTCAACAACTTTCGTCCTATCTCCCTGTTAAACTCCGATTATAAAATCATCGGCAGAATTTTAAACAACAGACTCTCACAGTTGGCCAAAAAGATAGTAAGTCCATACCAGTCCTGTGTGCCTACCAAGAGCATTTTCAAAAGCATAGCTGAATATAGAGATATAATTGCAATCACTGCTGTGACCACCATAAAATGTGCTATCATGTTTATTGACTTCCAGAAAGCATTTGATCGTGTGGATCATAGATTCCTTAGTGCCACACTGAACAAAATAGGTTTTAATGAGCGAGTCGTACGTGTGATCAGAAATGTTGCAACAGGCATCAGCGCTTGTATATCAGTTAACTGCCAGAGGACAAAGCAGATTCAGATCAGGCGCGGCGTTCCTCAAGGAAGCCCCCTCTCCATGTTCCTATTCGTGCTTTCATTAGAACCTTTCCTCCGCAGTGTTCATGCCACTCTAACTGGCATCACATTATCTGGTCACCGAACAGTCATAAACGCCTATGCCGATGATGTCGGAGTCGTCCTGCGAAATCCCGACGACATTTTGAAATTGGAAACGCTAATTAAAAAGTACTGTAGAGTCTCCGGAGCAGGTGTCAACGCAAACAAAGCAAACTCCTAAACCTGCGGGGTTTTCAACATGCCACCTTAGCCTGGGCCACAATGGTCACCCAATGCAAAGCACTGGGAATAACACTGACACCTTGTCCGTTAAAAATGGCAGCTATCAATTGGAGAAATACGTCGGGACAACTTCTTGGAACAACAAGAGAAAACCTCCACCGTAACATGAACCAAGTTCAGAGGGTGATTTTCATTAACCACTGCATTCTCTCCAGGAGTTACTTTATAGCACAGATCTTCCCACTACCGAAAATGATTGGAAAAAAGATAATGTCTACCATTGCCAGCTATCTTTGGAGAGGGGATATATTCAGAGTCGACGCAAGAACTGCGACCTTAGATCCCAGGAATGGAGGTTTGGGGTTAGTTGACATCAGAAATAAGGCGTCTGCGCTTTTTATAAAAAGGACCGCCACTATCCTTAGCGACCACGCTGATAGCATTACAACTAAATTATTTGAAGTTGTCAGGCCTGCCAGTTTACAGGCGCCGGTGAATGTGCAAAAAATAAATAACCGGCTCCAGTACGTTCGTGTATATTTTGTGGAATTCAGCTATCTCGGCGGTGTCATCATCAACTCACGACGGATCACGGCCCGCGATATTCTGTCCCATCGAAAGAAAATGGAGGGGAGAAACAAATTGGAAAGTAAATACCCACACACTGATTGGGACGCCATATGGAAAAATATTAATATGCGTGGTCTACCATCGGACGTCAAGTCAGCGTGGTATAAAACAGTGAATGAGACCGTAAGCACCAATGAAAGGTTACATGCAATCGGCGTTAGCGACACGAACCTATGTCTCAAATGTAAATTGATCGACACGTTAGTGCACAGATTCACGTTCGGTGGCAATCTACAACTCTGTAATTGGATTAGGGAACAACTGGCTTTTCTTACGAGATCTTCGGTGGAAAATTTTCCCCCTGTTACATTCCTCAGGCCTCAGACTTGCTATTTTCCAGCAGCAAAAAACAACTCGGTCCATTGGTTAATGGGACACTATGTGAATTACGTAATTAATCACCTGGGAAATGCAAATTCCACTGATTTTTACATGTACTTGAAGTGTGCTTTTTATAACGCCCTGAAATATAAAGACCACAAGAAAAACTACGGCAATATGCTTAAAATTGTATTCGAGCGACTGGGAATTGGTTGACAAGCCAACGAGATAAACAAAAATCGTTTATTTAAGCGAAACGACGCTTCAACAAAAACAAATTGGGGAGAAGTACAATTTTACAGTTTCACATTACAATCACTTATCCTCTGCTGGCAAAGAAGGCTATTTTGTTTATTGCACAGAAGAAGCCGAAGCCGAAAGCCAGTATCGCAATGTTAAAGATAAATTGTTTTCTTATACATTCATTTTATGACTGAGAAGGAAGTCTCATTTGTTTCCATGGAAGGGAACATACTTTTTTATTATTATTATTAATCTCAAGA
This sequence comes from Schistocerca gregaria, assembly GCF_023897955.1. NCBI lineage: Eukaryota > Metazoa > Arthropoda > Insecta > Orthoptera > Acrididae > Schistocerca > Schistocerca gregaria. The sequence continues at coordinate 948,695,336 of NC_064922.1, forward strand.
AGGAAAGGAGGCTATGGAATTAGTGCCTTAACATAAAATTCCTTCTTCACATTCCATGAAGATTTTTCTTTTACAATAAAAAAATAACAAACAAAGAAAAATAATAATACTAACAATAAAAAAACTAAACAGAAATTAAAAAAAATAATATACAGGTTCAGGGTCCACTACTTCCTACAACTTTATTATATATTACAAAGAAGTATGCTAGGTTCCCGAGAAGCAGTGGATGAGAAAAAAAAAATAAAAAAAAAAGCACTAAAGCTATAACCTTCAATCTCTATTGCCTCGGCATGACATAAATTTTTTGTTTCAAATAAAAAAAAAAAAAAAAAAAAAGGGTGGGAAATTGCCCCTAAAAAAAAAATTCCATTCAACTACTCTTCCAGGCCCTTTGCTGTCTCTGACAGAATTAAAAAAAAAAAAAAAAAAAATGGTGTAATGGTTAGCACTCTGGACTTTGAATCCAGCGATCCGAGTTCGAGTCTCGGTGGAACCTGGTTCAGTGTTTTGCGATCGTTTCTAGAAACGTGTACGAGCTGGCAGTTGGAATTGTATATGCAAAATTTTACTAGGATCATGTAATGCAAATTGTTAATAGCAGTCCACACGTGAATGGGGAACGCTCCAAATGCTTATGCTTTTGCTACTAGGATTAATAACGGAACGTAAGGGATTCAACTGCGAGAAGACGACATCAGATGCTTCTCCCAGCATCTCTCCGTTTTGGGTGCTGCATGCACATGCATTTAACAAACGTGCATGCGATGTACTAGTTCCTGGGAATCGAATAGAATCGTTGTACGTGTCAGTCTTTAGGTATAGATATAAGTAATCGAAGACGGCTTAATCCTGCTTCGTAGATTGCTTTCCACAAGACGCACTTGCCAGTATCATTGGCCGGTGGCCCGACATGCAGTTGGCCCCGTTGCATGGCTTACTTTCAGAGACTCGCTAGTTTATCGTAGCGCTTGGTTGTCGCGAAAGTGAAAAGTAGGGCCTGTCCGGCATTTGAACCCGGGACCTCCTGCACCCAAAGCAGGAATCATACCCCTAGACCAACAGGCCGCAAAAGTAAGCAGCTGTGCACCCCGCCACCTACTGAGATCTTGCCGCACTTGCTATTGAAGCATCCAATCTGGACCATATTCTCAAAGAGGTTTCTTAATCCGACACCTACAACATGAGCTGTGCTGAGGACCAATGTAGTTGAAGGCTGAAAGAGCTGCTTGAGTTGTGAGACAGTATGTCGATCGTGTGAAGTGCAAATGTAATCGTGTCAAGCACCATCAGCCCACTACGTAGCGTTGTGTGACAGCACGTACTTTTCGACAGTACTCTGTGTCCATAGCTGTTTTCATAGCTAGGCTGCTTCCAGCACAAAGCATCCACCATACGAAAGTGGCTGTTCCGCGATTTTGATTACCTGACCCTTCGACATCACTTAATGTACGAATACTGGCAAGAATTCTCGCTACATTCGAAGTTGTTCCCTCCACTTTCAACCTACTTGGTTGCTTCATTTGCCACGCAAACACTTCCTGAGGACGCTACATGTAATAAATCGCAGCTTACCGGTTTAATGACATGATGCTGCTCAGTTTACGTCCGCTAGAGGCACACGGTTCCATGGTGTAATAGTTAGCACTCTGGACTTTGAATCCAGCGATCCGAGTTCGAGTCTCGGTGGAACCTGGTTCAGTGTTTTGCGATCGTTTCTAGAAACGTGTACGAGCTGGCAGTTGGAATTGTATATGCAAAATTTTAGCTAGGATCATGTAATGCAAATTGTTAATAGCAGTCCACACGTGAATGGGGAACGCTCCAAATGCTTATGCTTTTGCTACTAGGATTAATAACGGAACGTAAGGGATTCAACTGCGAGAAGACGACATCAGATGCTTCTCCCAGCATCTCTCCGTTTTGGGTGCTGCATGCACATGCATTTAACAAACGTGCATGCGATGTACTAGTTCCTGGGAAACGAATAGAATCGTTGTACGTGTCAGTCTTTAGGTATAGATATAAGTAATCGAAGACGGCTTAATCCTGCTTCGTAGATTGCTTTCCACAAGACGCACTTGCCAGTATCATTGGCCGGTGGCCCGACATGCAGTTGGCCCCGTTGCATGGCTTACTTTCAGAGACTCGCTAGTTTATCGTAGCGCTTGGTTGTCGCGAAAGTGAAAAGTAGGGCCTGTCCGGCATTTGAACCCGGGACCTCCTGCACCCAAAGCAGGAATCATACCCCTAGACCAACAGGCCGCAAAAGTAAGCAGCTGTGCACCCCGCCACCTACTGAGATCTTGCCGCACTTGCTATTGAAGCATCCAATCTGGACCATATTCTCAAAGAGGTTTCTTAATCCGACACCTACAACATGAGCTGTGCTGAGGACCAATGTAGTTGAAGGCTGAAAGAGCTGCTTGAGTTGTGAGACAGTATGTCGATCGTGTGAAGTGCAAATGTAATCGTGTCAAGCACCATCAGCCCACTACGTAGCGTTGTGTGACAGCACGTACTTTTCGACAGTACTCTGTGTCCATAGCTGTTTTCATAGCTAGGCTGCTTCCAGCACAAAGCATCCACCATACGAAAGTGGCTGTTCCGCGATTTTGATTACCTGACCCTTCGACATCACTTCATGTACGAATACTGGCAAGAATTCTCGCTACATTCGAAGTTGTTCCCTCCACTTTCAACCTACTTGGTTGCTTCATTTGCCACGCAAACACTTCCTGAGGACGCTACATGTAATAAATCGCAGCTTACCGGTTTAATGACATGATGCTGCTCAGTTTAAGTCCGCTAGAGGCACACGGTTCCATGGTGTAATGGTTAGCACTCTGGACTTTTAGTTGAGCGATCCGAGTTCGAGTCTCGGTGGAACCTGATTCAGTGTTTTGCGATCGTTTCTAGAAACGTGTACGAGCTGGCAGTTGGAATTGTATATGCAAAATTTTAGCTAGGATCATGTAATGCAAATTGTTAATAGCAGTCCACACGTGAGTGGGGAACGCTCCAAATGCTTATGCTTTTGCTACTAGGATTAATAACGGAACGTAAGGGGTTCAACTGCGAGAAGACGACCTCAGCTGCTTCTCCCGGCATCTCTCCGTTTTGGGTGCTGCATGCACATGCATTTAACAAACGTGCATGCGATGTACTAGTTCCTGGGAAACGAATAGAATCGTTGTACGTGTCAGTCTTTAGGTATAGATATAAGTAATCGAAGACGGCTTAATCCTGCTTCGTAGATTGCTTTCCACAAGACGCACTTGCCAGTATCATTGGCCGGTGGCCCGACATGCAGTTTGCCCCGTTGCATGGCTTACTTTCAGAGGCTCGCTAGTTTATCGTAGTGCTTGGTTGTCGCGAAAGTGAAAAGTAGGGCCTGTCCGGCATTTGAATCCGGGACCTCCTGCACCCAAAGCAGGAATCATACCCCTAGACCAACAGGCCGCAAAAGTACGCAGCTGTTCACCCCGCCACCTACTAAGATCTTGCCGCACTTGCTATTGAAGCATCCAATCTGGACCATATTCTCAAAGAGGTTTCTTAATCCGACACCTACAACATGAGCTGTGCTGAGGACCAATGTAGTTGAAGGCTGAAAGAGCTGCTTGAGTTGTGAGACAGTATGTCGATCGTGTGAAGTGCAAATGTAATCGTGTCAAGCACCATCAGCAGACTACGTAGCGTTGTGTGACAGCACGTACTTTTCGACAGTACTCTGTGTCCATAGCTGTTTTCATAGCTAGGCTGCTTCCAGCACAAAGCATCCACCATACGAATGTGGCTGTTCCGCGATTTTGATTACCTGACCCTTCGACATCACTTCATGTACGAATACTGGCAAGAATTCTCGCTACATTCGAAGTTGTTCCCTCCACTTTCAACCTACTTGGTTGCTTCATTTGCCACGCAAACACTTCCTGAGGACGCTACATGTAATAAATCGCAGCTTACCGGTTTAATGACAAGATACTGCTCAGTTTACGTCCGCAAGAGACACACGGTTCCATGGTGTAATGGTTAGCACTCTGGACTTTGAATCCAGCGATCCGAGTTCGAGTCTCGGTGGAACCTGATTCAGTGTTTTGCGATCGTTTCTAGAAACGTGTACGATCTGGCAGTTGGAATTGTATATGCAAAAGTTTAGCTAGGATCATGTAATGCAAATTGTTAATAGCAGTCCACACGTGAATGGGGAACGCTCCAAATGCTTATGCTTTTGCTACTAGGATTAATAACGGAACGTAAGGGATTCAACTGCGAGAAGACGACATCAGATGCTTCTCCCAGCATCTCTCCGTTTTGGGTGCTGCATGCACATGCATTTAACAAACGTGCATGCGATGTACTAGTTCCTGGGAAACGAATAGAATCGTTGTACGTGTCAGTCTTTAGGTATAGATATAAGTAATCGAAGACGGCTTAATCCTGCTTCGTAGATTGCTTTCCACAAGACGCACTTGCCAGTATCATTGGCCGGTGGCCCGACATGCAGTTGGCCCCGTTGCATGGCTTACTTTCAGAGACTCGCTAGTTTATCGTAGCGCTTGGTTGTCGCGAAAGTGAAAAGTAGGGCCTGTCCGGCATTTGAACCCGGGACCTCCTGCACCCAAAGCAGGAATCATACCCCTAGACCAACAGGCCGCAAAAGTAAGCAGCTGTGCACCCCGCCACCTACTGAGATCTTGCCGCACTTGCTATTGAAGCATCCAATCTGGACCATATTCTCAAAGAGGTTTCTTAATCCGACACCTACAACATGAGCTGTGCTGAGGACCAATGTAGTTGAAGGCTGAAAGAGCTGCTTGAGTTGTGAGACAGTATGTCGATCGTGTGAAGTGCAAATGTAATCGTGTCAAGCACCATCAGCCCACTACGTAGCGTTGTGTGACAGCACGTACTTTTCGACAGTACTCTGTGTCCATAGCTGTTTTCATAGCTAGGCTGCTTCCAGCACAAAGCATCCACCATACGAAAGTGGCTGTTCCGCGATTTTGATTACCTGACCCTTCGACATCACTTCATGTACGAATACTGGCAAGAATTCTCGCTACATTCGAAGTTGTTCCCTCCACTTTCAACCTACTTGGTTGCTTCATTTGCCACGCAAACACTTCCTGAGGACGCTACATGTAATAAATCGCAGCTTACCGGTTTAATGACATGATGCTGCTCAGTTTAAGTCCGCTAGAGGCACACGGTTCCATGGTGTAATGGTTAGCACTCTGGACTTTTAGTTGAGCGATCCGAGTTCGAGTCTCGGTGGAACCTGATTCAGTGTTTTGCGATCGTTTCTAGAAACGTGTACGAGCTGGCAGTTGGAATTGTATATGCAAAATTTTAGCTAGGATCATGTAATGCAAATTGTTAATAGCAGTCCACACGTGAATGGGGAACGCTCCAAATGCTTATGCTTTTGCTACTAGGATTAATAACGGAACGTAAGGGGTTCAACTGCGAGAAGACGACCTCAGCTGCTTCTCCCGGCATCTCTCCGTTTTGGGTGCTGCATGCACATGCATTTAACAAACGTGCATGCGATGTACTAGTTCCTGGGAAACGAATAGAATCGTTGTACGTGTCAGTCTTTAGGTATAGATATAAGTAATCGAAGACGGCTTAATCCTGCTTCGTAGATTGCTTTCCACAAGACGCACTTGCCAGTATCATTGGCCGGTGGCCCGACATGCAGTTTGCCCCGTTGCATGGCTTACTTTCAGAGGCTCGCTAGTTTATCGTAGTGCTTGGTTGTCGCGAAAGTGAAAAGTAGGGCCTGTCCGGCATTTGAATCCGGGACCTCCTGCACCCAAAGCAGGAATCATACCCCTAGACCAACAGGCCGCAAAAGTACGCAGCTGTTCACCCCGCCACCTACTAAGATCTTGCCGCACTTGCTATTGAAGCATCCAATCTGGACCATATTCTCAAAGAGGTTTCTTAATCCGACACCTACAACATGAGCTGTGCTGAGGACCAATGTAGTTGAAGGCTGAAAGAGCTGCTTGAGTTGTGAGACAGTATGTCGATCGTGTGAAGTGCAAATGTAATCGTGTCAAGCACCATCAGCAGACTACGTAGCGTTGTGTGACAGCACGTACTTTTCGACAGTACTCTGTGTCCATAGCTGTTTTCATAGCTAGGCTGCTTCCAGCACAAAGCATCCACCATACGAATGTGGCTGTTCCGCGATTTTGATTACCTGACCCTTCGACATCACTTCATGTACGAATACTGGCAAGAATTCTCGCTACATTCGAAGTTGTTCCCTCCACTTTCAACCTACTTGGTTGCTTCATTTGCCACGCAAACACTTCCTGAGGACGCTACATGTAATAAATCGCAGCTTACCGGTTTAATGACAAGATACTGCTCAGTTTACGTCCGCAAGAGACACACGGTTCCATGGTGTAATGGTTAGCACTCTGGACTTTGAATCCAGCGATCCGAGTTCGAGTCTCGGTGGAACCTGATTCAGTGTTTTGCGATCGTTTCTAGAAACGTGTACGATCTGGCAGTTGGAATTGTATATGCAAAAGTTTAGCTAGGATCATGTAATGCAAATTGTTAATAGCAGTCCACACGTGAATGGGGAACGCTCCAAATGCTTATGCTTTTGCTACTAGGATTAATAACGGAACGTAAGGGGTTCAACTGCGAGAAGACGACCTCAGCTGCTTCTCCCAGCATCTCTCCGTTTTGGGTGCTGCATGCACATGCATTTAACAAACGTGTATGCGATGTACTAGTTCCTGGGAAACGAATAGAATCGTTGTGCGTGTCAGTCTTTAGGTATAGATATAAGTAATCGAAGACGGCTTAATCCTGCTTCGTAGATTGCTTTCCACAAGACGCACTTGCCAGTATCATTGGCCGGTGGCCCGACATGCAGTTTGCCCTGTTTCATGGCTTACTTTCAGAGACTCGCTAGTTTATCGTAGTGCTTGGTTGTCGCGAAAGTGAAAAGTAGGGCCTGTCCGGCATTTGAACCCGGGACCTCCTGCACCCAAAGCAGGAATCATACCCCTAGACCAACAGGCCGCAAAAGTAAACAGCTGTGCACCCCGCCACCTACTGAGATCTTGCCGCACTTGCTATTGAAGCATCCAATCTGGACCATATTCTCAAAGAGGTTTCTTAATCCGACACCTACAACATGAGCTGTGCAGAGGACCAATGTAGTTGAAGGCTGAAAGAGCTGCTTGAGTTGTGAGACAGTATGTCGATCGTGTGAAGTGCAAATGTAATCGTGTCAAGCACCATCAGCAGACTACGTAGCGTTGTGTGACAGCACGTACTTTTCGACAGTACTCTGTGTCCATAGCTGTTGTCATAGCTAGGCTGCTTCTAGCACAAAGCATCCACCATACGAAAGTGGCTGTTCCGCGATTTTGATTACCTGACCCTTCGACATCACTTCATGTACGAATACTGGCAAGAATTCTCGCTAAATTCGAAGTTGTTCCCTCCACTTTCAACCTACTTGGTTGCTTCATTTGCCACGCAAACACTTCCTGAGGACGCTACATGTAATAAATCGCAGCTTACCGGTTTAATGACATGATGCTTCTCAGTTTTAAGTCCGCTAGAGGCACACGGTTCCTTCATTCTGGCTTTAGCCGTCGCCGCGGTCGGACGTGCTTGTTGTTTACTCCGCGTACGTTAGCGCTATCGCCGGTGTTTGGTGTTTACGTGAAGTTAGCTGTACATTTTCGCTGTTATTTTTTTGAGTGGTGTCTCTGATAAGCGTTTTTATAGTGCTTTCGTCCGTTCCACGTTTCGTGCTTCGCCGCAATTTCGGTTGTTGCCGGAATTTCGTCGGAACCGACGACCATGTCTGACACCGTCAGGAAGAATACTTTAGTCTTCTCGTTCGAGAAAGGAACACGGCCGGTCCAACCCACTGCGCTGGAAATCCACGATTGGATGACTGAGGTAATCGGTATTAATTCTGACTCTGTTCATACCACGCAATTAGATGCTGAAAAATACTGTGTTTTTGTTAAATTTCTGAACTCAGTGATAGTCGATAAGTTGCTTGCAAAATGGGGTAATTCCGTCGAATTTGTTCATCGAGACGGTTTCAAAAAGTAATGTCTCTGTACGAAAAGCTGATATCATGTACACCAATGTCAGGATTTTGAATGTTCCAATTGAAATTGATAATCAGTTGATCAAGGACGCTCTATCTAAATATGGCGAAGTTAAATCTATCTATAACGAAAGATGGTCGAAGCTATACATTCTGGCTTTAGCCGTCGCCGCGGTCGGACGTGCTTGTTGTTTACTCCGCGTACGTTAGCGCTATCGCCGGTGTTTGGTGTTTACGTGAAGTTAGCTGTACATTTTCGCTGTTATTTTTTGAGTGGTGTCTCTGATAAGTGTTTTTATAGTGCTTTCGTCCGTTCCACGTTTCGTGCTTCGCCGCAATTTCGGTTGTTGCCGGAATTTCGTCGGAACCGACGACCATGTCTGACACCGTCAGGAAGAATACTTTAGTCTTCTCGTTCGAGAAAGGAACACGGCCGGTCCAACCCACTGCGCTGGAAATCCACGATTGGCTGACTGAGGTAATCGGTATTAATTCTGACTCTGTTCATACCACGCAATTAGATGCTGAAAAATACTGTGTTTTTGTTAAATTTCTGAACTCAGTGACAGTCGATAAGTTGCTTGCAAAATGGGGTAATTCCGTCGAATTTGTTCATCGGGACGGTTCAAAAAGTAATGTCTCTGTACGAAAAGCTGATATCATGTACACCAATGTCAGGATTTTGAATGTTCCAATTGAAATTGATAATCAGTTGATCAAGGACGCTCTATCTAAATATGGCGAAGTTAAATCTATCTATAACGAAAGATGGTCGAAGCTATACAAGATACAGTGTTTTAATGGCATTAGATCCGTTGAAATGGAGGTGAAAGCCAACATTCCGTCCCATATATCCGTTGCAGGCCATAAAGCACATGTTGTGTATTCTGGTCAGGAGCGCACGTGCAATATTTGCAATGAGACAGGTCATTTCCGACAAGATTGTCCGCGCCGTGTTTTTGTTCTTAGGAACAATCTAACACAGCGTCAAAAACTGACCCTCAGCGATGTCTTACCAAATAGCACTTCCCTTCTTTCGGTTAACGACAGTGGTGCATGTACTTCTGCAGTGCCCGCCATAACTACTACGGAGTTCCCTCCCCTGAGCGTCATTACATCACACCCTTCTGTTCCCGATTGCGATCTCCAGAATAAGAAGCGACCGTTGGAAACGACCGATGACGGCTCGGACGGCGAGTCCGCCCGTAATTCGCCTTCCACCCGCAAGCAGAAGCAGTGTAGTGCGGATGTGCTCGAGGAAACAAACAGTACATGTATTGACGTGACGACAGCCGCTGAGGCAACCCGGCCGCTGTCGGCGGCGAAACAGGTACAAACGGTCCACGGAGGGGACGCAGTAACGATTGTCGCGGAGACGGAAGAGGCGCACTCCGAAGCACAAGAGGTGACGGAGCGGAACCCAACTCAAGAACTTACAGACCCACAAACCGCCGACTCAGTCAGTGCTCTGGAGCTAGTGACGGAAGAACAAGGAAATGGCACTCGTAAAAAGGACGCTGTTGAGGCAGCTTCGGTCACAACGGTGGTAAAGATAGACAATCCGAATGACGGCGCGTTGAACCAAGATGTCCGAAGACGCCGACTCAAACCGCTACCTACTCTCAAAGCTTCCCGTAACCAAAGCAAACAACAACCAGCACAAGAGGAAGCGACGGCCAAGAACGTCTTGTATGAAATCATCACGGAAAGACCTAAGGAGGTACCTTCAAGTGACATTAGTGATGCAAAGCCCCTCGGTAAAACTAAAACCCGAGATGTTCGGAATCCTGCACCAAAATGAGGCTGTAAGATGAAAAAAAAAGGGATTTTGTTGAACCAGTTTCATTTCTAATTGTACTACTGTCTTAGTCATATTTCAGAGGAACCAGATGAAGTGTTTACCGAGCTTCAAATACTGACTATTCTTTTAGATGTTTGTTTAAGCGGAGTCGTTTCTCTCTTCTAGAAGCTGCACATCTCTTTTCTTTTTTTTTTATTAATATTTTGTTATCTTTTTAATCACTTATTTACTTTTTATGCAAACTAAATGTCCCAGGCATATACAATTACGACTATCAATATTAACAGGATTACATCCGTGACTAAAGTTACAGCGCTCAAGGATTATTTATATGAGTCAGGGACGGACATTGCTTTCCTACAGGAAGTAGTGCTGACTAATCTTACAGTGCCTGGATATTTGGCGATTTTAAATGTCTCACTTGACACCAACGTCGGTACAGCAATTTTAGTCAGGGAGGGGATTCCTGTCTCGGATATCGAGAGGTTGGACTCCGGCAGAGCGATAGGTATAAAAGTCTTTGGTTCTACCCTTATCAATCTGTATGCTCCTTCTGGCACATCCAATAGAATGGAAAGAGCACAGTTCTATAAAGAAGAAATCATTTATTTATTACGGAAAAACCCAAAAGATCTTATAATAGGCGGTGATTTTAATTGTGTGATAAATAAGAAAGACCAGGTTCCGAATTTTAATAACTGCAGTGAACTGAAGCGTTTCGTCACTGTTTTACAGCTTAAAGATGCTTGGGAAATAATGTATCCCACTTTTGTGGCATTTACATTCCTAGGTCCTCACTCACGTAGCAGGATCGACAGACTCTACATATCGCAAAGTCTAGTTAGCTCCTTCATTAAAGCAGAGACGATTCCAGTTTACTTTTCTGATCATAGCTCCGTGCTAGCTTCCATCAACCTTACTGCGCAACCCACTCGCCGTTTTAGAAGTTCATGGCACCTTAATACGTCACTGATGCAGGACGACGGATTAGAAGAAAGTTTGACAGAAGCGTGGGCATTGTGCCTCCGCTCTGCAGATAGACATGTCTCAGTACTAGACTGGTGGTGCAACAGGGCAAAGCCTAAACTGAGAAAAGTTCTCATCCAGTATAGTGTACAACGATCGAAAGACTTGAAAAATTCCATCGAATTTTATTATACCATGCTGCGAAATTTATATGAGCAGGCAAACACTTCCAACGTCCGTCTGGCAGATATCAAGCAAACTAAGGCCAAATTGCTCAGTCTTAAAAGACAGCAGATGGAGGGTCTGAAATTAAAATCCAAGGCTAAGACAGTCGTGGAGGATGAACATGCTTCCTTGTACCATCTACTGAAGCACGAAAGAAACAGGAGACGCACCTTCATTGATGGACTTCAGTCTGAAACTGGCGAGACACTCACGACTCAGAGAGACATCGTCAATGCAGTGCACAAATATTACGAAGACCTATACACTGCCAACCCGGTATGTGAAGAGTCCTTCGATGAGTTCCTTAGTTACATAGCTCCACAGGTCTCGGACGAGGAAAACGAAGACCTTCTCGTTGAGTGTACTAACGAAGATATCCACAGAATCATCTGCAAATCTCCTCTGAGGAAATCGCCGGGACCGGATGGTTTGCCTGTTGAATTTTATAAACGATACTGGCCACTGATTGGTGACATGTTTACCCGAATGACGAACGAGGTGCTTCAGGGAAAGCATTTACCTGCTGTTTTTAAAGAGAGCACAATAGTACTAATCCCAAAAAATGCTGCAAAAAGAAACCTCAACAACTTTCGTCCTATCTCCCTGTTAAACTCTGATTATAAAATCATCGGCAGAATTTTAAACAACAGACTCTCACAGTTGGCCAAAAAGATAGTAAGTCCATACCAGTCCTGTGTGCCTACCAAGAGCATTTTCAAAAGCATAGCTGAATATAGAGATATAATTGCCATCACTGCTGTGACCACCATAAAATGTGCTATCATGTTTATTGACTTCCAGAAAGCATTTGATCGTGTGGATCATAGATTCCTTAGTGCCACACTGAACAAAATAGGTTTTAATGAGCGAGTCGTAAGTGTGATCAGCAATGTTGCAACAGGCATCAGCGCTTGTATATCAGTTAACTGCCAGAGGACAAAGCAGATTCAGATCAGGCGCGGCGTTCCTCAAGGAAGCCCCCTCTCCATGTTCCTATTCGTGCTTTCATTAGAACCTTTCCTCCGCAGTGTTCATGCCACTCTAACTGGCATCACATTATCTGGTCACCGAACAGTCATAAACGCCTATGCCGATGATGTCGGAGTCGTCCTGCGAAATCCCGACGACATTTTGAAATTGGAAACGCTAATTAAAAAGTACTGTAGAGTCTCCGGAGCAGGTGTCAACGCAAACAAAGCAAACTCCTAAACCTGCGGGGTTTTCAACATGCCACCTTAGCCTGGGCCACAATGGTCACCCAATGCAAAGCACTGGGAATAACACTGACACCTTGTCCGTTAAAAATGGCAGCTATCAATTGGAGAAATACGTCGGGACAACTTCTTGGAACAACAAGAGAAAACCTCCACCGTAACATGAACCAAGTTCAGAGGGTGATTTTCATTAACCACTGCATTCTCTCCAGGAGTTACTTTATAGCACAGATCTTCCCACTACCGAAAATGATTGGAAAAAAGATAATGTCTACCATTGCCAGCTATCTTTGGAGAGGGGATATATTCAGAGTCGACGCAAAAACTGCGACCTTAGATCCCAGGAATGGAGGTTTGGGGTTAGTTGACATCAGAAATAAGGCGTCTGCGCTTTTTATAAAAAGGACCGCCACTATCCTTAGCGACCATGCTGATAGCATTACAACTAAATTATTTGAAGTTGTCAGGCCTGCCAGTTTACAGGCGCCGGTGAATGTGCAAAAAATAAATAACCGGCTCCAGTACGTTCGTGTATATTTTGTGGAATTCAGCTATCTCGGCGGTGTCATCATCAACTCACGACGGATCACGGCCCGCGATATTCTGTGCCATCGAAAGAAAATGGAGGGGAGAAACAAATTGGAAAGTAAATACCCACACACTGATTGGGACGCCATATGGAAAAATATTAATATGCGTGGTCTACCATCGGACGTCAAGTCAGCGTGGTATAAAACAGTGAATGAGACCGTAAGCACCAATGAAAGGTTACATGCAATCGGCGTTAGCGACACGAACCTATGTCTCAAATGTAAATTGATCGACACGTTAGTGCACAGATTCACGTGCGGTGGCAATCTACAACTCTGTAATTGGATTAGGGAACAACTGGCTTTTCTTACGAGATCTTCGGTGGAAAATTTTCCCCCTGTTACATTCCTCAGGCCTCAGACTTGCTATTTTCCAGCAGCAAAAAACAACTCGGTCCATTGGTTAATGGGACACTATGTGAATTACGTAATTAATCACCTGGGAAATGACAATTCCACTGATTTTTACATGTACTTGAAGTGTGCTTTTTATAACGCCCTGAAATATAAAGACCACAAGAAAAACTACGGCAATATGCTTAAAATTGTATTCGAGCGACTGGGCATTGGTTGACAAGCCAACGAGATAAACAAAAATCGTTTATTTAAGCGAAACGACGCTTAAACAAAAACAATTGGGGAGAAGTACACTTTTACAGTTTCATATTACAATCACTTATCTTCTGCTGGCAAAGAAGGCTATTTTGTTTATTGCACAGAAGAAGCCGAAGCCGAAAGCCAGTATCGCAGGGTTAAAGATAAATTGTTTTCTTATACATTCATTTTATGACTGAGAAGGAAGTCTCATTTGTTTCCATGGAAGGGAACATACTTTTTTATTATTATTATTAATCTCAAGAAGGAAAGGAGGCTATGGAATTAGTGCCTTAACATAAAATTCCTTCTTCACATTCCATGAAGATTTTTCTTTTACAATAAAAAAAAACAAACAAACAAAAATAATAATAATAACAATAAAAAAAACTAAACAGAAATTAAAAAAAATAATATACAGGTTCAGGGTCCACTACTTCCCACAACTTTATTATATATTACAAAGAAGTATGCTAGGTTGCCGAGAAGCAGTGGATGAGAAAAAAAAGATAAAAAAAAAAATGGTGTAATGGTTAGCACTCTGGACTTTGAATCCAGCGATCCGAGTTCGAGTCTCGGTGGAACCTGATTCAGTGTTTTGCGATCGTTTCTAGAAACGTGTTCGATCTGGCAGTTGGAATTGTATATGCAAAATTTTAGCTACGATCATGTAATGCAAATTGTTAATAGCAGTCCACACGTGAATGGGGAACGCTCCAAATGCTTATGCTTTTGCTACTAGGATTAATAACGGAACGTAAGGGGTTCAACTGCGAGAAGACGACCTCAGCTGCTTCTCCCAGCATCTCTCCGTTTTGGGCGCTCCATGCACATGCATTTAACAAACGTGTATGCGATGTACTAGTTCCTGGGAAACGAATAGAATCGTTGTACGTGTCAGTCTTTAGGTATAGATATAAGTAATCGAAGACGGCTTAATCCTGCTTCGTAGATTGCTTTCCTCAAGACGCACTTGCCAGTATCATTGGCCGGAGGCCCGACATGCAGTTTGCGCCGTTGCATGGCTTACTTTCAGAGACTCGCTAGTTTATCGTAGTGCTTGGTTGTCGCGAAAGTGAAAAGTAGGGCCTGTCCGGCATTTGAACCCGGGACCTCCTGCACCCAAAGCAGGAACATACCCCTAGACCAACAGGCCGCAAAAGTAAGCAGCTGTGCACCCCGCCACCTACTGAGATCTTGCCGCACTTGCTATTGAAGCATCCAATCTGGACCATATTCTCAAAGAGGTTTTTTTAATCCGACACCTACAACATGAGCTGTGCTGAGGACCAATGTAGTTGAAGTCTGAAAGAGCTGCTTCAGTTGTGAGACAGTATGTCGATCGTGTGAAGTGCAAATGTAATCGTGTCAAGCACCATCAGCCCACTACGTAGCGTTGTGTGACAGCACGTACTTTTCGACAGTACTCTGTGTCCATAGCTGTTTTCATAGCTAGGCTGCTTCCAGCACAAAGCATCCACCATACGAAAGTGGCTGTTCCGCGATTTTGATTACCTGACCCTTCGACATCACTTCATGTACGAATACTGGCAAGAATTCTCGCTACATTCGAAGTTGTTCCCTCCACTTTCAACCTACTTGGTTGCTTCATTTGCCATGCAAACACTTCCTGAGGACGCTACATGTAATAAATCGCAGCTTACCGGTTTAATGACATGACGATGCTCACATTAAGACCGCTAGAGGCACCCGGTTCCATGGTGTAATGGTTAGCACTCTGGACTTTGAATCCAGCGATCCGAGTTCGAGTATCGGTGGAACCTGGTACAGTGTTTTGCGATCGTTTCTAGAAACGTGTACGAGCTGGCAGTTGGAATTGTATATGCAAAATTTTAGCTAGGATCATGTAATGCAAATTGTTAATAGCAGTCCACACGTGAATGGGGAACGCTCCAAATGCTTATGCTTTTGCTACTAGGATTAATAACGGAACGTAAGGGGTTCAACTGCGAGAAGACGACATCAGATGCTTCTCCCAGCATCTCTCCGTTTTGGGTGCTGCATGCACATGCATTTAACAAACGTGCATGCGATGTACTAGTTCCTGGGAATCGAATAGAATCGTTGTACGTGTCAGTCTTTAGGTATAGATATAAGTAATCGAAGACGGCTTAATCCTGCTTCGTAGATTGCTTTCCACAAGACGCACTTGCCAGTATCATTGGCCGGTGGCCCGACATGCAGTTGGCCCCGTTGCATGGCTTACTTTCAGAGACTCGCTAGTTTATCGTAGCGCTTGGTTGTCGCGAAAGTGAAAAGTAGGGCCTGTCCGGCATTTGAATCCGGGACCTCCTGCACCCAAAGCAGGAATCATACCCCTAGACCAACAGGCCGCAAAAGTACGCAGCTGTTCACCCCGCCACCTACTAAGATCTTGCCGCACTTGCTATTGAAGCATCCAATCTGGACCATATTCTCAAAGAGGTTTCTTAATCCGACACCTACAACATGAGCTGTGCTGAGGACCAATGTAGTTGAAGGCTGAAAGAGCTGCTTGAGTTGTGAGACAGTATGTCGATCGTGTGAAGTGCAAATGTAATCGTGTCAAGCAGCATCAGCAGACTACGTAGCGTTGTGTGACAGCACGTACTTTTCGACAGTACTCTGTGTCCATAGCTGTTGTCATAGCTAGGCTGCTTCTAGCACAAAGCATCCACCATACGAAAGTGGCTGTTCCGCGATTTTGATTACCTGACCCTTCGACATCACTTAATGTACGAATACTGGCAAGAATTCTCGCTACATTCGAAGTTGTTCCCTCCACTTTCAACCTACTTGGTTGCTTCATTTGCCACGCAAACACTTCCTGAGGACGCTACATGAAATAAATCGCAGCTTACCGGTTTAATGACATGATGCTGCTCAGTTTACGTCCGCTAGAGGCATGCGGTTCCATGGTGTAATGGTTAGCACTCTGGACTTTGAATCCAGCGATCCGAGTTCGAGTCTCGGTGGAACCTGATTCAGTGTTTTGCGATCGTTTCTAGAAACGTGTTCGATCTGGCAGTTGGAATTGTATATGCAAAATTTTAGCTACGATCATGTAATGCAAATTGTTAATAGCAGTCCACACGTGAATGGGGAACGCTCCAAATGCTTATGCTTTTGCTACTAGGATTAATAACGGAACGTAAGGGGTTCAACTGCGAGAAGACGACCTCAGCTGCTTCTCCCAGCATCTCTCCGTTTTGGGTGCTCCATGCACATGCATTTAACAAACGTGTATGCGATGTACTAGTTCCTGGGAAACGAATAGAATCGTTGTACGTGTCAGTCTTTAGGTATAGATATAAGTAATCGAAGACGGCTTAATCCTGCTTCGTAGATTGCTTTCCTCAAGACGCACTTGCCAGTATCATTGGCCGGAGGCCCGACATGCAGTTTGCGCCGTTGCATGGCTTACTTTCAGAGACTCGCTAGTTTATCGTAGTGCTTGGTTGTCGCGAAAGTGAAAAGTAGGGCCTGTCCGGCATTTGAACCCGGGACCTCCTGCACCCAAAGCAGGAACATACCCCTAGACCAACAGGCCGCAAAAGTAAGCAGCTGTGCACCCCGCCACCTACTGAGATCTTGCCGCACTTGCTATTGAAGCATCCAATCTGGACCATATTCTCAAAGAGGTTTTTTTAATCCGACACCTACAACATGAGCTGTGCTGAGGACCAATGTAGTTGAAGTCTGAAAGAGCTGCTTCAGTTGTGAGACAGTATGTCGATCGTGTGAAGTGCAAATGTAATCGTGTCAAGCACCATCAGCCCACTACGTAGCGTTGTGTGACAGCACGTACTTTTCGACAGTACTCTGTGTCCATAGCTGTTTTCATAGCTAGGCTGCTTCCAGCACAAAGCATCCACCATACGAAAGTGGCTGTTCCGCGATTTTGATTACCTGACCCTTCGACATCACTTCATGTACGAATACTGGCAAGAATTCTCGCTACATTCGAAGTTGTTCCCTCCACTTTCAACCTACTTGGTTGCTTCATTTGCCACGCAAACACTTCCTGAGGACGCTACATGTAATAAATCGCAGCTTACCGGTTTAATGACAAGATACTGCTCAGTTTACGTCCGCAAGAGACACACGGTTCCATGGTGTAATGGTTAGCACTCTGGACTTTGAATCCAGCGATCCGAGTTCGAGTCTCGATGGAACCAGATTCAGTGTTTTGCGATCGTTTCTAGAAACGTGTACGATCTGGCAGTTGGAATTGTATATGCAAAAGTTTAGCTAGGATCATGTAATGCAAATTGTTAATAGCAGTCCACACGTGAATGGGGAACGCTCCAAATTCTTATGCTTTTGCTACTAGGATTAATAACGGAACGTAAGGGGTTCAACTGCGAGAAGACGACCTCAGCTGCTTCTCCCAGCATCTCTCCGTTTTGGGTGCTGCATGCACATGCATTTAACAAACGTGCATGCGATGTACTAGTTCCTGGGAAACGAATAGAATCGTTGTACGTGTCAGTCTTTAGGTATAGATATAAGTAATCGAAGACGGCTTAATCCTGCTTCGTAGATTGCTTTCCACAAGACGCACTTGCCAGTATCATTGGCCGGTGGCCCGACATGCAGTTTGCCCCGTTGCATGGCTTACTTTCAGAGACTCGCTAGTTTATCGTAGTGCTTGGTTGTCGCGAAAGTGAAAAGTAGGGCCTGTCCGGCATTTGAACCCGGGACCTCCTGCACCCAAAGCAGGAATCATACCCCTAGACCAACAGGCCGCAAAAGTAAGCAGCTGTGCACCCCGCCACCTACTGAGATCTTGCCGCACTTGCTAATGAAGCATCCAATCTGGACCATATTCTCAAAGAGGTTTCTTAATCCGACACCTACAACATGAGCTGTGCTGAGGACCAATGTAGTTGAAGTCTGAAAGAGCTGCTTCACTTGTGAGACAGTATGTCGATCGTGTGAAGTGCAAATGTAATCGTGTCAAGCACCATCAGCAGACTACGTAGCGTTGTGTGACAGCACGTACTTTTCGACAGTACTCTGTGTCCATAGCTGTTTTCATAGCTAGGCTGCTTCCAGCACAAAGCATCCACCATACGAAAGTGGCTGTTCCGCGATTTTGATTACCTGACCCTTCGAAATCACTTAATGTACGAATACTGGCAAGAATTCTCGCTACATTCGAAGTTGTTCCCTCCACTTTCAACCTACTTGGTTGCTTCATTTGCCACGCAAACACTTCCTGAGGACGCTACATGAAATAAATCGCAGCTTACCGGTTTAATGACATGATGCTGCTCAGTTTACGTCCGCTAGAGGCATACGGTTCCATGGTCCATCAGTCGTGTTCCGGCACTCGGCCAGTGCACATCGCGCGGTGACGGGCGGTAGCGCGGGCCAGTGTTTACGTCGCGAGCAGTGCTGAGGTGGAGAGCTGAGCAGCGTGTGCGAGCGCTGTTAACGTTTGTTTCTGTATAACTGTTGTAAGTAAGATGTCGACAATTAACAGAGCGAACAGCGTTCAGTGTGTTTTCGATCGCGCTGCCTTGCGACCGACGGCGTTTGAAATTCATGAGTGGATCTTTGAGGATTTGAAATTGCCTGAAGATATAGTCGACACATTCCAGTTGGACTTTGTGCAGTACTCGTTATTTATCAAATTTATTTCGAGTGACACTTACGAGAAATTCGCTGAGGAGCATGTTGGTGTGAGACCATTCCGTCATAATGATGGCAGTATTAGTAATGTCCAAATCGTGCCTTCGGGATACGGAGTAAGAACCGTCAGGGTATTTAATGTGCCACCTGAGTGCCCTAATGATCTGATTGCACGTTCTCTGTCACTGTACGGCGCTGTTTTGTCAGTTACAAATGAAAAATGGTCGAGTGCCTATCGCTACCAAGTTAATAGCGGGGTGCGCAGTGTACGTGTAGACTTGAAAAAGCATATACCTTCGTATGTTGCCATTGGCGGCTGTCGTGCACAGGTAACTTACATTGGTCAACCCCCTACCTGTTCGATCTGCCATTCAACTGAACATCTGCGGATGAACTGTACACGTAGACGTCCATTTCAACTTCCACGGGAACGTCCTGCAGACGGTAGTGAAAAGCTAGTACCACTATTGAGTGAGGTGGTCGCGGGGACTGTACCACCACCCCGGCAGCCGGAACATGTCAGCGAGGGGGAGGTGCCAGTTCAGGTGGAATGCAGTGCCAAAGACATTCGCGGTAGGACGGACGTCGATTCGGCACCGTCATCCTCACCGGGGCAGTTACCGCTGGGTACCAACGATGCGCCAGCCACCTCTGAAACTAAGCCGTGTGAGATACAGGAGCGGGTGCAGATCAGTTTGCCTGAACCACCCCTATCGGTAGAGACTGTAGCAGACACGAAGAAAGGCCGCCGAAGGAGAAGCAAAGGGAATAGTAGCAAAGAGGAAAAGTCGAATGATTTAGGACCCGTACACATGTCAGAAAGTGGCAGCGAGACTGAACCTCACTCTTCTTGCTCCGTGCGCTGCGAGGACACCGCGAGGCAAGAACGCATTCGTGAACAAACCAAACACCTGAAGGCACTACTGAGCGCTGAAAGGGATCAGAGCACCGTAACGGCCAAGAGGAAGAGCGAGCAGAGCAGCGAGCAGCTGCAGCAGCGCTCCCGCAGGAACTCGCTGACGTCAGTCGCAGCCCCGCGTGGTGGCCAGGCGGATGCGACCACGTTGACAGACTCAGCCGGCGGTGGCGGGCAGGGCGGCGCGCGCACCGCGCAGCACCCCGACAGCAATGAGCCGTGGTGGCAGCAGAACGAGGAGATGCAGCAGTAGCTGCTCTCGCGCATGACCATCGCGCTGCGACCTTCCCCTCCCTGGCCCGTTATTGGTTTTGACATTTCGTTTCGTACTCCAAACGTTACCAACGAGTTTGGTTCAAAGCCGGAGAGAAGGACGATGCGAAACTCACAGCTCATTGTCCTCTGAACCGTCATGGGTGACAGCCAAACCTACAACATTACCACACTTAACGTCAATAGAATTCAAAGTGCGGTGAAACTGCGTTCGCTCAATGATTTCTTGTATGGTACCAGCGTTGACATTGCCCTACTACAGGAGGTAGTCACAGCCTTAGAAGTGCCCGGTTACGTTCTTATTGATAACATCAATCTTCAGGATGCTGTAGGCACTGCCATCCTTCTGCGCGACGGTATACCCTTTACGGATGTGCAGCGGCTGACCAGTGGTCGTGGCATTTCTCTTCGAGTGGATGATGTGCAGATTGTTAACGTGTACGCCCCCTCAGGTAGCACTCATAAGAGAGATCGTTCAAAATTTTATAAAACCGAGGTTCCCATTCTTCTTAGCCGTTATCGTGAACATCTCATCCTTGGTGGTGACTTCAATTGTGTGCTGAACGACAGAGACCAAACTCCTAACACGAACAGATGTAACGAACTTGAACATTTAATTCATGGCATGCGTCTTTACGATACATGGGAACAACTGCACGGTGAACGGGTAGCGTACACCTTCGTAACCAGTCATTCTGCCAGTCGGCTGGATAGGATCTATGTGTCCGATGCCCTCCAGCGACACACTGTGAACTGTGACATAGCTCCTGTCAATATCTCCGACCATTGTGCATATCAGTGTTACCTCAACCTACACCGCCAGCCAATTTACCGCGGGAAGGGCTACTGGAAATTGAATGTCAGCCTTCTGCAGGATGCCCAACTTGAAGAGGAGGTGAACTTGACGTGGCAACAGCTCCAGCGGCACCGACGTCGTTACGCTAGCGTTCTACAGTGGTGGATTCAGTGTGCTAAGCCTAAATTACGCCTGACCGTCATGAGCTACGCCCGACAAAAAAGTTTTTGGCAGAAACAGACTATTGAATTTTATTATCGCTGTTTGAGAGAACTGTACAGTCGCACTAACAATCCTTCTCGAGACATCGACGTAAAGATCAAACGATATAAAGCGAAAATCACGGCGATACAACGCCAACGAATGCATGGCGTCATCGTGCGAGCCCACCCTAAGGACGTTGCCGCCGAAGAACGGGCCTCTCTGTATCACATCCTGAGAACGACGAAACGGTGTAAAGCCATGTTGATTGAAGCCGTCGTTGATGACGCTGAGAATGCCATCACGAAGCAACGTGACATCATCTCGCACGTCTACGACTATTATAGTCAACTTTACAAGAAGCAACTCGTTGATGAACACTCGTGCGAGGATTTTCTTAGGACCTTGAGCTGTCGCTTGTCACAACAGGATAATGCAAAGTTGGAATCTGTTTTCACACAGGACGAAATCCGACTGGCGGTTCACAGTGCAAAGAAAGGGAAATCACCAGGACCTGATGGTCTCAGCGCTGAGTTTTACCAGCGATACTGGAACGTCCTCGGTCCGACACTCCTCGAGATAGCGAATGAACTCTGGCGCCTGGAAGTCATACCCAAGGCATTTACGGAAGGTATCATCCTGCCCTTACCGAAAAAAGGGAACAGCAGGAAGGTCGAAAACATGCGACCCATCACACTCCTGAATGCCGACTTCAAAATCATCACCAGATCGATTAAGCTAAGGATGCAAACCGTTATGTACAAGGTTTTAGGCAGTTACCAGTACAGTGCAGTGCAAGGTCGAAGTGCAATCTCAGCTGCCTGCGATTTGAGGGACATTATCTGTTCATATGCTGAAACTAAAGGACAGGGCGCTCTGATCTTTCTAGATTTTGAGAAGGCTTATGACAGTGTACGTCATAATTTCCTCTTTCAAAGCATGAAGAAACTAGGATTTGGACCTCATTTCATAGAATTAATTCGCAAACTTACTACAAACGCCTCTTCACGGATTCTCATTAATGGCCATTTTACAAAAGAAGTTTCCATCGAGCAGTCCATCCGCCAAGGATGTCCTCTCTCAATGATTTTGTACGCCATTGCAGTAGAGCCGCTCCTGAACAACTTAGTGCATAGCGGGATCGGGCTTAGCGTCGAGTCTGTCACTATCCCATGCATTGCGTATGCTGACGATATATGCGTAACTGTGTCATCATCGCAACAACTTCTGTCAGCAGCAACTCTTCTACAAACATTCACGTTTCTTTCAGGAGCAACACTCAATAGAACTAAAACCACAGTTTTGCAGATCGGTGGCGGTATCGGAGACATATCCCATGTTACCTGGTGCAAGGTAAAGGATTCTCACACAACCCTCGGTGTTACTTTTGAAGCCAAACCAGACAAATTCCTGACGAAGAACTGGTCACACATGCTTCATAAATTACGTGCTGCTTTGATGCTTCACTCCGACCGTGACTTGAACATACTACAGAAAGTTAAGACCATCGAGATCGCCATTACGAGCAAGATGAATTATTTGGCGCAAATTCTTCCGATCTCCGACCACCTAGCCAAGAGTATACAACAAGCGTTATGTTGGTTTATTTTTAGGGGGCATATTTTCAAAGTTCAATTCGATACCTTAACCTTACCTTCGTCCAAAGGTGGCCTTAACCTCATTAAAGTACACAAAAAATGTGTCACCCTGCTCCTAAATCGCATCAGGAAGGAGTTTCGTACCCGGAGGACCAGTCTCATCAGAAACCTCATTCAGCGGTGGAAACCTCATAGCTTGGACCCACCCGTTAATATCGCCGGCATTCCACTTTATTACCGACATGTGCGACTATACTACATGGAAATGAGCTACATTCGACACAACATCGTCGATACCGGAAGCCTGACGAACAGGAAGCTTTATGAGCTTCTCATGACAACAAACCACAGGAATCGTCTCGAAGAAAAATATCCACATACACATTGGAGTATAATATGGCGGAATGTGCATAACGACATGTTACCATCACGCGTCATAGCAGACTGGTATCTCACAGTCAACGATAAAGTAGCAACGAATGAAAAGCTACATAAAATAGGCCTTCAACCACCGCCCAACTGTGACGCATGCGGAAGAGTCGATACGCTCCTTCATAGGTTCACTTGCGGACATGCAGAAGAAATTACAACATTTCTTCGTCAACGATTGTCAGTGATAGACCGTACGACGCCCAGTGGTGTAGACCTTTTAGAGATCATTCAGCCACAAAAACTGAGGTATCCACGAGCAAAAAACAACGCTACAACGTGGATCATGGGCCACACAGCATCGTTTATTATGCAGAATAGGCATGCTACTTTTCTAGACTATTATTCTTACATAGAAATTGAACACTTTAAAATAAGCCAACATTGTGACTATAGGAGGATATTTGGAAATATGCTGAAAATCATAATTAACGGTTAAATGCTTCAAATACAATATTTGGATAGTAGAGGTTGCCAGTTGCCTGTATGTATGAATCCTATTTGCTTCCTGGGACTTTATTTCTTGCCGGAATTTTACGATACTATTCAGATGCTCACCAATGCAGAAGGCATTTTTTTTCCTTCCCATTTTCCTCTCAACATTTTCCTCTCTCGCAGAGCAGCTGAGCAACTTTCCTTTCGATAATGATGTGATAGTCTTTTGTGCACCTCAAGAAGACATTTCCTTTCTTTTCTTATATTGCGCAACGGCAGCCTAGAACTCATAAATAATATGTTCATTCTATTTTCATTACGAATCGAAGCACATGTTTATTTTTCCCTTCATAAAAAAATAAAATAAAAAAAAGATGGTAGAGCACTAAAAAAACAAAAAAAACAAAAAAAAGATGGTAGAGCATTTGCCCGCGAAAGGCAAAAAAAAAAAAATCCCAGGGTCGTGGGTTCGAGCCACACGCTGGGAGGATCGGAATTTGGTTCCATAAAAAAAAAAAAAAAAAAATGGTGTAATGGTTAGCACTCTGGACTTTGAATCCAGCGATCCGAGTTCGAGTCTCGGTGGAACCTGATTCAGTGTTTTGCGATCGTTTCTAGAAACGTGTACGATCTGGCAGTTGGAATTGTATATGCAAAATTTTAGCTAGGATCATGTAATGCAAATTGTTAATAGCAGTCCACACGTGAATGGGGAACGCTCCAAATGCTTATGCTTTTGCTACTAGGATTAATAACGGAACGTAAGGGGTTCAACTGCGAGAAGACGACCTCAGCTGCTTCTCCCAGCAACTCTCCGTTTTGGGTGCTGCATGCACATGCATTTAACAAACGTGCATGCGATGTACTAGTTCCTGGGAAACGAATAGAATCGTTGTACGTGTCAGTCTTTAGGTATAGATATAAGTAATCGAAGACGGCTTAATCCTGCTTCGTAGATTGCTTTCCACAAGACGCACTTGCCAGTATCATTGGCCGGTGGCCCGACATGCAGTTTGCCCTGTTTCATGGCTTACTTTCAGAGACTCGCTAGTTTATCGTAGTGCTTGGTTGTCGCGAAAGTGAAAAGTAGGGCCTGTCCGGCATTTGAACCTGGGACCTCCTGCACCCAAAGCAGGAATCATACCCCTAGACCAACAGGCCGCAAAAGTAAGCAGCTGTGCACCCCGCCACCTACTGAGATCTTGCCGCACTTGCTATTGAAGCATCCAATCTGGACCATATTCTCAAAGAGGTTTCTTAATCCGACACCTACAACATGAGCTGTGCTGAGGACCAATGTAGTTGAAGGCTGAAAGAGCTGCTTGAGTTGTGAGACAGTATGTCGATCGTGTGAAGTGCAAATGTAATCGTGTCAAGCACCATCAGCAGACTACGTAGCGTTGTGTGACAGCACGTACTTTTCGACAGTACTCTGTGTCCATAGCTGTTGTCATAGCTAGGCTGCTTCTAGCACAAAGCATCCACCATACGAAAGTGGCTGTTCCGCGATTTTGATTACCTGACCCTTCGACATCACTTCATGTACGAATACTGGCAAGAATTCTCGCTACATTCGAAGTTGTTCCCTCCACTTTCAACCTACTTGGTTGCTTCATTTGCCACGCAAACACTTCCTGAGGACGCTACATGAAATAAATCGCAGCTTACCGGTTTAATGACATGATGCTGCTCAGTTTACGTCCGCTAGAGGCATACGGTTCCATGGTGTAATGGTTAGCACTCCGGACTTTGAATCCAGCGATCCGAGTTCGAGTCTCGGTGGAACCTGATTCAGTGTTTTGCGATCGTTTCTAGAAACGTGTACGATCTGGCAGTTGGAATTGTTTATGCAAAATTTTAGCTAGGATCATGTAATGCAAATTGTTAATAGCAGTCCACACGTGAATGGGGAACGCTCCAAATGCTTATGCTTTTGCTGCTAGGATTAATAACGGAACGTAAGGGGTTCAACTGCGAGAAGACGACCTCAGCTGCTTCTCCCAGCATCTCTCCGTTTTGGGTGCTGCATGCACATGCATTTAACAAACGTGTATGCGATGTACTAGTTCCTGGGAAACGAATAGAATCGTTGTACGTGTCAGTCTTTAGGTATAGATATAAGTAATCGAAGACGGCTTAATCCTGCTTCGTAGATTGCTTTCCACAAGACGCACTTGCCAGTATCATTGGCCGGTGGCCTGACATGCAGTTTGCCCCGTTGCATGGCTTACTTTCAGAGACTCGCTAGTTTATCGTAGTGCTTGGTTGTCGCGAAAGTGAAAAGTAGGGCCTGTCCAGCATTTCAACCCGGGACCTCCTGCACCCAAAGCAGGAATCATACCCCTAGACCAACAGGCCGCAAATGTAAGCAGCTGTGCACCCCGCCACCTACTGAGATCTTGCCGCACTTGCTATTGAAGCATCCAATCTGGACCATATTTTCAAAGAGGTTTCTTAATCCGACACCTACAACATGAGCTGTGCTGAGGACCAATGTAGTTGAAGTCTGAAAGAGCTGCTTCACTTGTGAGACAGTATGTCGATCGTGTGAAGTGCAAATGTAATCGTGTCAAGCACCATCAGCCCACTACGTAGCGTTGTGTGACAGCACGTACTTTTCGACAGTACTCTGTGTCCATAGCTGTTTTCATAGCTAGGCTGCTTCCAGCACAAAGCATCCACCATACGAAAGTGGCTGTTCCGCGATTTTGATTACCTGACCCTTCGACATCACTTCATGTACGAATACTGGCAAGAATTCTCGCTACATTCGAAGTTGTTCCCTCCAATTTCAACCTACTTGGTTGCTTCATTTGCCACGCAAACACTTCCTGAGGACGCTACATGTAATAAATCGGAGCTTACCGGTTTAATGACATGACGATGCTCACATTAAGACCGCTAGAGGCACCCGGTTCCATGGTGTAATGGTTAGCACTCTGGACTTTGAATCCAGCGATCCGAGTTCGAGTCTCGGTCGAACCTGGTTCAGTGTTTTGCGATCGTTTCTAGAAACGTGTACGAGCTGGCAGTTGGAATTGTATATGCAAAATTTTAGCTAGGATCATGTAATGCAAATTGTTAATAGCAGTCCACACGTGAATGGGGAACGCTCCAAATGCTTATGCTTTTGCTACTAGGATTAATAACGGAACGTAAGGGGTTCAACTGCGAGAAGACGACCTCAGATGCTTCTCCCAGCATCTCTCCGTTTTGGGTTTTGCATGCACATGCATTTAACAAACGTGCATGCGATGTACTAGTTCCTGGGAATCGAATAGAATCGTTGTACGTGTCAGTCTTTAGGTATAGATATAAGTAATCGAAGACGGCTTAATCCTGCTTCGTAGATTGCTTTCCACAAGACGCACTTGCCAGTATCATTGGCCGGTGGCCCGACATGCAGTTGGCCCCGTTGCATGGCTTACTTTCAGAGACTCGCTAGTTTATCGTAGCGCTTGGTTGTCGCGAAAGTGAAAAGTAGGGCCTGTCCGGCATTTGAACCCGGGACCTCCTGCACCCAAAGCAGGAATCATACCCCTAGACCAACAGGCCGCAAAAGTAAGGAGCTGTGCACCCCGCCACCTACTGAGGTCTTGCCGCACTTGCTATTGAAGCATCCAATCTGGACCATATTCTCAAAGAGGTTTCTTAATCCGACACCTACAACATGAGCTGTGCTGAGGACCAATGTAGTTGAAGGCTGAAAGAGCTGCTTGAGTTGTGAGACAGTATGTCGATCGTGTGAAGTGCAAATGTAATCGTGTCAAGCACCATCAGCAGACTACGTAGCGTTGTGTGACAGCACGTACTTTTCGACAGTACTCTGTGTCCATAGCTGTTGTCATAGCTAGGCTGCTTCTAGCACAAAGCATCCACCATACGAAAGTGGCTGTTCCGCGATTTTGATTACCTGACCCTTCGACATCACTTAATGTACGAATACTGGCAAGAATTCTCGCTACATTCGAAGTTGTTCCCTCCACTTTCAACCTACTTGGTTGCTTCATTTGCCACGCAAACACTTCCTGAGGACGCTACATGAAATAAATCGCAGCTTACCGGTTTAATGACATGATGCTGCTCAGTTTACGTCCGCTAGAGGCATACGGTTCCATGGTGTAATGGTTAGCACTCCGGACTTTGAATCCAGCGATCCGAGTTCGAGTCTCGGTGGAACCTGATTCAGTGTTTTGCGATCGTTTCTAGAAACGTGTACGATCTGGCAGTTGGAATTGTATATGCAAAATTTTAGCTAGGATCATGTAATGCAAATTGTTAATAGCAGTCCACACGTGAATGGGGAACGCTCCAAATGCTTATGCTTTTGCTACTAGGATTAATAACGGAACGTAAGGGGTTCAACTGCGAGAAGACGACCTCAGCTGCTTCTCCCAGCATCTCTCCGTTTTGGGTGCTCCATGCACATGCATTTAACAAACGTGTATGCGATGTACTAGTTCCTGGGAAACGAATAGAATCGTTGTACGTGTCAGTCTTTAGGTATAGATATAAGTAATCGAAGACGGCTTAATCCTGCTTCGTAGATTGCTTTCCACAAGACGCACTTGCCAGTATCATTGGCCGGTGGCCCGACATGCAGTTTGCCCTGTTTCATGGCTTACTTTCAGAGACTCGCTAGTTTATCGTAGTGCTTGGTTGTCGCGAAAGTGAAAAGTAGGGCCTGTCCGGCATTTGAACCCGGGACCTCCTGCACCCAAAGCAGGAATCATACCCCTAGACCAACAGACCGCAAAAGTAAGCAGCTGTGCACCCCGCCACCTACTGAGATCTTGCCGCACTTGCTATTGAAGCATCCAATCTGGACCATATTCTCAAAGAGGTTTCTTAATCCGACACCTACAACATGAGCTGTGCAGAGGACCAATGTAGTTGAAGGCTGAAAGAGCTGCTTGAGTTGTGAGACAGTATGTCGATCGTGTGAAGTGCAAATGTAATCGTGTCAAGCACCATCAGCAGACTACGTAGCGTTGTGTGACAGCACGTACTTTTCGACAGTACTCTGTGTCCATAGCTGTTGTCATAGCTAGGCTGCTTCTAGCACAAAGCATCCACCATACGAAAGTGGCTGTTCCGCGATTTTGATTACCTGACCCTTCGACATCACTTAATGTACGAATACTGGCAAGAATTCTCGCTACATTCGAAGTTGTTCCCTCCACTTTCAACCTACTTGGTTGCTTCATTTGCCACGCAAACACTTCCTGAGGACGCTACATGAAATAAATCGCAGCTTACCGGTTTAATGACATGATGCTGCTCAGTTTACGTCCGCTAGAGGCATACGGTTCCATGGTGTAATGGTTAGCACTCCGGACTTTGAATCCAGCGATCCGAGTTCGAGTCTCGGTGGAACCTGATTCAGTGTTTTGCGATCGTTTCTAGAAACGTGTACGATCTGGCAGTTGGAATTGTATATGCAAAATTTGAGCTAGGATCATGTAATGCAAATTGTTAATAGCAGTCCACACGTGAATGGGGAACGCTCCAAATGCTTATGCTTTTGCTACTAGGATTAATAACGGAACGTAAGGGGTTCAACTGCGAGAAGACGACCTCAGCTGCTTCTCCCAGCATCTCTCCGTTTTGGGTGCTGCATGCACATGTATTTAACAAACGTGCATGCGATGTACTAGTTCCTGGGAAACGAATAGAATCGTTGTACGTGTCAGTCTTTAGGTATAGATATAAGTAATCGAAGACGGCTTAATCCTGCTTCGTAGATTGCTTTCCACAAGACGCACTTGCCAGTATCATTGGCCGGTGGCCTGACATGCAGTTTGCCCCGTTGCATGGCTTACTTTCAGAGACTCGCTAGTTTAGCGTAGTGCTTGGTTGTCGCGAAAGTGAAAAGTAGGGCCTGTCCGGCATTTCAACCCGGGACCTCCTGCACCCAAAGCAGGAATCATACCCCTAGACCAACAGGCCGCAAAAGTAAGCAGCTGTGCACCCCGCCACCTACTGAGATCTTGCCGCACTTGCTATTGAAGCATCCAATCTTGACCATATTCTCAAAGAGGTTTCTTAATCCGACACCTACAACATGAGCTGTGCTGAGGACCAATGTAGTTGAAGGCTGAAAGAGCTGCTTCACTTGTGAGACAGTATGTCGATCGTGTGAAGTGCAAATGTAATCGTGTCAAGCACCATCAGCCCACTACGTAGCGTTGTGTGACAGCACGTACTTTTCGACAGTACTCTGTGTCCATAGCTGTTTTCATAGCTAGGCTGCTTCCAGCACAAAGCATCCACCATACGAAAGTGGCTGTTCCGCGATTTTGATTACCTGACCCTTCGACATCACTTCATGTACGAATACTGGCAAGAATTCTCGCTACATTCGAAGTTGTTCCCTCCACTTTCAACCTACTTGGTTGCTTCATTTGCCACGCAAACACTTCCTGAGGACGCTACATGTAATAAATCGGAGCATACCGGTTTAATGACATGACGATGCTCACATTAAGACCGCTAGAGGCACGCGGTTCCATGGTGTAATGGTTAGCACTCTGGACTTTGAATCCAGCGATCCGAGTTCGAGTCTCGGTGGAACCTGGTTCAGTGTTTTGCGATCGTTTCTAGAAACGTGTACGAGCTGGCAGTTGGAATTGTATATGCAAAATTTTAGCTAGGATCATGTAATGCAAATTGTTAATAGCAGTCCACACGTGAATGGGGAACGCTCCAAATGCTTATGCTTTTGCTACTAGGATTAATAACGGAACGTAAGGGGTTCAACTGCGAGAAGACGACCTCAGCTGCTTCTCCCAGCATCTCTCCGTTTTGGGTGCTCCATGCACATGCATTTAACAAACGTGTATGCGATGTACTAGTTCCTGGGAATCCAATAGAATCGTTGTACGTGTCAGTCTTTAGGTATAGATATAAGTAATCGAAGACGGCTTAATCCTGCTTCGTAGATTGCTTTCCACAAGACGCACTTGCCAGTATCATTGGCCGGTGGCCCGACATGCAGTTTGCCCCGTTGCATGGCTTACTTTCAGAGACTCGCTAGTTTAGCGTAGTGCTTGGTTGTCGCGAAAGTGAAAAGTAGGGCCTGTCCGGCATTTCAACCCGGGACCTCCTGCACCCAAAGCAGGAATCATACCCCTAGACCAACAGGCCGCAAAAGTAAGCAGCTGTGCACCACCTACTGAGATCTTGCCGCACTTGCTATTGAAGCATCCAATCTGGACCATATTCTCAAAGAGGTTTCTTAATCCGACACCTACAACATGAGCTGTGCTAAGGACCAATGTAGTTGAAGTCTGAAAGAGCTGCTTCAGTTGTGAGACAGTATGTCGATCGTGTGAAGTGCAAATGTAATCGTGTCAAGCACCATCAGCCCACTACGTAGCGTTGTGTGACAGCACGTACTTTTCGACAGTACTCTGTGTCCATAGCTGTTTTCATAGCTAGGCTGCTTCCAGCACAAAGCATCCACCATACGAAAGTGGCTGTTCCGCGATTTTGATTACCTGACCCTTCGACATCACTTCATGTACGAATACTGGCAAGAATTCTCGCTACATTCGAAGTTGTTCCCTCCACTTTCAACCTACTTGGTTGCTTCATTTGCCACGCAAACACTTCCTGAGGACGCTACATGAAATAAATCGCAGCTTACCGGTTTAATGACATGATGCTGCTCAGTTTACGTCCGCTAGAGGCATACGGTTCCATGGTGTAATGGTTAGCACTCTGGACTTTGAATCCAGCGATCCGAGTTCGAGTCTCGGTGGAACCTGATTCAGTGTTTTGCGATCGTTTCTAGAAACGTGTACGATCTGGCAGTTGGAATTGTATATGCAAAATTTTAGCTAGGATCATGTAATGCAAATTGTTAATAGCAGTCCACACGTGAATGGGGAACGCTCCAAATGCTTATGCTTTTGCTACTAGGATTAATAACGGAACGTAAGGCGTTCAACTGCGAGAAGACGACCTCAGCTGCTTCTCCCAGCATCTCTCCGTTTTGGGTGCTCCATGCACATGCATTTAACAAACGTGTATGCGATGTACTAGTTCCTGGGAAACGAATAGAATCGTTGTACGTGTCAGTCTTTAGGTATAGATATAAGTAATCGAAGACGGCTTAATCCTGCTTCGTAGATTGCTTTCCACAAGACGCACTTGCCAGTATCATTGGCCGGTGGCCCGACATGCAGTTTGCCCTGTTTCATGGCTTACTTTCAGAGACTCGCTAGTTTATCGTAGTGCTTGGTTGTCGCGAAAGTGAAAAGTAGGGCCTGTCCGGCATTTGAACCCGGAACCTCCTGCACCCAAAGCAGGAACATACCCCTAGACCAACAGGCCGCAAAAGTAAGCAGCTGTGCACCCCGCCACCTACTGAGATCTTGCCGCACTTGCTATTGAAGCATCCAATCTGGACCATATTCTCAAAGAGGTTTCTTAATCCGACACCTACAACATGAGCTGTGCAGAGGACCAATGTAGTTGAAGGCTGAAAGAGCTGCTTGAGTTGTGAGACAGTATGTCGATCGTGTGAAGTGCAAATGTAATCGTGTCAAGCATCATCAGCAGACTACGTAGCGTTGTGTGACAGCACGTACTTTTCGACAGTACTCTGTGTCCATAGCTGTTGTCATAGCTAGGCTGCTTCTAGCACAAAGCATCCACCATACGAAAGTGGCTGTTCCGCGATTTTGATTACCTGACCCTTCGACATCACTTAATGTACGAATACTGGCAAGAATTCTCGCTACATTCGAAGTTGTTCCCTCCACTTTCAACCTACTTGGTTGCTTCATTTGCCACGCAAACACTTCCTGAGGACGCTACATGAAATAAATCGCAGCTTACCGGTTTAATGACATGATGCTGCTCAGTTTACGTCCGCTAGAGGCATACGGTTCCAGTTGCGAGTCAGCCGCCGAGCGGGACGGACGTGTGGCGGAGCTGGACGTCTGGCTGTAGTAAACACAGGCTGAGTCGCTGCGTTTGAGGTTAGTGGTGCTGCTAAGCCGCTATTCGTGTTGCACTTGTATTCATGAAGTTCTAGAATGAATGGGTCGAATTATTTGAGGAAAGACACAATCAAGTTTACTTTCGATCGAAATTTCGTTCGACCTAAAGCATTTGAAATTAAAGCATGGTTTATCGAAAAAGTATTGATTAACGGTGATGATGTTGTCGGAGTTTATCTCTCGTTTGTGACAAATGCTGTGTATCTGAAGATGAAAAGTCCAGAATTATGTAGTTCCATTGTGGCTCGTTGCGGTGGTAGCGTGAAGTTTAATCATTCTGATGGGAATGTGAGTGACGTTGCTGTTAGTCATGCTGGGTACGGGATTCGTACGATCAGAGTGTTTGAGCTCCCTTTTGAAATTCCGCCCGAAGAACTTAATGTTGCCCTTCGGCCTTATGGCAGAATTATTTCCAATGTGGCAGAAAGGTGGTCTGAAGCTCATATGTTTCCTGTCTTGAATGGCGTAAGGCAAATTAAGATTGAATTACAGAAGCATGTCCCCTCTTATCTTAATATTTGTGGGTATCGTGCTTTGATTATCTATGATGGGCAACCGCGGACTTGCGCTTTATGCAATTCCACGGAACACATTCGTGCAGAATGTTCACGGAGGCGTGTCCCGCAGTTACCGCGTGACGAGGTGCCGAGTTCCGGCCCTGTTGTTGGTATGAAGTTGTCATACGCTGCCGCTGCTGACTTCCGCAGCCGAGGCGAGTCGGTGCCGCCTGTGCGCGGGGAGCCTGCTGCCTCGCGGGCGGTTGTCGATGATACTCCGGCTTCAAGCTCTAGATTTGCGGATGGTCTGCCGATCAGCTCCGCGCCCCTTGAATCTATGCCGACGCCAACTTTTTCCAACTCTCCCACTGTGGTTGCTCGTTCTTCCGCGGACTCGGCCGAAGATCCCCAAATACCCGCAACGGAGGTTTCCTTGCGTCGTCAGGATTCCCACCAACGTGAGGATATTGCCACTAGCTTCCGAGGAGTGGACGCTCCAGGCATCCACTCTGCGGGAACTATGAACGATGATAGCAATCTGGACATTGGTTTCACGTTGGCGCCCACAGAAGACACTTGCGTCAAGGAAACCACAACGAGCGATAGTGTAGAATTGGAGACTGGGTTGCTACCAGTGGGAGCCATGGAAAAAGATGCGCCTCCTTCTGCCGTTGTGGAATGCGATACGCGGACTTTTGTCCGAAAAAAGGAACAGGCGACGTCAGACGTATCATCCGGTACTTCTCCTGACAGGTCGCAAACTTCATCTCCTGCTAGATCGCCGAAGAGATCTTCGAAGAAAGGCAAGAAGAGGAGATTGGCACACAAAGCAGCAGAGAGTTTAGCTCCTGCATTGCGGGAAAAGTTAAAACATTTAAGGGATAATGAACGACTACGAGAACAATGCCCAGTAGCACGAGTTAACGAGTGTACTGAAGCGGAGATGAGTCGTGCCGATGCAGATGATCTTCAACAACAACCTCGCGCACCGCTTGGCGTCGCAGGTTTGCAGACCGGCACTACTATGGATGTAGACCGAACTGTCTCAGAAAAAGGACTTGACTGGGCCGATGCCCAAGAAGATCGCACCGACCAAGGAATGGAGATGGACCTGACACATGCTAGTGGCATTTAATTTTTTTTTTAATGTCTATTTTTCTTTCTGACAGACAGAATGGAATGGTACAGACGTGACTCTGCATGGGGTATACTTCATTAGCCAATTTCTTTTACCTGCACCTATGCCAACGGAACTGACATATAATGTGACCACGATCAATATAAATCGGATTCGCAGTGAAACGAAAGTCGCTTCTTTAAAAGATTTCCTTTACCAGTCGGATACTGATATAGCCCTCCTACAGGAATTTAATGTCCACAACTTTTATGTCCCAGGTTTTCAAGAGATTTTAAATATTGCACCGGAAGCCACATGTGGGACTGCGGTCCTTGTCAAAGATGGTATTGATGTGAAGGATATCTGTCTGTTAGAAAATGGGAGGGGCATCAGTTGTAAAATTTTTACTACTACTGTTTTAAATGTATATGTCCCCTCTGGTAACAACGCTAGAGATGATAGGGCTAATTTTTTTAAGAACGATATGGTCTATTTACTTAAGGGGAATCCGGCGGAAGCTTTAATCGGTGGTGACTTTAATTGTGTACTTCACAAAAAGGATCAGCGACCAAATTTTAACTTCTCCAGGGAACTGGCGGCTTTGGTGACAAACATGAAGTGGACAGACGTGTGGGAAAGCAAATACCCCACGTTAGTCAAATTTACGTACATCAGTAGTCGCTCGCAAAGCAGAATAGACAGAATATACGTCACAGCAAACCTGGAAAATAAAATCAGTAGTATCGAAGTAATTCCCACTACCTTTTCGGACCATCTCGCAGTGAAATGCAGCATTCGGTTTCAGAAGCAAGGAACGTATTGGGGTCGCCCCTTATGGAAGCTGAATACCCATATGTTGTTCGAGGGTGCCCTATCAAGAACAGTAGCGGAGGTATGGCAGGCTGCTCTACGTATGCGCCATAAATACAGCTCTCGCCTTGCGTGGTGGACCTCATGTGCTAAAAAGAAATTGAGATCATCCCTAATAGCTTACGGGAGGGAGCGAGCAATGTGGTCTCGCAATACCGTTGAATTTTACTATACATGCTTAAGGGAACTATCAGCTCAGCAGATGACTGATGAGGTTTTCATTGAAATAAAGAAGATCAAGGCTCACCTCATAAGTCTCAAGCGACAACAGCTGGAGGGTTTAAAAATTAAATCTCGTGTCCCGACAACGGTGGAGGACGAAAACGCATCGCTGTACCACTTACTCGAACATGAAAGAAATAGAAGACGAGCGTTTATTGCTTGTCTTAGAGTGGGCGATAACCGGGTGCTGACGGAACACTCTGACATTTTAAATGCAGTTTATGGATTTTATCGTACGTTATATACTGATACCCGGTATAACCTAGACTGTGCGAACGATTTGCTACGAACTACAGGTATCGACAACGTTATCAATGACGAGGACAATGTGTCCCTTACCACTGCGATCACATATGAGGAGGTGTTTGATATACTTAAATATTCGCCTACCCGTAAGTCCCCAGGGCCTGATGGCTTGCCTGTAGAGTTTTATTGTAAATTTTGGCCTCTCATCGGTAATCAATTCACAGAAGTGATAAATGAAGTGTTGCAAGGTGTTACTGTTCCACGCGAGTTCAAAGAAAGCGTAACTGTGCTAATACCAAAAGGAAGGAACGCGACAGTTAAAGATCTCAATCAATTGAGACCAATATGTTTGATGAACTCGGATTATAAAATAATTGCACGTGTACTGAAGGAAAGACTGAGACCTCTAATGGAGAAGATCATAGGTGACCACCAAACCTGTCTCTCGGGGCGGAATATTTTTAAAACTGTTTGTGAATATAGGGATGTCTCTGCAATTTTTGCAACGTCATCCTCACCAGGAGGCCTTGCCTTTATCGACTTCTCAAAGGCTTTTGACAGGGTCAACCACTTATTTTTGTTCAGAACGTTGACCTATGTGGGTTTTAGTCAACATTTTGTGCAAGTTTTAATTAACATTGTTGAAGGCATCCAAACACAAGTGTCTGTAAATGGGCATTTCACTCCACCCATTGAAATTCGCAACGGCGTCCCGCAGGGAAGTCCTTTGTCAATGCTCCTGTATGTTGTTGCACTGGAGCCTTTACTAAGGAGACTCGATGTCGATCTTGAGGGCATCACGATATCTGGCGTTAACAACGTCACCAATGCATATGCTGATGACGTTGGAGTGGTTATTCGTAGTAACGAAGATTTAGAGAAATTAACTACGAATATTCAGATCTTTTGTGAAGCTACAGGCGCTAGGGTTAACGAGGTGAAGAGTTCGTTTTTAAATCTTAAAGGTCTTCAAGATGTCCGTTTGGAATGGGCACGCTCCGTCGATCGTCACACCGCTCTGGGTGTCACCTTTTACCGATGTCCGCTTCAGACCATGACCTACAATTGGAAGAAAGTACTGGATACAATCAGAGGAGCCACAATACTCAATCAGACCAGACATCTGAACATTAAACAACGAATCAGAATAATTAATTGGTCCATTTTATCAAAAGCTATATATATAGGTCAAATATTGCCAGTTTCGAAACCCATTGCCAAACGTATAATGAGTATCATTTGCCGATTTATATGGACAGGGAATATTTTTAGAGTAGCAGTCGGTACAGTTACGTTACCTTCCGCTGAAGGTGGCCTAGGTTTAACAGATATATGGCGGAAGACTACGGCGTTATATATAAAGAGGACCCTACAAATTATAGAAAAACATCCACATAGTATTACAGCCAGGCTGTATCGACTCCTACAGCCAGAAAATTTACGTCCACCCATAAATATAGGCGGAATTAATTATAAATTGAAATATATTCGCCAGTTCTTTTTAGAGATTAGCTACATGGACAGTATTGTCACGAATCCACAATCAAGGAATTGCAGGAAATTAATGGAACTCTTAACAACGAAAGAACATGTCAACAAAATGGAGTGCAGATATCCCGACAAAGACTGGAAAAGAATTTGGAAAAATATTAGTAATCGTGAACTGTCTTCCGACATTCAGGCAACCTGGTACCGAGTTGTTAATAACGTAGTTTCCACTAACGAAAAGTTGCACTCCATTGGTCTTAGTGACACGATTGTGTGCACCCGATGTGACGCAGTTGACACATTGATCCACCGCTTTCTCTGTGGCGGATACGCCGAAATATGGAGGGGACTCCAACGGCGGGTAGCCTTTATAACCAGAACTGTTAGTACTGAGATCAATGTTGAAAAATTACTCTTCCCCGATGGTGTTTTCTTCCCTGTCCAGAAAACCAATGCTGTGTTGTGGTTGTTTGGCAATTATGTACATTACGTTATATCTGAACACGGCAATGACCGTGTTTTAGAATACGAATTATACGAACGAGCAAAATATTATCAGATATGTACGCGCAGGGACCACAAAAAAACTTTTGGTAACATGTTACACATTCTGTTTCAGAGACAAGGGATTGGATAAACATCTTAATAGCCTCGTCTACGAAAAATGTAGTCACAGGCCAAAGTAGGGGATCGCTGTTGAGGGTGAAGTACGGTGGGGACTTCGTGTGCCCCAGGGCCGCTACGGTAGCCGTGAAGGCCTCGGACAGAACCCCGAAACGGCACTGCGGCTTCACACTTACTGCTGGATGAACCCCATATCTCCAGCAACTACTTTCATCTATGATGATTTTCCAGGATCTCGGTAATATCGGAAGGTGGTTTCGTTGCACACAATGCAGTGGAAGCTTCTTGCACGTGTTCCTCAGTTACAATCTTTCTATTTTTGTTTAATTTTTTTCAGTATGAAGCAAGAGTGACAATTTATTAATTCCCAAGAAGCCTTAATTTTTCAATTTTCAGTTCTACGGAGGAGAAGCCTCACATGGCGAAGAAGCCAAACATCATTTCATTTCCCTAACTGTCACAGTAAATTTGAAAAAAAAAAAATCAGTCGATATAGCATAGAAGCTCGCCGAAGAAGGCATAAAAGGAGAGCGAATGGATGGGCTGTGTGGGGAGAAGGGAGGCCCAAAAAAAAAAAAAAAAAAAAAAAAAAAAAAAAAAAAAAAAAAAAAATGGTGTAATGGTTAGCACTCTGGACTTTGAATCCAGCGATCCGAGTTCGAGTCTCGGTGGAACCTGATTCAGTGTTTTGCGATCGTTTCTAGAAACGTGTACGATCTGGCAGTTGGAATTGTATATGCAAAATTTTAGCTAGGATCATGTAATGCAAATTGTTAATAGCAGTCCACACGTGAATGGGGAACGCTCCAAATGCTTATGCTTTTGCTACTAGGATTAATAACGGAACGTAAGGGGTTCAACTGCGAGAAGACGACCTCAGCTGCTTCTCCCAGCATCTCTCCGTTTTGGGTGCTGCATGCACATGCATTTAACAAACGTGTATGCGATGTACTAGTTCCTGGGAAACGAATAGAATCGTTGTACGTGTCAGTCTTTAGGTATAGATATAAGTAATCGAAGACGGCTTAATCCTGCTTCGTAGATTGCTTTCCACAAGACGCACTTGCCAGTATCATTGGCCGGAGGCCCGACATGCAGTTTGCGCCGTTGCATGGCTTACTTTCAGAGACTCGCTAGTTTATCGTAGTGCTTGGTTGTCGCGAAAGTGAAAAGTAGGGCCTGTCCGGCATTTGAACCCGGGACCTCCTGCACCCAAAGCAGGAACATACCCCTAGACCAACAGGCCGCAAAAGTAAGCAGCTGTGCACCCCGCCACCTACTGAGATCTTGCCGCACTTGCTATTGAAGCATCCAATCTGGACCATATTCTCAAAGAGGTTTCTTAATCCGACACCTACAACATGAGCTGTGCTGAGGACCAATGTAGTTGAAGTCTGAAAGAGCTGCTTCAGTTGTGAGACAGTATGTCGATCGTGTGAAGTGCAAATGTAATCGTGTCAAGCACCATCAGCCCACTACGTAGCGTTGTGTGACAGCACGTACTTTTCGACAGTACTCTGTGTCCATAGCTGTTTTCATAGCTAGGCTGCTTCCAGCACAAAGCATCCACCATACGAAAGTGGCTGTTCCGCGATTTTGATTACCTGACCCTTCGACATCACTTAATGTACGAATACTGGCAAGAATTCTCGCTACATTCGAAGTTGTTCCCTCCACTTTCAACCTACTTGGTTGCTTCATTTGCCACGCAAACACTTCCTGAGGACGCTACATGAAATAAATCGCAGCTTACCGGTTTAATGACATGATGCTGCTCAGTTTACGTCCGCTAGAGGCATACGGTTCCATGGTATAATGGTTAGCACTCTGGACTTTGAATCCAGCGATCCGAGTTCGAGTCTCGGTGGAACCTGATTCAGTGTTTTGCGATCGTTTCTAGAAACGTGTACGATCTGGCAGTTGGAATTGTATATGCAAAATTTTAGCTAGGATCATGTAATGCAAATTGTTAATAGCAGTCCACACGTGAATGGGGAACGCTCCAAATGCTTATGCTTTTGCTACTAGGATTAATAACGGAACGTAAGGGGTTCAACTGCGAGAAGACGACCTCAGCTGCTTCTCCCAGCATCTCTCCGTTTTGGGTGCTCCATGCACATGCATTTAACAAACGTGTATGCGATGTACTAGTTCCTGGGAAACGAATAGAATCGTTGTACGTGTCAGTCTTTAGGTATAGATATAAGTAATCGAAGACGGCTTAATCCTGCTTCGTAGATTGCTTTCCACAAGACGCACTTGCCAGTATCATTGGCCGGAGGCCCGACATGCAGTTTGCGCCGTTGCATGGCTTACTTTCAGAGACTCGCTAGTTTATCGTAGTGCTTGGTTGTCGCGAAAGTGAAAAGTAGGGCCTGTCCGGCATTTCAACCCGGGACCTCCTGCACCCAAAGCAGGAACATACCCCTAGACCAACAGGCCGCAAAAGTAAGCAGCTGTGCACCCCGCCACCTACTGAGATCTTGCCGCACTTGCTATTGAAGCATCCAATCTGGACCATATTCTCAAAGAGGTTTCTTAATCCGACACCTACAACATGAGCTGTGCTGAGGACCAATGTAGTTGAAGTCTGAAAGAGCTGCTTCAGTTGTGAGACAGTATGTCGATCGTGTGAAGTGCAAATGTAATCGTGTCAAGCACCATCAGCCCACTACGTAGCGTTGTGTGACAGCACGTACTTTTCGACAGTACTCTGTGTCCATAGCTTTTGTCATAGCTAGGCTGCTTCTAGCACAAAGCATCCACCATACGAAAGTGGCTGTTCCGCGATTTTGATTACCTGACCCTTCGACATCACTTAATGTACGAATACTGGCAAGAATTCTCGCTACATTCGAAGTTGTTCCCTCCACTTTCAACCTACTTGGTTGCTTCATTTGCCACGCAAACACTTCCTGAGGACGCTACATGAAATAAATCGCAGCTTACCGGTTTAATGACATGATGCTGCTCAGTTTACGTCCGCTAGAGGCATACGGTTCCATGGTGTAATGGTTAGCACTCTGGACTTTGAATCCAGCGATCCGAGTTCGAGTCTCGGTGGAACCTGATTCAGTGTTTTGCGATCGTTTCTAGAAACGTGTACGATCTGGCAGTTGGAATTGTATATGCAAAATTTTAGCTAGGATCATGTAATGCAAATTGTTAATAGCAGTCCACACGTGAATGGGGAACGCTCCAAATGCTTATGCTTTTGCTACTAGGATTAATAACGGAACGTAAGGGGTTCAACTGCGAGAAGACGACCTCAGCTGCTTCTCCCAGCATCTCTCCGTTTTGGGTGCTGCATGCACATGCATTTAACAAACGTGTATGCGATGTACTAGTTCCTGGGAAACGAATAGAATCGTTGTACGTGTCAGTCTTTAGGTATAGATATAAGTAATCGAAGACGGCTTAATCCTGCTTCGTAGATTGCTTTCCACAAGACGCACTTGCCAGTATCATTGGCCGGAGGCCCGACATGCAGTTTGCGCCGTTGCATGGCTTACTTTCAGAGACTCGCTAGTTTATCGTAGTGCTTGGTTGTCGCGAAAGTGAAAAGTAGGGCCTGTCCGGCATTTGAACCCGGGACCTCCTGCACCTAAAGCAGGAACATACCCCTAGACCAACAGGCCGCAAAAGTAAGCAGCTGTGCACCCCGCCACCTACTGAGATCTTGCCGCACTTGCTATTGAAGCATCCAATCTGGACCATATTCTCAAAGAGGTTTCTTAATCCGACACCTACAACATGAGCTGTGCTGAGGACCAATGTAGTTGAAGTCTGAAAGAGCTGCTTCAGTTGTGAGACAGTATGTCGATCGTGTGAAGTGCAAATGTAATCGTGTCAAGCACCATCAGCCCACTACGTAGCGTTGTGTGACAGCACGTACTTTTCGACAGTACTCTGTGTCCATAGCTGTTTTCATAGCTAGGCTGCTTCCAGCACAAAGCATCCACCATACG
This sequence comes from Schistocerca gregaria, assembly GCF_023897955.1. Classification (NCBI taxonomy): domain Eukaryota; kingdom Metazoa; phylum Arthropoda; class Insecta; order Orthoptera; family Acrididae; genus Schistocerca; species Schistocerca gregaria. The sequence goes on from NC_064922.1 coordinate 948,737,155, forward strand.
AAAGTGGCTGTTCCGCGATTTTGATTACCTGACCCTTCGACATCACTTCATGTACGAATACTGGCAAGAATTCTCGCTACATTCGAAGTTGTTCCCTCCACTTTCAACCTACTTGGTTGCTTCATTTGCCATGCAAACACTTCCTGAGGACGCTACATGTAATAAATCGGAGCTTACCGGTTTAATGACATGACGATGCTCACATTAAGACCGCTAGAGGCACCCGGTTCCATGGTGTAATGGTTAGCACTCTGGACTTTGAATCCAGCGATCCGAGTTCGAGTCTCGGTGGAACCTAATTCAGTGTTTTGCGATCGTTTCTAGAAACGTGTACGATCTGGCAGTTGGAATTGTATATGCAAAATTTTAGCTAGGATCATGTAATGCAAATTGTTAATAGCAGTCCACACGTGAATGGGGAACGCTCCAAATGCTTATGCTTTTGCTACTAGGATTAATAACGGAACGTAAGGGGTTCAACTGCGAGAAGACGACCTCAGCTGCTTCTCCCAGCATCTCTCCGTTTTGGGTGCTCCATGCACATGCATTTAACAAACGTGTATGCGATGTACTAGTTCCTGGGAAACGAATAGAATCGTTGTACGTGTCAGTCTTTATGTATAGATATAAGTAATCGAAGACGGCTTAATCCTGCTTCGTAGATTGCTTTCCACAAGACACACTTGCCAGTATCATTGGCCGGAGGCCCGACATGCAGTTTGCGCCGTTGCATGGCTTACTTTCAGAGACTCGCTAGTTTATCGTAGTGCTTGGTTGTCGCGAAAGTGAAAAGTAGGGCCTGTCCGGCATTTCAACCCGGGACCTCCTGCACCCAAAGCAGGAACATACCCCTAGACCAACAGGCCGCAAAAGTAAGCAGCTGTGCACCCCGCCACCTACTGAGATCTTGCCGCACTTGCTATTGAAGCATCCAATCTGGACCATATTCTCAAAGAGGTTTCTTAATCCGACACCTACAACATGAGCTGTGCTGAGGACCAATGTAGTTGAAGTCTGAAAGAGCTGCTTCAGTTGTGAGACAGTATGTCGATCGTGTGAAGTGCAAATGTAATCGTGTCAAGCACCATCAGCCCACTACGTAGCGTTGTGTGACAGCACGTACTTTTCGACAGTACTCTGTGTCCATAGCTGTTTTCATAGCTAGGCTGCTTCCAGCACAAAGCATCCACCATACGAAAGTGGCTGTTCCGCGATTTTGATTACCTGACCCTTCGACATCACTTCATGTACGAATACTGGCAAGAATTCTCGCTACATTCGAAGTTGTTCCCTCCACTTTCAACCTACTTGGTTGCTTCATTTGCCACGCAAACACTTCCTGAGGACGCTACATGAAATAAATCGCAGCTTACCGGTTTAATGACATGATGCTGCTCAGTGTACGTCCGCTAGAGGCATACGGTTCCATGGTGTAATGGTTAGCACTCTGGACATTGAATCCAGCGATCCGAGTTCGAGTCTCGGTGGAACCTGATTCAGTGTTTTGCGATCGTTTCTAGAAACGTGTACGATCTGGCAGTTGGAATTGTATATGCAAAATTTTAGCTAGGATCATGTAATGCAAATTGTTAATAGCAGTCCACACGTGAATGGGGAACGCTCCAAATGCTTATGCTTTTGCTACTAGGATTAATAACGGAACGTAAGGGGTTCAACTGCGAGAAGACGACCTCAGCTGCTTCTCCCAGCATCTCTCCGTTTTGGGTGCTCCATGCACATGCATTTAACAAACGTGTATGCGATGTACTAGTTCCTGGGAAACGAATAGAATCGTTGTACGTGTCAGTCTTTAGGTATAGATATAAGTAATCGAAGACGGCTTAATCCTGCTTCGTAGATTGCTTTCCACAAGACGCACTTGCCAGTATCATTGGCCGGAGGCCCGACATGCAGTTTGCGCCGTTGCATGGCTTACTTTCAGAGACTCGCTAGTTTATCGTAGTGCTTGGTTGTCGCGAAAGTGAAAAGTAGGGCCTGTCCGGCATTTCAACCCGGGACCTCCTGCACCCAAAGCAGGAACATACCCCTAGACCAACAGGCCGCAAAAGTAAGCAGCTGTGCACCCCGCCACCTACTGAGATCTTGCCGCACTTGCTATTGAAGCATCCAATCTGGACCATATTCTCAAAGAGGTTTCTTAATCCGACACCTACAACATGAGCTGTGCTGAGGACCAATGTAGTTGAAGTCTGAAAGAGCTGCTTCAGTTGTGAGACAGTATGTCGATCGTGTGAAGTGCAAATGTAATCGTGTCAAGCACCATCAGCCCACTACGTAGCGTTGTGTGACAGCACGTACTTTTCGACAGTACTCTGTGTCCATAGCTGTTTTCATAGCTAGGCTGCTTCCAGCACAAAGCATCCACCATACGAAAGTGGCTGTTCCGCGATTTTGATTACCTGACCCTTCGACATCACTTAATGTACGAATACTGGCAAGAATTCTCGCTACATTCGAAGTTGTTCCCTCCACTTTCAACCTACCTGGTTGCTTCATTTGCCATGCAAACACTTCCTGAGGACGCTACATGTAATAAATCGCAGCTTACCGGTTTAATGACATGATGCTGCTCAGTTTAAGTCCGCTAGAGGCACACGGTTCCATGGTGTAATGGTTAGCACTCTGGACTTTGAGTTGAGCGATCCGAGTTCGAGTCTCGGTGGAACCTAATTCAGTGTTTTGCGATCGTTTCTAGAAACGTGTACGAGCTGGCAGTTGGAATTGTATATGCAAAATTTTAGCTAGGATCATGTAATGCAAATTGTTAATAGCAGTCCACACGTGAATGGGGAACGCTCCAAATGCTTATGCTTTTGCTACTAGGATTAATAACGGAACGTAAGGGGTTCAACTGCGAGAAGACGACCTCAGCTGCTTCTCCCAGCATTTCTCCGTTTTGGGTGTTGCATGCACATGCATTTAACAAACGTGCATGCGATGTACTAGTTCCTGGGAAACGAATAGAATCGTTGTACGTGTCAGTCTTTAGGTATAGATATAAGTAATAAAGTAATAAGTAATAAATTGTAATAAGTAATAAATTGTTAATAGCAGTCCACACGTGAATGGGGAACGCTCCAAATGCTTATGCTTTTGCTACTAGGATTAATAACGGAACGTAAGGGGTTCAACTGCGAGAAGACGACCTCAGCTGCTTCTCCCAGCATTTCTCCGTTTTGGGTGTTGCATGCACATGCATTTAACAAACGTGCATGCGATGTACTAGTTCCTGGGAAACGAATAGAATCGTTGTACGTGTCAGTCTTTAGGTATAGATATAAGTAATCGAAGACGGCTTAATCCTGCTTCGTAGATTGCTTTCCACAAGACGCACTTGCCAGTATCATTGGCCGGTGGCCCGACATGCAGTTGGCCCCGTTGCATGGCTTACTTTCAGAGACTCGCTAGTTTATCGTAGTGCTTGATTGTCGCGAGAGTGAAAAGTAGGGCCTGTCCGGCATTTGAATCCGGGACCTCCTGCACCCAAAGCAGGAATCATACCCCTAGACCAACAGGCCGCAAAAGTAAGCAGCCGTGCACCCCGCCACCTACTGAGATCTTGCCACACTTGCTATTGAAGCATCCAATCTGGACCATATTCTCAAAGAGGTTTCTTAATCCGACACCTACAACATGAGCTGTGCTGAGGACCAATGTAGTTGAAGGCTGAAAGAGCTGCTTGAGTTGTGAGACAGTATGTCGATCGTGTGAAGTGCAAATGTAATCGTGTCAAGCACCATCAGCCCACCACGTAGCGTTGTGTGACAGCACGTACTTTTCGACAGTACTCTGTGTCCATAGCTGTTTTCATAGCTAGGCTGCTTCCAGCACAAAGCATCCACCATACGAAAGTGGCTGTTCCGCGATTTTGATTACCTGACCCTTCGACATCACTTACTGTACGAATACTGGCAAGAATTCTCGCTACATTCGAAGTTGTTCCCTCCACTTTCAACCTACTTGGTTGCTTCATTTGCCATGCAAACACTTCCTGAGGACGCTACATGTAATAAATCGCAGCTTACCGGTTTAATGACATGACGATGCTCACATAAAGACCGCTAGAGGCACCCGGTTCCATGGTGTAATGGTTAGAACTCTGGACTTTGAATCCAGCGATCCGAGTTCGAGTCTCGGTGGAACCTGGTTCAGTGTTTTGCGATCGTTTCTAGAAACGTGTACGAGCTGGCAGTTGGAATTGTATATGCAAAATTTTAGCTAGGATCATGTAATGCAAATTGTTAATAGCAGTCCACACGTGAATGGGGAACGCTACAAATGCTTATGCTTTTGCTACTAGGATTAATAACGGAACGTAAGGGGTTCAACTGCGAGAAGACGACCTCAGCTGCTTCTCCCAGCATCTCTCCGTTTTGGGTGCTGCATGCACATGCATTTAACAAACGTGCATGCGATGTACTAGTTCCTGGGAATCCAATAGAATCGTTGTACGTGTCAGTCTTTAGGTATAGATATAAGTAATCGAAGACGGCTTAATCCTGCTTCGTAGATTGCTTTCCACAAGACGCACTTGCCAGTATCATTGGCCGGATGCCCGACATGCAGTTGGCCCCGTTGCATGGCTTACTTTCAGAGACTCGCTAGTTTATCGTAGTGCTTGGTTGTCGCGAAAGTGAAAAGTAGGGCCTGTCCGGCATTTGAACCCGGGACCTCCTGCACCCAAAGCAGGAATCATACCCCTATACCAACAGGCCGCAAAAGTAAGCAGCTGTGCACCCCGCCACCTACTGAGATCTTGCCGCACTTGCTATTGAAGCATCCAATCTGGACCATATTCTCAAAGAGGTTTCTTAATCCGACACCTACAACATGAGCTGTGCTGAGGACCAATGTAGTTGAAGGCTGAAAGAGCTGCTTGCGTTGTGAGACAGTATGTCGATCGTGTGAAGTGCAAATGTAATCGTGTCAAGCACCATCAGCCCACTACGTAGCGTTGTGTGACAGCACGTACTTTTCGACAGTACTCTGTGTCCATAGCTGTTTTCTTAGCTAGGCTGCTTCCAGCACAAAGCATCCACCATACGAAAGTGGCTGTTCCGCGATTTTGATTACCTGACCCTTCGACATCACTTCATGTACGAATACTGGCAAGAATTCTCGCTACATTCGAAGTTGTTCCCTCCACTTTCAACCTACTTGGTTGCTTCATTTGCCACGCAAACACTTCCTGAGGACGCTACATGTAATAAATCGCAGCTTACCGGTTTAATGACATGATGCTGCTCAGTTTTTGTCCGCTAGAGCCACACGGTTCCATGGTGTAATGGTTAGCACTCTGGACTTTGAATCCAGCGATCCGAGTTCGAGTCTCGGTGGAACCTGTTTCAGTGTTTTGCGATCGTTTCTAGAAACGTGTACGAGCTGGCAGTTGGAATTGTATATACAAAATTTTAGCTAGGATCATGTAATGCAAATTGTTAATAGCAGTCCACACGTGAATGGGGAACGCTCCAAATGCTTATGCTTTTGCTACTAGGATTAATAACGGAACGTAAGGGGTTCAACTGCGAGAAGACGACCTCAGCTGCTTCTCCCAGCATCTCTCCGTTTTGGGTGCTGCATGCACATGCATTTAACAAACGTGCATGCGATGTACTAGTTCCTGGGAAACGAATAGAATCGTTGTACGTGTCAGTCTTTAGGTATAGATATAAGTAATCGAAGGCGGCTTAATCCTGCTTCGTAGATTGCTTTCCACAAGACGCACTTGCCAGTATCATTGGCCGGTGGCCCGACATGCAGTTTGCCCCGTTGCATGGCTTACTTTCAGAGACTCGCTAGTTTATCGTAGTGCTTGGTTGTCGCGAAAGGGAAAAGTAGGGCCTGTCCGGCATTTGAATCCGGGACCTCCTGCACCCAAAGCAGGAATCATACCCCTAGACAACTGGCCGCAAAAGTAGGCAGCTGTGCACCCCGCCACCTACTGAGATCTTGCCGCACTTGCTATTGAAGCATCCAATCTGGACCATATTCTCAAAGAGGTTTCTTAATCCGACACCTACAACATGAGCTGTGCTGAGGACCAATGTAGTTGAAGGCTGAAAGAGCTGCTTGAGTTGTGAGACAGTATGTCGATCGTGTGAAGTGCAAATGTAATCGTGTCAAGCACCATCAGCCCACTACGTAGCGTTGTGTGACAGCACGTACTTTTCGACAGTACTCTGTGTCCATAGCTGTTTTCATAGCTAGGCTGCTTCCAGCACAAAGCATCCACCATACGAAAGTGGCTGTTCCGCGATTTTGATTACCTGACCCTTCGACATCACTTCATGTACGAATACTGGCAAGAATTCTCGCTACATTCGAAGTTGTTCCCTCCACTTTCAACCTACTTGGTTGCTCATTTGCCACGCAAACACTTCCTGAGGACGCTACATGTAATAAATCGCAGCTTACCGGTTTAATGACATGATGCTGCTCAGTTTAAGTCCGCTAGATGCACACGGTCCCATGGTGTAATGGTTAGCACTCTGGACTTTGAATCCAGCGATGCGAGTTCGAGTCTCGGTGGAACCTGTTTCAGTGTTTTGCGATCGTTTCTAGAAACGTGTACGAGCTGGCAGTTGGAATTTTATATGCAAAATTTTAGCTAGGATCATGTAATGCAAATTGTTAATAGCAGTCCACACGTGAATGGGGAACGCTCCAAATGCTTATGCTTTTGCTACTAGGATTAATAACGGAACGTAAGGGGTTCAACTGCGAGAAGACGACCTCAGCTGCTTCTCCCAGCATCTCTCCGTTTTGGGTGCTGCATGCACATGCATTTAACAAACGTGCATGCGATGTACTAGTTCCTGGGAAACGAATAGAATCGTTGTACGTGTCAGTCTTTAGGTATAGATATAAGTAATCGAAGACGGCTTAATCCTGCTTCGTAGATTGCTTTCCACAAGACGCACTTGCCAGTATCATTGGCCGGAGGCCCGACATGCAGTTTGCCCCGTTGCATGGCTTACTTTCAGAGACTCGCTAGTTTATCGTAGTGCTTGGTTGTCGCGAAAGTGAAAAGTAGGGCCTGTCCGGCATTTGAACCCGGGACCTCCTGCACCCAAAGCAGGAATCATACCCCTAGAAAAACAGGCCGCAAAAGTAAGCAGCTGTGCACCCCGCCACCTACTGAGATCTTGCCGCACTTGCTATTGAAGCATCCAATCTGGACCATATTCTCAAAGAGGTTTCTTAATCCGACACCTACAACATGAGCTGTGCTGAGGACCAATGTAGTTGAAGGCTGAAAGAGCTGCTTGAGTTGTGTGACAGTATGTCGATCGTGTGAAGTGCAAATGTAATCGTGTCAAGCACCATCAGCCCACTACGTAGCGTTGTGTGACAGCACGTACTTTTCGACAGTACTCTGTGTCCATAGCTGTTTTCATAGCTAGGCTGCTTCCAGCACAAAGCATCCACCATACGAAAGTGGCTGTTCCGCGATTTTGATTACCTGACCCTTCGACATCACTTCATGTACGAATACTGGCAAGAATTCTCGCTACATTCGAAGTTGTTCCCTCCACTTTCAACCTACTTGGTTGCTTCATTTGCCACGCAAACACTTCCTGAGGACGCTACATGTAATAAATCGCAGCTTACCGGTTTAATGACATGATGCTGCTCAGTATACGTCCGCTAGAGGCACACGGTTCCATGGTGTAATGGTTAGCACTCTGGACTTTGAATCCAGCGATCCGAGTTCGAGTCTCGGTGGAACCTGATTCAGTGTTTTGCGATCGTTTCTAGAAACGTGTACGAGCTGGCAGTTGGAATTGTATATGCAAAATTTTAGCTAGGATCATGTAATGCAAATTGTTAATAGCAGTCCACACGTGAATGGGGAACGCTCCAAATGCTTATGCTTTTGCTACTAGGATTAATAACGGAACGTAAGGGGTTCAACTGCGAGAAGACGACTTCAGCTGCTTCTCCCAGCATCTCTCCGTTTTGGGTGCTGCATGCACATGCATTTAACAAACGTGTATGCGATGTACTAGTTCCTGGGAAACGAATAGAATCGTTGTACGTGTCAGTCTTTAGGTATAGATATAAGTAATCGAAGGCGGCTTAATCCTGCTTCGTAGATTGCTTTCCACAAGACGCACTTGCCAGTATCATTGGCCGGTGGCCCGACATGCAGTTTGCCCCGTTGCATGGCTTACTTTCAGAGACTCGCTAGTTTATCGTAGTGCTTGGTTGTCGCGAAAGTGAAAAGTAGGGCCTGTCCGGCATTTGAATCCGGGACCTCCTGCACCCAAAGCAGGAATCATACCCCTAGACCAACAGACCGCAAAAGTAAGCAGCTGTGCACCCCGCCACCTACTGAGATCTTGCCGCACTTGCTATTGAAGCATCCAATCTGGACCATATTCTCAAAGAGGTTTCTTAATCCGACACCTACAACATGAGCTGTGCTGAGGACCAATGTAGTTGAAGGCTGAAAGAGCTGCTTGAGTTGTGAGACAGTATGTCGATCGTGTGAAGTGCAAATGTAATCGTGTCAAGCACCATCAGCCCACCACGTAGCGTTGTGTGACAGCACGTACTTTTCGACAGTACTCTGTGTCCATAGCTGTTTTCATAGCTAGGCTGCTTCCAGCACAAAGCATCCACCATACGAAAGTGGCTGTTCCGCGATTTTGATTACCTGACCCTTCGACATCACTTCATGTACGAATACTGGCAAGAATTCTCGCTACATTCGAAGTTGTTCCCTCCACTTTCAACCTACTTGGTTGCTTCATTTGCCACGCAAACACTTCCTGAGGACGCTACATGTAATAAATCGCAGCTTACCGGTTTAATGACATGATGCTGCTCAGTTTAAGTCCGCTAGAGGCACACGGTTCCATGGTGTAATGGTTAGCACTCTGGACTCTGAATCCAGCGATCCGAGTTCGAGTCTCGGTGGAACCTGTTTCAGTGTTTTGCGATCGTTTCTAGAAACGTGTACGAGCTGGCAGTTGGAATTGTATATACAAAATTTTAGCTAGGATCATGTAATGCAAATTGTTAATAGCAGTCCACACGTGAATGGGGAACGCTCCAAATGCTTATGCTTTTGCTACTAGGATTAATAACGGAACGTAAGGGGTTCAACTGCGAGAAGACGACCTCAGCTGCTTCTCCCAGCATCTCTCCGTTTTGGGTGCTGCATGCACATGCATTTAACAAACGTGCATGCGATGTACTAGTTCCTGGGAAACGAATAGAATCGTTGTACGTGTCAGTCTTTAGGTATAGATATAAGTAATCGAAGACGGCTTAATCCTGCTTCGTAGATTGCTTTCCACAAGACGCACTTGCCAGTATCATTGGCCGGAGGCCCGACATGCAGTTTGCCCCGTTGCATGGCTTACTTTCAGAGACTCGCTAGTTTATCGTAGTGCTTGGTTGTCGCGAAAGTGAAAAGTAGGGCCTGTCCGGCATTTGAATCCGGGACCTCCTGCACCCAAAGCAGGAATCATACCCCTAGGAAAACAGGCGGCAAAAGTAAGCAGCTGTGCACCCCGCCACCTACTGAGATCTTGCCGCACTTGCTATTGAAGCATCCAATCTGGACCATATTCTCAAAGAGGTTTCTTAATCCGACACCTACAACATGAGCTGTGCTGAGGACCAATGTAGTTGAAGGCTGAAAGAGCTGCTTGAGTTGTGAGACAGTATGTCGATCGTGTGAAGTGCAAATGTAATCGTGTCAAGCACCATCCGCCCACTACGTAGCGTTGTGTGACAGCACGTACTTTTCGACAGTACTCTGTGTCCATAGCTGTTTTCAGAGACAGGCTGCTTCCAGCACAAAGCATCCACCATACGAAAGTGGCTGTTCCGCGATTTTGATTACCTGACCCTTCGACATCACTTCATGTACGACTACTGGCAAGAATTCTCGCTACATTCGAAGTTGTTCCCTCCACTTTCAACCTACTTGGTTGCTTCATTTGCCACGCAAACACTTCCTGAGGACGCTACATGTAATAAATCGCAGCTTACCGGTTTAATGACATGATGCTGCTCAGTTTAAGTCCGCTAGAGGCATACGGTTCCATGGTGTAATGGTTAGCACTCTGGACTTTGAATCCAGCGATGCGAGTTCGAGTCTCGGTGGAACCTGTTTCAGTGTTTTGCGATCGTTTCTAGAAACGTGTACGAGCTGGCAGTTGGAATTGTATATGCAAAATTTTAGCTAGGATCATGTAATGCAAATTGTTAATAGCAGTCCACACGTGAATGGGGAACGCTCCAAATGCTTATGCTTTTGCTACTAGGATTAATAACGGAACGTAAGGGGTTCAACTGCGAGAAGACGACCTCAGCTGCTTCTCCCAGCATCTCTCCGTTTTGGGTGCTGCATGCACATGCATTTAACAAACGTGCATGCGATGTACTAGTTCCTGGGAAACGAATAGAATCGTTGTACGTGTCAGTCTTTAGGTATAGATATAAGTAATCGAAGACGGCTTAATCCTGCTTCGTAGATTGCTTTCCACAAGACGCACTTGCCAGTATCATTGGCCGGTGGCCCGACATGCAGTTTGCCCCGTTGCATGGCTTACTTTCAGAGACTCGCTAGTTTATCGTAGTGCTTGGTTGTCGCGAAAGTGAACAGTAGGGCCTGTCCGGCATTTGAATCCGGGACCTCCTGCACCCAAAACAGGAATCATACCCCTAGACCAACTGGCCGCAAAAGTAAGCAGCTGTGCACCCCGCCACCTACTGAGATCTTGCCGCACTTGCTATTGAAGCATCCAATCTGGACCATATTCTCAAAGAGGTTTCTTAATCCGACACCTACAACATGAGCTGTGCTGAGGACCAATGTAGTTGAAGGCTGAAAGAGCCGCTTGAGTTGTGAGACAGTATGTCGATCGTGTGAAGTGCAAATGTAATCGTGTCAAGCACCATCAGCCCACTACGTAGCGTTGTGTGACAGCACGTACTTTTCGACAGTACTCTGTGTCCATAGCTGTTTTCATAGCTAGGCTGCTTCCAGCACAAAGCATCCACCATACGAAAGTGGCTGTTCCGCGATTTTGATTACCTGACCCTTCGACATCACTTCATGTACGAATACTGGCAAGAATTCTCGCTACATTCGAAGTTGTTCCCTCCACTTTCAACCTTATTGGTTGCTTCATTTGCCACGCAAACACTTCCTGAGGACGCTACATGTAATAAATCGCAGCTTACCGGTTTAATGACATGATGCTGCTCAGTTTACGTCCGCTAGAGGCACGCGGTTCCATGGTGTAATGGTTAGCACTCTGGACTTTGAATCCAGCGATCCGAGTTCGAGTCTCGGTGGAACCTGATTCAGTGTTTTGCGATCGTTTCTAGAAACGTGTACGAGCTGGCAGTTGGAATTGTATATGCAAAATTTTAGCTAGGATCATGTAATGCAAATTGTTAATAGCAGTCCACACGTGAATGGGGAACGCTCCAAATGCTTATGCTTTTGCTACTAGGATTAATAACGGAACGTAAGGGGTTCAACTGCGAGAAGACGACCTCAGCTGCTTCTCCCAGCATCTCTCCGTTTTGGGTGCTGCATGCACATGCATTTAACAAACGTGTATGCGATGTACTAGTTCCTGGGAAACGAATAGAATCGTTGTACGTGTCAGTCTTTAGGTATAGATATAAGTAATCGAAGACGGCTTAATCCTGCTTCGTAGATTGCTTTCCACAAGACGCACTTGCCAGTATCATTGGCCGGAGGCCCGACATGCAGTTTGCCCCGTTGCATGGCTTACTTTCAGAGACTCGCTAGTTTATCGTAGTGCTTGGTTGTCGCGAAAGTGAAAAGTAGGGCCTGTCCGGCATTTGAACCCGGGATCTCCTGCACCCAAAGCAGGAATCATACCCCTAGAAAAACAGGCCGCAAAAGTAATCAGCTGTGCACCCCGCCACCTACTGAGATCTTGCCGCACTTGCTATTGAAGCATCCAATCTGGACCATATTCTCAAAGAGGTTTCTTAATCCGACACCTACAACATGAGCTGTGCTGAGGACCAATGTAGTTGAAGGCTGAAAGAGCTGCTTGAGTTGTGTGACAGTATGTCGATCGTGTGAAGTGCAAATGTAATCGTGTCAAGCACCATCAGCCCACTACGTAGCGTTGTGTGACAGCACGTACTTTTCGACAGTACTCTGTGTCCATAGCTGTTTTCATAGCTAGGCTGCTTCCAGCACAAAGCATCCACCATACGAAAGTGGCTGTTCCGCGATTTTGATTACCTGACCCTTCGACATCACTTCATGTACGAATACTGGCAAGAATTCTCGCTACATTCGAAGTTGTTCCCTCCACTTTCAACCTACTTGGTTGCATCATTTGCCACGCAAACACTTCCTGAGGACGCTACATGTAATAAATCGCAGCTTACCGGTTTAATGACATGATGCTGCTCAGTTTAAGTCCGCTAGAGGCACACGGTTCCATGGTGTAATGGTTAGCACTCTGGACTTTGAATCCAGCGATCCGAGTTCGAGTCTCGGTGGAACCTGGTTCAGTGTTTTGCGATCGTTTCTAGAAACGTGTACGAGCTGGCAGTTGGAATTGTATATGCAAAATTTTAGCTAGGATCATGTAATGCAAATTGTTAATAGCAGTCCACACGTGAATGGGGAACGCTCCAAATGCTTATGCTTTTGCTACTAGGATTAATAACGGAACGTAAGGGGTTCAACTGCGAGAAGACGACCTCAGCTGCTTCTCCCAGCATCTCTCCGTTTTGGGTGCTGCATGCACATGCATTTAACAAACGTGCATGCGATGTACTAGTTCCTGGGAAACGAATAGAATCGTTGTACGTGTCAGTCTTTAGGTATAGATATAAGTAATCGAAGGCGGCTTAATCCTGCTTCGTAGATTGCTTTCCACAAGACGCACTTGCCAGTATCATTGGCCGGTGGCCCGACATGCAGTTTGCCCCGTTGCATGGCTTACTTTCAGAGACTCGCTAGTTTATCGTAGTGCTTGGTTGTCGCGAAAGTGAAAAGTAGGGCCTGTCCGGCATTTGAATCCGGGACCTCCTGCACCCAAAGCAGGAATCATACCCCTAGACCAACAGACCGCAAAAGTAAGCAGCTGTGCACCCCGCCACCTACTGAGATCTTGCCGCACTTGCTATTGAAGCATCCAATCTGGACCATATTCTCAAAGAGGTTTCTTAATCCGACACCTACAACATGAGCTGTGCTGAGGACCAATGTAGTTGAAGGCTGAAAGAGCTGCTTGAGTTGTGAGACAGTATGTCGATCGTGTGAAGTGCAAATGTAATCGTGTCAAGCACCATCAGCCCACCACGTAGCGTTGTGTGACAGCACGTACTTTTCGACAGTACTCTGTGTCCATAGCTGTTTTCATAGCTAGGCTGCTTCCAGCACAAAGCATCCACCATACGAAAGTGGCTGTTCCGCGATTTTGATTACCTGACCCTTCGACATCACTTCATGTACGAATACTGGCAAGAATTCTCGCTACATTCGAAGTTGTTCCCTCCACTTTCAACCTACTTGGTTGCTTCATTTGCCACGCAAACACTTCCTGAGGACGCTACATGTAATAAATCGCAGCTTACCGGTTTAATGACATGATGCTGCTCAGTTTAAGTCCGCTAGAGGCACACGGTTCCATGGTGTAATGGTTAGCACTCGGGACTCTGAATCCAGCGATCCGAGTTCGAGTCTCGGTGGAACCTGTTTCAGTGTTTTGCGATCGTTTCTAGAAACGTGTACGAGCTGGCAGTTGGAATTGTATATACAAAATTTTAGCTAGGATCATGTAATACAAATTGTTAATAGCAGTCCACACGTGAATGGGGAACGCTCCAAATGCTTATGCTTTTGCTACTAGGATTAATAACGGAACGTAAGGGGTTCAACTGCGAGAAGACGACCTCAGCTGCTTCTCCCAGCATCTCTCCGTTTTGGGTGCTGCATGCACATGCATTTAACAAACGTGCATGCGATGTACTAGTTCCTGGGAAACGAATAGAATCGTTGTACGTGTCAGTCTTTAGGTATAGATATAAGTAATCGAAGACGGCTTAATCCTGCTTCGTAGATTGCTTTCCACAAGACGCACTTGCCAGTATCATTGGCCGGAGGCCCGACATGCAGTTTGCCCCGCTGCATGGCTTACTTTCAGAGACTCGCTAGTTTATCGTAGTGCTTGGTTGTCGCGAAAGTGAAAAGTAGGGCCTGTCCGGCATTTGAATCCGGGACCTCCTGCACCCAAAGCAGGAATCATACCCCTATACCAACAGGCCGCAAAAGTAAGCAGCTGTGCACCCCGCCACCTACTGAGATCTTGCCGCACTTGCTATTGAAGCATCCAATCTGGACCATATTCTCAAAGAGGTTTCTTAATCCGACACCTACAACATGAGCTGTGCTGAGGACCAATGTAGTTGAAGGCTGAAAGAGCTGCTTGAGTTGTGAGACAGTATGTCGATCGTGTGAAGTGCAAATGTAATCGTGTCAAGCACCATCCGCCCACTACGTAGCGTTGTGTGACAGCACGTACTTTTCGACAGTACTCTGTGTCCATAGCTGTTTTCAGAGACAGGCTGCTTCCAGCACAAAGCATCCACCATACGAAAGTGGCTGTTCCGCGATTTTGATTACCTGACCCTTCGACATCACTTCATGTACGACTACTGGCAAGAATTCTCGCTACATTCGAAGTTGTTCCCTCCACTTTCAACCTACTTGGTTGCTTCATTTGCCACGCAAACACTTCCTGAGGACGCTACATGTAATAAATCGCAGCTTACCGGTTTAATGACATGATGCTGCTCAGTTTAAGTCCGCTAGAGGCACACGGTTCCATGGTGTAATGGTTAGCACTCTGGACTCTGAATCCAGCGATCCGAGTTCGAGTCTCGGTGGAACCTGATTCAGTGTTTTGCGATCGTTTCTAGAAACGTGTACGAGCTGGCAGTTGGAATTGTATATGCAAAATTTTAGCTAGGATCATGTAATGCAAATTGTTAATAGCAGTCCACACGTGAATGGGGAACGCTCCAAATGCTTATGCTTTTGCTACTAGGATTAATAACGGAACGTAAGGGGTTCAACTGCGAGAAGACGACCTCAGCTGCTTCTCCCAGCATCTCTCCGTTTTGGGTGCTGCATGCACATGCATTTAACAAACGTGCATGCGATGTACTAGTTCCTGGGAAACGAATAGAATCGTTGTACGTGTCAGTCTTTAGGTATAGATATAAGTAATCGAAGGCGGCTTAATCCTGCTTCGTAGATTGCTTTCCACAAGACGCACTTGCCAGTATCATTGGCCGGTGGCCCGACATGCAGTTTGCCCCGTTGCATGGCTTACTTTCAGAGACTCGCTAGTTTATCGTAGTGCTTGGTTGTCGCGAAAGTGAAAAGTAGGGCCTGTCCGGCATTTGAATCCGGGACCTCCTGCACCCAAAGCAGGAATCATACCCCTAGACCAACAGACCGCAAAAGTAAGCAGCTGTGCACCCCGCCACCTACTGAGATCTTGCCGCACTTGCTATTGAAGCATCCAATCTGGACCATATTCTCAAAGAGGTTTCTTAATCCGACACCTACAACATGAGCTGTGCTGAGGACCAATGTAGTTGAAGGCTGAAAGAGCTGCTTGAGTTGTGAGACAGTATGTCGATCGTGTGAAGTGCAAATGTAATCGTGTCAAGCACCATCAGCCCACCACGTAGCGTTGTGTGACAGCACGTACTTTTCGACAGTACTCTGTGTCCATAGCTGTTTTCATAGCTAGGCTGCTTCCAGCACAAAGCATCCACCATACGAAAGTGGCTGTTCCGCGATTTTGATTACCTGACCCTTCGACATCACTTCATGTACGAATACTGGCAAGAATTCTCGCTACATTCGAAGTTGTTCCCTCCACTTTCAACCTACTTGGTTGCTTCATTTGCCACGCAAACACTTCCTGAGGACGCTACATGTAATAAATCGCAGCTTACCGGTTTAATGACATGATGCTGCTCAGTTTAAGTCCGCTAGAGGCACACGGTTCCATGGTGTAATGGTTAGCACTCTGGACTCTGAATCCAGCGATCCGAGTTCGAGTCTCGGTGGAACCTGTTTCAGTGTTTTGCGATCGTTTCTAGAAACGTGTACGAGCTGGCAGTTGGAATTGTATATACAAAATTTTAGCTAGGATCATGTAATGCAAATTGTTAATAGCAGTCCACACGTGAATGGGGAACGCTCCAAATGCTTATGCTTTTGCTACTAGGATTAATAACGGAACGTAAGGGGTTCAACTGCGAGAAGACGACCTCAGCTGCTTCTCCCAGCATCTCTCCGTTTTGGGTGCTGCATGCACATGCATTTAACAAACGTGCATGCGATGTACTAGTTCCTGGGAAACGAATAGAATCGTTGTACGTGTCAGTCTTTAGGTATAGATATAAGTAATCGAAGACGGCTTAATCCTGCTTCGTAGATTGCTTTCCACAAGACGCACTTGCCAGTATCATTGGCCGGAGGCCCGACATGCAGTTTGCCCCGTTGCATGGCTTACTTTCAGAGACTCGCTAGTTTATCGTAGTGCTTGGTTGTCGCGAAAGTGAAAAGTAGGGCCTGTCCGGCATTTGAATCCGGGACCTCCTGCACCCAAAGCAGGAATCATACCCCTAGGAAAACAGGCGGCAAAAGTAAGCAGCTGTGCACCCCGCCACCTACTGAGATCTTGCCGCACTTGCTATTGAAGCATCCAATCTGGACCATATTCTCAAAGAGGTTTCTTAATCCGACACCTACAACATGAGCTGTGCTGAGGACCAATGTAGTTGAAGGCTGAAAGAGCTGCTTGAGTTGTGAGACAGTATGTCGATCGTGTGAAGTGCAAATGTAATCGTGTCAAGCACCATCCGCCCACTACGTAGCGTTGTGTGACAGCACGTACTTTTCGACAGTACTCTGTGTCCATAGCTGTTTTCAGAGACAGGCTGCTTCCAGCACAAAGCATCCACCATACGAAAGTGGCTGTTCCGCGATTTTGATTACCTGACCCTTCGACATCACTTCATGTACGACTACTGGCAAGAATTCTCGCTACATTCGAAGTTGTTCCCTCCACTTTCAACCTACTTGGTTGCTTCATTTGCCACGCAAACACTTCCTGAGGACGCTACATGTAATAAATCGCAGCTTACCGGTTTAATGACATGATGCTGCTCAGTTTAAGTCCGCTAGAGGCATACGGTTCCATGGTGTAATGGTTAGCACTCTGGACTTTGAATCCAGCGATCCGAGTTCGAGTCTCGGTGGAACCTGATTCAGTGTTTTGCGATCGTTTCTAGAAACGTGTACGAGCTGGCAGTTGGAATTGTATATGCAAAATTTTAGCTAGGATCATGTAATGCAAATTGTTAATAGCAGTCCACACGAGAATGGGGAACGCACCAAATGCTTATGCTTTTGCTACTAGGATTAATAACGGAACGTAAGGGGTTCAACTGCGAGAAGACGACCTCAGCTGCTTCTCCCAGCATCTCTCCGTTTTGGGTGCTGCATGCACATGCATTTAACAAACGTGTATGCGATGTACTAGTTCCTGGGAAACGAATAGAATCGTTGTACGTGTCAGTCTTTAGGTATAGATATAAGTAATCGAAGACGGCTTAATCCTGCTTCGTAGATTGCTTTCCACAAGACGCACTTGCCAGTATCATTGGCCGGAGGCCCGACATGCAGTTTGCCCCGTTGCATGGCTTACTTTCAGAGACTCGCTAGTTTATCGTAGTGCTTGGTTGTCGCGAAAGTGAAAAGTAGGGCCTGTCCGGCATTTGAACACGGGACCTCCTGCACCCAAAGCAGGAATCATACCCCTAGACCAACAGGCCGCAAAAGTAAGCTGCTGTGCACCCCGCCACCTACTGAGATCTTGCCGCACTTGCTATTGAAGAATCCAATCTGGACCATATTCTCAAAGAGGTTTCTTAATCCGACACCTACAACATGAGCTGTGCTGAGGACCAATGTAGTTGAAGGCTGAAAGAGCTGCTTGAGTTGTGAGACAGTATGTCGATCGTGTGAAGTGCAAATGTAATCGTGTCAAGCACCATCAGCCCACTACGTAGCGTTGTGTGACAGCACGTACTTTTCGACAGTACTCTGTGTCCATAGCTGTTTTCAGAGCTAGGCTGCTTCCAGCACAAAGCATCCACCATACGAAAGTGGCTGTTCCGCGATTTTGATTACCTGACCCTTCGACATCACTTCATGTACGAATACTGGCAAGAATTCTCGCTACATTCGAAGTTGTTCCCTCCACTTTCAACCTACTTGGTTGCTTCATTTGCCACGCAAACACTTCCTGAGGACGCTACATGTAATAAATCGCAGCTTACCGGTTTAATGACATGATGCTGCTCAGTTTTTGTCCGCTAGAGCCACACGGTTCCATGGTGTAATGGTTAGCACTCTGGACTTTGAATCCAGCGATCCGAGTTCGAGTCTCGGTGGAACCTGTTTCAGTGTTTTGCGATCGTTTCTAGAAACGTGTACGAGCTGGCAGTTGGAATTGTATATACAAAATTTTAGCTAGGATCATGTAATGCAAATTGTTAATAGCAGTCCACACGTGAATGGGGAACGCTCCAAATGCTTATGCTTTTGCTACTAGGATTAATAACGGAACGTAAGGGGTTCAACTGCGAGAAGACGACCTCAGCTGCTTCTCCCAGCATCTCTCCGTTTTGGGTGCTGCATGCACATGCATTTAACAAACGTGTATGCGATGTACTAGTTCCTGGGAAACGAATAGAATCGTTGTACGTGTCAGTCTTTAGGTATAGATATAAGTAATCGAAGACGGCTTAATCCTGCTTCGTAGATTGCTTTCCACAAGACGCACTTGCCAGTATCATTGGCCGGAGGCCCGACAGGCAGTTTGCCCCGTTGCATGGCTTACTTTCAGAGACTCGCTAGTTTATCGTAGTGCTTGGTTGTCACGAAAGTGAAAAGTAGGGCCTGTCCGGCATTTGAACCCGGGACCTCCTGCACCCAAAGCAGGAATCATACCCCTAGAAAAACAGGCCGCAAAAGTAAGCAGCTGTGCACCCCGCCACCTACTGAGATCTTGCCGCACTTGCTATTGAAGCATCCAATCTGGACCATATTCTCAAAGAGGTTTCTTAATCCGACACCTACAACATGAGCTGTGCTGAGGACCAATGTAGTTGAAGGCTGAAAGAGCTGCTTGAGTTGTGTGACAGTATGTCGATCGTGTGAAGTGCAAATGTAATCGTGTCAAGCACCATCCGCCCACTACGTAGCGTTGTGTGACAGCACGTACTTTTCGACAGTACTCTGTGTCCATAGCTGTTTTCATAGCTAGGCTGCTTCCAGCACAAAGCATCCACCATACGAAAGTGGCTGTTCCGCGATTTTGATTACCTGACCCTTCGACATCACTTAATGTACGAATACTGGCAAGAATTCTCGCTACATTCGAAGTTATTCCCTCCACTTTCAACCTACTTGGTTGCTTCATTTGCCACACAAACACTTCCTGAGGACGCTACATGTAATAAATCGCAGCTTACCGGTCTAATGACATGACGATGCTCACATTAAGACCGCTAGAGGCACTCGGTTCCATGGTGTAATGGTTAGCACTCTGGACTTTGAATCCAGCGATCCGAGTTCGAGTCTCGGTGGAACCTGGTTCAGTGTTTTGCGATCGTTTCTAGAAACGTGTACGAGCTGGCAGTTGGAATTGTATATGCAAAATTTTAGCTAGGATCATGTAATGCAAATTGTTAATAGCAGTCCACACGTGAATGGGGAACGCTCCAAATGCTTATGCTTTTGCTACTAGGATTAATAACGGAACGTAAGGGGTTCAACTGCGAGAAGACGACCTCAGCTGCTTCTCCCAGCATCTCTCCGTTTTGGGTGCTGCATGCACATGCATTTAACAAACGTGCATGCGATGTACTAGTTCCTGGGAAACGAATAGAATCGTTGTACGTGTCAGTCTTTAGGTATAGATATAAGTAATCGAAGACGGCTTAATCCTGCTTCGTAGATTGCTTTCCACAAGACGCACTTGCCAGTATCATTGGCCGGAGGCCCGACATGCAGTTTGCCCCGTTGCATGGCTTACTTTCAGAGACTCGCTAGTTTATCGTAGTGCTTGGTTGTCGCGAAAGTGAAAAGTAGGGCCTGTCCGGCATTTGAATCCGGGACCTCCTGCACCCAAAGCAGGAATCATACCCCTAGACCAACAGTCCGCAAACGTAAGCAGCTCTGCACCCCGCCACCTACTGAGATCTTGCCGCACTTGCTATTGAAGCATCCAATCTGGACCATATTCTCAAAGAGGTTTCTTAATCCGACACCTACAACATGAGCTGTGCTGAGGACCAATGTAGTTGAAGGCTGAAAGAGCTGCTTGAGTTGTGAGACAGTATGTCGATCGTGTGAAGTGCAAATGTAATAGTGTCAAGCACCATCCGCCCACTACGTAGCGTTGTGTGACAGCACGTACTTTTCGACAGTACTCTGTGTCCATAGCTGTTTTCATAGCTAGGCTGCTTCCAGCACAAAGCATCCACCATACGAAAGTGGCTGTTCCGCGATTTTGATTACCTGACCCTTCGACATCACTTAATGTACGAATACTGGCAAGAATTCTCGCTACATTCGAAGTTGTTCCCTCCACTTTCAACCTACTTGGTTGCTTCATTTGCCACGCAAACACTTCCTGAGGACGCTACATGTAATAAATCGCAGCTTACCGGTTTAATGACATGATGCTGCTCAGTTTAAGTCCGCTAGAGGCACACGGTTCCATGGTGTAATGGTTAGCACTCTGGACTTTGAATCCAGCTATCCGAGTTCGAGTCTCGGTGGAACCTGATTCAGTGTTTTGCGATCGTTTCTAGAAACGTGTACGAGCTGGCAGTTGGAATTGTATATGCAAAATTTTAGCTAGGATCATGTAATGCAAATTGTTAATAGCAGTCCACACGTGAATGGGGAACGCTCCAAATGCTTATGCTTTTGCTACTAGGATTAATAACGGAACGTAAGGGGTTCAACTGCGA
This sequence comes from Schistocerca gregaria, assembly GCF_023897955.1. Lineage (NCBI taxonomy): Eukaryota > Metazoa > Arthropoda > Insecta > Orthoptera > Acrididae > Schistocerca > Schistocerca gregaria. Next base: position 948,758,266 of record NC_064922.1, read on the forward strand.
GAAGACGACCTCAGCTGCTTCTCCCAGCATCTCTCCGTTTTGGGTGCTGCATGCACATGCATTTAACAAACGTGCATGCGATGTACTAGTTCCTGGGAAACGAATAGAATCGTTGTACGTGTCAGTCTTTAGGTATAGATATAAGTAATCGAAGACGGCTTAATCCTGCTTCGTAGATTGCTTTCCACAAGACGCACTTGCCAGTATCATTGGCCGGTGGCCCGACATGCAGTTTGCCCCGTTGCATGGCTTACTTTCAGAGACTCGCTAGTTTATCGTAGTGCTTGGTTGTCGCGAAAGTGAAAAGTAGGGCCTGTCCGGCATTTGAATCCGGGACCTCCTGCACCCAAAGCAGGAATCATACCCCTAGACCAACAGGCGGCAAAAGTAAGCAGCTGTGCACCCCGCCACCTACTGAGATCTTGCCGCACTTGCTATTGAAGCATCCAATCTGGACCATATTCTCAAAGAGGTTTCTTAATCCGACACCTACAACATGAGCTGTGCTGAGGACCAATGTAGTTGAAGGCTGAAAGAGCTGCTTCAGTTGTGAGACAGTATGTCGATCGTGTGAAGTGCAAATGTAATCGTGTCAAGCACCATCAGCCCACTACGTAGCGTTGTGTGACAGCACGTACTTTTCGACAGTACTCTGTGTCCATAGCTGTTTTCATAGCTAGGCTGCTTCCAGCACAAAGCATCCACCATACGAAAGTGGCTGTTTCGCGATTTTGATTACCTGACCCTTCGACATCACTTAATGTACTAATACTGGCAAGAATTCTCGCTACATTCGAAGTTATTCCCTCCACTTTCAACCTACTTGGTTGCTTCATTTGCCACGCAAACACTTCCTGAGGACGCTACATGTAATAAATCGCAGCTTACCGGTTTAATGACATGACGATGCTCACATTAAGACCGCTATAGGCACTCGGTTCCATGGTGTAATGGTTAGCACTCTGGACTTCGAATCCAGCGATCCGAGTTCGAGTCTCGGTGGAACCTGGTTCAGTGTTTTGCGATCGTTTCTAGAAACGTGTACGAGCTGGCAGTTGGAATTGTATATGCAAAACTTTAGCTAGGATCATGTAATGCAAATTGTTAATAGCAGTCCACACGTGAATGGGGAACGCTCCAAATGCTTATGCTTTTGCTACTAGGATTAATAACGGAACGTAAGGGGTTCAACTGCGAGAAGACGACCTCAGCTGCTTCTCCCAGCATCTCTCCGTTTTGGGTGCTGCATGCACATGCATTTAACAAACGTGCATGCGATGTACTAGTTCCTGGGAAACGAATAGAATCGTTGTACGTGTCAGTCTTTAGGTATAGATATAAGTAATCGAAGATGGCTTAATCCTGCTTCGTAGATTGCTTTCCACACGACGCACTTGCCAGTATCATTGGCCGGTGGCCCGACATGCAGTTTGCCCCGTTGCATGGCTTACTTTCAGAGACTCGCTAGTTTAGCGTAGTGCTTGGTTGTCGCGAAAGTGAAAAGTAGGGCCTGTCCGGCATTTCAACCCGGGACCTCCTGCACCCAAAGCAGGAATCATACCCCTAGACCAACAGGCCGCAAAAGTAAGCAGCTGTGCACCCCGCCACCTACTGAGATCTTGCCGCACTTGCTATTGAAGCATCCAATCTGGACCATATTCTCAAAGAGGTTTCTTAATCCGACACCTACAACATGAGCTGTGCTGAGGACCAATGTAGTTGAAGGCTGAAAGAGCTGCTTGAGTTGTGAGACAGTATGTCGATCGTGTGAAGTGCAAATGTAATCGTGTCAAGCACCATCAGCCCACTACGTAGCGTTGTGTGACAGCACGTACTTTTCGACAGTACTCTGTGTCCATAGCTGTTTTCATAGCTAGGCTGCTTCCAGCACAAAGCATCCACCATACGAAAGTGGCTGTTCCGCGATTTTGATTACCTGACCCTTCGACATCACTTAATGTACGAATACTGGCAAGAATTCTCGCTACATTCGAAGTTATTCCCTCCACTTTCAACCTACTTGGTTGCTTCATTTGCCACACAAACACTTCCTGAGGACGCTACATGTAATAAATCGCAGCTTACCGGTCTAATGACATGACGATGCTCACATTAAGACCGCTAGAGGCACTCGGTTCCATGGTGTAATGGTTAGCACTCTGGACTTTGAATCCAGCGATCCGAGTTCGAGTCTCGGTGGAACCTGGTTCAGTGTTTTGCGATCGTTTCTAGAAACGTGTACGAGCTGGCAGTTGGAATTGTATATGCAAAATTTTAGCTAGGATCATGTAATGCAAATTGTTAATAGCAGTCCACACGTGAATGGGGAACGCTCCAAATGCTTATGCTTTTGCTACTAGGATTAATAACGGAACGTAAGGGGTTCAACTGCGAGAAGACGACCTCAGCTGCTTCTCCCAGCATCTCTCCGTTTTGGGTGCTGCATGCACATGCATTTAACAAACGTGCATGCGATGTACTAGTTCCTGGGAAACGAATAGAATCGTTGTACGTGTCAGTCTTTAGGTATAGATATAAGTAATCGAAGACGGCTTAATCCTGCTTCGTAGATTGCTTTCCACAAGACGCACTTGCCAGTATCATTGGCCGGAGGCCCGACATGCAGTTTGCCCCGTTGCATGGCTTACTTTCAGAGACTCGCTAGTTTATCGTAGTGCTTGGTTGTCGCGAAAGTGAAAAGTAGGGCCTGTCCGGCATTTGAATCCGGGACCTCCTGCACCCAAAGCAGGAATCATACCCCTAGACCAACAGTCCGCAAACGTAAGCAGCTCTGCACCCCGCCACCTACTGAGATCTTGCCGCACTTGCTATTGAAGCATCCAATCTGGACCATATTCTCAAAGAGGTTTCTTAATCCGACACCTACAACATGAGCTGTGCTGAGGACCAATGTAGTTGAAGGCTGAAAGAGCTGCTTGAGTTGTGAGACAGTATGTCGATCGTGTGAAGTGCAAATGTAATAGTGTCAAGCACCATCCGCCCACTACGTAGCGTTGTGTGACAGCACGTACTTTTCGACAGTACTCTGTGTCCATAGCTGTTTTCATAGCTAGGCTGCTTCCAGCACAAAGCATCCACCATACGAAAGTGGCTGTTCCGCGATTTTGATTACCTGACCCTTCGACATCACTTAATGTACGAATACTGGCAAGAATTCTCGCTACATTCGAAGTTGTTCCCTCCACTTTCAACCTACTTGGTTGCTTCATTTGCCACGCAAACACTTCCTGAGGACGCTACATGTAATAAATCGCAGCTTACCGGTTTAATGACATGATGCTGCTCAGTTTAAGTCCGCTAGAGGCACACGGTTCCATGGTGTAATGGTTAGCACTCTGGACTTTGAATCCAGCTATCCGAGTTCGAGTCTCGGTGGAACCTGATTCAGTGTTTTGCGATCGTTTCTAGAAACGTGTACGAGCTGGCAGTTGGAATTGTATATGCAAAATTTTAGCTAGGATCATGTAATGCAAATTGTTAATAGCAGTCCACACGTGAATGGGGAACGCTCCAAATGCTTATGCTTTTGCTACTAGGATTAATAACGGAACGTAAGGGGTTCAACTGCGAGAAGACGACCTCAGCTGCTTCTCCCAGCATCTCTCCGTTTTGGGTGCTGCATGCACATGCATTTAACAAACGTGCATGCGATGTACTAGTTCCTGGGAAACGAATAGAATCGTTGTACGTGTCAGTCTTTAGGTATAGATATAAGTAATCGAAGACGGCTTAATCCTGCTTCGTAGATTGCTTTCCACAAGACGCACTTGCCAGTATCATTGGCCGGTGGCCCGACATGCAGTTTGCCCCGTTGCATGGCTTACTTTCAGAGACTCGCTAGTTTATCGTAGTGCTTGGTTGTCGCGAAAGTGAAAAGTAGGGCCTGTCCGGCATTTGAATCCGGGACCTCCTGCACCCAAAGCAGGAATCATACCCCTAGACCAACAGGCGGCAAAAGTAAGCAGCTGTGCACCCCGCCACCTACTGAGATCTTGCCGCACTTGCTATTGAAGCATCCAATCTGGACCATATTCTCAAAGAGGTTTCTTAATCCGACACCTACAACATGAGCTGTGCTGAGGACCAATGTAGTTGAAGGCTGAAAGAGCTGCTTCAGTTGTGAGACAGTATGTCGATCGTGTGAAGTGCAAATGTAATCGTGTCAAGCACCATCAGCCCACTACGTAGCGTTGTGTGACAGCACGTACTTTTCGACAGTACTCTGTGTCCATAGCTGTTTTCATAGCTAGGCTGCTTCCAGCACAAAGCATCCACCATACGAAAGTGGCTGTTTCGCGATTTTGATTACCTGACCCTTCGACATCACTTAATGTACTAATACTGGCAAGAATTCTCGCTACATTCGAAGTTATTCCCTCCACTTTCAACCTACTTGGTTGCTTCATTTGCCACGCAAACACTTCCTGAGGACGCTACATGTAATAAATCGCAGCTTACCGGTTTAATGACATGACGATGCTCACATTAAGACCGCTATAGGCACTCGGTTCCATGGTGTAATGGTTAGCACTCTGGACTTCGAATCCAGCGATCCGAGTTCGAGTCTCGGTGGAACCTGGTTCAGTGTTTTGCGATCGTTTCTAGAAACGTGTACGAGCTGGCAGTTGGAATTGTATATGCAAAACTTTAGCTAGGATCATGTAATGCAAATTGTTAATAGCAGTCCACACGTGAATGGGGAACGCTCCAAATGCTTATGCTTTTGCTACTAGGATTAATAACGGAACGTAAGGGGTTCAACTGCGAGAAGACGACCTCAGCTGCTTCTCCCAGCATCTCTCCGTTTTGGGTGCTGCATGCACATGCATTTAACAAACGTGCATGCGATGTACTAGTTCCTGGGAAACGAATAGAATCGTTGTACGTGTCAGTCTTTAGGTATAGATATAAGTAATCGAAGATGGCTTAATCCTGCTTCGTAGATTGCTTTCCACACGACGCACTTGCCAGTATCATTGGCCGGTGGCCCGACATGCAGTTTGCCCCGTTGCATGGCTTACTTTCAGAGACTCGCTAGTTTAGCGTAGTGCTTGGTTGTCGCGAAAGTGAAAAGTAGGGCCTGTCCGGCATTTCAACCCGGGACCTCCTGCACCCAAAGCAGGAATCATACCCCTAGACCAACAGGCCGCAAAAGTAAGCAGCTGTGCACCCCGCCACCTACTGAGATCTTGCCGCACTTGCTATTGAAGCATCCAATCTGGACCATATTCTCAAAGAGGTTTCTTAATCCGACACCTACAACATGAGCTGTGCTGAGGACCAATGTAGTTGAAGGCTGAAAGAGCTGCTTGAGTTGTGAGACAGTATGTCGATCGTGTGAAGTGCAAATGTAATCGTGTCAAGCACCATCAGCCCACTACGTAGCGTTGTGTGACAGCACGTACTTTTCGACAGTACTCTGTGTCCATAGCTGTTTTCATAGCTAGGCTGCTTCCAGCACAAAGCATCCACCATACGAAAGTGGCTGTTCCGCGATTTTGATTACCTGACCCTTCGACATCACTTAATGTACGAATACTGGCAAGAATTCTCGCTACATTCGAAGTTATTCCCTCCACTTTCAACCTACTTGTTTGCTTCATTTGCCACGCAAACACTTCCTGAGGACGCTACATGTAATAAATCGCAGCTTACCGGTTTAAAGACATGACGATGCTCACATTAAGACCGCTAGAGGCACTCGGTTCCATGGTGTAATGGTTAGCACTCTGGACTTTGAAATCAGCGATCCGAGTTCGAGTCTCGGTGGAACCTGGTTCAGTGTTTTGCGATCGTTTCTAGAAACGTGTACGAGCTGGCAGTTGGAATTGTATATGCAAAACTTTAGCTAGGATCATGTAATGCAAATTGGTAATAGCAGTCCACACGTGAATGGGGAACGCTCCAAATGCTTATGCTTTTGCTACTAGGATTAATAACGGAACGTAAGGGGTTCAACTGCGAGAAGACGACCTCAGCTGCTTCTCCCAGCATCTCTCCGTTTTGGGTGCTGCATGCACATGCATTTAACAAACGTGCATGCGATGTACTAGTTCCTGGGAAACGAATAGAATCGTTGTACGTGTCAGTCTTTAGGTATAGATATAAGTAATCGAAGATGGCTTAATCCTGCTTCGTAGATTGCTTTCCACAAGACGCACTTGCCAGTATCATTGGCCGGTGGCCCGACATGCAGTTTGCCCCGTTGCATGGCTTACTTTCAGAGACTCGCTAGTTTATCGTAGTGCTTGGTTGTCGCGAAAGTGAAAAGTAGGGCCTGTCCGGCATTTGAATCCGGGACCTCCTGCACCCAAAGCAGGAATCATACCCCTAGACCAACAGGCGGCAAAAGTAAGCAGCTGTGCACCCCGCCACCTACTGAGATCTTGCCGCACTTGCTATTGAAGCATCCAATCTGGACCATATTCTCAAAGAGGTTTCTTAATCCGACACCTACAACATGAGCTGTGCTGAGGACCAATGTAGTTGAAGGCTGAAAGAGCTGCTTGAGTTGTGAGACAGTATGTCGATCGTGTGAAGTGCAAATGTAATCGTGTCAAGCACCATCAGCCCACTACGTAGCGTTGTGTGACAGCACGTACTTTTCGACAGTACTCTGTGTCCATAGCTGTTTTCATAGCTAGGCTGCTTCCAGCACAAAGCATCCACCATACGAAAGTGGCTGTTCCGCGATTTTGATTACCTGACCCTTCGACATCACTTAATGTACGAATACTGGCAAGAATTCTCGCTACATTCGAAGTTATTCCCTCCACTTTCAACCTACTTGGTTGCTTCATTTGCCACGCAAACACTTCCTGAGGACGCTACATGTAATAAATCGCAGCTTACCGGTTTAATGACATGACGATGCTCACATTAAGACCGCTAGAGGCACTCGGTTCCATGGTGTAATGGTTAGCACTCTGGACTTTGAAATCAGCGATCCGAGTTCGAGTCTCGGTGGAACCTGGTTCAGTGTTTTGCGATCGTTTCTAGAAACGTGTACGAGCTGGCAGTTGGAATTGTATATGCAAAACTTTAGCTAGGATCATGTAATGCAAATTGGTAATAGCAGTCCACACGTGAATGGGGAACGCTCCAAATGCTTATGCTTTTGCTACTAGGATTAATAACGGAACGTAAGGGGTTCAACTGCGAGAAGACGACCTCAGCTGCTTCTCCCAGCATCTCTCCGTTTTGGGTGCTGCATGCACATGCATTTAACAAACGTGCATGCGATGTACTAGTTCCTGGGAAACGAATAGAATCGTTGTACGTGTCAGTCTTTAGGTATAGATATAAGTAATCGAAGATGGCTTAATCCTGCTTCGTAGATTGCTTTCCACAAGACGCACTTGCCAGTATCATTGGCCGGTGGCCCGACATGCAGTTTGCCCCGTTGCATGGCTTACTTTCAGAGACTCGCTAGTTTATCGTAGTGCTTGGTTGTCGCGAAAGTGAAAAGTAGGGCCTGTCCGGCATTTGAATCCGGGACCTCCTGCACCCAAAGCAGGAATCATACCCCTAGACCAACAGGCGGCAAAAGTAAGCAGCTGTGCACCCCGCCACCTACTGAGATCTTGCCGCACTTGCTATTGAAGCATCCAATCTGGACCATATTCTCAAAGAGGTTTCTTAATCCGACACCTACAACATGAGCTGTGCTGAGGACCAATGTAGTTGAAGGCTGAAAGAGCTGCTTGAGTTGTGAGACAGTATGTCGATCGTGTGAAGTGCAAATGTAATCGTGTCAAGCACCATCAGCCCACTACGTAGCGTTGTGTGACAGCACGTACTTTTCGACAGTACTCTGTGTCCATAGCTGTTTTCATAGCTAGGCTGCTTCCAGCACAAAGCATCCACCATACGAAAGTGGCTGTTCCGCGATTTTGATTACCTGACCCTTCGACATCACTTAATGTACGAATACTGGCAAGAATTCTCGCTACATTCGAAGTTATTCCCTCCACTTTCAACCTACTTGGTTGCTTCATTTGCCACGCAAACACTTCCTGAGGACGCTACATGTAATAAATCGCAGCTTACCGGTTTAATGACATGACGATGCTCACATTAAGACCGCTATAGGCACTCGGTTCCATGGTGTAATGGTTAGCACTCTGGACTTTGAATCCAGCGATCCGAGTTCGAGTCTCGGTGGAACCTGGTTCAGTGTTTTGCGATCGTTTCTAGAAACGTGTACGAGCTGGCAGTTGGAATTGTATATGCAAAACTTTAGCTAGGATCATGTAATGCAAATTGTTAATAGCAGTCCACACGTGAATGGGGAACGCTCCAAATGCTTATGCTTTTGCTACTAGGATTAATAACGGAACGTAAGGGGTTCAACTGCGAGAAGACGACCTCAGCTGCTTCTCCCAGCATCTCTCCGTTTTGGGTGCTGCATGCACATGCATTTAACAAACGTGCATGCGATGTACTAGTTCCTGGGAAACGAATAGAATCGTTGTACGTGTCAGTCTTTAGGTATAGATATAAGTAATCGAAGATGGCTTAATCCTGCTTCGTAGATTGCTTTCCACAAGACGCACTTGCCAGTATCATTGGCCGGTGGCCCGACATGCAGTTTGCCCCGTTGCATGGCTTACTTTTAGAGGCTCGCTAGTTTATCGTAGTGCTTGGTTGTCGCGAAAGTGAAAAGTAGGGCCTGTCCGGCATTTGAATCCGGGACCTCCTGCACCCAAAGCAGGAATCATACCCCTAGACCAACAGACCGCAAAAGTAAGCAGCTGTGCACCCCGCCACCTACTGAGATCTTGCCGCACTTGCTATTGAAGCATCCAATCTGGACCATATTCTCAAAGAGGTTTCTTAATCCGACACCTACAACATGAGCTGTGCTGAGGACCAATGTAGTTGAAGGCTGAAAGAGCTGCTTGAGTTGTGAGACAGTATGTCGATCGTGTGAAGTGCAAATGTAATCGTGTCAAGCACCATCAGCCCACTACGTAGCGTTGTGTGACAGCACGTACTTTTCGACAGTACTCTGTGTCCATAGCTGTTTTCATAGCTAGGCTGCTTCCAGCACAAAGCATCCACCATACGAAAGTGGCTGTTCCGCGATTTTGATTACCTGACCCTTCGACATCACTTAATGTACGAATACTGGCAAGAATTCTCGCTACATTCGAAGTTATTCCCTCCACTTTCAACCTACTTGGTTGCTTCATTTGCCACGCAAACACTTCCTGAGGACGCTACATGTAATAAATCGCAGCTTACCGGTTTAATGACATGACGATGCTCACATTAAGACCACTAGAGGCACTCGGTTCCATGGTGTAATGGTTAGCACTCTGGACTTTGAATCCAGCGATCCGAGTTCGAGTCTCGGTGGAACCTGTTTCAGCGTTTAGCGATCGTTTCTAGAAACGTGTACGAGCTGGCAGTTGGAATTGTATATGCAAAATTTTAGCTAGGATCATGTAATGCAAATTGTTAATAGCAGTCCACACGTGAATGGGGAACGCTCCAAATGCTTATGCTTTTGCTACTAGGATTAATAACGGAACGTAAGGGGTTCAACTGCGAGAAGACGACCTCAGCTGCTTCTCCCAGCATCTCTCCGTTTTGGGTGCTGCATGCACATGCATTTAACAAACGTGCATGCGATGTACTAGTTCCTGGGAAACGAATAGAATCGTTGTACGTGTCAGTCTTTAGGTATAGATATAAGTAATCGTCGACGGCTTAATCCTGCTTCGTAGATTGCTTTCCACAAGACGCACTTGCCAGTATCATTGGCTGGAGGACCGACATGCAGTTTGCCCCGTTGCATGGCTTACTTTTAGAGGCTCGCTAGTTTATCGTAGTGCTTGGTTGTCGCGAAAGTGAAAAGTAGGGCCTGTCCGGCATTTGAATCCGGAACCTCCTGCACCCAAAGCAGGAATCATACCCCTAGAAAAACAGGCGGCAAAAGTAAGCAGCTGTGCACCCCGCCACCTACTGAGATCTTGCCGCACTTGCTATTGAAGCATCCAATCTGGACCATATTCTCAAAGAGGTTTCTTAATCCGACACCTACAACATGAGCTGTGCTGAGGACCTATGTAGTTGAAGGCTGAAAGAGCTGCTTGAGTTGTGAGACAGTATGTCGATCGTGTGAAGTGCAAATGTAATCGTGTCAAGCACCATCAGCCCACTACGTAGCGTTGTGTGACAGCACGTACTTTTCGACAGTACTCTGTGTCCATAGCTGTTTTCATAGCTAGGCTGCTTCCAGCACAAAGCATCCACCATACGAAAGTGGCTGTTCCGCGATTTTGATTACCTGACCCTTCGACATCACTTCATGTACGAATACTAGCAAGAATTCTCGCTACATTCGAAGTTGTTCCCTCCACTTTCAACCTACTTGGTTGCTTCATTTGCCACGCAAACACTTCCTGAGGACGCTACATGTAATAAATCGCAGCTTACCGGTTTAATGACATGATGCTGCTCAGTTTAAGTCCGCTAGAGGCACACGGTTCCATGGTGTAATGGTTAGCACTCTGGACTTTGAATCCAGCGATCCGAGTTCGAGTCTCGGTGGAACCTGATTCAGTGTTTTGCGATCGTTTCTAGAAACGTGTACGAGCTGGCAGTTGGAATTGTATATGCAAAATTTTAGCTAGGATCATGTAATGCAAATTGTTAATAGCAGTCCACACGTGAATGGGGAACGCTCCAAATGCTTATGCTTTTGCTACTAGGATTAATAACGGAACGTAAGGGGTTCAACTGCGAGAAGACGACCTCAGCTGCTTCTCCCAGCATCTCTCCGTTTTGGGTGCTGCATGCACATGCATTTAACAAACGTGCATGCGATGTACTAGTTCCTGGGAAACGAATAGAATCGTTGTACGTGTCAGTCTTTAGGTATAGATATAAGTAATCGAAGACGGCTTAATCCTGCTTCGTAGATTGCTTTCCACAAGACGCACTTGCCAGTATCATTGGCCGGTGGCCCGACATGCAGTTTGCCCCGTTGCATGGCTTACTTTCAGAGACTCGCTAGTTTATCGTAGTGCTTGGTTGTCGCGAAAGTGAAAAGTAGGGCCTGTCCGGCATTTGAATCCGGGACCTCCTGCACCCAAAGCAGGAATCATACCCCTAGACCAACAGACCGCAAAAGTAAGCAGCTGTGCACCCCGCCACCTACTGAGATCTTGCCGCACTTGCTACTGAAGCATCCAATCTGGACCATATTCTCAAAGAGGTTTCTTAATCCGACACCTACAACATGAGCTGTGCTGAGGACCAATGTAGTTGAAGGCTGAAAGAGCTGCTTGAGTTGTGAGACAGTATGTCGATCGTGTGAAGTGCAAATGTAATCGTGTCAAGCACCATCCGCCCACTACGTAGCGTTGTGTGACAGCACGTACTTTTCGACAGTACTCTGTGTCCATAGCTGTTTTCAGAGACAGGCTGCTTCCAGCACAAAGCATCCACCATACGAAAGTGACTGTTCCGCGATTTTGATTACCTGACCCTTCGACATCACTTCATGTACGAATACTGGCAAGAATTCTCGCTACATTCGAAGTTGTTCCCTCGACTTTCAACCTACTTGGTTGCTTCATTTGCCACGCAAACACTTCCTGAGGACGCTACATGTAATAAATCGCAGCTTACCGGTTTAATGACATGATGCTGCTCAGTTTACGTCAGCTAGAGGCACACGGTTCCATGGTGTAATGGTTAGCACTCTGGACTCTGAATCCAGCGATCCGAGTTCGAGTCTCGGTGGAACCTGATTCAGTGTTTTTCGATCGTTTCTAGAAACGTGTGCGAGCTGGCAGTTGGAATTGTATATGCAAAATTTTAGCTAGGATCATGTAATGCAAATTGTTAATAGCAGTCCACACGTGAATGGGGAACGCTCCAAATGCTTATGCTTTTGCTACTAGGATTAATAACGGAACGTAAGGGGTTCAACTGCGAGAAGACGACCTCAGCTGCTTCTCCCAGCATCTCTCCGTTTTGGGTGCTGCATGCACATGCATTTAACAAACGTGCATGCGATGTACTAGTTCCTGGGAAACGAATAGAATCGTTGTACGTGTCAGTCTTTAGGTATAGATATAAGTAATCGTCGACGGCTTAATCCTGCTTCGTAGATTGCTTTCCACAAGACGCACTTGCCAGTATCATTGGCTGGAGGCCCGACATGCAGTTTGCCCCGTTGCATGGCTTACTTTTAGAGGCTCGCTAGTTTATCGTAGTGCTTGGTTGTCGCGAAAGTGAAAAGTAGGGCCTGTCCGGCATTTGAATCCGGAACCTCCTGCACCCAAAGCAGGAATCATACCCCTAGAAAAACAGGCGGCAAAAGTAAGCAGCTGTGCACCCCGCCACCTACTGAGATCTTGCCGCACTTGCTATTGAAGCATCCAATCTGGACCATATTCTCAAAGAGGTTTCTTAATCCGACACCTACAACATGAGCTGTGCTGAGGACCTATGTAGTTGAAGGCTGAAAGAGCTGCTTGAGTTGTGAGACAGTATGTCGATCGTGTGAAGTGCAAATGTAATCGTGTCAAGCACCATCAGCCCACTACGTAGCGTTGTGTGACAGCACGTACTTTTCGACAGTACTCTGTGTCCATAGCTGTTTTCATAGCTAGGCTGCTTCCAGCACAAAGCATCCACCATACGAAAGTGGCTGTTCCGCGATTTTGATTACCTGACCCTTCGACATCACTTCATGTACGAATACTGGCAAGAATTCTCACTACATTCGAAGTTGTTCCCTCCACTTTCAACCTACTTGATTGCTTCATTTGCCACGCAAACACTTCCTGAGGACGCTACATGTAATAAATCGCAGCTTACCGGTTTAATGACATGATGCTGCTCAGTTTAAGTCCGCTAGAGGCACACGGTTCCGTGGTGTAATGGTTAGCACTCTGGACTTTGAATCCAGCGATCAGAGTTCGAGTCTCGGTGGAACCTGATTCAGTGTTTTGCGATCGTTTCTAGAAACGTGTACGAGCTGGCAGTTGGAATTGTATATGCAAAATTTTAGCTAGGATCATGTAATGCAAATTGTTAATAGCAGTCCACACGTGAATGGGGAACGCTCCAAATGCTTATGCTTTTGCTACTAGGATTAATAACGGAACGTAAGGGGTTCAACTGCGAGAAGACGACCTCAGCTGCTTCTCCCAGCATCTCTCCGTTTTGGGTGCTGCATGCACATGCATTTAGCAAACGTGCATGCGATGTACTAGTTCCTGGGAAACGAATAGAATCGTTGTACGTGTCAGTCTTTAGGTATAGATATAAGTAATCGAAGACGGCTTAATCCTGCTTCGTAGATTGCTTTCCACAAGACGCACTTGCCAGTATCATTGGCCGGTGGCCCGACATGCAGTTTGCCCCGTTGCATGGCTTACTTTCAGAGACTCGCTAGTTTATCGTAGTGCTTGGTTGTCGCGAAAGTGAAAAGTAGGGCCTGTCCGGCATTTGAATCCGGGACCTCCTGCACCCAAAGCAGGAATCATACCCCTAGAAAAACAGGCGGCAAAAGTAAGCAGCTGTGCACCCCGCCACCTACTGAGATCTTGCCGCACTTGCTATTGAAGCATCCAATCTGGACCATATTCTCAAAGAGGTTTCTTAATCCGACACCTACAACATGAGCTGTGCTGAGGACCAATGTAGTTGAAGGCTGAAAGAGCTGCTTGAGTTGTGAGACAGTATGTCGATCGTGTGAAGTGCAAATGTAATCGTGTCAAGCACCATCAGCCCACTACGTAGCGTTGTGTGACAGCACGTACTTTTCGACAGTACTCTGTGTCCATAGCTGTTTTCATAGCTAGGCTGCTTCCAGCACAAAGCATCCACCATACGAAAGTGGCTGTTCCGCGATTTTGATTACCTGACCCTTCGACATCACTTCATGTACGAATACTAGCAAGAATTCTCGCTACATTCGAAGTTGTTCCCTCCACTTTCAACCTACTTGGTTGCTTCATTTGCCACGCAAACACTTCCTGAGGACGCTACATGTAATAAATCGCAGCTTACCGGTTTAATGACATGATGCTGCTCAGTTTAAGTCCGCTAGAGGCACACGGTTCCATGGTGTAATGGTTAGCACTCTGGACTTTGAATCCAGCGATCCGAGTTCGAGTCTCGGTGGAACCTGATTCAGTGTTTTGCGATCGTTTCTAGAAACGTGTACGAGCTGGCAGTTGGAATTGTATATGCAAAATTTTAGCTAGGATCATGTAATGCAAATTGTTAATAGCAGTCCACACGTGAATGGGGAACGCTCCAAATGCTTATGCTTTTGCTACTAGGATTAATAACGGAACGTAAGGGGTTCAACTGCGAGAAGACGACCTCAGCTGCTTCTCCCAGCATCTCTCCGTTTTGGGTGCTGCATGCACATGCATTTAACAAACGTGCATGCGATGTACTAGTTCCTGGGAAACGAATAGAATCGTTGTACGTGTCAGTCTTTAGGTATAGATATAAGTAATCGAAGACGGCTTAATCCTGCTTCGTAGATTGCTTTCCACAAGACGCACTTGCCAGTATCATTGGCCGGTGGCCCGACATGCAGTTTGCCCCGTTGCATGGCTTACTTTCAGAGACTCGCTAGTTTATCGTAGTGCTTGGTTGTCGCGAAAGTGAAAAGTAGGGCCTGTCCGGCATTTGAATCCGGGACCTCCTGCACCCAAAGCAGGAATCATACCCCTAGACCAACAGGCCGCAAAAGTAAGCAGCTGTGCACCCCGCCACCTACTGAGATCTTGCCGCACTTGCTACTGAAGCATCCAATCTGGACCATATTCTCAAAGAGGTTTCTTAATCCGACACCTACAACATGAGCTGTGCTGAGGACCAATGTAGTTGAAGGCTGAAAGAGCTGCTTGAGTTGTGAGACAGTATGTCGATCGTGTGAAGTGCAAATGTAATCGTGTCAAGCACCATCCGCCCACTACGTAGCGTTGTGTGACAGCACGTACTTTTCGACAGTACTCTGTGTCCATAGCTGTTTTCAGAGACAGGCTGCTTCCAGCACAAAGCATCCACCATACGAAAGTGGCTGTTCCGCGATTTTGATTACCTGACCCTTCGACATCACTTCATGTACGAATACTGGCAAGAATTCTCGCTACATTCGAAGTTGTTCCCTCCACTTTCAACCTACTTGGTTGCTTCATTTGCCACGCAAACACTTCCTGAGGACGCTACATGTAATAAATCGCAGCTTACCGGTTTAATGACATGATGCTGCTCAGTTTACGTCCGCTAGAGGCACACGGTTCCATGGTGTAATGGTTAGCACTCTGGACTCTGAATCCAGCGATCCGAGTTCGAGTCTCGGTGGAACCTGATTCAGTGTTTTGCGATCGTTTCTAGAAACGTGTACGAGCTGGCAGTTGGAATTGTATATGCAAAATTTTAGCTAGGATCATGTAATGCAAATTGTTAATAGCAGTCCACACGTGAATGGGGAAGGCTCCAAATGCTTATGCTTTTGCTACTAGGATTAATAACGGAACGTAAGGGGTTCAACTGCGAGAAGACGACCTCAGCTGCTTCTCCCAGCATCTCTCCGTTTTGGGTGCTGCATGCACATGCATTTAACAAACGTGCATGCGATGTACTAGTTCCTGGGAAACGAATAGAATCGTTGTACGTGTCAGTCTTTAGGTATAGATATAAGTAATCGAAGACGGCTTAATCCTGCTTCGTAGATTGCTTTCCACAAGACGCACTTGCCAGTATCATTGGCCGGTGGCCCGACATGCAGTTTGCCCCGTTGCATGGCTTACTTTTAGAGGCTCGCTAGTTTATCGTAGTGCTTGGTTGTCGCGAAAGTGAAAAGTAGTGCCTGTCCGGCATTTGAATCCGGGACCTCCTGCACCCAAAGCAGGAATCATACCCCTAGAAAAACAGGCGGCAAAAGTAAGCAGCTGTGCACCCCGCCACCTACTGAGATCTTGCCGCACTTGCTATTGAAGCATCCAATCTGGACCATATTCTCAAAGAGGTTTCTTAATCCGACATCTACAACATGAGCTGTGCTGAGGACCAATGTAGTTGAAGGCTGAAAGAGCTGCTTGAGTTGTGAGACAGTATGTCGATCGTGTGAAGTGCAAATGTAATCGTGTCAAGCACCATCAGCCCACTACGTAGCGTTGTGTGACAGCACGAACTTTTCGACAGTACTCTGTGTCCATAGCTGTTTTCATAGACAGGCTGCTTCCAGCACAAAGCATCCACCATACGAAAGTGGCTGTTCCGCGATTTTGATTACCTGACCCTTCGACATCACTTCATGTACGAGTACTGGCAAGAATTCTCGCTACATTCGAAGTTGTTCCCTCCACTTTCAACCTACTTGGTTGCTTCATTTGCCACGCAAACACTTCCTGAGGACGCTACATGTAATAAATCGCAGCTTACCGGTTTAATGACATGATGCTGCTCAGTTTACGTCCGCTAGAGGCACACGGTTCCATGGTGTAATGGTTAGCACTCTGGACTCTGAATCCAGCGATCCGAGTTCGAGTCTCGGTGGAACCTGATTCAGTGTTTTGCGATCGTTTCTAGAAACGTGTACGAGCTGGCAGTTGGAATTGTATATGCAAAATTTTAGCTAGGATCATGTAATGCAAATTGTTAATAGCAGTCCACACGTGAATGGGGAAGGCTCCAAATGCTTATGCTTTTGCTACTAGGATTAATAACGGAACGTAAGGGGTTCAACTGCGAGAAGACGACCTCAGCTGCTTCTCCCAGCATCTCTCCGTTTTGGGTGCTGCATGCACATGCATTTAACAAACGTGCATGCGATGTACTAGTTCCTGGGAAACGAATAGAATCGTTGTACGTGTCAGTCTTTAGGTATAGATATAAGTAATCGAAGACGGCTTAATCCTGCTTCGTAGATTGCTTTCCACAAGACGCACTTGCCAGTATCATTGGCCGGTGGCCCGACATGCAGTTTGCCCCGTTGCATGGCTTACTTTTAGAGGCTCGCTAGTTTATCGTAGTGCTTGGTTGTCGCGAAAGTGAAAAGTAGTGCCTGTCCGGCATTTGAATCCGGGACCTCCTGCACCCAAAGCAGGAATCATACCCCTAGAAAAACAGGCGGCAAAAGTAAGCAGCTGTGCACCCCGCCACCTACTGAGATCTTGCCGCACTTGCTATTGAAGCATCCAATCTGGACCATATTCTCAAAGAGGTTTCTTAATCCGACATCTACAACATGAGCTGTGCTGAGGACCAATGTAGTTGAAGGC
Organism: Schistocerca gregaria; assembly: GCF_023897955.1. NCBI lineage: Eukaryota > Metazoa > Arthropoda > Insecta > Orthoptera > Acrididae > Schistocerca > Schistocerca gregaria. The sequence goes on from NC_064922.1 coordinate 948,775,554, forward strand.
TGAAAGAGCTGCTTGAGTTGTGAGACAGTATGTCGATCGTGTGAAGTGCAAATGTAATCGTGTCAAGCACCATCAGCCCACTACGTAGCGTTGTGTGACAGCACGAACTTTTCGACAGTACTCTGTGTCCATAGCTGTTTTCATAGACAGGCTGCTTCCAGCACAAAGCATCCACCATACGAAAGTGGCTGTTCCGCGATTTTGATTACCTGACCCTTCGACATCACTTCATGTACGAGTACTGGCAAGAATTCTCGCTACATTCGAAGTTGTTCCCTCCACTTTCAACCTACTTGGTTGCTTCATTTGCCACGCAAACACTTCCTGAGGACGCTACATGTAATAAATCGCAGCTTACCGGTTTAATGACATGATGCTGCTCAGTTTAAGTCCGCTAGAGGCACTTGGTTCCATGGTGTAATGGTTAGCACTGTGGACTTTGAATCCAGCGATCCGAGTTCGAGTCTCGGTGGAACCTGATTCAGTGTTTTGCGATCGTTTCTAGAAACGTGTACGAGCTGGCAGTTGGAATTGTATATGCAAAATTTTAGCTAGGATCATGTAATGCAAATTGTTAATAGCAGTCCACACGTGAATGGGGAACGCTCCAAATGTTTATGCTTTTGCTACTAGGATTAATAACGGAACGTAAGGGGTTCAACTGCGAGAAGACGACCTCAGCTGCTTCTCCCAGCATCTCTCCGTTTTGGGTGCTGCATGCACATGCATTTAACAAACGTGCATGCGATGTACTAGTTCCTGGGAAACGAATAGAATCGTTGTACGTGTCAGTCTTTAGGTATAGATATAAGTAATCGAAGACGGCTTAATCCTGCTTCGTAGATTGCTTTCCACAAGACGCACTTGCCAGTATCATTGGCCGGTGGCCCGACATGCAGTTTGCCCCGTTGCATGGCTTACTTTCAGAGACTCGCTAGTTTATCGTAGTGCTTGGTTGTCGCGAAAGTGAAAAGTAGGGCCTGTCCGGCATTTGAATCCGGGACCTCCTGCACCCAAAGCAGGAATCATACCCCTAGACCAACAGTCCGCAAACGTAAGCAGCTGTGCACCCCGCCACTACTGAGATCTTGCCGCACTTGCTATTGAAGCATCCAATCTGGACCATATTCTCAAAGAGGTTTCTTAATCCGACACCTACAACATGAGCTGTGCTGAGGACCAATGTAGTTGAAGGCTGAAAGAGCTGCTTGAGTTGTGAGACAGTATGTCGATCGTGTGAAGTGCAAATGTAATAGTGTCAAGCACCATCCGCCCACTACGTAGCGTTGTGTGACAGCACGTACTTTTCGACAGTACTCTGTGTCCATAGCTGTTTTCATAGCTAGGCTGCTTCCAGCACAAAGCATCCACCATACGAAAGTGGCTGTTCCGCGATTTTGATTACCTGACCCTTCGACATCACTTCATGTACGAATACTGGCAAGAATTCTCGCTACATTCGAAGTTGTTCCCTCCACTTTCAACCTACTTGGTTGCTTCATTTGCCACGCAAACACTTCCTGAGGACGCTACATGTAATAATTGTTAATAGCAGTCCACACGTGAATGGGGAAGGCTCCAAATGCTTATGCTTTTGCTACTAGGATTAATAACGGAACGTAAGGGGTTCAACTGCGAGAAGACGACCTCAGCTGCTTCTCCCAGCATCCCTCCATTTTGGGTGCTGCATGCACATGCATTTAACAAACGTGCATGCGATGTACTAGTTCCTGGGAAACGAATAGAATCGTTGTACGTGTCAGTCTTTAGGTATAGATATAAGTAATCGAAGACGGCTTAATCCTGCTTCGTAGACTGCTTTCCACAAGACGCACTTGCCAGTATCATTGGCCGGTGGCCCGACATGCAGTTTGCCCCGTTGCATGGCTTACTTTTAGAGGCTCGCTAGTTTATCGTAGTGCTTGGTTGTCGCGAAAGTGAAAAGTAGTGCCTGTCCGGCATTTGAATCCGGGACCTCCTGCACCCAAAGCAGGAATCATACCCCTAGAAAAACAGGCGGCAAAAGTAAGCAGCTGTGCACCCCGCCACCTACTGAGATCTTGCCGCACTTGCTATTGAAGCATCCAATCTGGACCATATTCTCAAAGAGGTTTCTTAATCCGACATCTACAACATGAGCTGTGCTGAGGACCAATGTAGTTGAAGGCTGAAAGAGCTGCTTGAGTTGTGAGACAGTATGTCGATCGTGTGAAGTGCAAATGTAATCGTGTCAAGCACCATCAGCCCACTACGTAGCGTTGTGTGTCAGCACGTACTTTTCGACAGTACTCTGTGTCCATAGCTGTTTTCATAGACAGGCTGCTTCCAGCACAAAGCATCCACCATACGAAAGTGGCTGTTCCGCGATTTTGATTACCTGACCCTTCGACATCACTTCATGTACGAGTACTGGCAAGAATTCTCGCTACATTCGAAGTTGTTCCCTCCACTTTCAACCTACTTGGTTGCTTCATTTGCCACGCAAACACTTCCTGAGGACGCTACATGTAATAAATCGCAGCTTACCGGTTTAATGACATGATGCTGCTCAGTTTAAGTCCGCTAGAGGCACTTGGTTCCATGGTGTAATGGTTAGCACTGTGGACTTTGAATCCAGCGATCCGAGTTCGAGTCTCGGTGGAACCTGATTCAGTGTTTTGCGATCGTTTCTAGAAACGTGTACGAGCTGGCAGTTGGAATTGTATATGCAAAATTTTAGCTAGGATCATGTAATGCAAATTGTTAATAGCAGTCCACACGTGAATGGGGAACGCTCCAAATGTTTATGCTTTTGCTACTAGGATTAATAACGGAACGTAAGGGGTTCAACTGCGAGAAGACGACCTCAGCTGCTTCTCCCAGCATCTCTCCGTTTTGGGTGCTGCATGCACATGCATTTAACAAACGTGCATGCGATGTACTAGTTCCTGGGAAACGAATAGAATCGTTGTACGTGTCAGTCTTTAGGTATAGATATAAGTAATCGAAGACGGCTTAATCCTGCTTCGTAGATTGCTTTCCACAAGACGCACTTGCCAGTATCATTGGCCGGTGGCCCGACATGCAGTTTGCCCCGTTGCATGGCTTACTTTCAGAGACTCGCTAGTTTATCGTAGTGCTTGGTTGTCGCGAAAGTGAAAAGTAGGGCCTGTCCGGCATTTGAATCCGGGACCTCCTGCACCCAAAGCAGGAATCATACCCCTAGACCAACAGTCCGCAAACGTAAGCAGCTGTGCACCCCGCCACTACTGAGATCTTGCCGCACTTGCTATTGAAGCATCCAATCTGGACCATATTCTCAAAGAGGTTTCTTAATCCGACACCTACAACATGAGCTGTGCTGAGGACCAATGTAGTTGAAGGCTGAAAGAGCTGCTTGAGTTGTGAGACAGTATGTCGATCGTGTGAAGTGCAAATGTAATAGTGTCAAGCACCATCCGCCCACTACGTAGCGTTGTGTGACAGCACGTACTTTTCGACAGTACTCTGTGTCCATAGCTGTTTTCATAGCTAGGCTGCTTCCAGCACAAAGCATCCACCATACGAAAGTGGCTGTTCCGCGATTTTGATTACCTGACCCTTCGACATCACTTCATGTACGAATACTGGCAAGAATTCTCGCTACATTCGAAGTTGTTCCCTCCACTTTCAACCTACTTGGTTGCTTCATTTGCCACGCAAACACTTCCTGAGGACGCTACATGTAATAAATCGCAGCTTACCGGTTTAATGACATGATGCTGCTCAGTTACGTCCGCTAGAGGCACACGGTTCCATGGTGTAATGGTTAGCACTCTGGACTCTGAATCCAGCGATCCGAGTTCGAGTCTCGGTGGAACCTGATTCAGTGTTTTGCGATCGTTTCTAGAAACGTGTACGAGCTGGCAGTTGGAATTGTATATGCAAAATTTTAGCTAGGATCATGTAATGCAAATTGTTAATAGCAGTCCACACGTGAATGGGGAACGCTCCAAATGCTTATGCTTTTGCTACTAGGATTAATAACGGAACGTAAGGGGTTCAACTGCGAGAAGACGACCTCAGCTGCTTCTCCCAGCATCTCTCCGTTTTGGGTGCTGCATGCACATGCATTTAACAAACGTGTATGCGATGTACTAGTTCCTGGGAAACGAATAGAATCGTTGTACGTGTCAGTCTTTAGGTATAGATATAAGTAATCGAAGACGGCTTAATCCTGCTTCGTAGATTGCTTTCCACAAGACGCACTTGCCAGTATCATTGGCCGGTGGCCCGACATGCAGTTTGCCCCGTTGCATGGCTTACTTTCAGAGACTCGCTAGTTTATCGTAGTGCTTGGTTGTCGCGAAAGTGAAAAGTAGGGCCTGTCCGGCATTTGAATCCGGGACCTCCTGCACCCAAAGCTGGAAACATACCCCTAGACCAACAGGCCGCAAAAGTAAGCAGCTGTGCACCCCGCCACCTACTGAGATCTTGCCGCACTTGCTACTGAAGCATCCAATCTGGACCATATTCTCAAAGAGGTTTCTTAATCCGACACCTACAACATGAGCTGTGCTGAGGACCAATGTAGTTGAAGGCTGAAAGAGCTGCTTGAGTTGTGAGACAGTATGTCGATCGTGTGAAGTGCAAATGTAATCGTGTCAAGCACCATCCGCCCACTACGTAGCGTTGTGTGACAGCACGTACTTTTCGACAGTACTCTGTGTCCATAGCTGTTTTCAGAGACAGGCTGCTTCCAGCACAAAGCATCCACCATACGAAAGTGGCTGTTCCGCGATTTTGATTACCTGACCCTTCGACATCACTTCATGTACGAATACTGGCAAGAATTCTCGCTACATTCGAAGTTGTTCCCTCCACTTTCAACCTACTTGGTTGCTTCATTTGCCACGCAAACACTTCCTGAGGACGCTACATGTAATAAATCGCAGCTTACCGGTTTAATGACATGATGCTGCTCAGTTTAAGTCCGCTAGAGGCACACGGTTCCATGGTGTAATGGTTAGCACTCTGGACTTTGAATCCAGCGATCCGAGTTCGAGTCTCGGTGGAACCTGATTCAGTGTTTTGCGATCGTTTCTAGAAACGTGTACGAGCTGGCAGTTGGAATTGTATATGCAAAATTTTAGCTAGGATCATGTAATGCAAATTGTTAATAGCAGTCCACACGTGAATGGGGAACGCTCCAAATGCTTATGCTTTTGCTACTAGGGTTAATAACGGAACGTAAGGGGTTCAACTGCGAGAAGACGACCTCAGCTGCTTCTCCCAGCATCTCTCCGTTTTGGGTGCTGCATGCACATGCATTTAACAAACGTGCATGCGATGTACTAGTTCCTGGGAAACGAATAGAATCGTTGTACGTGTCAGTCTTTAGGTATAGATATAAGTAATCGAAGACGGCTTAATCCTGCTTCGTAGATTGCTTTCCACAAGACGCACTTGCCAGTATCATTGGCCGGTGGCCCGACATGCAGTTTGCCCCGTTGCATGGCTTACTTTCAGAGACTCGCTAGTTTATCGTAGTGCTTGGTTGTCGCGAAAGTGAAAAGTAGGGCCTGTCCGGCATTTGAATCCGGGACCTCCTGCACCCAAAGCAGGAATCATACCCCTAGACCAACAGGCCGCAAAAGTAAGCAGCTGTGCACCCCGCCACCTACTGAGATCTTGCCGCACTTGCTACTGAAGCATCCAATCTGGACCATATTCTCAAAGAGGTTTCTTAATCCGACACCTACAACATGAGCTGTGCTGAGGATCAATGTAGTTGAAGGCTGAAAGAGCTGCTTGAGTTGTGAGACAGTATGTCGATCGTGTGAAGTGCAAATGTAATCGTGTCAAGCACCATCCGCCCACTACGTAGCGTTGTGTGACAGCACGTACTTTTCGACAGTACTCTGTGTCCATAGCTGTTTTCAGAGACAGGCTGCTTCCAGCACAAAGCATCCACCATACGAAAGTGGCTGTTCCGCGATTTTGATTACCTGACCCTTCGACATCACTTCATGTACGAATACTGGCAAGAATTCTCGCTACATTCGAAGTTGTTCCCTCCACTTTCAACCTACTTGGTTGCTTCATTTGCCACGCAAACACTTCCTGAGGACGCTACATGTAATAAATCGCAGCTTACCGGTTTAATGACATGATGCTGCTCAGTTTACGTCCGCTAGAGGCACACGGTTCCATGGTGTAATGGTTAGCACTCTGGACTCTGAATCCAGCGATCCGAGTTCGAGTCTTGGTGGAACCTGATTCAGTGTTTTGCGATCGTTTCTAGAAACGTGTACGAGCTGGCAGTTGGAATTGTATATGCAAAATTTTAGCTAGGATCATGTAATGCAAATTGTTAATAGCAGTCCACACGTGAATGGGGAAGGCTCCAAATGCTTATGCTTTTGCTACTAGGATTAATAACGGAACGTAAGGGGTTCAACTGCGAGAAGACGACCTCAGCTGCTTCTCCCAGCATCTCTCCGTTTTGGGTGCTGCATGCACATGCATTTAACAAACGTGCATGCGATGTACTAGTTCCTGGGAAACGAATAGAATCGTTGTACGTGTCAGTCTTTAGGTATAGATATAAGTAATCGAAGACGGCTTAATCCTGCTTCGTAGATTGCTTTCCACAAGACGCACTTGCCAGTATCATTGGCCGGTGGCCCGACATGCAGTTTGCCCCGTTGCATGGCTTACTTTTAGAGGCTCGCTAGTTTATCGTAGTGCTTGGTTGTCGCGAAAGTGAAAAGTAGTGCCTGTCCGGCATTTGAATCCGGGACCTCCTGCACCCAAAGCAGGAATCATACCCCTAGAAAAACAGGCGGCAAAAGTAAGCAGCTGTGCACCCCGCCACCTACTGAGATCTTGCCGCACTTGCTATTGAAGCATCCAATCTGGACCATATTCTCAAAGAGGTTTCTTAATCCGACACCTACAACATGAGCTGTGCTGAGGACCAATGTAGTTGAAGGCTGAAAGAGCTGCTTGAGTTGTGAGACAGTATGTCGATCGTGTGAAGTGCAAATGTAATAGTGTCAAGCACCATCCGCCCACTACGTAGCGTTGTGTGACAGCACGTACTTTTCGACAGTACTCTGTGTCCATAGCTGTTTTCGTAGCTAGGCTGCTTCCAGCACAAAGCATCCACCATACGAAAGTGGCTGTTCCGCGATTTTGATTACCTGACCCTTCGACATCACTTCATGTACGAATACTGGCAAGAATTCTCGCTACATTCGAAGTTGTTCCCTCCACTTTCAACCTACTTGGTTGCTTCATTTGCCACGCAAACACTTCCTGAGGACGCTACATGTAATAAATCGCAGCTTACCGGTTTAATGACATGATGCTGCTCAGTTTAAGTCCGCTAGAGGCACTCGGTTCCATGGTGTAATGGTTAGCACTCTGGACTCTGAATCCAGCGATCCGAGTTCGAGTCTCGGTGGAACCTGATTCAGTGTTTTGCGATCGTTTCTAGAAACGTGTACGAGCTGGCAGTTGGAATTGTATATGCAAAATTTTAGCTAGGATCATGTAATGCAAATTGTTAATAGCAGTCCACACGTGAATGGGGAACGCTCCAAATGCTTATGCTTTTGCTACTAGGATTAATAACGGAACGTAAGGGGTTCAACTGCGAGAAGACGACCTCAGCTGCTTCTCCCAGCATCTCTCCGTTTTGGGTGCTCCATGCACATGCATTTAACAAACGTGCATGCGATGTACTAGTTCCTGGGAAACGAATAGAATCGTTGTACGTGTCAGTCTTTAGGTATAGATATAAGTAATCGAAGACGGCTTAATCCTGCTTCGTAGATTGCTTTCCACAAGACGCACTTGCCAGTATCATTGGCCGGTGGCCCGACATGCAGTTTGCCCCGTTGCATGGCTTACTTTCAGAGACTCGCTAGTTTATCGTAGTGCTTGGTTGTCGCGAAAGTGAAAAGTAGGGACTGTCCGGCATTTGAATCCGGGACCTCCTGCACCCAAAGCTGGAATCATACCCCTAGACCAACAGTCCGCAAACGTAAGCAGCTGTGCACCCCGCCACCTACTGAGATCTTGCCGCCCTTGCTATTGAAGCATCCAATCTGGACCATATTCTCAAAGAGGTTTCTTAATCCGACACCTACAACATGAGCTGTGCTGAGGACCAATGTAGTTGAAGGCTGAAAGAGCTGCTTGAGTTGTGAGACAGTATGTCGATCGTGTGAAGTGCAAATGTAATAGTGTCAAGCACCATCCGCCCACTACGTAGCGTTGTGTGACAGCACGTACTTTTCGACAGTACTCTGTGTCCATAGCTGTTTTCATAGCTAGGCTGCTTCCAGCACAAAGCATCCACCATACGAAAGTGGCTGTTCCGCGATTTTGATTACCTGACCCTTCGACATCACTTCATGTACGAATACCGGCAAGAATTCTCGCTAAATTCGAAGTTGTTCCCTCGACTTTCAACCTACTTGGTTGCTTCATTTGCCACGCAAACACTTCCTGAGGACGCTACATGTAATAAATCGCAGCTTACCGGTTTAATGACATGATGCTGCTCAGTTTACGTCCGCTAGAGGCACACGGTTCCATGGTGTAATGGTTAGCACTCTGGACTTTGAATCCAGCGAACCGAGTTCGAGTCTCGGTGGAACCTGATTCAGTGTTTTGCGATCGTTTCTAGAAACGTGTACGAGCTGGCAGTTGGAATTGTATATGCAAAATTTTAGCTAGGATCATGTAATGCAAATTGTTAATAGCAGTCCACACGTGAATGGGGAACGCTCCAAATGTTTATGCTTTTGCTACTAGGATTAATAACGGAACGTAAGGGGTTCAACTGCGAGAAGACGACCTCAGCTGCTTCTCCCAGCATCTCTCCGTTTTGGGTGCTGCATGCGCATGCATTTAACAAACGTGCATGCGATGTACTAGTTCCTGGGAAACGAATAGAATCGTTGTACGTGTCAGTCTTTAGGTATAGATATAAGTAATCGAAGACGGCTTAATCCTGCTTCGTAGATTGCTTTCCACAAGACGCACTTGCCAGTATCATTGGCTGGTGGCCCGACATGCAGTTTGCCCCGTTGCATGGCTTACTTTCAGAGACTCGCTAGTTTATCGTAGTGCTTGGTTGTCGCGAAAGTGAAAAGTAGGGCCTGTCCGGTATTTGAATCCGGGACCACCTGCACCCAAAGCAGGAATCATACCCCTAGACCAACAGGCCGCAAAAGTAAGCAGCTGTGCACCCCGCCACCTACTGAGATCTTGCCGCACTTGCTATTGAAGCATCCAATCTGGACCATATTCTCAAAGAGGTTTCTTAATCCGACACCTACAACATGAGCTGTGCTGAGGACCAATGTAGTTGAAGGCTGAAAGAGCTGCTTGAGTTGTGAGACAGTATGTCGATCGTGTGAAGTGCAAATGTAATCGTGTCAAGCACCATCAGCCCACTACGTAGCGTTGTGTGACAGCACGTACTTTTCGACAGTACTCTGTGTCCATAGCTGTTTTCATAGCTAGGCTGCTTCCAGCACAAAGCATCCACCATACGAAAGTGGCTGTTCCGCGATTTTGATTACCTGACCCTTCGACATCACTTAATGTACGAATACTGGCAAGAATTCTCGCTACATTCGAAGTTGTTCCCTCCACTTTCAACCTACTTGGTTGCTTCATTTGCCACGCAAACACTTCCTGAGGACGCTACATGTAATAAATCGCAGCTTACCGGTTTAATGACGTGACGATGCTCACATTAAGACCGCTAGAGGCACTCGGTTCCATGGTGTAATGGTTAGCACTCTGGACTTTGAATCCAGCGATCCGAGTTCGATTCTCGGTGGAACCTGGTTCAGTGTTTTGCGATCGTTTCTAGAAACGTGTACGAGCTGGCAGTTGGAATTGTATATGCAAAATTTTAGCTAGGATCATGTAATGCAAATTGTTAATAGCAGTCCACACGTGAATGGGGAACGCTCCAAATGCTTATGCTTTTGCTACTAGGATTAATAACGGAACGTAAGGGGTTCAACTGCGAGAAGACGACCTCAGCTGCTTCTCCCAGCATCTCTCCGTTTTGGGTGCTGCATGCACATGCATTTAACAAACGTGCATGCGATGTACTAGTTCCTGGGAAACGAATAGAATCGTTGTACGTGTCAGTCTTTAGGTATAGATATAAGTAATCGAAGACGGCTTAATCCTGCTTCGCAGATTGCTTTCCACAAGACGCACTTGCCAGTATCATTGGCCGGTGGCCCGACATGCAGTTTGGCCCGTTGCATGGCTTACTTTCAGAGGCTCGCTAGTTTATCGTAGTGCTTGGTTGTCGCGAAAGTGAAAAGTAGGGCCTGTCCGGCATTTGAATCCGGGACCTCCTGCACCCAAAGCAGGAATCATACCCCTAGAAAAACAGGCGGCAAAAGTAAGCAGCTGTGCACCCCGCCACCTACTGAGATCTTGCCGCACTTGCTATTGAAGCATCCAATCTGGACCATATTCTCAAAGAGGTTTCTTAATCCGACACAAACAACATGAGCTGTGCTGAGGACCAATGTAGTTGAAGGCTGAAAGAGCTGCTTGAGTTGTGAGACAGTATGTCGATCGTGTGAAGTGCAAATGTAATCGTGTCCAGCACCATCAGCCCACTACGTAGCGTTGTGTGACAGCACGTACTTTTCGACAGTACTCTGTGTCCATAGCTGTTTTCATAGCTAGGCTGCTTCCAGCACAAAGCATCCACCATACGAAAGTGGCTGTTCCGCGATTTTGATTACCTGACCCTTCGACATCACTTCATGTACGAATACTGGCAAGAATTCTCGCTACATTCGAAGTTGTTCCCTCCACTTTCAACCTACTTGGTTGCTTCATTTGCCACGCAAACACTTCCTGAGGACGCTACATGTAATAAATCGCAACTTACCGGTTTAATGACATGATGCTGCTCAGTTTAAGTCCGCTAGAGGCACACGGTTCCATGGTGTAATGGTTAGCACTCTGGACTTTGAATCCAGCGATCCGAGTTCGAGTCTCGGTGGAACCTGATTCAGTGTTTTGCGATCGTTTCTAGAAACGTGTACGAGCTGGCAGTTGGAATTGTATATGCAAAATTTTAGCTAGGATCATGTAATGCAAATTGTTAATAGCAGTCCACACGTGAATGGGGAACGCTCCAAATGCTTATGCTTTTGCTACTAGGATTAATAACGGAACGTAAGGGGTTCAACTGCGAGAAGACGACCTCAGCTGCTTCTCCCAGCATCTCTCCGTTTTGGGTGCTGCATGCACATGCATTTAACAAACGTGCATGCGATGTACTAGTTCCTGGGAAACGAATAGAATCGTTGTACGTGTCAGTCTTTAGGTATAGATATAAGTAATCGAAGACGGCTTAATCCTGCTTCGTAGATTGCTTTCCACAAGACGCACTTGCCAGTATCATTGGCCGGAGGCCCGACATGCAGTTTGCCCCGTTGCATGGCTTACTTTCAGAGACTCGCTAGTTTATCGTAGTGCTTGGTTGTCGCGAAAGTGAAAAGTAGGGCCTGTCCGGCATTTGAATCCGGGACCTCCTGCACCCAAAGCAGGAATCATACCCCTAGACCAACAGGCCGCAAAAGTAAGCAGCTGTGCACCCCGCCACCTACTGAGATCTTGCCGCACTTGCTATTGAAGCATCCAATCTGGACCATATTCTCAAAGAGGTTTCTTAATCCGACACCTACAGCATGAGCTGTGCTGAGGACCAATGTAGTTGAAGGCTGAAAGAGCTGCTTGAGTTGTGAGACAGTATGTCGATCGTGTGAAGTGCAAATGTAATCGTGTCAAGCACCATCAGCCCACTACGTAGCGTTGTGTGACAGCACGTACTTTTCGACAGTACTCTGTGTCCATAGCTGTTTTCATAGCTAGGCTGCTTCCAGCACAAAGCATCCACCATACGAAAGTGGCTGTTCCGCGATTTTGATTACCTGACCCTTCGACATCACTTCATGTACGAATACTGGCAAGAATTCTCGCTACATTCGAAGTTGTTCCCTCCACTTCCAACCTACTTGGTTGCTTCATTTGCCACGCAAACACTTCCTGAGGACGCTACATGTAGTAAATCGCAGCTTACCGGTTTAATGACATGATGCTGCTCAGTTTAAGTCCGCTAGAGGCACACGGTTCCATGGTGTAATGGTTAGCACTCTGGACTCTGAATCCAGCGATCCGAGTTCGAGTCTCGGTGGAACCTGATTCAGTGTTTTGCGATCGTTTCTAGAAACGTGTACGAGCTGGCAGTTGGAATTGTATATGCAAAATTTTAGCTAGGATCATGTAATGCAAATTGTTAATAGCAGTCCACACGTGAATGGGGAACGCTCCAAATGCTTATGCTTTTGCTACTAGGATTAATAACGGAACGTAAGGGGTTCAACTGCGAGAAGACGACCTCAGCTGCTTCTCCCAGCATCTCTCCGTTTTGGGTGCTGCATGCACATGCATTTAACAAACGTGCATGCGATGTACTAGTTCCTGGGAAACGAATAGAATCGTTGTACGTGTCAGTCTTTAGGTATAGATATAAGTAATCGAAGACGGCTTAATCCTGCTTCGTAGATTGCTTTCCACAAGACGCACTTGCCAGTATCATTGGCCGGTGGCCCGACATGCAGTTTGCCCCGTTGCATGGCTTACTTTCAGAGGCTCGCTAGTTTATCGTAGTGCTTGGTTGTCGCGAAAGTGAAAAGTAGGGCCTGTCCGGCATTTGAATCCGGGACCTCCTGCACCCAAAGCAGGAATCATACCCCTAGACCAACAGGCCGCAAAAGTAAGCAGCTGTGCACCCCGCCACCTACTGAGATCTTGCCGCACTTGCTATTGAAGCATCCAATCTGGACCATATTCTCAAAGAGGTTTCTTAATCCGACACCTACAACATGAGCTGTGCTGAGGACCAATGTAGTTGAAGGCTGAAAGAGCTGCTTGAGTTGTGAGACAGTATGTCGATCGTGTGAAGTGCAAATGTAATAGTGTCAAGCACCATCCGCCCACTACCTAGCGTTGTGTGACAGCACGTACTTTTCGACAGTACTCTGTGTCCATAGCTGTTTTCATAGCTAGGCTGCCTCCAGCACAAAGCATATACCATACGAAAGTGGCTGCTCCGCGATTTTGATTACCTGACCCTTCGACATCACTTCATGTACGAATACTGGCAAGAATTCTCGCTACATTCGAAGTTGTTCCCTCCACTTTCAACCTACTTGGTTGCTTCATTTGCCACGCAAACACTTCCTGAGGACGCTACATGTAATAAATCGCAGCTTACCGGTTTAATGACATGATGCTGCTCAGTTTACGTCCGCTAGAGGCACACGGTTCCACGGTGTAATGGTTAGCACTCTGGACTTTGAATCCAGCGATCCGAGTTCGAGTCTCGGTGGAACCTGATTCAGTGTTTTGCGATCGTTTCTAGAAACGTGTACGAGCTGGCAGTTGGAATTGTATATGCAAAATTTTAGCTAGGATCATGTAATGCAAATTGTTAATAGCAGTCCACACGTGAATGGGGAAGGCTCCAAATGCTTATGCTTTTGCTACTAGGATTAATAACGGAACGTAAGGGGTTCAACTGCGAGAAGACGACCTCAGCTGCTTCTCCCAGCATCTCTCCGTTTTGGGTGCTGCATGCACATGCATTTAACAAACGTGTATGCGATGTACTAGTTCCTGGGAAACGAATAGAATCGTTGTACGTGTCAGTCTTTAGGTATAGATATAAGTAATCGAAGACGGCTTAATCCTGCTTCGTAGATTGCTTTCCACAAGACGCACTTGCCAGTATCATTGGCCGGAGGCCCGACATGCATTTTGCCCCGTTGCATGGCTTACTTTCAGAGACTCGCTAGTTTATCGTAGTGCTTGGTTGTCGCGAAAGTGAAAAGTAGGGCCTGTCCGGCATTTGAACCCGGGACCTCCTGCACCCAAAGCAGGAATCATACCCCTAGAAAAACAGGCCGCAAAAGTAAGCAGCTGTGCACCCCGCCACCTACTGAGATCTTGCCGCACTTGCTATTGAAGCATCCAATCTGGACCATATTCTCAAAGAGGTTTCTTAATCCGACACCTACAACATGAGCTGTGCTGAGGACCAATGTAGTTGACGTCTGAAAGAGCTGCTTGAGTTGTGAGACAGTATGTCGATCGTGTGAAGTGCAAATGTAATCGTGTCAAGCACCATCCGCCCACTACGTAGCGTTGTGTGTCAGCACGTACTTTTCGACAGTACTCTGTGTCCATAGCTGTTTTCATAGCTAGGCTGCTTCCAGCACAAAGCATCCACCATACGAAAGTGGCTGTACCGCGATTTTGATTACCTGACCCTTCGACATCACTTCATGTACGAATACTGGCAAGAATTCTCGCTACATTCGAAGTTGTTCCCTCCACTTTCAACCTACTTGGTTGCTTCATTTGCCACGCAAACACTTCCTGAGGACGCCACATGTAATAAATCGCAGCTTACCGGTTTAATGACATGATGCTGCTCAGTTTAAGTCCGCTAGAGGCACACGGTGCCATGGTGTAATGGTTAGCACTCTGGACTCTGAATCCAGCGATCCGAGTTCGAGTCTCGGTGGAACCTGATTCAGTGTTTTGCGATCGTTTCTAGAAACGTGTACGAGCTGGCAGTTGGAATTGTATATGCAAAATTTTAGCTAGGATCATGTAATGCAAATTGTTAATAGCAGTCCACACGTGAATGGGGAACGCTCCAAATGCTTATGCTTTTGCTACTAGGATTAATAACGGAACGTAAGGGGTTCAACTGCGAGAAGACGACCTCAGCTGCTTCTCCCAGCATCTCTCCGTTTTGGGTGCTGCATGCACATGCATTTAACAAACGTGCATGCGATGTACTAGTTCCTGGGAAACGAATAGAATCGTTGTACGTGTCAGTCTTTAGGTATAGATATAAGTAATCGAAGACGGCTTAATCCTGCTTCGTAGATTGCTTTCCACAAGACGCACTTGCCAGTATCATTGGCCGGTGGCCCGACATGCAGTTTGCCCCGTTGCATGGCTTACTTTCAGAGACTCGCTAGTTTATCGTAGTGCTTGGTTGTCGCGAAAGTGAAAAGTAGGGCCTGTCCGGCATTTGAATCCGGGACCTCCTGCACCCAAAGCAGGAATCATACCCCTAGAAAAACAGGCGGCAAAAGTAAGCAGCTGTGCACCCCGCCACCTACTGAGATCTTGCCGCACTTGCTATTGAAGCATCCAATCTGGACCATATTCTCAAAGAGGTTTCTTAATCCGACACCTACAACATGAGCTGTGCTGAGGACCAATGTAGTTGAAGGCTGAAAGAGCTGCTTGAGTTGTGAGACAGTATGTCGATCGTGTGAAGTGCAAATGTAATCGTGTCAAGCACCATCAGCCCACTACGTAGCGTTGTGTGACAGCACGTACTTTTCGACAGTACTCTGTGTCCATAGCTGTTTTCATAGCTAGGCTGCTTCCAGCACAAAGCATCCACCATACGAAAGTGGCTGTTCCGCGATTTTGATTACCTGACCCTTCGACATCACTTCATGTACGAATACTGGCAAGAATTCTCGCTACATTCGAAGTTGTTCCCTCCACTTTCAACCTACTTGGTTGCTTCATTTGCCACGCAAACACTTCCTGAGGACGCTACATGTAATAAATCGCAGCTTACCGGTTTAATGACATGATGCTGCTCAGTTTAAGTCCACAAGAGGCACACGGTTCCATGGTGTAATGGTTAGCACTCCGGACTTTGAATCCAGCGATCCGAGTTCGAGTCTCGGTGGAACCTGATTCAGTGTTTTGCGATCGTTTCAAGAAACGTTTACGAGCTGGCAGTTGGAATTGTATATGCAAAATTTTAGCTAGGATCATGTAATGCAAATTGTTAATAGCAGTCCACACGTGAATGGGGAACGCTCCAAATGCTTATGCTTTTGCTACTAGGATTAATAACGGAACGTAAGGGGTTCAACTGCGAGAAGACGACCTCAGCTGCTTCTCCCAGCATCTCTCCGTTTTGGGTGCTGCATGCACATGCATTTAACAAACGTGCATGCGATGTACTAGTTCCTGGGAAACGAATAGAATCGTTGTACGTGTCAGTCTTTAGGTATAGATATAAGTAATCGAAGACGGCTTAATCCTGCTTCGTAGATTGCTTTCCACAAGACGCACTTGCCAGTATCATTGGCCGGTGGCCCGACATGCAGTTTGCCCCGTTGCATGGCTTACTTTCAGAGACTCGCTAGTTTATCGTAGTGCTTGGTTGTCGCGAAAGTGAAAAGTAGGGCCTGTCCGGCATTTGAATCCGGGACCTCCTGCACCCAAAGCAGGAATCATACCCCTAGACCAACAGTCCGCAAACGTAAGCAGCTGTGCACCCCGCCACCTACTGAGATCTTGCCGCACTTGCTATTGAAGCATCCAATCTGGCCCATATTCTCAAAGAGGTTTCTTAATCCGACACCTACAACATGAGCTGTGCTGAGGACCAATGTAGTTGAAGGCTGAAAGAGCTGCTTGAGTTGTGAGACAGTATGTCGATCGTGTGAAGTGCAAATGTAATAGTGTCAAGCACCATCCGCCCACTACGTAGCGTTGTGTGACAGCACGTACTTTTCGACAGTACTCTGTGTCCATAGCTGTTTTCATAGCTAGGCTGCTTCTAGCACAAAGCATCCACCATACGAAAGTGGCTGTTCCGCGATTTTGATTACCTGACCCTTCGACATCACTTCATGTACGAATACTGGCAAGAATTCTCGCTACATTCGAAGTTATTCCCTCCACTTTCAACCTACTTGGTTGCTTCATTTGCCATGCAAACACTTCCTGAGGACGCTACATGTAATAAATCGCAGCTTACCGGTTTAATGACATGACGATGCTCACATTAAGACCGCTAGAGGCACTCGGTTCCATGGTGTAATGGTTAGAACTCTGGACTTTGAATCCAGCGATCCGAGATCGAGTCTCGGTGGAACCTGGTTCAGTGTTTTGCGATCGTTTCTAGAAACGTGTACGAGCTGGCAGTTGGAATTGTATATGCAAAATTTTAGCTAGGATCATGTAATGCAAATTGTTAATAGCAGTCCACACGTGAATGGGGAACGCTCCAAATGCTTATGCTTTTGCTACTAGGATTAATAACGGAACGTAAGGGGTTCAACTGCGAGAAGACGACCTCAGCTGCTTCTCCCAGCATCTCTCCGTTTTGGGTGCTGCATGCACATGCATTTAACAAACGTGCATGCGATGTACTAGTTCCTGGGAAACGAATAGAATCGTTGTACGTGTCAGTCTTTAGGTATAGATATAAGTAATCGAAGACGGCTTAATCCTGCTTCGTAGATTGCTTTCCACAAGACGCACTTGCCAGTATCATTGGCCGGTGGCCCGACATGCAGTTTGCCCCGTTGCATGGCTTACTTTCAGAGGCTCGCTAGTTTATCGTAGTGCTTGGTTGTCGCGAAAGTGAAAAGTAGGGCCTGTCCGGCATTTGAATCCGGGACCTCCTGCACCCAAAGCAGGAATCATACCCCTAGACCAACAGTCCGCAAACGTAAGCAGCTGTGCACCCCGCCACCTACTGAGATCTTGCCGCACTTGCTATTGAAGCATCCAATCTGGACCATATTCTCAAAGAGGTTTCTTAATCCGACACCTACAACATGAGCTGTGCTGAGGACCAATGTAGTTGAAGGCTGAAAGAGCTGCTTGAGTTGTGAGACAGTATGTCGATCGTGTGAAGTGCAAATGTAATAGTGTCAAGCACCATCCGCCCACTACGTAGCGTTGTGTGACAGCACGTACTTTTCGACAGTACTCTGTGTCCATAGCTGTTTTCATAGCTAGGCTGCTTCCAGCACAAAGCATCCACCATACGAAAGTGGCTGTTCCGCGATTTTGATTACCTGACCCTTCGACATCACTTCATGTACGAATACTGGCAAGAATTCTCGCTACATTCGAAGTTGTTCCCTCCACTTTCAACCTACTTGGTTGCTTCATTTGCCACGCAAACACTTCCTGAGGACGCTACATGTAATAAATCGCAGCTTACTGGTTTAATGACATGATGCTGCTCAGTTTACGTCCGCTAGAGGCACACGGTTCCATGCAAGTCTGGCTTTAGCCGTCGCCGCGGTCGGACGTGCTTGTTGTTTACTCCGCGTACGTTAGCGCTATCGCCGGTGTTTGGTGTTTACGTGAAGTTAGCTGTACATTTTCGCTGTTATTTTTTGAGTGGTGTCTCTGATAAGTGTTTTTATAGTGCTTTCGTCCGTTCCACGTTTCGTGCTTCGCCGCAATTTCGGTTGTTGCCGGAATTTCGTCGGAACCGACGACCATGTCTGACACCGTCAGGAAGAATACTTTAGTCTTCTCGTTCGAGAAAGGAACACGGCCGGTCCAACCCACTGCGCTGGAAATCCACGATTGGCTGACTGAGGTAATCGGTATTAATTCTGACTCTGTTCATACCACGCAATTAGATGCTGAAAAATACTGTGTTTTTGTTAAATTTCTGAACTCAGTGACAGTCGATAAGTTGCTTGCAAAATGGGGTAATTCCGTCGAATTTGTTCATCGAGACGGTTCAAAAAGTAATGTCTCTGTACGAAAAGCTGATATCATGTACACCAATGTCAGGATTTTGAATGTTCCAATTGAAATTGATAATCAGTTGATCAAGGACGCTCTATCTAAATATGGCGAAGTTAAATCTATCTATAACGAAAGATGGTCGAAGCTATACAAGATACAGTGTTTTAATGGCATTAGATCCGTTGAAATGGAGGTGAAAGCCAACATTCCGTCCCATATATCCGTTGCAGGCCATAAAGCACATGTTGTGTATTCTGGTCAGGAGCGCACGTGCAATATTTGCAATGAGACAGGTCATTTCCGACAAGATTGTCCGCGCCGTGTTTTTGTTCTTAGGAACAATCTAACACAGCGTCAAAAACTGACCCTCAGCGATGTCTTACCAAATAGCACTTCCCTTCTTTCGGTTAACGACAGTGGTGCATGTACTTCTGCAGTGCCCGCCATAACTACTACGGAGTTCCCTCCCCTGAGCGTCATTACATCACACCCTTCTGTTCCCGATTGCGATCTCCAGAATAAGAAGCGACCGTTGGAAACGACCGATGACGGCTCGGACGGCGAGTCCGCCCGTAATTCGCCTTCCACCCGCAAGCAGAAGCAGTGTAATGCGGATATGCTCGAGGAAACAAACAGTACATGTATTGACGTGACGACAGCCGCTGAGGCAACCCGGCCGCTGTCGGCGGCTGAACAGGTACAAACGGTCCACGGAGGGGACGCAGTAACGATTGTCGCGGAGACGGAAGAGGCGCACTCCGAAGCACAAGAGGTGACGGAGCGGAACCCAACTCAAGAACTTACAGACCCACAAACCGCCGACTCAGTCAGTACTCTGGAGCTAGTGACGGAAGAACAAGGAAATGGCACTCGTAAAAAGGACGCTGTTGAGGCAGCTTCGGTCACAACGGTGGTAAAGATAGACAATCCGAATGACGGCGCGTTGAACCAAGATGTCCGAAGACGCCGACTCAAACCGCTACCTACTCTCAAAGCTTCCCGTAACCAAAGCAAACAACAACCAGCACAAGAGGAAGCGACGGCCAAGAACGTCTTGTATGAAATCATCACGGAAAGACCTAAGGAGGTACCTTCAAGTGACATTAGTGATGCAAAGCCCCTCGGTAAAACTAAAACCCGAGATGTTCGGAATCCTGCACCAAAATGAGGCTGTAAGATGAAAAAAAAAAAAAGGATTTTGTTGAACCAGTTTCATTTCTAATTGTACTACTGTCTTAGTCATATTTCAGAGGAACCAGATGAAGTGTTTACCGAGCTTCAAATACTGACTATTCTTTTAGATGTTTGTTTAAGCGGAGTCGTTTCTCTCTTCTAGAAGCTGCACATCTCTTTTCTTTTTTTTTTTATTAATATTTTGTTATCTTTTTAATCACTTATTTACTTTTTATGCAAACTAAATGTCCCAGGCATATACAATTACGACTATCAATATTAACAGGATTACATCCGTGACTAAAGTTACAGCGCTCAAGGATTATTTATATGAGTCAGGGACGGACATTGCTTTCCTACAGGAAGTAGTGCTGACTAATCTTACAGTGCCTGGATATTTGGCGATTTTAAATGTCTCACTTGACACCAACGTCGGTACAGCAATTTTAGTCAGGGAGGGGATTCCTGTCTCGGATATCGAGAGGTTGGACTCCGGCAGAGCGATAGGTATAAAAGTCTTTGGTTCTACCCTTATCAATCTGTATGCCCCTTCTGGCACATCCAATAGAATGGAAAGAGCACAGTTCTATAAAGAAGAAATCATTTATTTATTACGGAAAAACCCAAAAGATCTTATAATAGGCGGTGATTTTAATTGTGTGATAAATAAGAAAGACCAGGTTCCGAATTTTAATAACTGCAGTGAACTGAAGCGTTTCGTCACTGTTTTACAGCTTAAAGATGCTTGGGAAATAATGTATCCCACTTTTGTGGCATTTACATTCCTAGGTCCTCACTCACGTAGCAGGATCGACAGACTCTACATATCGCAAAGTCTAGTTAGCTCCTTCATTAAAGCAGAGACGATTCCAGTTTACTTTTCTGATCATAGCTCCGTGCTAGCTTCCATCAACCTTACTGCGCAACCCACTCGCCGTTTTAGAAGTTCATGGCACCTTAATACGTCACTGATGCAGGACGACGGATTAGAAGAAAGTTTGACAGAAGCGTGGGCATTGTGCCTCCGCTCTGCAGATAGACACGTCTCAGTACTAGACTGGTGGTGCAACAGGGCAAAGCCTAAACTGAGAAAAGTTCTCATCCAGTATAGTGTACAACGATCGAAAGACTTGAAAAATTCCATCGAATTTTATTATACCATGCTGCGAAATTTATATGAGCAGGCAAACACTTCCAACGTCCGTCTGGCAGATATCAAGCAAACTAAGGCCAAATTGCTCAGTCTTAAAAGACAGCAGATGGAGGGTCTGAAATTAAAATCCAAGGCTAAGACAGTCGTGGAGGATGAACATGCTTCCTTGTACCATCTACTGAAGCACGAAAGAAACAGGAGACGCACCTTCATTGATGGACTTCAGTCTGAAACTGGCGAGACACTCACGACTCAGAGAGACATCGTCAATGCAGTGCACAAATATTACGAAGACCTATACACTGCCAACCCGGTATGTGAAGAGTCCTTCGATGAGTTCCTTAGTTACATAGCTCCACAGGTCTCGGACGAGGAAAACGAAGACCTTCTCGTTGAGTGTACTAACGAAGATATCCACAGAATCATCTGCAAATCTCCTCTGAGGAAATCGCCGGGACCGGATGGTTTGCCTGTTGAATTTTATAAACGATACTGGCCACTGATTGGTGACATGTTTACCCGAATGACGAACGAGGTGCTTCAAGGAAAGCATTTACCTGCTGTTTTTAAAGAGAGCACAATAGTACTAATCCCAAAAAATGCTGCAAAAAGAAACCTCAACAACTTTCGTCCTATTTCCCTGTTAAACTCTGATTATAAAATCATCGGCAGAATTTTAAACAACAGACTCTCTCAGTTGGCCAAAAAGATAGTAAGTCCATACCAGTCCTGTGTGCCTACCAAGAGCATTTTCAAAAGCATAGCTGAATATAGAGATATAATTGCCATCACTGCTGTGACCACCATAAAATGTGCTATCATGTTTATTGACTTCCAGAAAGCATTTGATCGTGTGGATCATAGATTCCTTAGTGCCACACTGAACAAAATAGGTTTTAATGAGCGAGTCGTAAGTGTGATCAGCAATGTTGCAACAGGCATCAGCGCTTGTATATCAGTTAACTGCCAGAGGACAAAGCAGATTCAGATCAGGCGCGGCGTTCCTCAAGGAAGCCCCCTCTCCATGTTCCTATTCGTGCTTTCATTAGAACCTTTCCTCCGCAGTGTTCATGCCACTCTAACTGGCATCACATTATCTGGTCACCGAACAGTCATAAAAGCCTATGCCGATGATGTCGGAGTCGTCCTGCGAAATCCCGACGACATTTTGAAATTGGAAACGCTAATTAAAAAGTACTGTAGAGTCTCCGGAGCAGGTGTCAACGCAAACAAAAGCAAACTCCTAAACCTGCGGGGTTTTCAACATACCACCTTAGCCTGGGCCACAATGGTCACCCAATGCAAAGCACTAGGAATAACACTGACACCTTGTCCGTTAAAAATGGCAGCTATCAATTGGAGAAATACGTCGGGACAACTTCTTGGAACAACAAGAGAAAACCTCCACCGTAACTTGAACCAAGTTCAGAGGGTGATTTTCATTAACCACTGCATTCTCTCCAGGAGTTACTTTATAGCACAGATCTTCCCACTACCGAAAATGATTGGAAAAAAGATAATGTCTACCATTGCCAGCTATCTTTGGAGAGGGGAAATATTCAGAGTCGACGCAAAAACTGCGACCTTAGATCCCAGGAATGGAGGTTTGGGGTTAGTTGACATCAGAAATAAGGCGTCTGCGCTTTTTATAAAAAGGACCGCCACTATCCTTAGCGACCACGCTGATAGCATTACAACTAAATTATTTGAAGTTGTCAGGCCTGCCAGTTTACAGGCGCCGGTGAATGTGCAAAAAATAAATAACCGGCTCCAGTACGTTCGTGTATATTTTGTGGAATTCAGCTATCTCGGCGGTGTCATCATCAACTCACGACGGATTACGGCCCGCGATATTCTGTCCCATCGAAAGAAAATGGAGGGGAGAAACAAATTGGAAAGTAAATACCCACACACTGATTGGGACGCCATATGGAAAAATATTAATATGCGTGGTCTACCATCGGACGTCAAGTCAGCGTGGTATAAAACAGTGAATGAGACCGTAAGCACCAATGAAAGGTTACATGCAATCGGCGTTAGCGACACGAACCTATGTCTCAAATGTAAATTGATCGACACGTTAGTGCACAGATTCACGTGCGGTGGCAATCTACAACTCTGTAATTGGATTAGGGAACAACTGGCTTTTCTTACGAGATCTTCGGTGGAAAATTTTCCCCCTGTTACATTCCTCAGGCCTCAGACTTGCTATTTTCCAGCAGCAAAAAACAACTCGGTCCATTGGTTAATGGGACACTATGTGAATTACGTAATTAATCACCTGGGAAATGACAATTCCACTGATTTTTACATGTACTTGAAGTGTGCTTTTTATAACGCCCTGAAATATAAAGACCACAAGAAAAACTACGGCAATATGCTTAAAATTGTATTCGAGCGACTGGGCATTGGTTGACAAGCCAACGAGATAAACAAAAATCGTTTATTTAAGCGAAACGACGCTTAAACAAAAACAATTGGGGAGAAGTACACTTTTACAGTTTCATATTACAATCACTTATCTTCTGCTGGCAAAGAAGGCTATTTTGTTTATTGCACAGAAGAAGCCGAAGCCGAAAGCCAGTATCGCAGGGTTAAAGATAAATTGTTTTCTTATACATTCATTTATGACTGAGAAGGAAGTCTTATTTGTTTCCATGGAAGGGAACATACTTTTTTATTATTATTATTAATCTCAAGAAGGAAAGGAGGCTATGGAATTAGTGCCTTAACATAAAATTCCTTCTTCACATTCCATGAAGATTTTTCTTTTACAATAAAAAAATAACAAACAAACAAAAATAATAATAATAACAATAAAAAAAAAACTAAACAGAAATTAAAAAAAATAATATACAGGTTCAGGGTCCACTACTTCCCATAACTTTATTATATATTACAAAGAAGTATGCTAGGTTGCCGAGAAGCAGTGGATGAAAAAAAAAAAAAAAAAAAAAAAAAAAAAGCACTAAAGCTATAACCTTCAATCTCTATTGCCTCGGCATGACATAAATTTTTTGTTTCAAATGAAGCATCTTTTGGTTAAAAAAAAAAAAAAAAAAAAAAAAAAAAATGGTGTAATGGTTAGCACTCTGGACTTTGAATCCAGCGATCCGAGTTCGAGTCTCGGTGGAACCTGATTCAGTGTTTTGCGATCGTTTCTAGAAACGTGTACGAGCTGGCAGTTGGAATTGTATATGCAAAATTTTAGCTAGGATCATGTAATGCAAATTGTTAATAGCAGTCCACACGTGAATGGGGAAGGCTCCAAATGCTTATGCTTTTGCTACTAGGATTAATAACGGAACGTAAGGGGTTCAACTGCGAGAAGACGACCTCAGCTGCTTCTCCCAGCATCTCTCCGTTTTGGGTGCTGCATGCACATGCATTTAACAAACGTGTATGCGATGTACTAGTTCCTGGGAAACGAATAGAATCGTTGTACGTGTCAGTCTTTAGGTATAGATATAAGTAATCGAAGACGGCTTAATCCTGCTTCGTAGATTGCTTTCCACAAGACGCACTTGCCAGTATCATTGGCCGGAGGCCCGACATGCATTTTGCCCCGTTGCATGGCTTACTTTCAGAGACTCGCTAGTTTATCGTAGTGCTTGGTTGTCGCGAAAGTGAATAGTAGGGCCTGTCCGGCATTTGAATCCGGGACCTCCTGCACCCAAAGCAGGAATCATACCCCTAGAAAAACAGGCGGCAAAAGTAAGCAGCTGTGCACCCCGCCACCTACTGAGATCTTGCCGCACTTGCTATTGAAGCATCCAATCTGGACCATATTCTCAAAGAGGTTTCTTAATCCGACACCTACAACATGAGCTGTGCTGAGGACCAATGTAGTTGAAGGCTGAAAGAGCTGCTTGAGTTGTGAGACAGTATGTCGATCGTGTGAAGTGCAAATGTAATAGTGTCAAGCACCATCCGCCCACTACGTAGCGTTGTGTGACAGCACGTACTTTTCGACAGTACTCTGTGTCCATAGCTGTTTTCATAGCTAGGCTGCTTCCAGCACAAAGCATCCACCATACGAAAGTGGCTGTTCCGCGATTTTGATTACCTGACCCTTCGACATCACTTCATGTACGAATACTGGCAAGAATTCTCGCTACATTCGAAGTTGTTCCCTCCACTTTCAACCTACTTGGTTGCTTCATTTGCCACGCAAACACTTCCTGAGGACGCTACATGTAATAAATCGCAGCTTACTGGTATAATGACATGATGCTGCTCAGTTTACGTCCGCTAGAGGCACACGGTTCCATGGTGTAATGGTTAGCACTCTGGACTTTGAATCCAGCGATCCGAGTTCGAGTCTCGGTGGAACCTGATTCAGTGTTTTGCGATCGTTTCTAGAAACGTGTACGAGCTGGCAGTTGGAATTGTATATGCAAAATTTTAGCTAGGATCATGTAATGCAAATTGTTAATAGCAGTCCACACGTGAATGGGGAACGCTCCAAATGCTTATGCTTTTGCTACTAGGATTAATAACGGAACGTAAGGGGTTCAACTGCGAGAAGACGACCTCAGCTGCTTCTCCCAGCATCTCTCCGTTTTGGGTGCTGCATGCACATGCATTTAACAAACGTGTATGCGATGTACTAGTTCCTGGGAAACGAATAGAATCGTTGTACGTGTCAGTCTTTAGGTATAGATATAAGTAATCGAAGACGGCTTAATCCTGCTTCGTAGATTGCTTTCCACAAGACGCACTTGCCAGTATCATTGGCCGGAGGCCCGACATGCATTTTGCCCCGTTGCATGGCTTACTTTCAGAGACTCGCTAGTTTATCGTAGTGCTTGGTTGTCGCGAAAGTGAAAAGTAGGGCCTGTCCGGCATTTGAACCCGGGACCTCCTGCACCCAAAGCAGGAATCATACCCCTAGAAAAACAGGCCGCAAAAGTAAGCAGCTGTGCACCCCGCCACCTACTGAGATCTTGCCGCACTTGCTATTGAAGCATCCAATCTGGACCATATTCTCAAAGAGGTTTCTTAATCCGACACCTACAACATGAGCTGTGCTGAGGACCAATGTAGTTGACGTCTGAAAGAGCTGCTTGAGTTGTGAGACAGTATGTCGATCGTGTGAAGTGCAAATGTAATCGTGTCAAGCACCATCCGCCCACTACGTAGCGTTGTGTGACAGCACGTACTTTTCGACAGTACTCTGTGTCCATAGCTGTTTTCAGAGACAGGCTGCTTCCAGCACAAAGCATCCACCATACGAAAGTGGCTGTTCCGCGATTTTGATTACCTGACCCTTCGACATCACTTCATGTACGAATACTGGCAAGAATTCTCGCTACATTCGAAGTTGTTCCCTCCACTTTCAACCTACTTGGTTGCTTCATTTGCCACGCAAACACTTCCTGAGGACGCTACATGTAATAAATCGCAGCTTACCGGTTTAATGACATGATGCTGCTCAGTTTAAGTCCGCTAGAGGCACACGGTTCCATGGTGTAATGGTTAGCACTCTGGACTCTGAATCCAGCGATTTGAGTTCGAGTCTCGGTGGAACCTGATTCAGTGTTTTGCGATCGTTTCTAGAAACGTGTACGAGCTGGCAGTTGGAATTGTATATGCAAAATTTTAGCTAGGATCATGTAATGCAAATTGTTAATAGCAGTCCACACGTGAATGGGGAAGGCTCCAAATGCTTATGCTTTTGCTACTAGGATTAATAACGGAACGTAAGGGGTTCAACTGCGAGAAGACGACCTCAGCTGCTTCTCCCAGCATCTCTCCGTTTTGGGTGCTGCATGCACATGCATTTAACAAACGTGCATGCGATGTACTAGTTCCTGGGAAACGAATAGAATCGTTGTACGTGTCAGTCTTTAGGTATAGATATAAGTAATCGAAGACGGCTTAATCCTGCTTCGTAGATTGCTTTCCACAAGACGCACTTGCCAGTATCATTGGCCGGTGGCCCGACATGCAGTTTGCCCCGTTGCATGGCTTACTTTCAGAGACTCGCTAGTTTATCGTAGTGCTTGGTTGTCGCGAAAGTGAAAAGTAGGGCCTGTCCGGCATTTGAATCCGGGACCTCCTGCACCCAAAGCAGGAATCATACCCCTAGACCAACAGTCCGCAAACGTAAGCAGCTGTGCACCCCGCCACCTACTGAGATCTTGCCGCACTTGCTATTGAAGCATCCAATCTGGACCATATTCTCAAAGAGGTTTGTTAATCCGACACCTACAACATGAGCTGTGCTGAGGACCAATGTAGTTGAAGGCTGAAAGAGCTGCTTGAGTTGTGAGACAGTATGTCGATCGTGTGAAGTGCAAATGTAATCGTGTCAAGCACCATCAGCCCACTACGTAGCGTTGTGTGACAGCACGTACTTTTCGACAGTACTCTGTGTCCATAGCTGTTTTCATAGCTAGGCTGCTTCCAGCACAAAGCATCCACCATACGAAAGTGGCTGTTCCGCGATTTTGATTACCTGACCCTTCGACATCACTTCATGTACGAATACTGGCAAGAATTCTCGCTACATTCGAAGTTGTTCCCTCCACTTTCAACCTACTTGGTTGCTTCATTTGCCACGCAAACACTTCCTGAGGACGCTACATGTAATAAATCGCAGCTTACCGGTTTAATGACATGATGCTGCTCAGTTTAAGTCCACTAGAGGCACACGGTTCCATGGTGTAATGGTTAGCACTCTGGACTCTGAATCCAGCGATCCGAGTTCGAGTCTCGGTGGAACCTGATTCAGTGTTTTGCGATCGTTTCTAGAAACGTGTACGAGCTGGCAGTTGGAATTGTATATGCAAAATTTTAGCTAGGATCATGTAATGCAAATTGTTAATAGCAGTCCACACGTGAATGGGGAACGCTCCAAATGCTTATGCTTTTGCTACTAGGATTAATAACGGAACGTAAGGGGTTCAACTGCGAGAAGACGACCTCAGCTGCTTCTCCCAGCATCTCTCCGTTTTGGGTGCTGCATGCACATGCATTTAACAAACGTGCATGCGATGTACTAGTTCCTGGGAAACGAATAGAATCGTTGTACGTGTCAGTCTTTAGGTATAGATATAAGTAATCGAAGACGGCTTAATCCTGCTTCGTAGATTGCTTTCCACAAGACGCACTTGCCAGTATCATTGGCCGGAGGACCGACATGCAGTTTGCCCCGTTGCATGGCTTACTTTCAGAGACTCGCTAGTTTATCGTAGTGCTTGGTTGTCGCGAAAGTGAAAAGTAGGGCCTGTCCGGCATTTGAATCCGGGACCTCCTGCACCCAAAGCAGGAATCATACCCCTAGACCAACAGTCCGCAAACGTAAGCAGCTGTGCACCCCGCCACCTACTGAGATCTTGCCGCACTTGCTATTGAAGCATCCAATCTGGACCATATTCTCAAAGATGTTTCTTAATCCGACACCTACAACATGAGCTGTGCTGAGGACCAATGTAGTTGAAGGCTGAAAGAGCTGCTTGAGTTGTGAGACAGTATGTCGATCGTGTGAAGTGCAAATGTAATAGTGTCAAGCACCATCCGCCCACTACGTAGCGTTGTGTGACAGCACGTACTTTTCGACAGTACTCTGTGTCCATAGCTGTTTTCATAGCTAGGCTGCTTCCAGCACAAAGCATCCACCATACGAAAGTGGCTGTTCCGCGATTTTGATTACCTGACCCTTCGACATCACTTCATGTACGAATACTGGCAAGAATTCTCGCTACATTCGAAGTTGTTCCCTCCACTTTCAACCTACTTGGTTGCTTCATTTGCCACGCAAACACTTCCTGAGGACGCTACATGTAATAAATCGCAGC
This sequence comes from Schistocerca gregaria, assembly GCF_023897955.1. Lineage (NCBI taxonomy): Eukaryota > Metazoa > Arthropoda > Insecta > Orthoptera > Acrididae > Schistocerca > Schistocerca gregaria. Next base: position 948,804,309 of record NC_064922.1, read on the forward strand.
TTACCGGTTTAATGACATGATGCTGCTCAGTTTAAGTCCGCTAGAGGCCCACGGTTCCATGGTGTAATGGTTAGCACTCTGGACTTTGAATCCAGCGATCCGAGTTCGAGTCTCGGTGGAACCTGATTCAGTGTTTTGCGATCGTTTCTAGAAACGTGTACGAGCTGGCAGTTGGAATTGTATATGCAAAATTTTAGCTAGGATCATGTAATGCAAATTGTTAATAGCAGTCCACACGTGAATGGGGAACGCTCCAAATGCTTATGCTTTTGCTACTAGGATTAATAACGGAACGTAAGGGGTTCAACTGCGAGAAGACGACCTCAGCTGCTTCTCCCAGCATCTCTCCGTTTTGGGTGCTGCATGCACATGCATTTAACAAACGTGCATGCGATGTACTAGTTCCTGGGAAACGAATAGAATCGTTGTACGTGTCAGTCTTTAGGTATAGATATAAGTAATCGAAGACGGCTTAATCCTGCTTCGTAGATTGCTTTCCACAAGACGCACTTGCCAGTATCATTGGCCGGTGGCCCGACATGCAGTTTGCCCCGTTGCATGGCTTACTTTTAGAGACTCGCTAGTTTATCGTAGTGCTTGGTTGTCGCGAAAGTGAATAGTAGGGCCTGTCCGGCATTTGAATCCGGGACCTCCTGCACCCAAAGCAGGAATCATACCCCTAGAAAAACAGGCGGCAAAAGTAAGCAGCTGTGCACCCCGCCACCTACTGAGATCTTGCCGCACTTGCTATTGAAGCATCCAATCTGGACCATATTCTCAAAGAGGTTTCTTAATCCGACACCTACAACATGAGCTGTGCTGAGGACCAATGTAGTTGAAGGCTGAAAGAGCTGCTTGAGTTGTGAGACAGTATGTCGATCGTGTGAAGTGCAAATGTAATCGTGTCAAGCACCATCAGCCCACTACGTTGCGTTGTGTGACAGCACGTACTTTTCGACAGTACTCTGTGTCCATAGCTGTTTTCATAGCTAGGCTGCTTCCAGCACAAAGCATCCACCATACGAAAGTGGCTGTTCCGCGATTTTGATTACCTGACCCTTCGACATCACTTCATGTACGAATACTGGCAAGAATTCTCGCTACATTCGAAGTTGTTCCCTCCACTTTCAACCTACTTGGTTGCTTCATTTGCCACGCAAACACTTCCTGAGGACGCTACATGTAATAAATCGCAGCTTACCGGTTTAATGACATGATGCTGCTCAGTTTAAGTCCGCTAGAGGCACACGGTTCCATGGTGTAATGGTTAGCACTCTGGACTTTGAATCCAGCGATCCGAGTTCGAGTCTCGGTGGAACCTGATTCAGTGTTTTGCGATCGTTTCTAGAAACGTGTACGAGCTGGCAGTTGGAATTGTATATGCAAAATTTTAGCTAGGATCATGTAATGCAAATTGTTAATAGCAGTCCACACGTGAATGGGGAACGCTCCAAATGCTTATGCTTTTGCTACTAGGATTAATAACGGAACGTAAGGGGTTCAACTGCGAGAAGACGACCTCAGCTGCTTCTCCCAGCATCTCTCCGTTTTGGGTGCTGCATGCACATGCATTTAACAAACGTGCATGCGATGTACTAGTTCCTGGGAAACGAATAGAATCGTTGTACGTGTCAGTCTTTAGGTATAGATATAAGTAATCGAAGACGGCTTAATCCTGCTTCGTAGATTGCTTTCCACAAGACGCACTTGCCAGTATCATTGGCCGGTGGCCCGACATGCAGTTTGCCCCGTTGCATGGCTTACTTTTAGAGACTCGCTAGTTTATCGTAGTGCTTGGTTGTCGCGAAAGTGAATAGTAGGGCCTGTCCGGCATTTGAATCCGGGACCTCCTGGACCCAAAGCAGGAATCATACCCCTAGAAAAACAGGCGGCAAAAGTAAGCAGCTGTGCACCCCGCCACCTACTGAGATCTTGCCGCACTTGCTATTGAAGCATCCAATCTGGACCATATTCTCAAAGAGGTTTCTTAATCCGACACCTACAACATGAGCTGTGCTGAGGACCAATGTAGTTGAAGGCTGAAAGAGCTGCTTGAGTTGTGAGACAGTATGTCGATCGTGTGAAGTGCAAATGTAATCGTGTCAAGCACCATCAGCCCACTACGTAGCGTTGTGTGACAGCACGTACTTTTCGACAGTACTCTGTGTCCATAGCTGTTTTCATAGCTAGGCTGCTTCCAGCACAAAGCATCCACCATACGAAAGTGGCTGTTCCGCGATTTTGATTACCTGACCCTTCGACATCACTTCATGTACGAATACTGGCAAGAATTCTCGCTACATTCGAAGTTGTTCCCTCCACTTTCAACCTACTTGGTTGCTTCATTTGCCACGCAAACACTTCCTGAGGACGCTACATGTAATAAATCGCAGCTTACCGGTTTAATGACATGATGCTGCTCAGTTTAAGTCCGCTAGAGGCACACGGTTCCATGGTGTAATGGTTAGCACTCTGGACTTTGAATCCAGCGATCCGAGTTCGAGTCTCGGTGGAACCTGATTCAGTGTTTTGCGATCGTTTCTAGAAACGTGTACGAGCTGGCAGTTGGAATTGTATATGCAAAATTTTAGCTAGGATCATGTAATGCAAATTGTTAATAGCAGTCCACACGTGAATGGGGAACGCTCCAAATGCTTAAGCTTTTGCTACTAGGATTAATAACGGAACGTAAGGGGTTCAACTGCGAGAAGACGACCTCAGCTGCTTCTCCCAGCATCTCTCCGTTTTGGGTGCTGCATGCACATGCATTTAACAAACGTGCATGCGATGTACTAGTTCCTGGGAAACGAATAGAATCGTTGTACGTGTCAGTCTTTAGGTATAGATATAAGTAATCGAAGACGGCTTAATCCTGCTTCGTAGATTGCTTTCCACAAGACGCACTTGCCAGTATCATTGGCCGGTGGCCCGACATGCAGTTTGCCCCGTTGCATGGCTTACTTTCAGAGACTCGCTAGTTTATCGTAGTGCTTGGTTGTCGCGAAAGTGAAAAGTAGGGCCTGTCCGGCATTTGAATCCGGGACCTCCTGCACCCAAAGCAGGAATCATACCCCTAGACCAACAGTCCGCAAACGTAAGCAGCTGTGCACCCCGCCACCTACTGAGATCTTGCCGCACTTGCTATTGAAGCATCCAATCTGGACCATATTCTCAAAGAGGTTTCTTAATCCGACACCTACAACATGAGCTGTGCTGAGGACCAATGTAGTTGAAGGCTGAAAGAGCTGCTTGAGTTGTGAGACAGTATGTCGATCGTGTGAAGTGCAAATGTAATAGTGTCAAGCACCATCCGCCCACTACGTAGCGTTGTGTGACAGCACGTACTTTTCGACAGTACTCTGTGTCCATAGCTGTTTTCATAGCTAGGCTGCTTCCAGCACAAAGCATCCACCATACGAAAGTGGCTGTTCCGCGATTTTGATAACCTGACCCTTCGACATCACTTCATGTACGAATACTGGCAAGAATTCTCGCTACATTCGAAGTTGTTCCCTCCACTTTCAACCTACTTGGTTGCTTCATTTGCCACGCAAACACTTCCTGAGGACGCTACATGTAATAAATCGCAGCTTACCGGTTTAATGACATGATGCTGCTCAGTTTAAGTCCGCTAGAGGCCCACGGTTCCATGGTGTAATGGTTAGCACTCTGGACTTTGAATCCAGCGATCCGAGTTCGAGTCTCCGTGGAACCTGATTCAGTGTTTTGCGATCGTTTCTAGAAACGTGTACGAGCTGGCAGTTGGAATTGTATATGCAAAATTTTAGCTAGGATCATGTAATGCAAATTGTTAATAGCAGTCCACACGTGAATGGGGAAAGCTCCAAATGCTTATGCTTTTGCTACTAGGATTAATAACGGAACGTAAGGGGTTCAACTGCGAGAAGACGACCTCAGCTGCTTCTCCCAGCATCTCTCCGTTTTGGGTGCTGCATGCACATGCATTTAACAAACGTGCATGCGATGTACTAGTTCCTGGGAAACGAATAGAATCGTTGTACGTGTCAGTCTTTAGGTATAGATATAAGTAATCGAAGACGGCTTAATCCTGCTTCGTAGATTGCTTTCCACAAGACGCACTTGCCAGTATCATTGGCCGGTGGCCCGACATGCAGTTTGCCCCGTTGCATGTCTTACTTTCAGAGACTCGCTAGTTTATCGTAGTGCTTGGTTGTCGCGAAAGTGAAAAGTAGGGCCTGTCCGGCATTTGAATCCGGGACCTCCTGCACCCAAAGCAGGAATCATACCCCTAGACCAACAGGCCGCAAAAGTAAGCAGCTGTGCATCCCGCCACCTACTGAGATCTTGCCGCACTTGCTATTGAAGCATCCAATCTGGACCATATTCTCAAAGAGGTTTCTTATTCCGACACAAACAACATGAGCTGTGCTGAGGACCAATGTAGTTGAAGGCTGAAAGAGCTGCTTGAGTTGTGAGACAGTATGTCGATCGTGTGAAGTGCAAATGTAATCGTGTCAAGCACCATCAGCCCACTACGTAGCGTTGTGTGACAGCACGTACTTTTCGACAGTACTCTGTGTCCATAGCTGTTTTCATAGCTAGGCTGCTTCCAGCACAAAGCATCCACCATACGAAAGTGGCTGTTCCGCGATTTTGATTACCTGACCCTTCGACATCACTTCATGTACGAATACTGGCAAGAATTCTCGCTACATTCGAAGTTGTTCCCTCCACTTTCAACCTACTTGGTTGCTTCATTTGCCACGCAAACACTTCCTGAGGACGCTACATGTAATAAATCGCAGCTTACCGGTTTAATGACATGATGCTGCTCAGTTTAAGTCCGCTAGAGGCCCACGGTTCCATGGTGTAATGGTTAGCACTCTGGACTTTGAATCCAGCGATCCGAGTTCGAGTCTCCGTGGAACCTGATTCAGTGTTTTGCGATCGTTTCTAGAAACGTGTACGAGCTGGCAGTTGGAATTGTATATGCAAAATTTTAGCTAGGATCATGTAATGCAAATTGTTAATAGCAGTCCACACGTGAATGGGGAAAGCTCCAAATGCTTATGCTTTTGCTACTAGGATTAATAACGGAACGTAAGGGGTTCAACTGCGAGAAGACGACCTCAGCTGCTTCTCCCAGCATCTCTCCGTTTTGGGTGCTGCATGCACATGCATTTAACAAACGTGCATGCGATGTACTAGTTCCTGGGAAACGAATAGAATCGTTGTACGTGTCAGTCTTTAGGTATAGATATAAGTAATCGAAGACGGCTTAATCCTGCTTCGTAGATTGCTTTCCACAAGACGCACTTGCCAGTATCATTGGCCGGTGGCCCGACATGCAGTTTGCCCCGTTGCATGGCTTACTTTCAGAGACTCGCTAGTTTATCGTAGTGCTTGGTTGTCGCGAAAGTGAAAAGTAGGGCCTGTCCGGCATTTGAATCCGGGACCTCCTGCACCCAAAGCAGGAATCATACCCCTAGACCAACAGGCCGCAAAAGTAAGCAGCTGTGCACCCCGCCACCTACTGAGATCTTGCCGCACTTGCTATTGAAGCATCCAATCTGGACCATATTCTCAAAGAGGTTTCTTAATCCGACACCTACAACATGAGCTGTGCTGAGGACCAATGTAGTTGAAGGCTGAAAGAGCTGCTTAAGTTGTGAGACAGTATGTCGATCGTGTGAAGTGCAAATGTAATCGTGTCAAGCACCATCAGCCCACTACGTAGCGTTGTGTGACAGCACGAACTTTTCGACAGTACTCTGTGTCCATAGCTGTTTTCATAGCTAGGCTGCTTCCAGCACAAAGCATCCACCATACGAAAGTGGCTGTTCCGCGATTTTGATTACCTGACCCTTCGACATCACTTCATGTACGAATACTGGCAAGAATTCTCGCTACATTCGAAGTTGTTCCCTCCACTTTCAACCTACTTGGTTGCTTCATTTGCCACGCAAACACTTCCTGAGGACGCTACATGTAATAAATCGCAGCTTACCGGTTTAATGACATGATGCTGCTCAGTTTAAGTCCGCTAGAGGCACACGGTTCCATGGTGTAATGGTTAGCACTCTGGACTCTGAATCCAGCGATCCGAGTTCGAGTCTCGGTGGAACCTGATTCAGTGTTTTGCGATCGTTTCTAGAAACGTGTGCGAGCTGGCAGTTGGAATTGTATATGCAAAATTTTAGCTAGGATCATGTAATGCAAATTGTTAATAGCAGTCCACACGTGAATGGGGAAGGCTCCAAATGCTTATGCTTTTGCTACTAGGATTAATAACGGAACGTAAGGGGTTCAACTGCGAGAAGACGACCTCAGCTGCTTCTCCCAGCATCTCTCCGTTTTGGGTGCTGCATGCACATGCATTTAACAAACGTGCATGCGATGTACTAGTTCCTGGGAAACGAATAGAATCGTTGTACGTGTCAGTCTTTAGGTATAGATATAAGTAATCGAAGACGGCTTAATCCTGCTTCGTAGATTGCTTTCCACAAGACGCACTTGCCAGTATCATTGGCCGGTGGCCCGACATGCAGTTTGCCCCGTTGCATGGCTTACTTTCAGAGACTCGCTAGTTTATCGTAGTGCTTGGTTGTCGCGAAAGTGAAAAGTAGGGCTTGTCCGGCATTTGAATCCGGGACCTCCTGCACCCAAAGCAGGAATCATACCCCTAGACCAACAGTCCGCAAACGTAAGCAGCTGTGCACCCCGCCACCTACTGAGATCTTGCCGCACTTGCTATTGAAGCATCCAATCTGGACCATATTCTCAAAGAGGATTCTTAATCCGACACCTACAACATGAGCTGTGCTGAGGACCAATGTAGTTGAAGGCTGAAAGAGCTGCTTGAGTTGTGAGACAGTATGTCGATCGTGTGACGTGCAAATGTAATAGTGTCAAGCACCATCCGCCCACTACGTAGCGTTGTGTGACAGCACGTACTTTTCGACAGTACTCTGTGTCCATAGCTGTTTTCATAGCTAGGCTGCTTCCAGCACAAAGCATCCACCATACGAAAGTGGCTGTTCCGCGATTTTGATTACCTGACCCTTCGACATCACTTCATGTACGAATACTGGCAAGAATTCTCGCTACATTCGAAGTTATTCCCTCCACTTTCAACCTACTTGGTTGCTTCATTTGCCACGCAAACACTTCCTGAGGACGCTACATGTAATAAATCGCAGCTTACCGGTTTAATGACATGATGCTGCTCAGTTTAAGTGCGCTAGAGGCACACGGTTCCATGGTGTAATGGTTAGCACTCTGGACTCTGAATCCAGCGATCCGAGTTCGAGTCTCGGTGGAACCTGATTCAGTGTTTTGCGATCGTTTCTAGAAACGTGTACGAGCTGGCAGTTGGAATTGTATATGCAAAATTTTAGCTAGGATCATGTAATGCAAATTGTTAATAGCAGTCCACACGTGAATGGGGAACGCTCCAAATGCTTATGCTTTTGCTACTAGGATTAATAACGGAACGTAAGGGGTTCAACTGCGAGAAGACGACCTCAGCTGCTTCTCCCAGCATCTCTCCGTTTTGGGTGCTGCATGCACATGCATTTAACAAACGTGCATGCGATGTACTAGTTCCTGGGAAACGAATAGAATCGTTGTACGTGTCAGTCTTTAGGTATAGATATAAGTAATCGAAGACGGCTTAATCCTGCTTCGTAGATTGCTTTCCACAAGACGCACTTGCCAGTATCATTGGCCGGAGGCCCGACATGCAGTTTGCCCCGTTGCATGGCTTACTTTCAGAGACTCGCTAGTTTATCGTAGTGCTTGGTTGTCGCGAAAGTGAAAAGTAGGGCCTGTCCGGCTTTTGAATCCGGGACCTCCTGCACCCAAAGCAGGAATCATACCCCTAGACCAACAGTCCGCAAACGTAAGCAGCTGTACACCCCGCCACCTACTGAGATCTTGCCGCACTTGCTATTGAAGCATCCAATCTGGACCATATTCTCAAAGAGGTTTCTTAATCCGACACAAACAACATGAGCTGTGCTGAGGACCAATGTAGTTGAAGGCTGAAAGAGCTGCTTGAGTTGTGAGACATAATGTCGATCGTGTGAAGTGCAAATGTAATAGTGTCAAGCACCATCCGCCCACTACGTAGCGTTGTGTGACAGCACGTACTTTTCGACAGTACTCTGTGTCCATAGCTGTTTTCATAGCTAGGCTGCTTCCAGCACAAAGCATCCACCATACGAAAGTGGCTGTTCCGCGATTTTGATTACCTGACCCTTCGACATCACTTCATGTACGAATACTGGCAAGAATTCTCGCTACATTCGAAGTTATTCCCTCCACTTTCAACCTACTTGGTTGCTTCATTTGCCATGCAAACACTTCCTGAGGACGCTACATGTAATAAATCGCAGCTTACCGGTTTAATGACATGACGATGCTCACATTAAGACCGCTAGAGGCACTCGGTTCCATGGTGTAATGGTTAGCACTCTGGGCTTTGAATCCAGCGGTCCGAGATCGAGTCTCGGTGGAACCTGGTTCAGTGTTTTGCGATCGTTTCTAGAAACGTGTACGAGCTGGCAGTTGGAATTGTATATGCAAAATTTTAGCTAGGATCATGTAATGCAAATTGTTAATAGCAGTCCACACGTGAATGGGGAACGCTCCAAATGCTTATGCTTTTGCTACTAGGATTAATAACGGAACGTAAGGGGTTCAACTGCGAGAAGACGACCTCAGCTGCTTCTCCCAGCATCTCTCCGTTTTGGGTGCTGCATGCACATGCATTTAACAAACGTGCATGCGATGTACTAGTTCCTGGGAAACGAATAGAATCGTTGTATGTGTCAGTCTTTAGGTATAGATATAAGTAATCGAAGACGGCTTAATCCTGCTTCGTAGATTGCTTTCCACAAGACGCACTTGCCAGTATCATTGGCCGGTGGCCCGACATGCAGTTTGCCCCGTTGCATGGCTTACTTTCAGAGGCTCGCTAGTTTATCGTAGTGCTTGGTTGTCGCGAAAGTGAAAAGTAGGGCCTGTCCGGCATTTGAATCCGGGACCTCCTGCACCCAAAGCAGGAATCATACCCCTAGAAAAACAGGCGGCAAAAGTAAGCAGCTGTGCACCCCGCCACCTACTGAGATCTTGCCGCACTTGCTATTGAAGCATCCAATCTGGACCATATTCTCAAAGAGGTTTCTTAATCCGACACCTACAACATGAGCTGTGCTGAGGACCAATGTAGTTGAAGGCTGAAAGAGCTGCTTGAGTTGTGAGACAGTATGTCGATCGTGTGAAGTGCAAATGTAATCGTGTCAAGCACCATCAGCCCACTACGTAGCGTTGTGTGACAGCACGTACTTTTCGACAGTACTCTGTGTCCATAGCTGTTTTCATAGCTAGGCTGCTTCCAGCACAAAGCATCCACCATACGAAAGTGGCTGTTCCGCGATTTTGATTACCTGACCCTTCGACATCACTTCATGTACGAATACTGGCAAGAATTCTCGCTACATTCGAAGTTGTTCCCTCCACTTTCAACCTACTTGGTTGCTTCATTTGCCACGCAAACACTTCCTGAGGACGCTACATGTAATAAATCGCAGCTACCGGTTTAATGACATGATGCTGCTCAGTTTAAGTCCGCTAGAGGCACACGGTTCCATGGTGTAATGGTTAGCACTCTGGACTCTGAATCCAGCGATCCGAGTTCGAGTCTCGGTGGAACCTGATTCAGTGTTTTGCGATCGTTTCTAGAAACGTGTACGAGCTGGCAGTTGGAATTGTATATGCAAAATTTTAGCTAGGATCATGTAATGCAAATTGTTAATAGCAGTCCACACGTGAATGGGGAAGGCTCCAAATGCTTATGCTTTTGCTACTAGGATTAATAACGGAACGTAAGGGGTTCAACTGCGAGAAGACGACCTCAGCTGCTTCTCCCAGCATCTCTCCGTTTTGGGTGCTGCATGCACATGCATTTAACAAACGTGCATGCGATGTACTAGTTCCTGGGAAACGAATAGAATCGTTGTACGTGTCAGTCTTTAGGTATAGATATAAGTAATCGAAGACGGCTTAATCCTGCTTCGTAGATTGCTTTCCACAAGACGCACTTGCCAGTATCATTGGCCGGTGGCCCGACATGCAGTTTGCCCCGTTGCATGGCTTACTTTCAGAGACTCGCTAGTTTATCGTAGTGCTTGGTTGTCGCGAAAGTGAAAAGTAGGTCCTGTCCGGCATTTGAATCCGGGACCTCCTGCACCCAAAGCAGGAATCATACCCCTAGACCAACAGTCCGCAAACGTAAGCAGCTGTGCACCCCGCCACCTACTGAGATCTTGCCGCACTTGCTATTGAAGCATTCAATCTGGACCATATTCTCAAAGAGGTTTCTTAATCCGACACCTACAACATGAGCTGTGCTGAGGACCAATGTAGTTGAAGGCTGAAAGAGCTGCTTGAGTTGTGCGACAGTATGTCGATCGTGTGAAGTGCAAATGTAATAGTGTCAAGCACCATCCGCCCACTACGTAGCGTTGTGTGACAGCACGTACTTTTCGACAGTACTCTGTGTCCATAGCTGTTTTCATAGCTAGGCTGCTTCCAGCACAAAGCATCCACCATACGAAAGTGGCTGTTCCGCGATTTTGATTACCTGACCCTTCGACATCACTTCATGTACGAATACTGACAAGAATTCTCGCTAAATTCGAAGTTGTTCCCTCCACTTTCAACCTACTTGGTTGCTTCATTTGCCACGCAAACACTTCCTGAGGACGCTACATGTAATAAATCGCAGCTTACCGGTTTAATGACATGATGCTGCTCAGTTTACGTCCGCTAGAGGCACACGGTTCCATGGTGTAATGGTTAGCACTTTGGACTTTGAATCCAGCGATCCGAGTTCGAGTCTCGGTGGAACCTGATTCAGTGTTTTGCGATCGTTTCTAGAAACGTGTACGAGCTGGCAGTTGGAATTGTATATGCAAAATTTTAGCTAGGATCATGTAATGCAAATTGTTAATAGCAGTCCACACGTGAATGGGGAACGCTCCAAATGCTTATGCTTTTGCTACTAGGATTAATAACGGAACGTAAGGGGTTCAACTGCGAGAAGACGACCTCAGCTGCTTCTCCCAGCATCTCTCCGTTTTGGGTGCTGCATGCACATGCATTTAACAAACGTGTATGCGATGTACTAGTTCCTGGGAAACGAATAGAATCGTTGTACGTGTCAGTCTTTAGGTATAGATATAAGTAATCGAAGACGGCTTAATCCTGCTTCGTAGATTGCTTTCCACAAGACGCACTTGCCAGTATCATTGACCGGAGGCCCGACATGCAGTTTGCCCCGTTGCATGGCTTACTTTCAGAGACTCGCTAGTTTATCGTAGTGCTTGGTTGTCGCGAAAGTGAAAAGTAGGGCCTGTCCGGCATTTGAACCCGGGACCTCCTGCACCCAAAGCAGGAATCATACCCCTAGACCAACAGGCCGCGAAAGTAAGCAGCTGTGCACCCCGCCACCTACTGAGATCTTGCCGCACTTGCTATTGAAGCATCCAATCTGGACCATATTCTCAAAGAGGTTTCTTAATCCGACACCTACAACATGAGCTGTGCTGAGGACCAATGTAGTTGAAGTCTGAAAGAGCTGCTTGAGTTGTGAGACAGTATGTCGATCGTGTGAAGTGCAAATGTAATCGTGTCAAGCACCATCAGCCCACTACGTAGCGTTGTGTGACAGCACGTACTTTTCGACAGTACTCTGTGTCCATAGCTGTTTTCATAGCTAGGCTGCTTCCAACACAAAGCATCCACCATACGAATGTGGCTGTTCCGCGATTTTGATTACCTGACCTTTCGACATCACTTCATGTACGAATACTGGCAAGAATTCTCGCTACATTCGAAGTTGTTCCCTCCACTTTCAACCTACTTGGTTGCTTCATTTGCCACGCAAACACTTCCTGAGGACGCTACATGTAATAAATCGCAGCTTACCGGTTTAATGACATGATGCTGCTCAGTTTAAGTCCGCTAGAGGCACACGGTTCCATGGTGTAATGGTTAGCACTCTGGAATTTGAATCCAGCGATCCGAGTGCGAGTCTCGGTGGTACCTGGTTCAGTGTTTTGCGATCGTTTCTAGAAACGTGTACGAGCTGGCAGTTGGAATTGTATATGCAAAATTTTAGCTAGGATCATGTAATGCAAATTGTTAATAGCAGTCCACACGTGAATGGGGAAGGCTCCAAATGCTTATGCTTTTGCTACTAGGATTAATAACGGAACGTAAGGGGTTCAACTGCGAGAAGACGACCTCAGCTGCTTCTCCCAGCATCTCTCCGTTTTGGGTGCTGCATGCACATGCATTTAACAAACGTGTATGCGATGTACTAGTTCCTGGGAAACGAATAGAATCGTTGTACGTGTCAGTCTTTAGGTATAGATATAAGTAATCGAAGACGGCTTAATCCTGCTTCGTAGATTGCTTTCCACAAGACGCACTTGCCAGTATCATTGGCCGGAGGCCCGACATGCAGTTTGCCCCGTTTCATGGCTTACTTTCAGAGACTCGCTAGTTTATCGTAGTGCTTGGTTGTCGCGAAAGTGAAAAGTAGGGCCTGTCCGGCATTTGAACCCGGGACCTCCTGCACCCAAAGCAGGAATCATACGCCTAGAAAAACAGGCCGCAAACGTAAGCAGCTGTGCACCCCGCCACCTACTGAGATCTTGCCGCACTTGCTATTGAAGCATCCAATCTGGACCATATTCTCAAAGAGGTTTCTTAATCCGACACCTACAACATGAGCTGTGCTGAGGACCAATGTAGTTGAAGGCTGAAAGAGCTGCTTGAGTTGTGAGACAGTATGTCGATCGTGTGAAGTGCAAATGTAATCGTGTCAAGCACCATCAGCCCACTACGTAGCGTTGTGTGACAGCACGTACTTTTCGACAGTACTCTGTGTCCATAGCTGTTTTCATAGCTAGGCTGCTTCCAGCACAAAGCATCCACCATACGAAAGTGGCTGTTCCGCGATTTTGATTACCTGACCCTTCGACATCACTTCATGTACGAATACTGGCAAGAATTCTCGCTACATTCGAAGTTGTTCCCTCCACTTTCAACCTACTTGGTTGCTTCATTTGCCACGCAAACACTTCCTGAGGACGCTACATGTAATAAATCGCAGCTTACCGGTTTAATGACATGATGCTGCTCAGTTTAAGTCCGCTAGAGGCACACGGTTCCATGGTGTAATGGTTAGCACTCTGGAATTTGAATCCAGCGATCCGAGATCGAGTCTCGATGGAACCAGATTCAGTGTTTTGCGATCGTTTCTAGAAACGTGTACGAGCTGGCAGTTGGAATTGTATATGCAAAATTTTAGCTAGGATCATGTAATGCAAATTGTTAATAGCAGTCCACACGTGAATGGGGAACGCTCCAAATGCTTATGCTTTTGCTACTAGGATTAATAACGGAACGTAAGGGGTTCAACTGCGAGAAGACGACCTCAGCTGCTTCTCCCAGCATCTCTCCGTTTTGGGTGCTGCATGCACATGCATTTAACAAACGTGTATGCGATGTACTAGTTCCTGGGAAACGAATAGAATCGTTGTACGTGTCAGTCTTTAGGTATAGATATAAGTAATCGAAGACGGCTTAATCCTGCTTCGTAGATTGCTTTCCACAAGACGCACTTGCCAGTATCATTGGCCGGAGGCCCGACATGCAGTTTGCCCCGTTTCATGGCTTACTTTCAGAGACTCGCTAGTTTATCGTAGTGCTTGGTTGTCGCGAAAGTGAAAAGTAGGGCCTGTCCGGCATTTGAACCCGGGACCTCCTGCACCCAAAGCAGGAATCATACGCCTAGAAAAACAGGCCGCAAACGTAAGCAGCTGTGCACCCCGCCACCTACTGAGATCTTGCCGCACTTGCTATTGAAGCATCCAATCTGGACCATATTCTCAAAGAGGTTTCTTAATCCGACACCTACAACATGAGCTGTGCTGAGGACCAATGTAGTTGAAGGCTGAAAGAGCTGCTTGAGTTGTGAGACAGTATGTCGATCGTGTGAAGTGCAAATGTAATCGTGTCAAGCACCATCAGCCCACTACGTAGCGTTGTGTGACAGCACGTACTTTTCGACAGTACTCTGTGTCCATAGCTGTTTTCATAGCTAGGCTGCTTCCAGCACAAAGCATCCACCATACGAAAGTGGCTGTTCCGCGATTTTGATTACCTGACCCTTCGACATCACTTCATGTACGAATACTGGCAAGAATTCTCGCTACATTCGAAGTTGTTCCCTCCACTTTCAACCTACTTGGTTGCTTCATTTGCCACGCAAACACTTCCTGAGGACGCTACATGTAATAAATCGCAGCTTACCGGTTTAATGACATGATGCTGCTCAGTTTACGTCCGCTAGAGGCACACGGTTCCATGGTGTAATGCTTAGCACTCTGGACTTTGAATCCAGCGATCCGAGTTCGAGTCTCGGTGGAACCTGATTCAGTGTTTTGCGATCGTTTCTAGAAACGTGTACGAGCTGGCAGTTGGAATTGTATATGCAAAATTTTAGCTAGGATCATGTAATGCAAATTGTTAATAGCAGTCCACACGTGAATGGGGAAGGCTCCAAATGCTTATGCTTTTGCTACTAGGATTAATAACGGAACGTAAGGGGTTCAACTGCGAGAAGACGACCTCAGCTGCTTCTCCCAGCATCTCTCCGTTTTGGGTGCTGCATGCACATGCATTTAACAAACGTGCATGCGATGTACTAGTTCCTGGGAAACGAATAGAATCGTTGTACGTGTCAGTCTTTAGGTATAGATATAAGTAATCGAAGACGGCTTAATCCTGCTTCGTAGATTGCTTTCCACAAGACGCACTTGCCAGTATCATTGGCCGGTGGCCCGACATGCAGTTTGCCCCGTTTCATGGCTTACTTTCAGAGACTCGCTAGTTTATCGTAGTGCTTGGTTGTCGCGAAAGTGAAAAGTAGGGCCTGTCCGGCATTTGAACCCGGGACCTCCTGCACCCAAAGCAGGAATCATACCCCTAGAAAAACAGGCCGCAAAAGTAAGCAGCTGTGCACCCCGCCACCTACTGAGATCTTGCCGCACTTGCTATTGAAGCATCCAATCTGGACCATATTCTCAAAGAGGTTTCTTAATCCGACACCTACAACATGAGCTGTGCTGAGGACCAATGTAGTTGAAGGCTGAAAGAGCTGCTTGAGTTGTGAGACAGTATGTCGATCGTGTGAAGTGCAAATGTAATCGTGTCAAGCACCATCAGCCCACTACGTAGCGTTGTGTGACAGCACGTACTTTTCGACAGTACTCTGTGTCCATAGCTGTTTTCATAGCTAGGCTGCTTCCAGCACAAAGCATCCACCATACGAAAGTGGCTGTTCCGCGATTTTGATTACCTGACCCTTCGACATCACTTCATGTACGAATACTGGCAAGAATTCTCGCTACATTCGAAGTTGTTCCCTCCACTTTCAACCTACTTGGTTGCTTCATTTGCCACGCAAACACTTCCTGAGGACGCTACATGTAATAAATCGCAGCTTACCGGTTTAATGACATGATGCTGCTCAGTTTACGTCCGCTAGAGGCACACGGTTCCATGGTGTAATGCTTAGCACTCTGGACTTTGAATCCAGCGATCCGAGTTCGAGTCTCGGTGGAACCTGATTCAGTGTTTTGCGATCGTTTCTAGAAACGTGTACGAGCTGGCAGTTGGAATTGTATATGCAAAATTTTAGCTAGGATCATGTAATGCAAATTGTTAATAGCAGTCCACACGTGAATGGGGAAGGCTCCAAATGCTTATGCTTTTGCTACTAGGATTAATAACGGAACGTAAGGGGTTCAACTGCGAGAAGACGACCTCAGCTGCTTCTCCCAGCATCTCTCCGTTTTGGGTGCTGCATGCGCATGCATTTAACAAACGTGCATGCGATGTACTAGTTCCTGGGAAACGAATAGAATCGTTGTACGTGTCAGTCTTTAGGTGTAGATATAAGTAATCGAAGACGGCTTAATCCTGCTTCGTAGATTGCTTTCCACAAGACGCACTTGCCAGTATCATTGGCCGGAGGCCCGACATGCAGTTTGCCCCGTTTCATGGCTTACTTTCAGAGACTCGCTAGTTTATCGTAGTGCTTGGTTGTCGCGAAAGTGAAAAGTAGGGCCTGTCCGGCATTTGAACCCGGGACCTCCTGCACCCAAAGCAGGAATCATACCCCTAGACCAACAGGCCGCGAAAGTAAGCAGCTGTGCACCCCGCCACCTACTGAGATCTTGCCGCACTTGCTATTGAAGCATCCAATCTGGACCATATTCTCAAAGAGGTTTCTTAATCCGACACCTACAACATCAGCTGTGCTGAGGACCAATGTAGTTGAAGTCTGAAAGAGCTGCTTGAGTTGTGAGACAGTATGTCGATCGTGTGAAGTGCAAATGTAATCGTGTCAAGCACCATCAGCCCACTACGTAGCGTTGTGTGACAGCACGTACTTTTCGACAGTACTCTGTGTCCATAGCTGTTTTCATAGCTAGGCTGCTTCCAGCACAAAGCATCCACCATACGAATGTGGCTGTTCCGCGATTTTGATTACCTGACCCTTCGACATCACTTCATGTACGAATACTGGCAAGAATTCTCGCTACATTCGAAGTTGTTCCCTCCACTTTCAACCTACTTGGTTGCTTCATTTGCCACGCAAACACTTCCTGAGGACGCTACATGTAATAAATCGCAGCTTACCGGTTTAATGACATGATGCTGCTCAGTTTAAGTCCGCTAGAGGCACACGGTTCCATGGTGTAATGGTTAGCACTCTGGAATTTGAATCCAGCGATCCGAGTGCGAGTCTCGGTGGTACCTGGTTCAGTGTTTTGCGATCGTTTCTAGAAACGTGTACGAGCTGGCAGTTGGAATTGTATATGCAAAATTTTAGCTAGGATCATGTAATGCAAATTGTTAATAGCAGTCCACACGTGAATGGGGAAGGCTCCAAATGCTTATGCTTTTGCTACTAGGATTAATAACGGAACGTAAGGGGTTCAACTGCGAGAAGACGACCTCAGCTGCTTCTCCCTGCATCTCTCCGTTTTGGGTGCTGCATGCACATGCATTTAACAAACGTGTATGCGATGTACTAGTTCCTGGGAAACGAATAGAATCGTTGTACGTGTCAGTCTTTAGGTATAGATATAAGTAATCGAAGACGGCTTAATCCTGCTTCGTAGATTGCTTTCCACAAGACGCACTTGCCAGTATCATTGGCCGGAGGCCCGACATGCAGTTTGCCCCGTTTCATGGCTTACTTTCAGAGACTCGCTAGTTTATCGTAGTGCTTGGTTGTCGCGAAAGTGAAAAGTAGGGCCTGTCCGGCATTTGAACCCGGGACCTCCTGCACCCAAAGCAGGAATCATACCCCTAGACCAACAGGCCGCGAAAGTAAGCAGCTGTGCACCCCGCCACCTACTGAGATCTTGCCGCACTTGCTATTGAAGCATCCAATCTGGACCATATTCTCAAAGAGGTTTCTTAATCCGACACCTACAACATGAGCTGTGCTGAGGACCAATGTAGTTGAAGTCTGAAAGAGCTGCTTGAGTTGTGAGACAGTATGTCGATCGTGTGAAGTGCAAATGTAATCGTGTCAAGCACCATCAGCCCACTACGTAGCGTTGTGTGACAGCACGTACTTTTCGACAGTACTCTGTGTCCATAGCTGTTTTCATAGCTAGGCTGCTTCCAGCACAAAGCATCCACCATACGAAAGTGGCTGTTCCGCGATTTTGATTACCTGACCCTTCGACATCACTTCATGTACGAATACTGGCAAGAATTCTCGCTACATTCGAAGTTGTTCCCTCCACTTTCAACCTACTTGGTTGCTTCATTTGCCACGCAAACACTTCCTGAGGACGCTACATGTAATAAATCGCAGCTTACCGGTTTAATGACATGATGCTGCTCAGTTTAAGTCCGCTAGAGGCACACGGTTCCATGGTGTAATGGTTAGCACTCTGGAATTTGAATCCAGCGATCCGAGTGCGAGTCTCGGTGGAACCTGGTTCAGTGTTTTGCGATCGTTTCTAGAAACGTGTACGAGCTGGCAGTTGGAATTGTATATGCAAAATTTTAGCTAGGATCATGTAATGCAAATTGTTAATAGCAGTCCACACGTGAATGGGGAACGCTCCAAATGCTTATGCTTTTGCTACTAGGATTAATAACGGAACGTAAGGGGTTCAACTGCGAGAAGACGACCTCAGCTGCTTCTCCCAGCATCTCTCCGTTTTGGGTGCTGCATGCACATGCATTTAACAAACGTGTATGCGATGTACTAGTTCCTGGGAAACGAATAGAATCGTTGTACGTGTTAGTCTTTAGGTATAGATATAAGTAATCGAAGACGGCTTAATCCTGCTTCGTAGATTGCTTTCCACAAGACGCACTTGCCAGTATCATTGGCCGGAGGCCCGACATGCAGTTTGCCCCGTTTCATGGCTTACTTTCAGAGACTCGCTAGTTTATCGTAGTGCTTGGTTGTCGCGAAAGTGAAAAGTAGGGCCTGTCCGGCATTTGAACCCGGGACCTCCTGCACCCAAAGCAGGAATCATACGCCTAGAAAAACAGGCCGCAAACGTAAGCAGCTGTGCACCCCGCCACCTACTGAGATCTTGCCGCACTTGCTATTGAAGCATCCAATCTGGACCATATTCTCAAAGAGGTTTCTTAATCCGACACCTACAACATGAGCTGTGCTGAGGACCAATGTAGTTGAAGGCTGAAAGAGCTGCTTGAGTTGTGAGACAGTATGTCGATCGTGTGAAGTGCAAATGTAATCGTGTCAAGCACCATCAGCCCACTACGTAGCGTTGTGTGACAGCACGTACTTTTCGACAGTACTCTGTGTCCATAGCTGTTTTCATAGCTAGGCTGCTTCCAGCACAAAGCATCCACCATACGAAAGTGGCTGTTCCGCGATTTTGATTACCTGACCCTTCGACATCACTTCATGTACGAATACTGGCAAGAATTCTCGCTACATTCGAAGTTGTTCCCTCCACTTTCAACCTACTTGGTTGCTTCATTTGCCACGCAAACACTTCCTGAGGACGCTACATGTAATAAATCGCAGCTTACCGGTTTAATGACATGATGCTGCTCAGTTTAAGTCCGCTAGAGGCACACGGTTCCATGGTGTAATGGTTAGCACTCTGGAATTTGAATCCAGCGATCCGAGATCGAGACTCGGTGGTACCTGGTTCAGTGTTTTGCGATCGTTTCTAGAAACGTGTACGAGCTGGCAGTTGGAATTGTATATGCAAAATTTTAGCTAGGATCATGTAATGCAAATTGTTAATAGCAGTCCACACGTGAATGGGGAAGGCTCCAAATGCTTATGCTTTTGCTACTAGGATTAATAACGGAACGTAAGGGGCTCAACTGCGAGAAGACGACCTCAGCTGCTTCTCCCAGCATCTCTCCGTTTTGGGTGCTGCATGCACATGCATTTAACAAACGTGTATGCGATGTACTAGTTCCTGGGAAACGAATAGAATCGTTGTACGTGTCAGTCTTTAGGTATAGATATAAGTAATCGAAGACGGCTTAATCCTGCTTCGTAGATTGCTTTCCACAAGACGCACTTGCCAGTATCATTGGCCGGAGGCCCGACATGCAGTTTGCCCCGTTTCATGGCTTACTTTCAGAGACTCGCTAGTTTATCGTAGTGCTTGGTTGTCGCGAAAGTGAAAAGTAGGGCCTGTCCGGCATTTGAACCCGGGACCTCCTGCACCCAAAGCAGGAATCATACGCCTAGAAAAACAGGCCGCAAACGTAAGCAGCTGTGCACCCCGCCACCTACTGAGATCTTGCCGCACTTGCTATTGAAGCATCCAATCTGGACCATATTCTCAAAGAGGTTTCTTAATCCGACACCTACAACATGAGCTGTGCTGAGGACCAATGTAGTTGAAGGCTGAAAGAGCTGCTTGAGTTGTGAGACAGTATGTCGATCGTGTGAAGTGCAAATGTAATCGTGTCAAGCACCATCAGCCCACTACGTAGCGTTGTGTGACAGCACGTACTTTTCGACAGTACTCTGTGTCCATAGCTGTTTTCATAGCTAGGCTGCTTCCAGCACAAAGCATCCACCATACGAAAGTGGCTGTTCCGCGATTTTGATTACCTGACCCTTCGACATCACTTCATGTACGAATACTGGCAAGAATTCTCGCTACATTCGAAGTTGTTCCCTCCACTTTCAACCTACTTGGTTGCTTCATTTGCCACGCAAACACTTCCTGAGGACGCTACATGTAATAAATCGCAGCTTACCGGTTTAATGACATGATGCTGCTCAGTTTACGTCCGCTAGAGGCACACGGTTCCATGGTGTAATGCTTAGCACTCTGGACTTTGAATCCAGCGATCCGAGTTCGACTCTCGGTGGAACCTGATTCAGTGTTTTGCGATCGTTTCTAGAAACGTGTACGAGCTGGCAGTTGGAATTGTATATGCAAAATTTTAGCTAGGATCATGTAATGCAAATTGTTAATAGCAGTCCACACGTGAATGGGGAAGGCTCCAAATGCTTATGCTTTTGCTACTAGGATTAATAACGGAACGTAAGGGGTTCAACTGCGAGAAGACGACCTCAGCTGCTTCTCCCAGCATCTCTCCGTTTTGGGTGCTGCATGCACATGCATTTAACAAACGTGCATGCGATGTACTAGTTCCTGGGAAACGAATAGAATCGTTGTACGTGTCAGTCTTTAGGTATAGATATAAGTAATCGAAGACGGCTTAATCCTGCTTCGTAGATTGCTTTCCACAAGACGCACTTGCCAGTATCATTGGCCGGTGGCCCGACATGCAGTTTGCCCCGTTGCATGGCTTACTTTCAGAGACTCGCTAGTTTATCGTAGTGCTTGGTGTCGCGAAAGTGAAAAGTAGGGCCTGTCCGGCATTTGAATCCGGGACCTCCTGCACCCAAAGCAGGAAACATACACCTAGACCAACAGGCCGCAAAAGTTAGCAGCTGTGCACCCCGCCACCTACTGAGATCTTGCCGCACTTGCTACTGAAGCATCCAATCTGGACCATATTCTCAAAGAGGTTTCTTAATCCGACACCTACAACATGAGCTGTGCTGAGGACCAATGTAGTTGAAGGCTGAAAGAGCTGCTTGAGTTGTGAGACAGTATGTCGATCGTGTGAAGTGCAAATGTAATCGTGTCAAGCACCATCAGCCCACTACGTAGCGTTGTGTGACAGCACGTACTTTTCGACAGTACTCTGTGTCCATAGCTGTTTTCATAGATAGGCTGCTTCCAGCACAAAGCATCCACCATACGAAAGTGGCTGTTCCGCGATTTTGATTACCTGACCCTTCGACATCACTTCATGTACGAATACTGGCAAGAATTCTCGCTACAGTCGAAGTTGTTCCTTCCACTTTCAACCTACTTGGTTGCTTCATTTGCCACGCAAAGACTTCTTGAGGACGCTACATGTAAAAATCGCAGCTTACCGGTTTAATGACATGACGATGCTCAAAATATGACCGCTAGAGGCACACGGTTCCATGCTGTAATGGTTAGCACTCTGGACTTTGAATCCAGCGATCCGAGTTCGAGTCTCGGTGGAACCTGATTCAGTGTTTTGAGATCGTGTCTAGAAACGTGTACGAGCTGGCAGTTGGAATTGTATATGCAAAATTTTAGCTAGGATCATGTAATGCAAATTGTTAATGGCAGTCCACACGTGAATGGGGAACGCTCCAAATGCTTATGCTTTTGCTACTAGGATTAATAACGGAACGTAAGGGGTTCAAATGCGAGAAGACGACCTCAGCTGCTTCTCCCTGCATCTCTCCGTTTTGGGTGCTGCATGCACATGCATTTAACAAACGTGCATGCGATGTACTAGTTCCTGGGAAACGAATAGAATCGTTGTACGTGTCAGTCTTTAGGTATAGATATAAGTAATCGAAGACGGCTTAATCCTGCTTCGTAGATTGCTTTCCACAAGACGCACTTGCCAGTATCATTGGCCGGTGGCCCGACATGCAGTTGGCCCCGTTGCATGGCTTACTTTCAGAGACTCGCTAGTTTATCGTAGTGCTTGGTTGTCGCGAAAGTGAAAAGTAGGGCCTGTCCGGCATTTGAACCCGGGACCTCCTGCACCCAAAGCAGGAATCATACCCCTAGACCAACAGGCCGCAAAAGTAAGCACCTGTGCACCCCGCCACCTACTGAGATCTTGCCGCACTTGCTATTGAAGCATCCAATCTGGACCATATTCTCAAAGAGGTTTCTTAATCCGACACCTACAACATGAGCTGTGCTGAGGACCAATGTAGTTGAAGGCTGAAAGAGCTGCTTGAGTTGTGAGACAGTATGTCGATCGTGTGAAGTGCAAATGTAATCGTGTCAAGCACCATCAGCCCACTACGTAGCGTTGTGTGACAGCACGTACTTTTCGACAGTACTCTGTGTCCATAGCTGTTTTCATAGCTAGGCTGCTTCCAGCACAAAGCATCCACCATACGAAAGTGGCTGTTACGCGATTTTGATTACCTGGCCCTTCGACATCACTTCATGTACGAATACTGGCAAGAATTCTCGCTACATTCGAAGTTGTTCCCTCCACTTTCAACCTACTTGGTTGCTTCATTTGCCACGCAAACACTTCCTGAGGACGCTACATGTAATAAATCGCAGCTTACCGGTTTAATGACATGACGATGCTCAAAATATGACCGCTAGAGGCACACGGTTCCATGGTGTAATGGTTAGCTCTCTGGACTTTGAATCCAGCTATCCGAGTTCGAGTCTCGGTGGAACCTGATTCAGTGTTTTGCGATCGTTTCTAGAAACGTGTACGAGCTTGCAGTTGGAATTGTATATGCAAAATTTTAGCTAGGATCATGTAATGCAAATTGTTAATAGCAGTCCACACGTGAATGGGGAACGCTCCAAATGCTTATGCTTTTGCTACTAGGATTAATAACGGAACGTAAGGGGTTCAACTGCGAGAAGACGACCTCAGCTGCTTCTCCCAGCATCTCTCCGTTTTGGGTGCTGCATGCACATGCATTTAACAAACGTGCATGCGATGTACTAGTTCCTAGGAAACGAATAGAATCGTTGTACGTGTCAGTCTTTAGGTATAGATATAAGTAATCGAAGACGGCTTAATCCTGCTTCGTAGATTGCTTTCCACAAGACGCACTTGCCAGTATCATTGGCCGGTGGCCCGACATGCAGTTTGCCCCGTTGCATGGCTTACTTTCAGAGACTCGCTAGTTTATCGTAGTGCTTGGTTGTCGCGAAAGTGAAAAGTAGGGCCTGTCCGGCATTTGAACCCGGGACCTCCTGCACCCAAAGCAGGAATCATACCCCTAGACCAACAGGCCGCAAAAGTAAGCACTTGTGCACCCCGCCACCTACTGAGATCTTGGCGCACTTGCTATTGAAGCATCCAATCTGGACCATATTCTCAAAGAGGTTTCTTAATCCGACACCTACAACATGAGCTGTGCTGAGGACCAATGTCGTTGAAGGCTGAAAGAGCTGATTGAGTTGTGAGACAGTATGTCGATCGTGTGAAGTGCAAATGTAATCGTGTCAAGCACCATCAGCCCACTACGTAGCGTTGTGTGACAGCACGTACTTTTCGACAGTACTCTGTGTCCATAGCTGTTTTCATAGCTAGGCTGCTTCCAGCACAAAGCATCCACCATAC
This sequence comes from Schistocerca gregaria, assembly GCF_023897955.1. NCBI lineage: Eukaryota > Metazoa > Arthropoda > Insecta > Orthoptera > Acrididae > Schistocerca > Schistocerca gregaria. The sequence goes on from NC_064922.1 coordinate 948,828,072, forward strand.
GAAAGTGGCTGTTCCGCGATTTTGATTACCTGACCCTTCGACATCACTTCATGTACAAATACTGGCAAGAATTCTCGCTGCAGTCGAAGTTGTTCCTTCCACTTTCAACCTAATTGGTTGCTTCATTTGCCACGCAAACACTTCCTGAGGACGCTACATGTAAAAATCGCAGCTTACCGGTTTAATGACATGACGATGCTCAAAATATGACCGCTAGAGGCACACGGTTCCATGGTGTAATGGTTAGCACTCTGGACTTTGAATCCAGCGATCCGAGTTCGAGTCTCGGTGGAACCTGATTCAGTGTTTTGCGATCGTTTCTAGAAACGTGTACGAGCTGGCAGTTGGAATTGTATATGCAAAATTTTAGCTAGGATCATGTAATGCAAATTGTTAATGGCAGTCCACACGTGAATGGGGAACGCTCCAAATGCTTATGCTTTTGCTACTAGGATTAATAACGGAACGTAAGGGGTTCAACTGCGAGAAGACGACCTCAGCTGCTTCTCCCAGCATCTCTCCGTTTTGGGTGCTGCATGCACATGCATTTAACAAACGTGCATGCGATGTACTAGTTCCTGGGAAACGAATAGAATCGTTGTACGTGTCAGTCTTTAGGTATAGATATAAGTAATCGAAGACGGCTTAATCCTGCTTCGTAGATTGCTTTCCACAAGACGCACTTGCCAGTATCATTGGCCGGTGGCCCGACATGCAGTTTGCCCCGTTTCATGGCTTACTTTCAGAGACTCGCTAGTTTATCGTAGTGCTTGGTTGTCGCGAAAGTGAAAAGTAGGGCCTGTCCGGCATTTGAACCCGGGACCTCCTGCACCCAAAGCAGGAATCATACCCCTAGACCAACAGGCCGCGAAAGTAAGCAGCTGTGCACCTCGCCACCTACTGAGATCTTGGCGCACTTGCTATTGAAGCATCCTATCTGGACCATAATCTCAAAGAGGTTTCTTAATCCGACACCTACAACATGAGCTGTGCTGAGGACCAATGTCGTTGAAGGCTGAAAGAGCTGATTGAGTTGTGAGACAGTATGTCGATCGTGTGAAGTGCAAATGTAATCGTGTCAAGCACCATCAGCCCACTACGTAGCGTTGTGTGACAGCACGTACTTTTCGACAGTACTCTGTGTCCATAGCTGTTTTCATAGCTAGGCTGCTTCCAGCACAAAGCATCCACCATACGAAAGTGGCTGTTCCGCGATTTTGATTACCTGACCCTTCGACATCACTTCATGTACGAATAATGGCAAGAATTCTCGCTACATTCGAAGTTGTTCCCTCCACTTTCAACCTACTTGGTTGCTTCATTTGCCACGCAAACACTTCCTGAGGACGCTACATGTAATAAATCGCAGCTTACCGGTTTAATGACATGATGCTGCTCAGTTTAAGTCCGCTAGAGGCACACGGTTCCATGCTTTAGCCGTCGCCGCGGTCGGACGTGCTTGTTGTTTACTCCGCGTACGTTAGCGCTATCGCCGGTGTTTGGTGTTTACGTGAAGTTAGCTGTACATTTTCGCTGTTATTTTTTGAGTGGTGTCTCTGATAAGTGTTTTTATAGTGCTTTCGTCCGTTCCACGTTTCGTGCTTCGCCGCAATTTCGGTTGTTGCCGGAATTTCGTCGGAACCGACGACCATGTCTGACACCGTCAGGAAGAATACTTTAGTCTTCTCGTTCGAGAAAGAAACACGGCCGGTCCAACCCACTGCGCTGGAAATCCACGATTGGCTGACTGAGGTAATCGGTATAAATTCTGACTCTGTTCATACCACGCAATTAGATGCTGAAAAATACTGTGTTTTTGTTAAATTTCTGAACTCAGTGACAGTCGATAAGTTGCTTGCAAAATGGGGTAATTCCGTCGAATTTGTTCACCGAGACGGTTCAAAAAGTAATGTCTCTGTACGAAAAGCTGATATCATGTACACCAATGTCAGGATTTTGAATGTTCCAATTGAAATTGATAATCAGTTGATCAAGGACGCTCTATCTAAATATGGCGAAGTTAAATCTATCTATAACGAAAGATGGTCGAAGCTATACAAGATACAATGTTTTAATGGCATTAGATCCGTTGAAATGGAGGTGAAAGCCAACATTCCGTCCCATATATCCGTTGCAGGCCATAAAGCACATGTTGTGTATTCTGGTCAGGAGCGCACGTGCAATATTTGCAATGAGACAGGTCATTTCCGACAAGATTGTCCGCGCCGTGTTTTTGTTCTTCGGAACAATCTAACACAGCGCCAAAAACTGACCCTCAGCGATGTCTTACCAAATAGCACTTCCCTTCTTTCGGTTAACGACAGTGGTGCATGTACTTCTGCAGTGCCCGCCATAACTACTACGGAGTTCCCTCCCCTGAGCGTCATTACATCACACCCTTCTGTTCCCGATTGCGATCTCCCGAATAAGAAGCGACCGTTGGAAACGACCGATGACGGCTCGGACGGCGAGTCCGCCCGTAATTCGCCTTCCACCCGCAAGCAGAAGCAATGTAATGCGGATGTGCTCGAGGAAACAAACAGTACATGTATTGACGTGACGACAGCCGCTGAGCCAACCCGGCCGCTGTCGGCGGCTGAACAGGTACAAACGGTCCACGGAGGGGACGCAGTAACGATTGTCGCGGAGACGGATGAGGCGCACTCCGAAGCACAGGAGGTGACGGAGCGGAACCCAACTCAAGAACTTACAGACCCACAAACCGCCGACTCAGTCAGTGCTCTGGAGCTAGTGACGGAAGAACAAGGAAATGACACTCGTAAAAAGGACGCTGTTGAGGCAGCTTCGGTCACAACGGTGGTAAAGATAGACAATCCGACTGACGGCGCGTTGAACCAAGATGTCCGAAGACGCCGACTCAAACCGCAACCTACTCTCAAAGCTTCCCGTAACCAAAGCAAACAACAACCAGCACAAGAGGAAGCGACGGCCAAGAACGTCTTGTATGAAATCATCACGGAAAGACCTAAGGAGGTACCTTCAAGTGACATTAGTGATGCAAAGCCCCTCGGTAAAACTAAAACCCGAGATGTTCGGAATCCTGCACCAAAATGAGGCTGTAAGATGAAAAAAAAAAAAAAAGGATTTTGTTGAACCAGTTTCATTTCTAATTGTACTACTGTCTTAGTCATATTTCAGAGGAACCAGATGAAGTGTTTACCGAGCTTCAAATACTGACTATTCTTTTAGATGTTTGTTTAAGCGGAGTCGTTCTCCCTTCTAGAAGCTGCACATCTCTTTTCTTTTTTTTTTTATTAATATTTTGTTATCTTTTTAATCACTTATTTACTTTTTATGCAAACTAAATGTCCCAGGCATATACAATTACGACTATCAATATTAACAGGATTACATCCGTGACTAAAGTTACAGCGCTCAAGGATTATTTATATGAGTCAGGGACGGACATTGCTTTCCTACAGGAAGTAGTGCTGACTAATCTTACAGTGCCTGGATATTTGGCGATTTTAAATGTCTCACTTGACACCAACGTCGGTACAGCAATTTTAGTCAGGGAGGGGATTCCTGTCTCGGATATCGAGAGGTTGGACTCCGGCAGAGCGATAGGTATAAAAGTCTTTGGTTCTACCCTTATCAATCTGTATGCCCCTTCTGGCACATCCAATAGAATGGAAAGAGCACAGTTCTATAAAGAAGAAATCATTTATTTATTACGGAAAAACCCAAAAGATCTTATAATAGGCGGTGATTTTAATTGTGTGATAAATAAGAAAGACCAAGTTCCGAATTTTAATAACTGCAATGAACTGAAGCGTTTCGTCACTGTTTTACAGCTTAAAGATGCTTGGGAAATAATGTATCCCACATTTGTGGCATTTACATTCCTAGGTCCTCACTCACGTAGCAGGATCGACAGACTCTACATATCGCAAAGTCTAGTTAGCTCCTTCATTAAAGCAGAGACGATTCCAGTTTACTTTTCTGATCATAGCTCCGTGCTAGCTTCCATCAACCTTACTGCGCAACCCACTCGCCGTTTTAGAAGTTCATGGCACCTTAATACGTCACTGATGCAGGACGACGGATTAGAAGAAAGTTTGACAGAAGCGTGGGCATTGTGCCTCCGCTCTGCAGATAGACACGTCTCAGTACTAGACTGGTGGTGCAACAGGGCAAAGCCTAAACTGAGAAAAGTTCTCATCCAGTATAGTGTACAACGATCGAAAGACTTAAAAAATTCCATAGAATTTTATTATACCATGCTGCGAAATTTATATGAGCAGGCAAACACTTCCAACGTCCGTCTGGCAGATATCAAGCAAACTAAGGCCAAATTGCTCAGTCTTAAAAGACAGCAGATGGAGGGTCTGAAATTAAAATCCAAGGCTAAGACAGTCGTGGAGGATGAACATGCTTCCTTGTACCATCTACTGAAGCACGAAAGAAACAGGAGACGCACCTTCATTGATGGACTTCAGTCTGAAACTGGCGAGACACTCACGACTCAGAGAGACATCGTCAATGCAGTGCACAAATATTACGAAGACCTATACACTGCCAACCCGTTATGTGAAGAGTCCTTCGATGAGTTCCTTAATTCCATAGCTCCACAGGTCTCGGACGAGGAAAACGAAGACCTTCTCGTTGAGTGTACTAACGAAGATATCCACAGAATCATCTGCAAATCTCCTCTGAGGAAATCGCCGGGACCGGATGGTTTGCCTGTTGAATTTTATAAACGATACTGGCCACTGATTGGTGACATGTTTACCCGAATGACGAACGAGGTGCTTCAGGGAAAGCATTTACCTGCTGTTTTTAAAGAGAGCACAATAGTACTAATCCCAAAAAATGCTGCAAAAAGAAACCTCAACAACTTTCGTCCTATCTCCCTGTTAAACTCCGATTATAAAATCATCGGCAGAATTTTAAACAACAGACTCTCACAGTTGGCCAAAAAGATAGTAAGTCCATACCAGTCCTGTGTGCCTACCAAGAGCATTTTCAAAAGCATAGCTGAATATAGAGATATAATTGCAATCACTGCTGTGACCACCATAAAATGTGCTATCATGTTTATTGACTTCCAGAAAGCATTTGATCGTGTGGATCATAGATTCCTTAGTGCCACACTGAACAAAATAGGTTTTAATGAGCGAGTCGTAAGTGTGATCAGAAATGTTGCAACAGGCATCAGCGCTTGTATATCAGTTAACTGCCAGAGGACAAAGCAGATTCAGATCGGGCGCGGCGTTCCTCAAGGAAGCCCCCTCTCCATGTTCCTATTCGTGCTTTCATTAGAACCTTTCCTCCGCAGTGTTCATGCCACTCTAACTGGCATCACATTATCTGGTCACCGAACAGTCATAAACGCCTATGCCGATGATGTCGGAGTCGTCCTGCGAAATCCCGACGACATTTTGAAATTGGAAACGCTAATTAAAAAGTACTGTAGAGTCTCCGGAGCAGGTGTCAACGCAAACAAAAGCAAACTCCTAAACCTGCGGGGTTTTCAACATACCACCTTAGCCTGGGCCACAATGGTCACCCAATGCAAAGCACTAGGAATAACACTGACACCTTGTCCGTTAAAAATGGCAGCTATCAATTGGAGAAATACGTCGGGACAACTTCTTGGAACAACAAGAGAAAACCTCCACCGTCACATGAACCAAGTTCAGAGGGTGATTTTCATTAACCACTGCATTCTCTCCAGGAGTTACTTTATAGCACAGATCTTCCCACTACCGAAAATGATTGGAAAAAAGATAATGTCTACCATTGCCAGCTATCTTTGGAGAGGGGATATATTCAGAGTCGACGCAAAAACTGCGACCTTAGATCCCAGGAATGGAGGTTTGGGGTTAGTTGACATCAGAAATAAGGCGTCTGCGCTTTTTATAAAAAGGACCGCCACTATCCTTAGCGACCACGCTGATAGCATTACAACTAAATTATTTGAAGTTGTCAGGCCTGCCAGTTTACAGGCGCCGGTGAATGTGCAAAAAATAAATAACCGGCTCCAGTACGTTCGTGTATATTTTGTGGAATTCAGCTATCTCGGCGGTGTCATCATCAACTCACGACGGATCACGGCCCGCGATATTCTGTCCCATCGAAAGAAAATGGAGGGGAGAAACAAATTGGAAAGTAAATACCCACACACTGATTGGGACGCCATATGGAAAAATATTAATATGCGTGGTCTACCATCGGACGTCAAGTCAGCGTGGTATAAAACAGTGAATGAGACCGTAAGCACCAATGAAAGGTTACATGCAATCGGCGTTAGCGACACGAACCTAAGTCTCAAATGTAAATTGATCGACACGTTAGTGCACAGATTCACGTGCGGTGGCAATCTACAACTCTGTAATTGGATTAGGGAACAACTGGCTTTTCTTACGAGATCTTCGGTGGAAAATTTTCCCCCTGTTACATTCCTCAGGCCTCAGACTTGCTATTTTCCAGCAGCAAAAAACAACTCGGTCCATTGGTTAATGGGACACTATGTGAATTACGTAATTAATCACCTGGGAAATGACAATTCCACTGATTTTTACATGTACTTGAAGTGTGCTTTTTATAACGCCCTGAAATATAAAGACCACAAGAAAAACTACGGCAATATGCTTAAAGTTGTATTCGAGCGACTGGGCATTGGTTGACAAGCCAACGAGATAAACAAAAATCGTTTATTTAAGCGAAACGACGCTTAAACAAAAACAATTGGGGAGAAGTACAATTTTACAGTTTCATATTACAATCACTTATCCTCTGCTGGCAAAGAAGGCTATTTTTGTTTATTGCACAGAAGAAGCCGAAGCCGAAAGCCAGTATCGCAGGGTTAAAGATAAATTGTTTTCTTATACATTCATTTTATGACTGAGAAGGAAGTCTCATTTGTTTCCATGGAAGGGAACATACTTTTTTATTATTATTATTAATCTCAAGAAGGAAAGGAGGCTATGGAATTAGTGCCTTAACATAAAATTCCTTCTTCACATTCCATGAAGATTTTTCTTTTACGATAAAAAAATAACAAACAAACAAAAATAATAATAATAACAATAAAAAAACTAAACAGAAATTAAAAAAAATAATATACAGGTTCAGGGTCCACTACTTCCTACAACTTTATTATATATTACAAAGAAGTATGCTAGGTTGCCGAGAAGCAGTGGATGAGGAAAAAAAAAAAAAAAAAAAAAAAAAAAAAAAAAAAAAAAAAAAAAAAAAAAAAAAAAGAGCACTAAAGCTATAACCTTCAATCTCTATTGCCTCGGCATGACATAAATTTTTTGTTTCAAATGAAGCATCTTTTGGTTCAGGATTTCGAAGGCAAAACAGCATATATCTACGTATACACAAGATGTAAAATTTCTTATTGAAAACTATGATAAAGACACGCCTCAGCAACAGGACTGGGTGGAGACATCGCGGCCAGGCCTCGAGATTTTGACCCCTGCCCGCTTTGCCTCCGCCTGCCTCATGCTGCTTATATAAGAAAAAAAAAAAAAAAAAAAAAAGTGGCTAGGATACCTGGCTCTCACCCAGGAGGCCCGGGTTCGATTCCCGGTAAAAAAAAAAAAAAAAAAAAAAAAAAAAATGGTGTAATGGTTAGCACTCTGGACTTTGAATCCAGCGATCCGAGTTCGAGTCTCGGTGGAACCTGATTCAGTGTTTTGCGATCGTTTCTAGAAACGTGTACGAGCTGGCAGTTGGAATTGTATATGCAAAATTTTAGCTAGGATCATGTAATGCAAATTGTTAATAGCAGTCCACACGTGAATGGGGAACGCTCCAAATGCTTATGCTTTTGCTACTAGGATTAATAACGGAACGTAAGGGGTTCAACTGCGAGAAGACGACCTCAGCTGCTTCTCCCAGCATCTCTCCGTTTTGGGTGCTGCATGCACATGCATTTAACAAACGTGCATGCGATGTACTAGTTCCTGGGAAACGAATAGAATCGTTGTACGTGTCAGTCTTTAGGTATAGATATAAGTAATCGAAGACGGCTTAATCCTGCTTCGTAGATTGCTTTCCACAAGACGCACTTGCCAGTATCATTGGCCGGTGGCCCGACATGCAGTTTGCCCCGTTGCATGGCTTACTTTCAGAGACTCGCTAGTTTATCGTAGTGCTTGGTTGTCGCGAAAGTGAAAAGTAGGGCCTGTCCGGCATTTGAACCCGGGACCTCCTGCACCCAAAGCAGGAATCATACCCCTAGACCAACAGGCCGCAAAAGTAAGCACTTGTGCACCCCGCCACCTACTGAGATCTTGGCGCACTTGCTATTGAAGCATCCAATCTGGACCATATTCTCAAAGAGGTTTCTTAATCCGACACCTACAACATGAGCTGTGCTGAGGACCAATGTCGTTGAAGGCTGAAAGGGCTGATTGAGTTGTGAGACAGTATGTCGATCGTGTGAAGTGCAAATGTAATCGTGTCAAGCACCATCAGCCCACTACGTAGCGTTGTGTGACAGCACGTACTTTTCGACAGTACTCTGTGTCCATAGCTGTTTTCATAGCTAGGCTGCTTCCAGCACAAAGCATCCACCATACGAAAGTGGCTGTTCCGCGATTTTGATTACCTGACCCTTCGACATCACTTCATGTACAAATACTGGCAAGAATTCTCGCTACAGTCGAAGTTGTTCCTTCCACTTTCAACCTACTTGGTTGCTTCATTTGCCACGCAAACACTTCCTGAGGACGCTATATGTAAAAATCGCAGCTTACCGGTTTAATGACATGACGATGCTCAAAATATGACCGCTAGAGGCACACGGTTCCATGGTGTAATGGTTAGCACTCTGGACTTTAAATCCAGCGATCCGAGTTCGAGTCTCGGTGGAACCTGATTCAGTGTTTTGCGATCGTTTCTAGAAACGTGTACGAGCTGGCAGTTGGAATTGTATATGCAAAATTTTAGCTAGGATCATGTAATGCAAATTGTTAATGGCAGTCCACACGTGAATGGGGAACGCTCCAAATGCTTATGCTTTTGCTACTAGGATTAATAACGGAACGTAAGGGGTTCAAATGCGAGAAGACGACCTCAGCTGCTTCTCCCTGCATCTCTCCGTTTTGGGTGCTGCATGCACATGCATTTAACAAACGTGCATGCGATGTACTAGTTCCTGGGAAACGAATAGAATCGTTGTACGTGTCAGTCTTTAGGTATAGATATAAGTAATCGAAGACGGCTTAATCCTGCTTCGTAGATTGCTTTCCACAAGACGCACTTGCCAGTATCATTGGCCGGTGGCCCGACATGCAGTTGGCCCCGTTGCATGGCTTACTTTCAGAGACTCGCTAGTTTATCGTAGTGCTGGGTCGTCGCGAAAGTGAAAAGTAGGGCCTGTCCGGCATTTGAACCCGGGACCTCCTGCACCCAAAGCAGGAACCATACCCCTAGACCAACAGGCCCCAAAAGTAAGCACCTGTGCACCCCGCCACCTACTGAGATCTTGCCGCACTTGCTATTGAAGCATCCAATCTGGACCATATTCTCAAAGAGGTTTCTTAATCCGACACCTACAACATGAGCTGTGCTGAGGACCAATGTAGTTGAAGGCTGAAAGAGCTGATTGAGTTGTGAGACAGTATGTCGATCGTGTGAAGTGCAAATGTAATCGTGTCAAGCACCATCAGCCCACTACGTAGCGTTGTGTGACAGCACGTACTTTTCGACAGTACTCTTTTTCCATACCTGTTTTCATAGCTAGGCTGCTTCCAGCACAAAGCATCCACCATACGAAAGTGGCTGTTACGCGATTTTGATTACCTGGCCCTTCGACATCACTTCATGTACGAATACTGGGAAGAATTCTCGCTACATTCGAAGTTGTTCCCTCCACTTTCAACCTACTTGGTTGCTTCATTTGCCACGCAAACACTTCCTGAGGACGCTACATGTAATAAATCGCAGCTTACCGGTTTAATGACATGACGATGCTCAAAATATGACCGCTAGAGGCACACGGTTCCATGGTGTAATGGTTAGCTCTCTGGACTTTGAATCCAGCTATCCGAGTTCGAGTCTCGGTGGAACCTGATTCAGTGTTTTGCGATCGTTTCTAGAAACGTGTACGAGCTTGCAGTTGGAATTGCATATGCAAAATTTTAGCTAGGATCATGTAATGCAAATTGTTAATAGCAGTCCACACGTGAATGGGGAACGCTCCAAATGCTTATGCTTTTGCTACTAGGATTAATAACGGAACGTAAGGGGTTCAACTGCGAGAAGACGACCTCAGCTGCTTCTCCCAGCATCTCTCCGTTTTGGGTGCTGCATGCACATGCATTTAACAAACGTGCATGCGATGTACTAGTTCCTGGGAAACGAATAGAATCGTTGTACGTGTCAGTCTTTAGGTATAGATATAAGTAATCGAAGACGGCTTAATCCTGCTTCGTAGATTGCTTTCCACAAGACGCACTTGCCAGTATCATTGGCCGGTGGCCCGACATGCAGTTTGCCCCGTTGCATGGCTTACTTTCAGAGACTCGCTAGTTTATCGTAGTGCTTGGTTGTCGCGAAAGTGAAAAGTAGGGCCTGTCCGGCATTTGAACCCGGGACCTCCTGCACCCAAAGCAGGAATCATACCCCTAGACCAACAGGCCGCGAAAGTAAGCAGCTGTGCACCTCGCCACCTACTGAGATCTTGGCGCACTTGCTATTGAAGCATCCTATCTGGACCATAATCTCAAAGAGGTTTCTTAATCCGACACCTACAACATGAGCTGTGCTGAGGACCAATGTAGTTGAAGGCTGAAAGAGCTGCTTGAGTTGTGAGACAGTATGTCGATCGTGTGAAGTGCAAATGTAATCGTGTCAAGCACCATCAGCCCACTACGTAGCGTTGTGTGACAGCACGTACTTTTCGACAGTACTCTGTGTCCATAGCTGTTTTCATAGCTAGGCTGCTTCCAGCACAAAGCATCCACCATACGAAAGTGGCTGTTCCGCGATTTTGATTACCTGACCCTTCGACATCACTTCATGTACGAATACTGGCAAGAATTCTCGCTACATTCGAAGTTGTTCCCTCCACTTTCAACCTACTTGGTTGCTTCATTTGCCACGCAAACACTTCCTGAGGACGCTACATGTAATAAATCGCAGCTTACCGGTTTAATGACATGATGCTGCTCAGTTTAAGTCCGCTACAGGCACACGGTTCCATCGTGTAATGGTTAGCACTCTGGACTTTGAATCCAGCGATCCGAGTTCGAGTCTCCGTGGAACCTGATTCAGTGTTTTGCGATCGTTTCTAGAAACGTGTACGAGCTGGCAGTTGGAATTGTATATGCAAAATTTTAGCTAGGATCATGTAATGCAAATTGTTAATAGCAGTCCACACGTGAATGGGGAAGGCTCCAAATGCTTATGCTTTTGCTACTAGGATTAATAACGGAACGTAAGGGGTTCAACTGCGAGAAGACGACCTCAGCTGCTTCTCCCAGCATCTCTCCGTTTTGGGTGCTGCATGCACATGCATTTAACAAACGTGCATGCGATGTACTAGTTCCTGGGAAACGAATAGAATCGTTGTACGTGTCAGTCTTTAGGTATAGATATAAGTAATCGAAGACGGCTTAATCCTGCTTCGTAGATTGCTTTCCACAAGACGCACTTGCCAGTATCATTGGCCGGTGGCCCGACATGCAGTTTGCCCCGTTGCATGGCTTACTTTCAGAGACTCGCTAGTTTATCGTAGTGCTTGGTTGTCGCGAAAGTGAAAAGTAGGGCCTGTCCGGCATTTGAACCCGGGACCTCCTGCACCCAAAGCAGGAATCATACCCCTAGACCAACAGGCCGCGAAAGTAAGCAGCTGTGCACCTCGCCACCTACTGAGATCTTGGCGCACTTGCTATTGAAGCATCCTATCTGGACCATAATCTCAAAGAGGTTTCTTAATCCGACACCTACAACATGAGCTGTGCTGAGGACCAATGTAGTTGAAGGCTGAAAGAGCTGCTTGAGTTGTGAGACAGTATGTCGATCGTGTGAAGTGCAAATGTAATCGTGTCAAGCACCATCAGCCCACTACGTAGCGTTGTGTGACAGCACGTACTTTTCGACAGTACTCTGTGTCCATAGCTGTTTTCATAGCTAGGCTGCTTCCAGCACAAAGCATCCACCATACGAAAGTGGCTGTTCCGCGATTTTGATTACCTGACCCTTCGACATCACTTCATGTACGAATACTGGCAAGAATTCTCGCTACATTCGAAGTTGTTCCCTCCACTTTCAACCTACTTGGTTGCTTCATTTGCCACGCAAACACTTCCTGAGGACGCTACATGTAATAAATCGCAGCTTACCGGTTTAATGACATGATGCTGCTCAGTTTAAGTCCGCTACAGGCACACGGTTCCATCGTGTAATGGTTAGCACTCTGGACTTTGAATCCAGCGATCCGAGTTCGAGTCTCCGTGGAACCTGATTCAGTGTTTTGCGATCGTTTCTAGAAACGTGTACGAGCTGGCAGTTGGAATTGTATATGCAAAATTTTAGCTAGGATCATGTAATGCAAATTGTTAATAGCAGTCCACACGTGAATGGGGAACGCTCCAAATGCTTATGCTTTTGCTACTAGGATTAATAACGGAACGTAAGGGGTTCAACTGCGAGAAGACGACCTCAGCTGCTTCTCCCAGCATCTCTCCGTTTTGGGTGCTGCATGCACATGCATTTAACAAACGTGCATGCGATGTACTAGTTCCTGGGAAACGAATAGAATCGTTGTACGTGTCAGTCTTTAGGTATAGATATAAGTAATCGAAGACGGCTTAATCCTGCTTCGTAGATTGCTTTCCACAAGACGCACTTGCCAGTATCATTGGCCGGTGGCCCGACATGCAGTTTGCCCCGTTTCATGGCTTACTTTCAGAGACTCGCTAGTTTATCGTAGTGCTTGGTTGTCGCGAAAGTGAAAAGTAGGGCCTGTCCGGCATTTGAACCCGGGACCTCCTGCACCCAAAGCAGGAATCATACCCCTAGACCAACAGGCCGCGAAAGTAAGCAGCTGTGCACCTCGCCACCTACTGAGATCTTGGCGCACTTGCTATTGAAGCATCCTATCTGGACCATAATCTCAAAGAGGTTTCTTAATCCGACACCTACAACATGAGCTGTGCTGAGGACCAATGTCGTTGAAGGCTGAAAGAGCTGATTGAGTTGTGAGACAGTATGTCGATCGTGTGAAGTGCAAATGTAATCGTGTCAAGCACCATCAGCCCACTACGTAGCGTTGTGTGACAGCACGTACTTTTCGACAGTACTCTGTGTCCATAGCTGTTTTCATAGCTAGGCTGCTTCCAGCACAAAGCATCCACCATACGAAAGTGGCTGTTCCGCGATTTTGATTACCTGACCCTTCGACATCACTTCATGTACGAATACTGGCAAGAATTCTCGCTACATTCGAAGTTGTTCCCTCCACTTTCAACCTACTTGGTTGCTTCATTTGCCACGCAAACACTTCCTGAGGACGCTACATGTAATAAATCGCAGCTTACCGGTTTAATGACATGATGCTGCTCAGTTTAAGTCCGCTAGAGGCACACGGTTCCATGGTGTAATGGTTAGCACTCTGGACTTTGAATCCAGCGATCCGAGTTCGAGTCTCGGTGGAACCTGATTCAGTGTTTTGCGATCGTTTCTAGAAACGTGTACGAGCTGGCAGTTGGAATTGTATATGCAAAATTTTAGCTAGGATCATGTAATGCAAATTGTTAATAGCAGTCCACACGTGAATGGGGAACGCTCCAAATGCTTATGCTTTTGCTACTAGGATTAATAACGGAACGTAAGGGGTTCAACTGCGAGAAGACGACCTCAGCTGCTTCTCCCAGCATCTCTCCGTTTTGGGTGCTGCATGCACATGCATTTAACAAACGTGCATGCGATGTACTAGTTCCTGGGAAACGAATAGAATCGTTGTACGTGTCAGTCTTTAGGTATAGATATAAGTAATCGAAGACGGCTTAATCCTGCTTCGTAGATTGCTTTCCACAAGACGCACTTGCCAGTATCATTGGCCGGTGGCCCGACATGCAGTTTGCCCCGTTGCATGGCTTACTTTCAGAGACTCGCTAGTTTATCGTAGTGCTTGGTTGTCGCGAAAGTGAAAAGTAGGGCCTGTCCGGCATTTGAACCCGGGACCTCCTGCACCCAAAGCAGGAATCATACCCCTAGACCAACAGGCCGCAAAAGTAAGCACTTGTGCACCCCGCCACCTACTGAGATCTTGGCGCACTTGCTATTGAAGCATCCAATCTGGACCATATTCTCAAAGAGGTTTCTTAATCCGACACCTACAACATGAGCTGTGCTGAGGACCAATGTCGTTGAAGGCTGAAAGAGCTGATTGAGTTGTGAGACAGTATGTCGATCGTGTGAAGTGCAAATGTAATCGTGTCAAGCACCATCAGCCCACTACGTAGCGTTGTGTGACAGCACGTACTTTTCGACAGTACTCTGTGTCCATAGCTGTTTTCATAGCTAGGCTGCTTCCAGCACAAAGCATCCACCATACGAAAGTGGCTGTTCCGCGATTTTGATTACCTGACCCTTCGACATCACTTCATGTACAAATACTGGCAAGAATTCTCGCTACAGTCGAAGTTGTTCCTTCCACTTTCAACCTACTTGGTTGCTTCATTTGCCACGCAAACACTTCCTGAGGACGCTATATGTAAAAATCGCAGCTTACCGGTTTAATGACATGACGATGCTCAAAATATGACCGCTAGAGGCACACGGTTCCATGGTGTAATGGTTAGCACTCTGGACTTTAAATCCAGCGATCCGAGTTCGAGTCTCGGTGGAACCTGATTCAGTGTTTTGCGATCGTTTCTAGAAACGTGTACGAGCTGGCAGTTGGAATTGTATATGCAAAATTTTAGCTAGGATCATGTAATGCAAATTGTTAATGGCAGTCCACACGTGAATGGGGAACGCTCCAAATGCTTATGCTTTTGCTACTAGGATTAATAACGGAACGTAAGGGGTTCAAATGCGAGAAGACGACCTCAGCTGCTTCTCCCTGCATCTCTCCGTTTTGGGTGCTGCATGCACATGCATTTAACAAACGTGCATGCGATGTACTAGTTCCTGGGAAACGAATAGAATCGTTGTACGTGTCAGTCTTTAGGTATAGATATAAGTAATCGAAGACGGCTTAATCCTGCTTCGTAGATTGCTTTCCACAAGACGCACTTGCCAGTATCATTGGCCGGTGGCCCGACATGCAGTTGGCCCCGTTGCATGGCTTACTTTCAGAGACTCGCTAGTTTATCGTAGTGCTGGGTCGTCGCGAAAGTGAAAAGTAGGGCCTGTCCGGCATTTGAACCCGGGACCTCCTGCACCCAAAGCAGGAACCATACCCCTAGACCAACAGGCCCCAAAAGTAAGCACCTGTGCACCCCGCCACCTACTGAGATCTTGCCGCACTTGCTATTGAAGCATCCAATCTGGACCATATTCTCAAAGAGGTTTCTTAATCCGACACCTACAACATGAGCTGTGCTGAGGACCAATGTAGTTGAAGGCTGAAAGAGCTGATTGAGTTGTGAGACAGTATGTCGATCGTGTGAAGTGCAAATGTAATCGTGTCAAGCACCATCAGCCCACTACGTAGCGTTGTGTGACAGCACGTACTTTTCGACAGTACTCTTTTTCCATACCTGTTTTCATAGCTAGGCTGCTTCCAGCACAAAGCATCCACCATACGAAAGTGGCTGTTACGCGATTTTGATTACCTGGCCCTTCGACATCACTTCATGTACGAATACTGGGAAGAATTCTCGCTACATTCGAAGTTGTTCCCTCCACTTTCAACCTACTTGGTTGCTTCATTTGCCACGCAAACACTTCCTGAGGACGCTACATGTAATAAATCGCAGCTTACCGGTTTAATGACATGACGATGCTCAAAATATGACCGCTAGAGGCACACGGTTCCATGGTGTAATGGTTAGCTCTCTGGACTTTGAATCCAGCTATCCGAGTTCGAGTCTCGGTGGAACCTGATTCAGTGTTTTGCGATCGTTTCTAGAAACGTGTACGAGCTTGCAGTTGGAATTGCATATGCAAAATTTTAGCTAGGATCATGTAATGCAAATTGTTAATAGCAGTCCACACGTGAATGGGGAACGCTCCAAATGCTTATGCTTTTGCTACTAGGATTAATAACGGAACGTAAGGGGTTCAACTGCGAGAAGACGACCTCAGCTGCTTCTCCCAGCATCTCTCCGTTTTGGGTGCTGCATGCACATGCATTTAACAAACGTGCATGCGATGTACTAGTTCCTGGGAAACGAATAGAATCGTTGTACGTGTCAGTCTTTAGGTATAGATATAAGTAATCGAAGACGGCTTAATCCTGCTTCGTAGATTGCTTTCCACAAGACGCACTTGCCAGTATCATTGGCCGGTGGCCCGACATGCAGTTTGCCACGTTGCATGGCTTACTTTCAGAGACTCGCTAGTTTATCGTAGTGCTTGGTTGTCGCGAAAGTGAAAAGTAGGGCCTGTCCGGCATTTGAACCCGGGACCTCCTGCACCCAAAGCAGGAATCATACCCCTAGACCAACAGGCCGCGAAAGTAAGCAGCTGTGCACCTCGCCACCTACTGAGATCTTGGCGCACTTGCTATTGAAGCATCCTATCTGGACCATAATCTCAAAGAGGTTTCTTAATCCGACACCTACAACATGAGCTGTGCTGAGGACCAATGTAGTTGAAGGCTGAAAGAGCTGCTTGAGTTGTGAGACAGTATGTCGATCGTGTGAAGTGCAAATGTAATCGTGTCAAGCACCATCAGCCCACTACGTAGCGTTGTGTGACAGCACGTACTTTTCGACAGTACTCTGTGTCCATAGCTGTTTTCATAGCTAGGCTGCTTCCAGCACAAAGCATCCACCATACGAAAGTGGCTGTTCCGCGATTTTGATTACCTGACCCTTCGACATCACTTCATGTACGAATACTGGCAAGAATTCTCGCTACATTCGAAGTTGTTCCCTCCACTTTCAACCTACTTGGTTGCTTCATTTGCCACGCAAACACTTCCTGAGGACGCTACATGTAATAAATCGCAGCTTACCGGTTTAATGACATGATGCTGCTCAGTTTAAGTCCGCTACAGGCACACGGTTCCATCGTGTAATGGTTAGCACTCTGGACTTTGAATCCAGCGATCCGAGTTCGAGTCTCCGTGGAACCTGATTCAGTGTTTTGCGATCGTTTCTAGAAACGTGTACGAGCTGGCAGTTGGAATTGTATATGCAAAATTTTAGCTAGGATCATGTAATGCAAATTGTTAATAGCAGTCCACACGTGAATGGGGAACGCTCCAAATGCTTATGCTTTTGCTACTAGGATTAATAACGGAACGTAAGGGGTTCAACTGCGAGAAGACGACCTCAGCTGCTTCTCCCAGCATCTCTCCGTTTTGGGTGCTGCATGCACATGCATTTAACAAACGTGCATGCGATGTACTAGTTCCTGGGAAACGAATAGAATCGTTGTACGTGTCAGTCTTTAGGTATAGATATAAGTAATCGAAGACGGCTTAATCCTGCTTCGTAGATTGCTTTCCACAAGACGCACTTGCCAGTATCATTGGCCGGTGGCCCGACATGCAGTTTGCCCCGTTGCATGGCTTACTTTCAGAGACTCGCTAGTTTATCGTAGTGCTTGGTTGTCGCGAAAGTGAAAAGTAGGGCCTGTCCGGCATTTGAACCCGGGACCTCCTGCACCCAAAGCAGGAATCATACCCCTAGACCAACAGGCCGCGAAAGTAAGCAGCTGTGCACCCCGCCACCTACTGAGATCTTGGCGCACTTGCTATTGAAGCATCCTATCTGGACCATAATCTCAAAGAGGTTTCTTAATCCGACACCTACAACATGAGCTGTGCTGAGGACCAATGTAGTTGAAGGCTGAAAGAGCTGCTTGAGTTGTGAGACAGTATGTCGATCGTGTGAAGTGCAAATGTAATCGTGTCAAGCACCATCAGCCCACTACGTAGCGTTGTGTGACAGCACGTACTTTTCGACAGTACTCTGTGTCCATAGCTGTTTTCATAGCTAGGCTGCTTCCAGCACAAAGCATCCACCATACGAAAGTGGCTGTTCCGCGATTTTGATTACCTGACCCTTCGACATCACTTCATGTACGAATACTGGCAAGAATTCTCGCTACATTCGAAGTTGTTCCCTCCACTTTCAACCTACTTGGTTGCTTCATTTGCCACGCAAACACTTCCTGAGGACGCTACATGTAATAAATCGCAGCTTACCGGTTTAATGACATGATGCTGCTCAGTTTAAGTCCGCTACAGGCACACGGTTCCATCGTGTAATGGTTAGCACTCTGGACTTTGAATCCAGCGATCCGAGTTCGAGTCTCCGTGGAACCTGATTCAGTGTTTTGCGATCGTTTCTAGAAACGTGTACGAGCTGGCAGTTGGAATTGTATATGCAAAATTTTAGCTAGGATCATGTAATGCAAATTGTTAATAGCAGTCCACACGTGAATGGGGAACGCTCCAAATGCTTATGCTTTTGCTACTAGGATTAATAACGGAACGTAAGGGGTTCAACTGCGAGAAGACGACCTCAGCTGCTTCTCCCAGCATCTCTCCGTTTTGGGTGCTGCATGCACATGCATTTAACAAACGTGCATGCGATGTACTAGTTCCTGGGAAACGAATAGAATCGTTGTACGTGTCAGTCTTTAGGTATAGATATAAGTAATCGAAGACGGCTTAATCCTGCTTCGTAGATTGCTTTCCACAAGACGCACTTGCCAGTATCATTGGCCGGTGGCCCGACATGCAGTTTGCCCCGTTGCATGGCTTACTTTCAGAGACTCGCTAGTTTATCGTAGTGCTTGGTTGTCGCGAAAGTGAAAAGTAGGGCCTGTCCGGCATTTGAACCCGGGACCTCCTGCACCCAAAGCAGGAATCATACCCCTAGACCAACAGGCCGCAAAAGTAAGCACTTGTGCACCCCGCCACCTACTGAGATCTTGGCGCACTTGCTATTGAAGCATCCAATCTGGACCATATTCTCAAAGAGGTTTCTTAATCCGACACCTACAACATGAGCTGTGCTGAGGACCAATGTAGTTGAAGGCTGAAAGAGCTGATTGAGTTGTGAGACAGTATGTCGATCGTGTGAAGTGCAAATGTAATCGTGTCAAGCACCATCAGCCCACTACGTAGCGTTGTGTGACAGCACGTACTTTTCGACAGTACTCTTTTTCCATAGCTGTTTTCATAGCTAGGCTGCTTCCAGCACAAAGCATCCACCATACGAAAGTGGCTGTTACGCGATTTTGATTACCTGGCCCTTCGACATCACTTCATGTACGAATACTGGGAAGAATTCTCGCTACATTCGAAGTTGTTCCCTCCACTTTCAACCTACTTGGTTGCTTCATTTGCCACGCAAACACTTCCTGAGGACGCTACATGTAAAAATCGCAGCTTACCGGTTTAATGACATGACGATGCTCAAAATATGACCGCTAGAGGCACACGGTTCCATGGTGTAATGGTTAGCACTCTGGACTTTAAATCCAGCGATCCGAGTTCGAGTCTCCGTGGAACCTGATTCAGTGTTTTGCGATCGTTTCTAGAAACGTGTACGAGCTGGCAGTTGGAATTGTATATGCAAAATTTTAGCTAGGATCATGTAATGCAAATTGTTAATAGCAGTCCACACGTGAATGGGGAACGCTCCAAATGCTTATGCTTTTGCTACTAGGATTAATAACGGAACGTAAGGGGTTCAACTGCGAGAAGACGACCTCAGCTGCTTCTCCCAGCATCTCTCCGTTTTGGGTGCTGCATGCACATGCATTTAACAAACGTGCATGCGATGTACTAGTTCCTGGGAAACGAATAGAATCGTTGTACGTGTCAGTCTTTAGGTATAGATATAAGTAATCGAAGACGGCTTAATCCTGCTTCGTAGATTGCTTTCCACAAGACGCACTTGCCAGTATCATTGGCCGGTGGCCCGACATGCAGTTTCCCCCGTTGCATGGCTTACTTTCAGAGACTCGCTAGTTTATCGTAGTGCTCGGTTGTCGCGAAAGTGAAAAGTAGGGCCTGTCCGGCATTTGAACCCGGGACCTCCTGCACCCAAAGCAGGAATCATACCCCTAGACCAACAGGCCGCGAAAGTAAGCAGCTGTGCACCTCGCCACCTACTGAGATCTTGGCGCACTTGCTATTGAAGCATCCTATCTGGACCATATTCTCAAAGAGGTTTCTTAATCCGACACCTACAACATGAGCTGTGCTGAGGACCAATGTAGTTGAAGGCTGAAAGAGCTGCTTGAGTTGTGAGACAGTATGTCGATCGTGTGAAGTGCAAATGTAATCGTGTCAAGCACCATCAGCCCACTACGTAGCGTTGTGTGACAGCACGTACTTTTCGACAGTACTCTGTGTCCATAGCTGTTTTCATAGCTAGGCTGCTTCCAGCACAAAGCATCCACCATACGAAAGTGGCTGTTCCGCGATTTTGATTACCTGACCCTTCGACATCACTTAATGTACGAATACTGGCAAGAATTCTCGCTACATTCGAAGTTGTTCCCTCCACTTTCAACCTACTTGGTTGCTTCATTTGCCACGCAAACACTTCCTGAGGACGCTACATGTAATAAATCGCAGCTACCGGTTTAATGACATGATGCTGCTCAGTTTAAGTCCGCTAGAGGCACACGGTTCCATGGTGTAATGGTTAGCACTCTGGACTCTGAATCCAGCGATCCGAGTTCGAGTCTCGGTGGAACCTGATTCAGTGTTTTGCGATCGTTTCTAGAAACGTGTACGAGCTGGCAGTTGGAATTGTATATGCAAAATTTTAGCTAGGATCATGTAATGCAAATTGTTAATAGCAGTCCACACGTGAATGGGGAACGCTCCAAATGCTTATGCTTTTGCTACTAGGATTAATAACGGAACGTAAGGGGTTCAACTGCGAGAAGACGACCTCAGCTGCTTCTCCCAGCATCTCTCCGTTTTGGGTGCTGCATGCACATGCATTTAACAAACGTGCATGCGATGTACTAGTTCCTGGGAAACGAATAGAATCGTTGTACGTGTCAGTCTTTAGGTATAGATATAAGTAATCGAAGACGGCTTAATCCTGCTTCGTAGATTGCTTTCCACAAGACGCACTTGCCAGTATCATTGGCCGGTGGCCCGACATGCAGTTTGCCCCGTTGCATGGCTTACTTTCAGAGACTCGCTAGTTTATCGTAGTGCTCGGTTGTCGCGAAAGTGAAAAGTAGGGCCTGTCCGGCATTTGAACCCGGGACCTCCTGCACCCAAAGCAGGAATCATACCCCTAGACCAACAGGCCGCGAAAGTAAGCAGCTGTGCACCTCGCCACCTACTGAGATCTTGGCGCACTTGCTATTGAAGCATCCTATCTGGACCATATTCTCAAAGAGGTTTCTTAATCCGACACCTACAACATGAGCTGTGCTGAGGACCAATGTAGTTGAAGGCTGAAAGAGCTGCTTGAGTTGTGAGACAGTATGTCGATCGTGTGAAGTGCAAATGTAATCGTGTCAAGCACCATCAGCCCACTACGTAGCGTTGTGTGACAGCACGTACTTTTCGACAGTACTCTGTGTCCATAGCTGTTTTCATAGCTAGGCTGCTTCCAGCACAAAGCATCCACCATACGAAAGTGGCTGTTCCGCGATTTTGATTACCTGACCCTTCGACATCACTTAATGTACGAATACTGGCAAGAATTCTCGCTACATTCGAAGTTGTTCCCTCCACTTTCAACCTACTTGGTTGCTTCATTTGCCACGCAAACACTTCCTGAGGACGCTACATGTAATAAATCGCAGCTTACCGGTTTAATGACATGATGCTGCACAGTTTAAGTCCGCTAGAGGCACACGGTTCCATGGGCGCATTCTGGCTTTAGCCGTCGCCGCGGTCGGACGTGCTTGTTGTTTACTCCGCGTACGTTAGCGCTATCGCCGGTGTTTGGTGTTTACGTGAAGTTAGCTGTACATTTTCGCTGTTATTTTTTGAGTGGTGTCTCTGATAAGTGTTTTTATAGTGCTTTCGTCCGTTCCACGTCTCGTGCTTCGCCGCAATTTCGGTTGTTGCCGAAATTTCGTCGGAACCGACGACCATGTCTGACACCGTCAGGAAGAATACTTTAGTCTTCTCGTTCGAGAAAGAAACACGGCCGGTCCAACCCACTGCGCTGGAAATCCACGATTGGCTGACTGAGGTAATCGGTATAAATTCTGACTCTGTTCATACCACGCAATTAGATGCTGAAAAATACTGTGTTTTTGTTAAATTTCTGAACTCAGTGACAGTCGATAAGTTGCTTGCAAAATGGGGTAATTCCGTCGAATTTGTTCATCGAGACTGTTCAAAAAGTAATGTCTCTGTACGAAAAGCTGATATCATGTACACCAATGTCAGGATTTTGAATGTTCCAATTGAAATTGATAATCAGTTGATCAAGGACGCTCTATCTAAATATGGCGAAGTTAAATCTATCTATAACGAAAGGTGGTCGAAGCTATACAAGATACAGTGTTTTAATGGCATTAGATCCGTTGAAATGGAGGTGAAAGCCAACATTCCGTCCCATATATCCGTTGCAGGCCATAAAGCACATGTTATGTATTCTGGTCAGGAGCGCACGTGCAATATTTGCAATGAGACAGGTCATTTCCGACAAGATTGTCCGCGCCGTGTTTTTATTCTTCGGAACAATCTAACACAGCGTCAAAAACTGACCCTCAGCGATGTCTTACCAAATAGCACTTCCCTTCTTTCGGTTAACGACAGTGGTGCATGTACTTCTGCAGTGCCCGCCATAACTACTACGGAGTTCCCTCCCCTGAGCGTCATTACATCACACCCTTCTGTTCCCGATTGCGATCTCCAGAATAAGAAGCGACCGTTGGAAACGACCGATGACGGCTCGGACGGCGAGTCCGCCCGTAATTCGCCTTCCACCCGCAAGCAGAAGCAGTGTAATGCGGATGTGCTCGAGGAAACAAACAGTACATGTATTGACGTGACGACAGCCGCTGAGGCAACCCGGCCGCTGTCGGCGGCTGAACAGGTACAAACGGTCCACGGAGGGGACGCAGTAACGATTGTCGCGGAGACGGAAGAGGCGCACTCCGAAGCACAGGAGGTGACGGAGCGGAACCCAACTCAAGAACTTACAGACCCACAAACCGCCGACTCAGTCAGTGCTCTGGAGCTAGTGACGGAAGAACAAGGAAATGGCACTCGTAAAAAGGACGCTGTTGAGGCAGCTTCGGTCACAACGGTGGTAAAGATAGACAATCCGAATGACGGCGCGTTGAACCAAGATGTCCGAAGACGCCGACTCAAACCGCAACCTACTCTCAAAGCTTCCCGTAACCAAAGCAAACAACAACCAGCACAAGAGGAAGCGACGGCCAAGAACGTCTTGTATGAAATCATCACGGAAAGACCTAAGGAGGTACCTTCAAGTGACATTAGTGATGCAAAGCCCCTCGGTAAAACTAAAACCCGAGATGTTCGGAATCCTGCACCAAAATGAGGCTGTAAGATGAAAAAAAAAAAGGATTTTGTTGAACCAGTTTCATTTCTAATTGTACTACTGTCTTAGTCATATTTCAGAGGAACCAGATGAAGTGTTTACCGAGCTTCAAATACTGACTATTCTTTTAGATGTTTGTTTAAGCGGAGTCGTTTCTCCCTTCTAGAAGCTGCACATCTCTTTTCTTTTTTTTTTATTAATATTTTGTTATCTTTTTAATCACTTATTTACTTTTTATGCAAACTAAATGTCCCAGGCATATACAATTACGACTATCAATATTAACAGGATTACATCCGTGACTAAAGTTACAGCGCTCAAGGATTATTTATATGAGTCAGGGACGGACATTGCTTTCCTACAGGAAGTAGTGCTGACTAATCTTACAGTGCCTGGATATTTGGCGATTTTGAATGTCTCACTTGACACCAACGTCGGTACTGCAATTTTAATCAGGGAGGGGATTCCTGTCTCGGATATCGAGAGGTTGGACTCCGGCAGAGCGATAGGTATAAAAGTCTTTGGTTCTACCCTTATCAATCTGTATGCCCCTTCTGGCACATCCAATAGAATGGAAAGAGCACAGTTCTATAAAGAAGAAATCATTTATTTATTACGGAAAAACCCAAAAGATCTTATAATAGGCGGTGATTTTAATTGTGTGATAAATAAGAAAGACCAGGTTCCGAATTTTAATAACTGCAATGAACTGAAGCGTTTCGTCACTGTTTTACAGCTTAAAGATGCTTGGGAAATAATGTATCCCACATTTGTGGCATTTACATTCCTAGGTCCTCACTCACGTAGCAGGATCGACAGACTCTACATATCGCAAAGTCTAGTTAGCTCCTTCATTAAAGCAGAGACGATTCCAGTTTACTTTTCTGATCATAGCTCCGTGCTAGCTTCCATCAACCTTACTGCGCAACCCACTCGCCGTTTTAGAAGTTCATGGCACCTTAATACGTCACTGATGCAGGACGACGGATTAGAAGAAAGTTTGACAGAAGCGTGGGCATTGTGCCTCCGCTCTGCAGATAGACACGTCTCAGTACTAGACTGGTGGTGCAACAGGGCAAAGCCTAAACTGAGAAAAGTTCTCATCCAGTATAGTGTACAACGATCGAAAGACTTGAAAAATTCCATAGAATTTTATTATACCATGCTGCGAAATTTATATGAGCAGGCAAACACTTCCAACGTCCGTCTGGCAGATATCAAGCAAACTAAGGCCAAATTGCTCAGTCTTAAAAGACAGCAGATGGAGGGTCTGAAATTAAAATCCAAGGCTAAGACAGTCGTGGAGGATGAACATGCTTCCTTGTACCATCTACTGAAGCACGAAAGAAACAGGAGACGCACCTTCATTGATGGACTTCAGTCTGAAACTGGCGAGACACTCACGACTCAGAGAGACATCGTCAATGCAGTGCACAAATATTACGAAGACCTATACACTGCCAACCCGGTATGTGAAGAGTCCTTCGATGAGTTCCTTAGTTCCATAGCTCAACAGGTCTCGGACAAGGAAAACGAAGACCTTCTCGTTGAGTGTACTAACGAAGATATCCACAGAATCATCTGCAAATCTCCTCTGAGGAAATCGCCGGGACCGGATGGTTTGCCTGTTGAATTTTATAAACGATACTGGCCACTGATTGGTGACATGTTTACCCGAATGACGAACGAGGTGCTTCAGGGAAAGCATTTACCTGCTGTTTTTAAAGAGAGCACAATAGTACTAATCCCAAAAAATGCTGCAAAAAGAAACCTCAACAACTTTCGTCCTATCTCCCTGTTAAACTCCGATTATAAAATCATCGGCAGAATTTTAAACAACAGACTCTCACAGTTGGCCAAAAAGATAGTAAGTCCATACCAGTCCTGTGTGCCTACCAAGAGCATTTTCAAAAGCATAGCTGAATATAGAGATATAATTGCAATCACTGCTGTGACCACCATAAAATGTGCTATCATGTTTATTGACTTCCAGAAAGCATTTGATCGTGTGGATCATAGATTCCTTAGTGCCACACTGAACAAAATAGGTTTTAATGAGCGAGTCGTAAGTGTGATCAGAAATGTTGCAACAGGCATCAGCGCTTGTATATCAGTTAACTGCCAGAGGACAAAGCAGATTCAGATCGGGCGCGGCGTTCCTCAAGGAAGCCCCCTCTCCATGTTCCTATTCGTGCTTTCATTAGAACCTTTCCTCCGCAGTGTTCATGCCACTCTAACTGGCATCACATTATCTGGTCACCGAACAGTCATAAACGCCTATGCCGATGATGTCGGAGTCGTCCTGCGAAATCCCGACGACATTTTGAAATTGGAAACGCTAATTAAAAAGTACTGTAGAGTCTCCGGAGCAGGTGTCAACGCAAACAAAAGCAAACTCCTAAACCTGCGGGGTTTTCAACATACCACCTTAGCCTGGGCCACAATGGTCACCCAATGCAAAGCACTAGGAATAACACTGACACCTTGTCCGTTAAAAATGGCAGCTATCAATTGGAGAAATACGTCGGGACAACTTCTTGGAACAACAAGAGAAAACCTCCACCGTAACATGAACCAAGTTCAGAGGGTGATTTTCATTAACCACTGCATTCTCTCCAGGAGTTACTTTATAGCACAGATCTTCCCACTACCGAAAATGATTGGAAAAAAGATAATGTCTACCATTGCCAGCTATCTTTGGAGAGGGGATATATTCAGAGTCGACGCAAAAACTGCGACCTTAGATCCCAGGAATGGAGGTTTGGGGTTAGTTGACATCAGAAATAAGGCGTCTGCGCTTTTTATAAAAAGGACCGCCACTATCCTTAGCGACCACGCTGATAGCATTACAACTAAATTATTTGAAGTTGTCAGGCCTGCCAGTTTACAGGCGCCGGTGAATGTGCAAAAAATAAATAACCGGCTCCAGTACGTTCGTGTATATTTTGTGGAATTCAGCTATCTCGGCGGTGTCATCATCAACTCACGACGGATCACGGCCCGCGATATTCTGTCCCATCGAAAGAAAATGGAGGGGAGAAACAAATTGGAAAGTAAATACCCACACACTGATTGGGACGCCATATGGAAAAATATTAATATGCGTGGTCTACCATCGGACGTCAAGTCAGCGTGGTATAAAACAGTGAATGAGACCGTAAGCACCAATGAAAGGTTACATGCAATCGGCGTTAGCGACACGAACCTATGTCTCAAATGTAAATTGATCGACACGTTAGTGCACAGATTCACGTGCGGTGGCAATCTACAACTCTGTAATTGGATTAGGGAACAACTGGCTTTTCTTACGAGATCTTCGGTGGAAAATTTTCCCCCTGTTACATTCCTCAGGCCTCAGACTTGCTATTTTCCAGCAGCAAAAAACAACTCGGTCCATTGGTTAATGGGACACTATGTGAATTACGTAATTAATCACCTGGGAAATGACAATTCCACTGATTTTTACATGTACTTGAAGTGTGTTTTTTATAATGCCCTGAAATATAAAGACCATAAGAAAAACTACGGCAATATGCTTAAAATTGTATTCGAGCGACTGGGCATTGGTTGACAAGCCAACGAGATAAACAAAAATCGTTTATTTAAGCGAAACGACGCTTAAACAAAAACAATTGGGGAGAAGTACAATTTTACAGTTTCATATTACAATCACTTATCCTCTGCTGGCAAAGAAGGCTATTTTGTTTATTGCACAGAAGAAGCCGAAGCCGAAAGCCAGTATCGCAGGGTTAAAGATAAATTGTTTTCTTATACATTCATTTTATGACTGAGAAGGAAGTCTCATTTGTTCCCATGGAAGGGAACATACTTTTTTATTATTATTATTAATCTCAAGAAGGAAAGGAGGCTATGGAATTAGTGCCTTAACATAAAATTCCTTCTTCACATTCCATGAAGATTTTTCTTTTACAATAAAAAAATAACAAACAAACAAAAATAATAATAATAACAATAAAAAAACTAAACAGAAATTAAAAAAAAATAATATACAGGTTCAGGGTCCACTACTTCCTACAACTTTATTATATATTACAAAGAAGTATGCTAGGTTGCCGAGAAGCAGTGGATGAGAAAAAAAAAAAAATAAAAAAAATAAAAAAAAAAAAAAAAGCACTAAAGCTATAACCTTCAATCTCTATTGCCTCGGCATGACATAAATTTTTTGTTTCAAATGAAGCATCTTTTGGTTCAGGATTTCGAAGGCAAAACAGCATATATCTACGTATACACAAGTTGTAAAATTTCTTATTGAAAACTATGATAAAGACACGCCTCAGCAACAGGACTGGGTGGAGACATCGCGGCCAGGCCTCGAGATTTTGACCCCTGCCCGCTTTGCCTCCGCCTGCCTCATGCTGCTTATATAAAAATAAAAAAAAAAAAAAAAAAAAATGGATCAGGCGTCGGACTTCGGATCTGATGATTACAAGTTCGAATGCTGTCACGCTCGTGTTTTTCCAGTTCTGAAAAAGAAACATACAGTTTTATTGTAGCAATTGAGCAGTACGAAACCGTCTGAATGTTGCTGTTTACCATTTTTTGCTTGGAGTTGCTCTTGAGCTTGAAACACACACAACAAGACCGGTGTTAACCAGCGAAATGGTCGGCAGGGTGCCGTCACCGCGAGTTTTGACTGGCACACGCACATCTAAAACAACGTCGGAAAGTAACTCGTTCGGCTTTTGAGTCACATCAAGTATGTGTGTTAATTTTGACGCCACTAGCTCTGGATGTTGTCATGCAATTCCTTTACCTCTCAGAAATGATTATGAAATAAGAGTGAAGTACGTGACGAGTGTGACGTAAGGAAAACATTATTCAGCATGGAGAGATTCTGTATGGGACCACCCAACCCAAACGAGTACTGTGTGACTTGCTACCCGACAGGTATTAACCGAGGCAGACGGATAGCTACGTCGGTAGAGTGTAAGAGTATTAACCTCATGGTTGTGGGTTCGAGCCACACGCTGGGCGGAACGGAATTTTGTTCCGCTGCAGATGTAAATTACCGTTCTTCTGATTAACGTGATATAATGTAAATAGCAACTTTCAACTTTGCCTACGTCTCTGTCAGTCGCAAGGAAACTGTATTTGAAGGTGAAGGTGATTTTGTAGACATGTGTGAAAGACATGTTCTGAAATGCAAGTGTTGTTGTTTGGAGAGCACATCGGTTACGTGTCAGATGTGTAGCCAAGCAGTAATGGGTCGCCATAGCTGCAAATATGAGAAGGTAATACGAAGTGTTGTCAGCTGAAGTCTGATGATGCAGGCATAACAAAAAAAAATAAAAAAAAAAGAAAAAAAAAACAAAACAAAAAAAAAATGGTGTAATGGTTAGCACTCTGGACTTTGAATCCAGCGATCCGAGTTCGAGTCTCGGTGGAACCTGGTTCAGTGTTTTGCGATCGTTTCTAGAAACGTGTACGAGCTGGCAGTTGGAATTGTATATGCAAAATTTTAGCTAGGATCATGTAATGCAAATTGTTAATAGCAGTCCACACGTGAATGGGGAACGCTCCAAATGCTTATGCTGTTGCTACTAGGATTAATAACGGAACGTAAGGGGTTCAACTGCGAGAAGACGACCTCAGCTGCTTCTCCCAGCATCTCTCCGTTTTGGGTGCTGCATGCACATGCATTTAACAAACGTGCATGCGATGTATTAGCTCCTGGGAAACGAATAGAATCGTTGTACGTGTCAGTCTTTAGGTATAGATATAAGTAATCGAAGACGGCTTAATCCTGCTTCGTAGATTGCTTTCCACAAGACGCACTTGCCAGTATCATTGGCCGGTGGCCCGACATGCAGTTTGCCCCGTTGCATGGCTTACTTTCAGAGACTCGCTAGTTTATCGTAGTGCTTGGTGTCGCGAAAGTGAAAAGTAGGGCCTGTCCGGCATTTGAATCCGGGACCTCCTGCACCCAAAGCAGGAAACATACCCCTAGACCAACAGGCCGCAAAAGTTAGCAGCTGTGCACCCCGCCACCTACTGAGATCTTGCCGCACTTGCTACTGAAGCATCCAATCTGGACCATATTCTCAAAGAGGTTTCTTAATCCGACACCTACAACATGAGCTGTGCTGAGGACCAATGTAGTTGAAGGCTGAAAGAGCTGCTTGAGTTGTGTGACAGTAAGTCGATCGTGTGAAGTGCAAATGTAATCGTGTCAAGCACCATCAGCCCACTACGTAGCGTTGTGTGACAGCACGTACTTTTCGACAGTACTCTGTGTCCATGGCTGTTTTCATAGCTAGGCTGCTTCCAGCACAAAGCATCCACCATACGAAAGTGGCTGTTCCGCGATTTTGATTACCTGACCCTTCGACATCACTTCATGTACGAATACTGGCAAGAATTCTCGCTACATTCGAAGTTGTTCCCTCCACTTTCAACCTACTTGGTTGCTTCATTTGCCACGCAAAGACTTCCTGAGGACGCTACATGTAATAAATCGCAGCTTACCGGTTTAATGACATGATGCTGCTCAGTTTAAGTCCGCTACAGGCACACGGTTCCATCGTGTAATGGTTAGCACTCTGGACTTTGAATCCAGCGATCCGAGTTCGAGTCTCGATGGAACCAGATTCAGTGTTTTGCGATCGTTTCTAGAAACGTGTACGAGCTGGCAGTTGGAATTGTGTATGCAAAATTTTAGCTAGGATCATGTAATGCAAATTGTTAATAGCAGTCCACACGTGAATGGGGAACGCTCCAAATGCTTATGCTTTTGCTACTAGGATTAATAACGGAACGTAAGGGGTTCAACTGCGAGAAGACGACCTCAGCTGCTTCTCCCAGCATCTCTCCGTTTTGGGTGCTGCATGCACATGCATTTAACAAACGTGCATGCGATGTACTAGTTCCTGGGAAACGAATAGAATCGTTGTACGTGTCAGTCTTTAGGTATAGATATAAGTAATCGAAGACGGCTTAATCCTGCTTCGTAGATTGCTTTCCACAAGACGCACTTGCCAGTATCATTGGCCGGTGGCCCGACATGCAGTTTGCCCCGTTGCATGGCTTACTTTCAGAGACTCGCTAGTTTATCGTAGTGCTTGGTTGTCGCGAAAGTGAAAAGTAGGGCCTGTCCGGCATTTGAACCCGGGACCTCCTGCACCCAAAGCAGGAATCATACCCCTAGACCAACAGGCCGCAAAAGTAAGCACTTGTGCACCCCGCCACCTACTGAGATCTTGGCGCACTTGCTATTGAAGCATCCAATCTGGACCATATTCTCAAAGAGGTTTCTTAATCCGACACCTACAACATGAGCTGTGCTGAGGACCAATGTCATTGAAGGCTGAAAGAGCTGATTGAGTTGTGAGACAGTATGTCGATCGTGTGAAGTGCAAATGTAATCGTGTCAAGCACCATCAGCCCACTACGTAGCGTTGTGTGACAGCACGTACTTTTCGACAGTACTCTGTGTCCATAGCTGTTTTCATAGCTAGGCTGCTTCCAGCACAAAGCATCCACCATACGAAAGTGGCTGTTCCGCGATTTTGATTACCTGACCCTTCGACATCACTTCATGTACAAATACTGGCAAGAATTCTCGCTACATTCGAAGTTGTTCCTTCCACTTTCAACCTACTTGGTTGCTTCATTTGCCACGCAAACACTTCCTGAGGACGCTACATGTAAAAATCGCAGCTTACCGGCTTAATGACATGACGATGCTCAAAATATGACCGCTAGAGGCACACGGTTCCATGGTGTAATGGTTAGCACTCTGGACTTTGAATCCAGCGATCCGAGTTCGAGTCTCGGTGGAACCTGATTCAGTGTTTTGCGATCGTTTCTAGAAACGTGTACGAGCTGGCAGTTGGAATTGTATATGCAAAATTTTAGCTAGGATCATGTAATGCAAATTGTTAATGGCAGTCCACACGTGAATGGGGAACGCTCCAAATGCTTATGCATTTGCTACTAGGATTAATAACGGAACGTAAGGGGTTCAAATGCGAGAAGACGACCTCAGCTGCTTCTCCCTGCATCTCTCCGTTTTGGGTGCTGCATGCACATGCATTTAACAAACGTGCATGCGATGTACTAGTTCCTGGGAAACGAATAGAATCGTTGTACGTGTCAGTCTTTAGGTATAGATATAAGTAATCGAAGACGGCTTAATCCTGCTTCGTAGATTGCTTTCCACAAGACGCACTTGCCAGTATCATTGGCCGGTGGCCCGACATGCAGTTGGCCCCGTTGCATGGCTTACTTTCAGAGACTCGCTAGTTTATCGTAGTGCTTGGTTGTCGCGAAAGTGAAAAGTAGGGCCTGTCCGGCATTTGAACCCGGGACCTCCTGCACCCAAAGCAGGAATCATACCCCTAGACCAACAGGCCGCAAAAGTAAGCAGCTGTGCACCCCGCCACCTACTGAGATCTTGCCGCACTTGCTATTGAAGCATCCAATCTGGACCATATTCTCAAAGAGGTTTCTTAATCCGACACCTACAACATGAGCTGTGCTGAGGACCAATGTAGTTGAAGGCTGAAAGAGCTGATTGAGTTGTGAGACAGTATGTCGATCGTGTGAAGTGCAAATGTAATCGTGTCAAGCACCATCAGCCCACTACGTAGCGTTGTGTGACAGCACGTACTTTTCGACAGTACTCTTTTTCCATAGCTGTTTTCATAGCTAGGCTGCTTCCAGCACAAAGCATCCACCATACGAAAGTGGCTGTTACGCGATTTTGATTACCTGGCCCTTCGACATCACTTCATGTACGAATACTGGGAAGAATTCTCGCTACATTCGAAGTTGTTCCCTCCACTTTCAACCTACTTGGTTGCTTCATTTGCCACGCAAACACTTCCTGAGGACGCTACATGTAATAAATCGCAGCTTACCGGTTTAATGACATGACGATGCTCAAAATATGACCGCTAGAGGCACACGGTTCCATGGGGTAACGGTTAGCTCTCTGGACTTTGAATCCAGCTATCCGAGTTCGAGTCTCGGTGGAACCTGATTCAGTGTTTTGCGATCGTTTCTAGAAACGTGTACGAGCTTGCAGTTGGAATTGCATATGCAAAATTTTAGCTAGGATCATGTAATGCAAATTGTTAATAGCAGTCCACACGTGAATTTTTAACGCTTCAAATGCTTATGCTTTTGCTACTAGGATTAATAACGGAACGTAAGGGGTTCAACTGCGAGAAGACGACCTCAGCTGCTTCTCCCAGCATCTCTCCGTTTTGGGTGCTGCATGCACATGCATTTAACAAACGTGCATGCGATGTACTAGTTCCTGGGAAACGAATAGAATCGTTGTACGTGTCAGTCTTTAGGTATAGATATAAGTAATCGAAGACGGCTTAATCCTGCTTCGTAGATTGCTTTCCACAAGACGCACTTGCCAGTATCATTGGCCGGTGGCCCGACATGCAGTTTGCCCCGTTGCATGGCATACTTTCAGAGACTCGCTAGTTTATCGTAGTGCTTGGTTGTCGCGAAAGTGAAAAGTAATTGTGAAAAGTAAATTGTTAATAGCAGTCCACACGTGAATGGGGAACGCTCCAAATGCTTATGCTTTTGCTACTAGGATTAATAACGGAACGTAAGGGGTTCAACTGCGAGAAGACGACCTCAGCTGCTTCTCCCTGCATCTCTCCGTTTTGGGTGCTGCATGCACATGCATTTAACAAACGTGCATGCGATGTACTAGTTCCTGGGAAACGAATAGAATCGTTGTACGTGTCAGTCTTTAGGTATAGATATAAGTAATCGAAGACGGCTTAATCCTGCTTCGTAGATTGCTTTCCACAAGACGCACTTGCCAGTATCATTGGCCGGTGGCCCGACATGCAGTTGGCCCCGTTGCATGGCTTACTTTCAGAGACTCGCTAGTTTATCGTAGTGCTTGGTTGTCGCGAAAGTGAAAAGTAGGGCCTGTCCGGCATTTGAACCTGGGACCTCCTGCACCCAAAGTAGGAATCATACCCCTAGACCAACAGGCCGCAAAAGTAAGCAGCTGTGCACCCCGCCACCTACTGATATCTTGCCGCACTTGCTATTGAAGCATCCAATCTGGACCATATTCTCAAAGAGGTTTCTTAATCCGACACCTACAACATGAGCTGTGCTGAGGACCAATGTAGTTGAAGGCTGAAAGAGCTGCTTGAGTTGTGAGACAGTATGTCGATCGTGTGAAGTGCAAGTGTAATCGTGTCAAGCACCATCATCCCACTACGTAGCGTTGTGTGACAGCACGTACTTTTCGACAGTACTCTGTGTCCATAGCTGTTTTCAGAGACAGGCTGTCTCAGCACAAAGCATCCACCATACGAAAGTGGCTGTTCCGCGATTTTGATTACCTGACCCTTCGACATCACTTCATGTACGAATACTGGCAAGAATTCTCGCTACATTCGAAGTTGTTCCCTCCACTTTCAACCTACTTGGTTGCTTCATTTGCCATGCAAACACTTCCTGAGGACGCTACATGTAATAAATCGCAGCTTACCGGTTTAATGTCATGACGATGCTCACATTAAGACCGCTAGAGGCACCCGGGTCCATGGTGCAATGGTTAGCGCTCTGGACTTTGAATCCAGCGATCCGAGTTCGAGTCTCGGTGGAACCTGGTTCAGTGTTTTGCGATCGTTTCTAGAAACGTGTACGAGCTGGCAGTTGGAATTGTATATGCAAAATTTTAGCTAGGATCATGTAATGCAAATTGTTAATAGCAGTCCACACGTGAATGGGGAACGCTCCAAATGCTTATGCTTTTGCTACTAGGATTAATAACGGAACGTAAGGGGTTCAACTGCGAGAAGACGACCTCAGCTGCTTCTCCCAGCATCTCTCCGTTTTGGGTGCTGCATGCACATGCATTTAACAAACGTGCATGCGATGTACTAGTTCCTGGGAAACGAATAGAATCGTTGTACGTGTCAGTCTTTAGGTATAGATATAAGTAATCGAAGACGGCTTAATCCTGCTTCGTAGATTGCTTTCCACAAGACGCACTTGCCAGTATCATTGGCCGGTGGCCCGACATGCAGTTGGCCCCGTTGCATGGCTTACTTTCAGAGACTCGGTAGTTTATCGTAGTGCTTGGTTGTCGCGAAAGTGAAAAGTAGGGCCTGTCCGGGGTTTGAACCCGGGACCTCCTGCACCCAAAGCAGGAATCATACCCCTAGACCAACAGGCCGCGAAAGTAAGCAGCTGTGCACCCCGCCACCTACTGAGATCTTGCCGCACTTGCTATTGAAGCATCCAATCTGGAACATATTCTCAAAGAGGTTTCTTAATCCGACACCTACAACATGAGCTGTGCTGAGGACCAATGTAGTTGAAGGCTGAAAGAGCTGCTTGAGTTGTGAGACAGTATGTCGATCGTGTGAAGTGCAAATGTAATCGTGTCAAGCACCATCATCCCACTACGTAGCGTTGTGTGACAGCACGTACTTTTCGACAGTGTCCATAGCTGTTTTCAGAGCTAGGCTGCTTCCAGCACAAAGCATCCACCATACGAAAGTGGCTGTTACGCGATTTTGATTACCTGGCCCTTCGACATCACTTCATGTACGAATACTGGGAAGAATTCTCGCTACATTCGAAGTTGTTCCCTCCACTTTCAACCTACTTGGTTGCTTCATTTGCCACGCAAACACTTCCTGAGGACGCTACATGTAATAAATCGCAGCTTACCGGTTTAATGACATGATGCTGCTCAGTTTAAGTCCGCTAGAGGCACACGGTTCTATGGTCAGTCTGCCTGCGGCAGCGGTGGTGAGCGGACCTCCAGGGCCAGCGCGCTGTGGCAGGAAGTGTTTACGTCAGGCGGTGAGTCGCGTGTTTACAGCGTCTGCTTATTAGTATTCGTTCCGTTCTGTAGGATCTGATATGGAATTATGAATCCGACTAACAGGAAAGATACCTTGAAGTTTACCTTTGATATGAACTTTTCGAAACCAAATTCGTTTGAAGTTGAAGCATGGTTAGAGGAAACAGCTAAGATTACTTTTGATGACATTGTAGGGATAAATTTCTCTATCGTGACTAGTGTTGTTTATGTGAAATTAACGTCCTCTGAAATGTGTGATAGAATTGTGGAGTCCAGTGGAGGTGTACTGAAGTTTAAACATAGAGATGGTACCGTCAGTGACGTCAGCATTATCATGCTGGACTGGGCATCCGAACGGCACGTATTTTCGAACTCCCGTTTGAAATATCAGCCGCGCAAATAAATTCTCCATTAACACCTTACGGGAGTGTCATTAACAATTTTGCGGAGCGTTGGTCCAAAGCCCACAAATTTCCGGTGCTTAACGGCGTCAGGCAGGTCAAGATCGATCTACAGAAGCACATACCTTCATATATTTACGTAGGTGGACATCGCGGAATTGTCATATATGATGGGCAGCCAAAAACGTGTGCCGGCTGTGGTGCGCCCGGCCACGTGCGCTCTGAATGTATACAAAGACGCGTGACGCAGATACCTGTCGGTGAAGCCGCTAGCCCCCCTGTGACGACGGCACTGCCACTGACATACGCTGCCGCGGCTTCTGGTCTTCCACCCGCGACCCCGCCTGTAGATGCCCCTCTTTTGAATGATGTTTTGGCCGATAACGTCAAAGAACCGAGTGCTGACGCGGCACCGCCGCTACCACACTCAGAGATGGAGGTAACGACGGATGATTCCCCAGTGGTTGATGCCACTGGTACTGAGGGTGAAGCAGACGCTGTGTTCCCGGCGGATCAACCCCAGAGTCAACAGTCCACTTCGGATGTTGATGATACCGCGAACCCTAACAGGAAGCCTTCCAAAAAGAAGCGGAGACTTGCACATCAAGGAGCCAATCAGCTCGCCCCACAGCTCCGCGAAAAAGCGAAACGAATAAGCAGCCAAATGAGTCAGAACACTTCTGAACCCTCTGAAGTTGGTCTCCCTGCGTCTGGTCGAATGGACATTGATCCTGTAGTGTCTCCCCCTGTGAATCCACGACGGGTGGAAGATAGTGATACCTCGAGTAGAGTCGTTTTGCCGGATACCCACGCTCAAGGAAACGCAGGATCGCTTTTGTCAGAGGCCACTCTCACTGGGAATTGGGCACAGGAAATGGAAGTATTGGATGCGAGCAATGATGCGGATGTCATGCGAACCATTGAGACGGAATCTTCGGCACCCCCCACAGAGCAGCATACACCAACCGTACCGGGAACTACAGGAACTCCGACTGACGCGCTTGGCCTCAATTTCGTTAGCCATCCTTCTAAGACTGTTTAATTAATAGTATGTGCCTTCTCCCATGAACGAGCCCCAAGCCTATAACATTGCCACGTTAAACATCAATAAGATACAGTCGTACTGGCGGCTCCGTAATTTACAAGATTTTGTATACGCAGCGGATATCGATATTCTGTTACTTCAAGAAGTCGCTGCGATTGAACTTGACCGAATAACTGGTTATACTACTCTCTCCAATTCCGGGAGCGGTGCGAATTTAGGGACAGCGATTCTGTTAAAAGAAGGGATTGTAGCGACCGACGCAGAAAAACTGCCTGATCATAGAGGGATCGCTGTCACTTTCCATCGGACACGCATAATCAATGTTTACGCCCCGTCCGGCAGTAGCAAAGGGCTGAGTTCTTCACAAGCGCCATAGTCCCACTTTTTAGGGGAACCTACGATCGTATAATTTTTGCGGGTGACTTCAATTGTGTCTTAAGTCCAAAAGACCAGACGCCTAATTTTAACAAATCTGGAGAACTACAACGTATCGTCCAAGAAATGAACCTCATTGACACATGGGAGCATACGCACGGAGCGGCACCTGGGTTCACTCATGTCACGAACCACTCTGCAAGCCGGCTAGACAGAATCTATGTATCGGCGTGTATGAAGACTCAAGTCCTCCATTCCGAAGTTTGGCCCACAATTTTTTCCGATCATGCCGAATATATTTGTACTGTTAACATGGTCAAGCAAGGCACATTTCGCGGCAGAGGTTTCTGGAAACTTAACAATGCTCTCCTTAACGATGTTGACTGTCACCGTGTCTTTAACGAAACATGGGAGGCATGTGAACGACGGGTTGCACAGTATGCCTCCGTTACTGAATGGTGGATAACACATGCCAAACCAACTTTATCAAAAATGTTTAAACGCTACGCTCGGGACAAATCCTGGTGGCAACGGCAAACGTCTGAGTTTTATTTTACTTGTCTCAGGGAGCTCTACCAGTCCGATGTGACTGTACCTGAAAATTTTATGCAGATTAAAAAAATTAAGGCAAAATTATTAAAACTTCAGCGGCAGCAGGCAGAAGGCTTTCAAATAAGGTCCAGGCCACAGAATGTGATAGACGACGAAATGACATCCATGTTTCACGTCATTCGTGAAAATAAGAGGGGGCGGCGGAGATTAATAACTCGTCTTCAGTTGAGTGAAGGCGTTGCGCTCACGCGGCAACAAGACATACGGAACGCACTTCACAATCACCTGGCAGATCTGCTGGCAACGACACATACCGACGATGGAACTCACGATGAATGACTCAATAACTTGCAAAGGACTTTGGGTGCTGCTGAAGTCGAAACTCTCATGCGAGAAATTGATGAAGACGAATTGGATTCTGCGCTATCACGAAGTCCGAAAAATAAATCGCCGGGACCCGACGGTCTCACTGCCGAATTTTATCTTACTTTCTGCGACAAATTAAAGCCCAAGTTGTTGAGTATGTTTAATGAAATTTTACGGCCTGATTTTAATGTTCCTCAGGCTCTCGTGGAAGGCATCGTGGTTTTAATCCCTAAACGCCCAATGTGCAGTTCTGTTGACGATTTTCGGCCGCTTACTTTACTGAACAGTGACTACAAAATTTTAGCACGTATTATTTCTAATAGATTGAAAATGTTGATGAATACTGTCATTGGTCAGTACCAGACTAGTGTAGGTGTCGGTAGGACGATCTTCCAAAATTTGTCTCAATACAGGGACGTCATAGCCATTGCAGATGCGTGCAAGATACGGTGTGCGCTAGTTTCCCTTGACTTTTCAAAGGCATTCGACAGAGTAAACCATCAGTTTCTCATCCGGACGATGCATGCCATGGGATTTCCACTACGTTTTATCAATCTTATACATGAGCTCCTTCGTAAAGGAGTAACTCGACTCATGGTGAATGGCCAGCTGAGCGCATCGATTAATATTACTAATTCAGTGCGACAGGGATGCCCTATGTCAATGGCCTTGTTTGCCATTGCCATTGAGCCTTTGCTTGTCACCTTGACACAGCGTCTACAAGGATTAACCATCCACGGCATTAAGATTGTTTGTACTGCATATGCGGATGACGTCGGATTTTTGGTCATGGACGAAGGTGAAGTCGAGGAAGCCCTTCAGATCGTCAAAAACTACGAACTTGTTGCGGGTGCGAAGTTGAATGCCAGGAAATCTGGCATTATGAACATAGGACTCGGCATCTCGCTGCACCATCACGGTCAGTTGCAACTACTTTCTAAAATGAAATGCCTTGGTATTGAGTACAGGAGCAACATACAGCACACAATTGCGGTGAACTATAGGAATCTCCTGGCAAGTATGCGTGCTTGCATGCAGACCCACTACCTAAGGAGCCTTGATGAACTGCAGAAAGTCACCTTCGCTAATGTCTACCTCACCTCAAAGATTAACTACGTTGCACAAGTACTGCCCATGCCACAGGAGACAGCGAAGCGTATGATGTCCGCTCTAGGCCATTTTGTCACACGTGGACACATTTTTAAAGTCAAGTACGATACGCTCACTCTCTCCACGACCGATGGAGGCTTAAATTTAACAGATGTTCGTTCCAAGTCACGAGCTTTGTAC
Source organism: Schistocerca gregaria (assembly GCF_023897955.1). NCBI lineage: Eukaryota > Metazoa > Arthropoda > Insecta > Orthoptera > Acrididae > Schistocerca > Schistocerca gregaria. Next base: position 948,867,531 of record NC_064922.1, read on the forward strand.
GTATGCACCACCTACAAACGGTGGAGGTCTTTACCGAACAGTCTAACGGCTCACCTGTTAACCGAACTAGCGCCGGCCTGCCTGCAGCCTCCCGTCTCTGTTCAACATATTCCGCCTGCGCTGACTCACTTTAAGAGCTTTTTCATTGAGTTCAGTTACGTACGGTCAACTCTCCCAGAAAATGAGCTTTCCGCGGTGAAGTTAGTTTATAATAAACTACTAGCAACCAAGAACAGGAACAACATCGAACACAAATACCCCAATCATCGCTGGCCAGTGATATGGAAAAACATACATAGCCGTGATTTACCAACGTCAGTGAAAGCCTCTTGGTACAGGGTCGTGAACCGTAAAATAAGTACCAATTCACGACTTCATGCTCTACATTTGGCTGACTCACCTTTGTGCCTTACGTGCAACTTGCCTGATACTGATGAACATCGTTTTCTGTGCACCATTGTCCAAGCAGTTTGGCCATGCATTCGCCGAAAACTGGCTACGATTATGAGGACTTCCCAGCTTTGTATTAAACCTGAAGATTTCCTGTATCCGGATTCAGTGCCGTACCCGAAACCCAACGGAACTCTGTCAATTGGTTGAAGGGTCATTATGTTCATTATTTACAGACGCAAGAACCCAAGAGTGAGGCGGCGTTCTGTCTTTACCTGGCATTACAGTTTCACATACTTTCACAGACGCGACATTAAAGGAAACGATATGCGAATTTTTTAGAAGTCGTTCTTCGATGAAAGAAGTATTTTTTCTTTCCTTCATTCTACATTGCTTTGTTTTTTTTTTTTCATTTCTTCTTCAAATGTTACAGTGACGTATACTGAACAGGGTTACGACAAGGACTATTTTATTTTCTTCTGTTTTTCTAGAGGACCAGAGTTCCTTGTTTCATTTTCTATTAAAAAAAACAAAAATAAATAAATAAATAAATAAATTATAATAAAAAATAAACAATTATAAAAGTTGATAAAAAACCAACAACACAACGAAAGCACTAAAAAGAACAACAAACAACAGAAAGAGTGTTGCAGACCAGAAGTAGGGGATTGCTGCCTGGGGTGAAGTACGGTGGGGACTTCGTGGGCCCTCTCGCCGCTACGGCAGCCGTGAAGGCCCAGGACAAATCTCTGAAAATGGAATACAACACACGCACAAAAAAAAAAAAAAATCTACTTTGTCACCATTGCGGGACTATGCATAAGGTTTAGAAGTATCTTTGGTTTGGAAATTGGAATAGTTCAGAAGAATAAGTAATTCAGAAATCTTGGCAGATGAAGCCGACGCCGACGAAGGCGATTTGTGGCGAGCGCAAGGCGGGGCTGAAGGGGAGGAAGGAGGCCCTAAAAAAAAAAAAAAATAAAAAAAAAATAAAATGGTGTAATGGTTAGCACTCTGGACTTTGAGTCCAGCGATCCGAGTTCGAGTCTCGGTGGGACCTGACTCCGTGTTTTGCGATCGTTTCTAGAAATGTGTACGGGCTGGTAGTTGGAATTGTATATGAAGAATTTTAGCTAGGATCATGTAATTCAAATTGTTAATAGCAGTCCACACGTGAATTTTTAACGCTTCAAATGCTTATGCTTTTGCTACTAGGATTAATAACGGAACGTAAGGGGTTCAACTGCGAGAAGACGACCTCAGCTGCTTCTCCCAGCATCTCTCCGTTTTGGGTGCTGCATGCGCATGCATTTAACAAACGTGCATGCGATGTACTAGTTCCTGGGAAACGAATAGAATCGTTGTCCGTGTTAGTCTTTAGGTATAGATATATGTAATCGAAGACGGTTTAATCCTGCTTCGTAGATTGCTTTCCACAAGACGCACTTGCCAGTAACATTGGCCGGTGGTCCGACATGCAGTTTGTCCTGTTGCATGGCTTACTTTCAGAGACTCGCTAGTTTATCGTAGTGCTTGGTTGTCGCGAAAGTGAAAAGTAGGGCCTGTCCGGGATTTGAACCCGGGACCTCCTGCAGTCAAAGCAGGAATCATACCCCTAGACCAACAGGCCGCAAAAGTAAAAATGTGTGCACCCCGCCACCTACTTGAATCTTGCCGCACTTGCTATTGCATTAACTATCTTTACCATATTCTCAAAGAGGTTTTTAATCCGACACCTACAACATGAACTGTGCTGAGGACCAGTGTAGTTGATGGCTGAAAGAGCTGCTTGATTTGTGTGACAGTATGTCGATCGTGTGAAGTGCAAATGTTATCGTGTCAAGCACCATCCGCCCACTAAGTAGCGGTGTGTGATAGCACGCACTTTTCGACAGTACTCTGTGTACATAGCTGTTTTCATAGCTAGGCTGCTTCCAGCACAAGGCATTCACCATACGAAAGTGGCTGTTCCGCGATTTTGGTTACCTGACCCTTCGACATCACTTCATGTACGAATACTGGCAAGAATTCTGCTACATTCGAAGTTGCTCCCTCCACTTTCAGCATACTTGGTTGCTTCATTTGCCACGCAAACACTTCCTGAGGACGCTACATGTAATAAATCGCAGCTTACCGGTTTAATGACATGATGGTCCTCAATCTATGCCCAGTACAGACACCTGGTTCCATGGTGTAATGGTTAGCACTCTGGACTTTGAATCCAGCGATCCGAGTTCGAGTCTCCGTGGATCCTGACTCTGTGTTTTGCGATCGTTTTTAGAAATGTGTACGAGCTGGTAGTTGGAATTGTATATGCAGAATTTTAGCTAGGATCATGTAATGCAAATTGTTAATAGCAGTCCACACGTGATTTTAAACGCTCCAAATGCTTATGCTTTTGCTACTAGGATTAATAACGGAACGTAAGGGGTGAAACTGCGAGAAGACGACCTCAGCTGCTTCTCCCAGCATCTCTCCGTTTTGGGTGCTGCATGCGCATGCATTTAACAATCGTGCATGCGATGTACTAGTTCCTGGGAAACGAATAGAATCGTTGTACGTGTCAGTCTTTAGGTATAGATATAAGTAATCGAAGACGGTTTAATCCTGCTTCGTAGATTGCTTTCCACAAGACGCACTTGCCAGTAACATTGGCCGGTGGCCCGACATGCAGTATGTCCCGTTGCATGGCAAACTTTCAGAGACTCGCTAGTTTATCGTAGTGCTTGGTTGTCGCGAAAGTGAAAAGTAGGGCTTGTCGGGGATTTGAACCCGGGACCTCCTGCACCCAAAGCAGGAACAATACCCCTAGACCAACAGGCCGCTCACATGAATGGGGAACGCTCCAAATGCTTATGCTTTTGCTACTAGGATTAATAACGGAATGTAAGGGGTTCAACTGCGAGAAGACGACCTCAGCTGCTTCTCCCAGCATCTCTCCGTTTTGGGTGCTGCATGCGCATGCATTTAACAAACGTGCATGCGATGTACTAGTTCCTGGGAAACGAATAGAATCGTTGTACGTGTCAGTCTTTAGGTATAGATATAAGTAATCGAAGACGGTTTAATCCTGCTTCGTAGATTGCTTTCCACAAGACGCACTTGCCAGTAACATTGGCCGGTGGCCCGACATGCAGTATGTCCCGTTGCATGGCAAACTTTCAGAGACTCGCTAGTTTATCGTAGTGCTTGGTTGTCGCGAAAGTGAAAAGTAGGGCTTGTCGGGGATTTGAACCCGGGACCTCCTGCACCCAAAGCAGGAACAATACCCCTAGACCAACAGGCCGCTCACATGAATGGGGAACGCTCCAAATGCTTATGCTTTTGCTACTAGGATTAATAACGGAATGTAAGGGGTTCAACTGCGAGAAGACGACCTCAGCTGCTTCTCCCAGCATCTCTCCGTTTTGGGTGCTGCATGCGCATGCATTTAACAAACGTGCATGCGATGTACTAGTTCCTGGGAAACGAATAGAATCGTTGTACGTGTCAGTCTTTAGGTATAGATATAAGTAATCGAAGACGGTTTAATCCTGCTTCGTAGATTGCTTTCCACAAGACGCACTTGCCAGTAACATTGGCCGGTGGCCCGACATGCAGTATGTCCCGTTACATGGCAAACTTTCAGAGACTCGCTAGTTTATCGTAGTGCTTGGTTGTCGCGAAAGTGAAAAGTAGGGCTTGTCGGGGATTTGAACCCGGGACCTCCTGCACCCAAAGCAGGAACAATACCCCTAGACCAACAGGCCGCTCACATGAATGGGGAACGCTCCAAATGCTTATGCTTTTGCTACTAGGATTAATAACGGAATGTAAGGGGTTCAACTGCGAGAAGACGACCTCAGCTGCTTCTCCCAGCATCTCTCCGTTTTGGGTGCTGCATGCGCATGCATTTAACAAACGTGCATGCGATGTACTAGTTCCTGGGAAACGAATAGAATCGTTGTACGTGTCAGTCTTTAGGTATAGATATAAGTAATCGAAGACGGCTTAATCCTGTTTCGTAGATTGCTTTCCACAAGACGCAATTGCCAGTATCATTGGCCGGTGGCCCGACATATAGTTTGTCCTGTTGCATGGCTTACTTTCAGAGACTCGCTAGTTTATCGTAGTGCTTGGTTGTCACGAAAGTGAAAAGTAGGGCCTGTCCGGGATTTGAACCCGGGACCTCCTGCACCCAAAGCAGGAATCATACCCCTAGACCAACAGGCCGCAAAAGTAAAAATGTGTGCACCCCGCCACCTACTTGAATCTTGCCGCACTTGCTATTGCATTAACTATCTTTACCATATTCTCAAAGAGGTTTTTAATCCGACACCTACAACATGAACTGTGCTGAGGACCAGTGTAGTTGATGGCTGAAAGAGCTGCTTGATTTGTGTGACAGTATGTCGATCGTGTGAAGTGCAAATGTTATCGTGTCAAGCACCATCCGCCCACTAAGTAGCGTTGTGTGATAGCACGCACTTTTCGACAGTACTCTGTGTACATAGCTGTTTTCATAGCTAGGCTGCTTCCAGCCCAAAGCATTCACCATACGAAAGTGGCTGTTCCGCGATTTTGGTTACCTGACCCTTCGACATCACTTCATGTACGAATACTGGCAAGAATTCAGCTACATTCGAAGTTTCTCCCTCCACTTTCAGCATACTTGGTTGCTTCATTTGCCACGCAAACACTTCCTGAGGACGCTACATGTAACAAATCGCAGCTTACCGTTTAATGACATGATGCTGCTCAGTTTAATTCCGCTAGAGGCACCCGGTTCCATGGTGTAATGGTTAGCACTCTGTACTTTGAATCCAGCTATCCGAGTTCGAGTCTCGGTGGAAACTGACTCTGTGTTTTGCGATCGTTTTTAGAAATGTGTACGAGCTGGTAGTTGGAATTGTATATGCAGAATTTTAGCTAGGATCATGTAATTCAAATTGTTAATAGCAGTCCACACGCGAATGGGGAACGCTCCAAATGCTTATGCTTTTGCTACTAGGATTAATAACGGAATGTAAGGGGTTCAACTGCTAGAAGACGACCTCAGCTGCTTCTCCCAGCATCTCTCCGTTTTGGGTGCTGCATGCGCATGCATTTAACAAACGTGCATGCGATGTACTAGTTCCTGGGAAACGAATAGAATCGTTGTACGTGTCAGTCTTTAGGTATAGATATAAGTAATCGAAGACGGCTTAATCCTGCTTCGTAGATTGCATTCCACAAGACGCACTTGCCAGTAACATTGGCCGGTGGCCCGACATGCAGTTTGTCCCGTTGCATGGCATACTTTCAGAGACTCGCTAGTTTATCGTAGTGCTTGGTTGTCGCGAAAGTGAAAAGTAGGGCCTGTCCGGGATTTGAACCCGGGACCTCCTGCAGTCAAAGCAGGAATCATACCCTAGACCAACAGGCCGCAAAAGTAAAAATGTGTGCACCCCGCCACCTACTTGAATCTTGCCGCACTTGCTATTGCATTAACTATCTTTACCATATTCTCAAAGAGGTTTTTAATCCGACACCTACAACATGAACTGTGCTGAGGACCAGTGTAGTTGATGGCTGAAAGAGCTGCTTGATTTGTGTGACAGTATGTCGATCGTGTGAAGTGCAAATGTTATTGTGTCAAGCACCATCCGCCCACTAAGTAGCGGTGTGTGATAGCACGCACTTTTCGACAGTACTCTGTGTACATAGCTGTTTTCATAGCTAGGCTGCTTCCAGCACAAGGCATTCACCATACGAAAGTGGCTGTTCCGCGATTTTGGTTACCTGACCCTTCGACATCACTTCATGTACGAATACTGGCAAGAATTCTGCTACATTCGAAGTTGCTCCCTCCACTTTCAGCATACTTGGTTGCTTCATTTGCCACGCAAACACTTCCTGAGGACGCTACATGTAATAAATCGCAGCTTACCGGTTTAATGACATGATGGTCCTCAATCTATGCCCAGTACAGACACCTGGTTCCATGGTGTAATGGTTAGCACTCTGGACTTTGAATCCAGCGATCCGAGTTCGAGTCTCCGTGGATCCTGACTCTGTGTTTTGCGATCGTTTTTAGAAATGTGTACGAGCTGGTAGTTGGAATTGTATATGCAGAATTTTAGCTAGGATCATGTAATGCAAATTGTTAATAGCAGTCAACACGTGATTGGGTAACGCTCCAAATGCTTATGCTTTTGCTACTAGGATTAATAACGGAACGTAAGCGGTTCAACTGCGAGAAGACGACCTCAGCTGCTTCTCCCAGCATCTCTCCGTTTTGGGTGCTGCATGCGCATGCATTTAACAAACGTGCATGCGATGTACTAGTTCCTGGGAAACGAATAGAATCGTTGTACGTGTCAGTCTTTAGGTATAGATATAAGTAATCGAAGACGGCTTAATCCTGCTTCGTAGATTGCATTCCACAAGACGCACTTGCCAGTAACATTGGCCGGTGGCCCGACATGCAGTATGTCCCGTTGCATGGCAAACTTTCAGAGACTCGCTAGTTTATCGTAGTGCTTGGTTGTCGCGAAAGTGAAAAGTAGGGCTTGTCGGGGATTTGAACCCGGGACCTCCTGCACCCAAAGCAGGAACAATACCCCTAGACCAACAGGCCGCTCACGTGAATGGGGAACGCTCCAAATGCTTATGCTTTTGCTACTAGGATTAATAACGGAATGTAAGGGGTTCAACTGCGAGAAGACGACCTTTGGGTACTGCATGCGCATGCATTTAACAAACGTGCATGCGATGTACTAGTTCCTGGGAAACGAATAGAATCGTTGTACGTGTCAGTCTTTAGGTATAGATATAAGTAATCGAAGACGGCTTAATCCTGCTTCGTAGATTGCTTTCCACAAGACGCACTTGCCAGTAACATTGGCCGGTAGCCCGACATGCAGTATGTCCCGTTGCATGGCATACTTTCAGAGACTCGCTAGTTTATCGTAGTGCTTGGTTGTCGCGAAAGTGAAAAGTAGGGCCTGTCCGGGATTTGAACCCGGGACCTCCTGCACCCAAAGCAGGAATCATACCCCTAGACCAACAGGCCGCAAAATGAAGGAACTGTGCACCCCGCCACCTACTGAAATATTGCCGCACTTGCTATTGCATTATCCAATCTTTTCCATATTCTCAAAGAGGTTTTTAATCCGACACCTACAACATGAACTGTGCTGAGGACCAGTGTAGTTGAAGGCTGAAAGAGCTGCTTGAGTTGTGTGACAGTATGTCGATCGTGTGAAGTACAAATGTTATCGCGTCACACACCATCCGCCCACTACGTAGAGTTGTGTGACAGCACGCACTTTTCGACAGTACTCTGTGTCCATAGCTGTTTTCATAGCTAGGCTGCTTCCAGCACAAAGCATCCACCATACGAAAGTGGCTGTTCTGCGATTTTGATTACCTGACCCTTCGACATCACTTCATGTACGAATACTGGCAAGAATTCTCGCTACATTCGAAGTTGCTCCCTCCACTTTCAGCATACTTGGTTGCTTCATTTGCCACGCAAACACTTCCTGCGGACGCTACATGTAATAAATCGCAGCTTACCGGTTTAATGACATGATGCTCCTCAATTTAAGCCCACTACAGACACCTGGTTCCATGGTGTAATGGTTAGCACTCTGGACTTTGAATCCAGCGATCCGAGTTTGAATCTCGGTGGGACCTGACTCTGTGTTTTGCGATCGTTTCTAGAAATGTGTACGGGCTGGTAGTTGGAATTGTATATGCAGAATTTTAGCTAGGATCATGTAATGCAAATTGTTAATAGCAGTCCACACGTGAATGGGGAACGCTCCAAATGCTTATGCTTTTGCTACTAGGATTAATAACGGAATGTAAGGGGTTCAACTGCGAGAAGACGACCTCAGCTGCTTCTCCCAGCATCTCTCCGTTTTGGGTGCTGCATGCGCATGCATTTAACAAACGTGCATGCGATGTACTAGTTCCTGGGAAACGAATAGAATCGTTGTACGTGTCAGTCTTTAGGTATAGCTATAAGTAATCGAAGACGGCTTAATCCTGCTTCGTAGATTGCTTTCCACAAGACGCACTTGCCAGTAACATTGGCCGGTGGCCCAACATGCAGTATGTCCCGTTGCACGGCAAACTTTCAGAGACTCGCTAGTTTATCGTAGTGCTTGGTTGTCGCGAAAGTGAAAAGTAGGGCCTGTCGGGGATTTGAACCCGGGACCTCCTGCACCCAAAGCAGGAACAATACCCCTAGACCAACGGGCCGCTCACGTGAATGGGGAACGCTCCAAATGCTTATCCTTTTGCTACTAGGATTAATAACGGAATGTAAGGGGTTCAACTGCGAGAAGACGACCTCAGCTGCTTCTCCCAGCATCTCTCCGTTTTGGGTGCTGCATGCGCATGCATTTAACAAACGTGCATGCGATGTACTAGTTCCTGGGAAACGAATAGAATCGTTGTACGTGTCAGTCTTTAGGTATAGATATAAGTAATCAAAAACGGCTTAATCCTGCTTCGTAGATTGCTTTCCACAAGACGCACTTGCCAGTAACATTGGCCGGTAGCCCGACATGCAGTATGTCCCGTTGCATGGCATACTTTCAGAGACTCGCTAGTTTATCGTAGTGCTTGGTTGTCGCGAAAGTGAAAAGTAGGGCCTGTCCGGGATTTGAACCCGGGACCTCCTGCAGTCAAAGCAGGAATCATACCCCTAGACCAACAGGCCGCAAAAGTAAAAATGTGTGCACCTCGCCACCTACTTGAATCTTGCCGCACTTGCTATTGCATTAACTATCTTTACCATATTCTCAAAGAGGTTTTTAATCCGACACCTACAACATGAACTGTGCTGAGGACCAGTGTAGTTGATGGCTGAAAGAGCTGCTTGATTTGTGTGACAGTATGTCGATCGTGTGAAGTGCAAATGTTATCGTGTCAAGCACCATCCGCCCACTAAGTAGCGGTGTGTGATAGCACGCACTTTTCGACAGTACTCTGTGTACATAGCTGTTTTCATAGCTAGGCTGCTTCCAGCACAAGGCATTCACCATACGAAAGTGGCTGTTCCGCGATTTTGGTTACCTGACCCTTCGACATCACTTCATGTACGAATACTGGCAAGAATTCTGCTACATTCGAAGTTGCTCCCTCCACTTTCAGCATACTTGGTTGCTTCATTTGCCACGCAAACACTTCCTGAGGACGCTACATGTAATAAATCGCAGCTTACCGGTTTAATGACATGATGCTGCTCAGTTTAATTCCGCTAGAGGCACCCGGTTCCATGGTGTAATGGTTAGCACTCTGGACTTTGAATCCAGCGATCCGAGTTCGAGTCTCCGTGGATCCTGACTCTGTGTTTTGCGATCGTTTTTAGAAATGTGTACGAGCTGGTAGTTGGAATTGTATATGCAGAATTTTAGCTAGGATCATGTAATGCAAATTGTTAATAGCAGTCCACACGTGAATTTTAAACGCTCCAAATGCTTATGCTTTTGCTACTAGGATTAATAACGGAACGTAAGGGGTTCAACTGCGAGAAGACGACCTCAGCTGCTTCTCCCAGCATCTCTCCGTTTTGGGTGCTGCATGCGCATGCATTTAACAAACGTGCATGCGATGTACTAGTTCCTGGGAAACGAATAGAATCGTTGTACGTGTCAGTCTTTAGGTATAGATATAAGTAATCGAAGACGGCTTAATCCTGTTTCGTAGATTGCTTTCCACAAGACGCACTTGCCAGTATCATTGGCCGGTGGCCCGACATATAGTTTGTCCTGTTGCATGGCTTACTTTCAGAGACTCGCTAGTTTATCGTAGTGCTTGGTTGTCGCGAAAGTGAAAAGTAGGGCCTGTCCGGGATTTGAACCCGGGACCTCCTGCACCCAAAGCAGGAATCATACCCCTAGACCAACAGGCCGCAAAAGTAAAAATGTGTGCACCCCGCCACCTACTTGAATCTTGCCGCACTTGCTATTGCATTAACTATCTTTACCATATTCTCAAAGAGGTTTTTAATCCGACACCTACAACATGAACTGTGCTGAGGACCAGTGTAGTTGATGGCTGAAAGAGCTGCTTGATTTGTGTGACAGTATGTCGATCGTGTGAAGTGCAAATGTTATCGTGTCAAGCACCATCCGCCCACTAAGTAGCGTTGTGTGATAGCACGCACTTTTCGACAGTACTCTGTGTACATAGCTGTTTTCATAGCTAGGCTGCTTCCAGCACAAAGCATTCACCATACGAAAGTGGCTGTTCCGCGATTTTGGTTACCTGACCCTTCGACATCACTTCATGTACGAATACTGGCAAGAATTCAGCTACATTCGAAGTTTCTCCCTCCACTTTCAGCATACTTGGTTGCTTCATTTGCCACGCAAACACTTCCTGAGGACGCTACATGTAGCAAATCGCAGCTTACCGGTTTAATGACATGATGCTGCTCAGTTTAATTCCGCTAGAGGCACCCGGTTCCATGGTGTAATGGTTAGCACTCTGTACTTTGAATCCAGCTATCCGAGTTCGAGTCTCGGTGGAACCTGACTCTGTGTTTTGCGATCGTTTTTAGAAATGTGTACGAGCTGGTAGTTGGAATTGTATATGCAGAATTTTAGCTAGGATCATGTAATTCAAATTGTTAATAGCAGTCCACACGCGAATGGGGAACGCTCCAAATGCTTATGCTTTTGCTACTAGGATTAATAACGGAATGTAAGGGGTACAACTGCTAGAAGACGACCTCAGCTGCTTCTCCCAGCATCTCTCCGTTTTGGGTGCTGCATGCGCATGCATTTAACAAACGTGCATGCGATGTACTAGTTCCTGGGAAACGAATAGAATCGTTGTACGTGTCAGTCTTTAGGTATAGCTATAAGTAATCGAAGACGGCTTAATCCTGCTTCGTAGATTGCTTTCCACAAGACGCACTTGCCAGTAACATTGGCCGGTGGCCCAACATGCAGTATGTCCCGTTGCACGGCAAACTTTCAGAGACTCGCTAGTTTATCGTAGTGCTTGGTTGTCGCGAAAGTGAAAAGTAGGGCCTGTCGGGGATTTGAACCCGGGACCTCCTGCACCCAAAGCAGGAACAATACCCCTAGACCAACGGGCCGCTCACGTGAATGGGGAACGCTCCAAATGCTTATCCTTTTGCTACTAGGATTAATAACGGAATGTAAGGGGTTCAACTGCGAGAAGACGACCTCAGCTGCTTCTCCCAGCATCTCTCCGTTTTGGGTGCTGCATGCGCATGCATTTAACAAACGTGCATGCGATGTACTAGTTCCTGGGAAACGAATAGAATCGTTGTACGTGTCAGTCTTTAGGTATAGATATAAGTAATCGAAAACGGCTTAATCCTGCTTCGTAGATTGCTTTCCACAAGACGCACTTGCCAGTAACATTGGCCGGTAGCCCGACATGCAGTATGTCCCGTTGCATGGCATACTTTCAGAGACTCGCTAGTTTATCGTAGTGCTTGGTTGTCGCGAAAGTGAAAAGTAGGGCCTGTCCGGGATTTGAACCCGGGACCTCCTGCACCCAAAGCAGGAATCATACCCCTAGACCAACAGGCCGCAAAAGTAAAAATGTGTGCACCTCGCCACCTACTTGAATCTTGCCGCACTTGCTATTGCATTAACTATCTTTACCATATTCTCAAAGAGGTTTTTAATCCGACACCTACAACATGAACTGTGCTGAGGACCAGTGTAGTTGATGGCTGAAAGAGCTGCTTCATTTGTGTGACAGTATGTCGATCGTGTGAAGTGCAAATGTTATCGTGTCAAGCACCATCCGCCCACTAAGTAGCGGTGTGTGATAGCACGCACTTTTCGACAGTACTCTGTGTACATAGCTGTTTTCATAGCTAGGCTGCTTCCAGCACAAGGCATTCACCATACGAAAGTGGCTGTTCCGCGATTTTGGTTACCTGACCCTTCGACATCACTTCATGTACGAATACTGGCAAGAATTCTCGCTACATTCGAAGTTGCTCCCTCCACTTTCAGCATACTTGGTTGCTTCATTTGCCACGCAAACACTTCCTGAGGACGCTACATGTAATAAATCGCAGCTTACCGGTTTAATGACATGATGGTCCTCAATCTATGCCCAGTACAGACACCTGGTTCCATACATTCTGGCTTTAGCCGTCGCCGCGGTCGGACGTGCTTGTTGTTTACTCCGCGTACGTTAGCGCTATCGCCGGTGTTTGGTGTTTACGTGAAGTTAGCTGTACATTTTCGCTGTTATTTTTTGAGTGGTGTCTCTGATAAGTGTTTTTATAGTGCTTTCGTCCGTTCCACGTTTCGTGCTTCGCCGCAATTTCGGTTGTTGCCGGAATTTCGTCGGAACCGACGACCATGTCTGACACCGTCAGGAAGAATACTTTAGTCTTCTCGTTCGAGAAAGGAACACGGCCGGTCCAACCCACTGCGCTGGAAATCCACGATTGGCTGACTGAGGTAATCGGTATTAATTCTGACTCTGTTCATACCACGCAATTAGATGCTGAAAAATACTGTGTTTTTGTTAAATTTCTGAACTCAGTGACAGTCGATAAGTTGCTTGCAAAATGGGGTAATTCCGTCGAATTTGTTCATCGAGACGGTTCAAAAAGTAATGTCTCTGTACGAAAAGCTGATATCATGTACACCAATGTCAGGATTTTGAATGTTCCAATTGAAATTGATAATCAGTTGATCAAGGACGCTCTATCTAAATATGGCGAAGTTAAATCTATCTATAACGAAAGATGGTCGAAGCTATACAAGATACAGTGTTTTAATGGCATTAGATCCGTTGAAATGGAGGTGAAAGCCAACATTCCGTCCCATATATCCGTTGCAGGCCATAAAGCACATGTTGTGTATTCTGGTCAGGAGCGCACGTGCAATATTTGCAATGAGACAGGTCATTTCCGACAAGATTGTCCGCGCCGTGTTTTTGTTCTTAGGAACAATCTAACACAGCGTCAAAAACTGACCCTCAGCGATGTCTTACCAAATAGCACTTCCCTTCTTTCGGTTAACGACAGTGGTGCATGTACTTCTGCAGTGCCCGCTATAACTACTACGGAGTTCCCTCCCCTGAGCGTCATTACATCACACCCTTCTGTTCCCGATTGCGATCTCCAGAATAAGAAGCGACCGTTGGAAACGACCGATGACGGCTCGGACGGCGAGTCCGCCCGTAATTCGCCTTCCACCCGCAAGCAGAAGCAGTGTAATGCGGATATGCTCGAGGAAACAAACAGTACATGTATTGACGTGACGACAGCCGCTGAGGCAACCCGGCCGCTGTCGGCGGCTGAACAGGTACAAACGGTCCACGGAGGGGACGCAGTAACGATTGTCGCGGAGACGGAAGAGGCGCACTCCGAAGCACAAGAGGTGACGGAGCGGAACCCAACTCAAGAACTTACAGACCCACAAACCGCCGACTCAGTCAGTACTCTGGAGCTAGTGACGGAAGAACAAGGAAATGGCACTCGTAAAAAGGACGCTGTTGAGGCAGCTTCGGTCACAACGGTGGTAAAGATAGACAATCCGAATGACGGCGCGTTGAACCAAGATGTCCGAAGACGCCGACTCAAACCGCTACCTACTCTCAAAGCTTCCCGTAACCAAAGCAAACAACAACCAGCACAAGAGGAAGCGACGGCCAAGAACGTCTTGTATGAAATCATCACGGAAAGACCTAAGGAGGTACCTTCAAGTGACATTAGTGATGCAAAGCCCCTCGGTAAAACTAAAACCCGAGATGTTCGGAATCCTGCACCAAAATGAGGCTGTAAGATGAAAAAAAAAAGGGATTTTGTTGAACCAGTTTCATTTCTAATTGTACTACTGTCTTAGTCATATTTCAGAGGAACCAGATGCAGTGTTTACCGAGCTTCAAATACTGACTATTCTTTTAGATGTTTGTTTAAGCGGAGTCGTTTCTCTCTTCTAGAAGCTGCACATCTCTTTTCTTTTTTTTTTATTAATATTTTGTTATCTTTTTAATCACTTATTTACTTTTTATGCAAACTAAATGTCCCAGGCATATACAATTACGACTATCAATATTAACAGGATTACATCCGTGACTAAAGTTACAGCGCTCAAGGATTATTTATATGAGTCAGGGACGGACATTGCTTTCCTACAGGAAGTAGTGCTGACTAATCTTACAGTGCCTGGATATTTGGCGATTTTAAATGTCTCACTTGACACCAACGTCGGTACAGCAATTTTAGTCAGGGAGGGGATTCCTGTCTCGGATATCGAGAGGTTGGACTCCGGCAGAGCGATAGGTATAAAAGTCTTTGGTTCTACCCTTATCAATCTGTATGCCCCTTCTGGCACATCCAATAGAATGGAAAGAGCACAGTTCTATAAAGAAGAAATCATTTATTTATTACGGAAAAACCCAAAAGATCTTATAATAGGCGGTGATTTTAATTGTGTGATAAATAAGAAAGACCAGGTTCCGAATTTTAATAACTGCAGTGAACTGAAGCGTTTCGTCACTGTTTTACAGCTTAAAGATGCTTGGGAAATAATGTATCCCACTTTTGTGGCATTTACATTCCTAGGTCCTCACTCACGTAGCAGGATCGACAGACTCTACATATCGCAAAGTCTAGTTAGCTCCTTCATTAAAGCAGAGACGATTCCAGTTTACTTTTCTGATCATAGCTCCGTGCTAGCTTCCATCAACCTTACTGCGCAACCCACTCGCCGTTTTAGAAGTTCATGGCACCTTAATACGTCACTGATGCAGGACGACGGATTAGAAGAAAGTTTGACAGAAGCGTGGGCATTGTGCCTCCGCTCTGCAGATAGACACGTCTCAGTACTAGACTGGTGGTGCAACAGGGCAAAGCCTAAACTGAGAAAAGTTCTCATCCAGTATAGTGTACAACGATCGAAAGACTTGAAAAATTCCATCGAATTTTATTATACCATGCTGCGAAATTTATATGAGCAGGCAAACACTTCCAACGTCCGTCTGGCAGATATCAAGCAAACTAAGGCCAAATTGCTCAGTCTTAAAAGACAGCAGATGGAGGGTCTGAAATTAAAATCCAAGGCTAAGACAGTCGTGGAGGATGAACATGCTTCCTTGTACCATCTACTGAAGCACGAAAGAAACAGGAGACGCACCTTCATTGATGGACTTCAGTCTGAAACTGGCGAGACACTCACGACTCAGAGAGACATCGTCAATGCAGTGCACAAATATTACGAAGACCTATACACTGCCAACCCGGTATGTGAAGAGTCCTTCGATGAGTTCCTTAGTTACATAGCTCCACAGGTCTCGGACGAGGAAAACGAAGACCTTCTCGTTGAGTGTACTAACGAAGATATCCACAGAATCATCTGCAAATCTCCTCTGAGGAAATCGCCGGGACCGGATGGTTTGCCTGTTGAATTTTATAAACGATACTGGCCACTGATTGGTGACATGTTTACCCGAATGACGAACGAGGTGCTTCAGGGAAAGCATTTACCTGCTGTTTTTAAAGAGAGCACAATAGTACTAATCCCAAAAAATGCTGCAAAAAGAAACCTCAACAACTTTCGTCCTATTTCCCTGTTAAACTCTGATTATAAAATCATCGGCAGAATTTTAAACAACAGACTCTCTCAGTTGGCCAAAAAGATAGTAAGTCCATACCAGTCCTGTGTGCCTACCAAGAGCATTTTCGAAAGCATAGCTGAATATAGAGATATAATTGCCATCACTGCTGTGACCACCATAAAATGTGCTATCATGTTTATTGACTTCCAGAAAGCATTTGATCGTGTGGATCATAGATTCCTTAGTGCCACACTGAACAAAATAGGTTTTAATGAGCGAGTCGTAAGTGTGATCAGCAATGTTGCAACAGGCATCAGCGCTTGTATATCAGTTAACTGCCAGAGGACAAAGCAGATTCAGATCAGGCGCGGCGTTCCTCAAGGAAGCCCCCTCTCCATGTTCCTATTCGTGCTTTCATTAGAACCTTTCCTCCGCAGTGTTCATGCCACTCTAACTGGCATCACATTATCTGGTCACCGAACAGTCATAAACGCCTATGCCGATGATGTCGGAGTCGTCCTGCGAAATCCCGACGACATTTTGA
This sequence comes from Schistocerca gregaria, assembly GCF_023897955.1. Classification (NCBI taxonomy): domain Eukaryota; kingdom Metazoa; phylum Arthropoda; class Insecta; order Orthoptera; family Acrididae; genus Schistocerca; species Schistocerca gregaria. The sequence goes on from NC_064922.1 coordinate 948,884,005, forward strand.
AATTGGAAACGCTAATTAAAAAGTACTGTAGAGTCTCCGGAGCAGGTGTCAACGCAAACAAAAGCAAACTCCTAAACCTGCGGGGTTTTCAACATACCACCTTAGCCTGGGCCACAATGGTCACCCAATGCAAAGCACTAGGAATAACACTGACACCTTGTCCGTTAAAAATGGCAGCTATCAATTGGAGAAATACGTCGGGACAACTTCTTGGAACAACAAGAGAAAACCTCCACCTTAACTTGAACCAAGTTCAGAGGGTGATTTTCATTAACCACTGCATTCTCTCCAGGAGTTACTTTATAGCACAGATCTTCCCACTACCGAAAATGATTGGAAAAAAGATAATGTCTACCATTGCCAGCTATCTTTGGAGAGGGGAAATATTCAGAGTCGACGCAAAAACTGCGACCTTAGATCCCAGGAATGGAGGTTTGGGGTTAGTTGACATCAGAAATAAGGCGTCTGCGCTTTTTATAAAAAGGACCGCCACTATCCTTAGCGACCACGCTGATAGCATTACAACTAAATTATTTGAAGTTGTCAGGCCTGCCAGTTTACAGGCGCCGGTGAATGTGCAAAAAATAAATAACCGGCTCCAGTACGTTCGTGTATATTTTGTGGAATTCAGCTATCTCGGCGGTGTCATCATCAACTCACGACGGATTACGGCCCGCGATATTCTGTCCCATCGAAAGAAAATGGAGGGGAGAAACAAATTGGAAAGTAAATACCCACACACTGATTGGGACGCCATATGGAAAAATATTAATATGCGTGGTCTACCATCGGACGTCAAGTCAGCGTGGTATAAAACAGTGAATGAGACCGTAAGCACCAATGAAAGGTTACATGCAATCGGCGTTAGCGACACGAACCTATGTCTCAAATGTAAATTGATCGACACGTTAGTGCACAGATTCACGTGCGGTGGCAATCTACAACTCTGTAATTGGATTAGGGAACAACTGGCTTTTCTTACGAGATCTTCGGTGGAAAATTTTCCCCCTGTTACATTCCTCAGGCCTCAGACTTGCTATTTTCCAGCAGCAAAAAACAACTCGGTCCATTGGTTAATGGGACACTATGTGAATTACGTAATTAATCACCTGGGAAATGACAATTCCACTGATTTTTACATGTACTTGAAGTGTGCTTTTTATAACGCCCTGAAATATAAAGACCACAAGAAAAACTACGGCAATATGCTTAAAATTGTATTCGAGCGACTGGGCATTGGTTGACAAGCCAACGAGATAAACAAAAATCGTTTATTTAAGCGAAACGACGCTTAAACAAAAACAATTGGGGAGAAGTACACTTTTACAGTTTCATATTACAATCACTTATCTTCTGCTGGCAAAGAAGGCTATTTTGTTTATTGCACAGAAGAAGCCGAAGCCGAAAGCCAGTATCGCAGGGTTAAAGATAAATTGTTTTCTTATACATTCATTTTATGACTGAGAAGGAAGTCTTATTTGTTTCCATGGAAGGGAACATACTTTTTTATTATTATTATTAATCTCAAGAAGGAAAGGAGGCTATGGAATTAGTGCCTTAACATAAAATTCCTTCTTCACATTCCATGAAGATTTTTCTTTTACAATAAAAAAATAACAAACAAACAAAAATAATAATAATAACAATAAAAAAACTAAACAGAAATTAAAAAAAAATAATATACAGGTTCAGGGTCCACTACTTCCCATAACTTTATTATATATTACAAAGAAGTATGCTAGGTTGCCGAGAAGCAGTGGATGAGAAAAAAAAAAAAAAAAAAAAAAGCACTAAAGCTATAACCTTCAATCTCTATTGCCTCGGCATGACATAAATTTTTTGTTTCAAATGAAGCATCTTTTGGTTCAGGATTTCGAAGGCAAAACAGCATATATCTACGTATACACAAGTTGTAAAATTTCTTATTGAAAACTATGATAAAGACACGCCTCAGCAACAGGACTGGGTGGAGACATCGCGGCCAGGCCTCGAGATTTTGACCCCTGCCCGCTTTGCCTCCGCCTGCCTCATGCTGCCAAGTTCCTTACAAAAAAAAAAAAAAAAAAAAAAAACAAAAAAAAAAAAAAAAAAAAAAAGTGGCTAGGATACCTGGCTTTCACCCAGGAGGCCCGGAAAAAAAAAAAAAAAAAAAAATGGTGTAATGGTTAGCACTCTGGACTTTGAATCCAGCGATCCGAGTTCGAGTCTCGGTGGAACCTGACTCTGTGTTTTGCGATCGTTTTTAGAAATGTGTACGAGCTGGTAGTTGGAATTGTATATGCAGAATTTTAGCTAGGATCATGTAATTCAAATTGTTAATAGCAGTCCACACGCGAATGGGGAACGCTCCAAATGCTTATGCTTTTGCTACTAGGATTAATAACGGAATGTAAGGGGTACAACTGCTAGAAGACGACCTCAGCTGCTTCTCCCAGCATCTCTCCGTTTTGGGTGCTGCATGCGCATGCATTTAACAAACGTGCATGCGATGTACTAGTTCCTGGGAAACGAATAGAATCGTTGTACGTGTCAGTCTTTAGGTATAGATATAAGTAATCGAAGACGGCTTAATCCTGCTTCGTAGATTGCTTTCCACAAGACGCACTTGCCAGTAACATTGGCCGGTGGCCCGACATGCAGTTTGTCCCGTTGCATGGCATACTTTCAGAGACTCGCTAGTTTATCGTAGTGCTTGGTTGTCGCGAAAGTGAAAAGTAGGGCCTGTCCGGGATTTGAACCCGGGACCTCCTGCAGTCAAAGCAGGAATCATACCCCTAGACCAACAGGCCGCAAAAGTAAAAATGTGTGCACCCCGCCACCTACTTGAATCTTGCCGCACTTGCTATTGCATTAACTATCTTTACCATATTCTCAAAGAGGTTTTTAATCCGACACCTACAACATGAACTGTGCTGAGGACCAGTGTAGTTGATGGCTGAAAGAGCTGCTTGATTTGTGTGACAGTATGTCGATCGTGTGAAGTGCAAATGTTATCGTGTCAAGCACCATCCGCCCACTAAGTAGCGGTGTGTGATAGCACGCACTTTTCGACAGTACTCTGTGTACATAGCTGTTTTCATAGCTAGGCTGCTTCCAGCACAAGGCATTCACCATACGAAAGTGGCTGTTCCGCGATTTTGGTTACCTGACCCTTCGACATCACTTCATGTACGAATACTGGCAAGAATTCAGCTACATTCGAAGTTTCTCCCTCCACTTTCAGCATACTTGGTTGCTTCATTTGCCACGCAAACACTTCCTGAGGACGCTACATGCAACAAATCGCAGCTTACCGGTTTAATGACATGATGCTGCTCAGTTTAATTCCGCTAGAGGCACCCGGTTCCATGGTGTAATGGTTAGCACTCTGTACTTTGAATCCAGCTATCAGAGTTCGAGTCTCGGTGGAACCTGACTCTGTGTTTTGCGATCGTTTCTAGAAATGTGTACGGGCTGGTAGTTGGAATTGTATATGCAGAATTTTAGCTAGGATCATGTAATGCAAATTGTTAATAGCAGTCCACACGTGAATTTTAAACGCTCCAAATGCTTATGCTTTTGCTACTAGGATTAATAACGGAACGTAAGGGGTTCAACTGCGAGAAGACGACCTCAGCTGCTTCTCCCAGCATCTCTCCGTTTTGGGTGCTGCATGCGCATGCATTTAACAAACGTGCATGCGATGTACTAGTTCTTGGGAAACGAATAGAATCGTTGTACGTGTCAGTCTTTAGGTATAGATATAAGTAATCGAAGACGGCTTAATCCTGCTTCGTAGATTGCTTTCCACAAGACGCACTTGCCAGTAACATTGGCCGGTGGCCCGACATGCAGTATGTCCCGTTGCATGGCATACTTTCAGAGACTCGCTAGTTTATCGTAGTGCTTGGTTGTCGCGAAAGTGAAAAGTAGGGCCTGTCCGGGATTTGAACCCGGGACCTCCTGCACCCAAAGCAGGAATCATACCCCTAGACCAACAGGCCGCAAAAGTAAAAATGTGTGCACCCCGCCACCTACTTGAATCTTGCCGCACTTGCTATTGCATTAACTATCTTTACCATATTCTCAAAGAGGTTTTTAATCCGACACCTACAACATGAACTGTGCTGAGGACCAGTGTAGTTGATGGCTGAAAGAGCTGCTTGATTTGTGTGACAGTATGTCGATCGTGTGAAGTGCAAATGTTATCGTGTCAAGCACCATCCGCCCACTAAGTAGCGTTGTGTGATAGCACGCACTTTTCGACAGTACTCTGTGTACATAGCTGTTTTCATAGCTAGGCTGCTTCCAGCACAAAGCATTCACCATACGAAAGTGGCTGTTCCGCGATTTTGGTTACCTGACCCTTCGACATCACTTCATGTACGAATACTGGCAAGAATTCAGCTACATTCGAAGTTTCTCCCTCCACTTTCAGCATACTTGGTTGCTTCATTTGCCACGCAAACACTTCCTGAGGACGCTACATGTAGCAAATCGCAGCTTACCGGTTTAATGACATGATGCTGCTCAGTTTAATTCCGCTAGAGGCACCCGGTTCCATGGTGTAATGGTTAGCACTCTGTACTTTGAATCCAGCTATCCGAGTTCGAGTCTCGGTGGAACCTGACTCTGTGTTTTGCGATCGTTTTTAGAAATGTGTACGAGCTGGTAGTTGGAATTGTATATGCAGAATTTTAGCTAGGATCATGTAATTCAAATTGTTAATAGCAGTCCACACGCGAATGGGGAACGCTCCAAATGCTTATGCTTTTGCTACTAGGATTAATAACGGAATGTAAGGGGTACAACTGCTAGAAGACGACCTCAGCTGCTTCTCCCAGCATCTCTCCGTTTTGGGTGCTGCATGCGCATGCATTTAACAAACGTGCATGCGATGTACTAGTTCCTGGGAAACGAATAGAATCGTTGTACGTGTCAGTCTTTAGGTATAGATATAAGTAATCGAAGACGGCTTAATCCTGCTTCGTAGATTGCTTTCCACAAGACGCACTTGCCAGTAACATTGGCCGGTGGCCCGACATGCAGTTTGTCCCGTTGCATGGCATACTTTCAGAGACTCGCTAGTTTATCGTAGTGCTTGGTTGTCGCGGAAGTGAAAAGTAGGGCCTGTCCGGGATTTGAACCCGGGACCTCCTGCAGTCAAAGCAGGAATCATACCCCTAGACCAACAGGCCGCAAAAGTAAAAATGTGTGCACCCCGCCACCTACTTGAATCTTGCCGCACTTGCTATTGCATTAACTATCTTTACCATATTCTCAAAGAGGTTTTTAATCCGACACCTACAACATGAACTGTGCTGAGGACCAGTGTAGTTGATGGCTGAAAGAGCTGCTTGATTTGTGTGACAGTATGTCGATCGTGTGAAGTGCAAATGTTATCGTGTCAAGCACCATCCGCCCACTAAGTAGCGGTGTGTGATAGCACGCACTTTTCGACAGTACTCTGTGTACATAGCTGTTTTCATAGCTAGGCTGCTTCCAGCACAAGGCATTCACCATACGAAAGTGGCTGTTCCGCGATTTTGGTTACCTGACCCTTCGACATCACTTCATGTACGAATACTGGCAAGAATTCAGCTACATTCGAAGTTTCTCCCTCCACTTTCAGCATACTTGGTTGCTTCATTTGCCACGCAAACACTTCCTGAGGACGCTACATGTAACAAATCGCAGCTTACCGGTTTAATGACATGATGCTGCTCAGTTTAATTCCGCTAGAGGCACCCGGTTCCATGGTGTAATGGTTAGCACTCTGTACTTTGAATCCAGCTATCCGAGTTCGAGTCTCGGTGGAACCTGACTCTGTGTTTTGCGATCGTTTTTAGAAATGTGTACGGGCTGGTAGTTGGAATTGTATATGCAGAATTTTAGCTAGGATCATGTAATGCAAATTGTTAATAGCAGTCCACACGTGAATGGGTAACGCTCCAAATGCTTATGCTTTTGCTACTAGGATTAATAACGGAACGTAAGCGGTTCAACTGCGAGAAGACGACCTCAGCTGCTTCTCCCAGCATCTCTCCGTTTTGGGTGCTGCATGAGCATGCATTTAACAATCGTGCATGCAATGTACTAGTTCCTGGGAAACGAATAGAATCGTTGTCCGTGTTAGTCTTTAGGTATAGATATATGTAATCGAAGACGGTTTAATCCTGCTTCGTAGATTGCTTTCCACAAGACGCACTTGCCAGTAACATTGGCCGGTGGCCCGACATGCAGTATGCCCCGTTGCATGGCAAACTTTCAGAGACTCGCTAGTTTATCGTAGTGCTTGGTTGTCGCGAAAGTGAAAAGTAGGGCTTGTCGGGGATTTGAACCCGGGACCTCTTGCACCCAAAGCAGGAACAATACCCCTAGACCAACAGGCCGCTCACGTGAATGGGGAACGCTCCAAATGCTTATGCTTTTGCTACTAGGATTAATAACGGAATGTAAGGGGTTCAACTGCGAGAAGACGACCTCAGCTGCTTCTCCCAGCATCTCTCCGTTTTGGGTACTGCATGCGCATGCATTTAACAAACGTGCATGCGATGTACTAGTTCCTGGGAAACGAATAGAATCGTTGTACGTGTCAGTCTTTAGGTATAGATATAAGTAATCGAAGACGGCTTAATCCTGCTTCGTAGATTGCTTTCCACAAGACGCACTTGCCAGTAACATTGGCCGGTAGCCCGACATGCAGTATGTCCCGTTGCATGGCATACTTTCAGAGACTCGCTAGTTTATCGTAGTGCTTGGTTGTCGCGAAAGTGAAAAGTAGGGCCTGTCCGGGATTTGAACCCGGGACCTCCTGCACCCAAAGCAGGAATCATACCCCTAGACCAACAGGCCGCAAAATGAAGGAACTGTGCACCCCGCCACCTACTGAAATATTGCCGCACTTGCTATTGCATTATCCAATCTTTTCCATATTCTCAAAGAGGTTTTTAATCCGACACCTACAACATGAACTGTGCTGAGGACCAGTGTAGTTGAAGGCTGAAAGAGCTGCTTGATTTGTGTGACAGTATGTCGATCGTGTGAAGTGCAAATGTTATCGTGTCAAGCACCATCCGCCCACTAAGTAGCGTTGTGTGACAGCACGTACTTTTCGACAGTACTCTGTGTACATAGCTGTTTTCATAGCTAGGCTGCTTCCAGCACAAAGCATTCACCATACGAAAGTGGCTGTTCCGCGATTTTGGTAACCTGACCCTTCGACATCACTTCATGTACGAATACTGGCAAGAATTCTCGCTACATTCGAAGTTGCTCCCTCCAGTTTCAGCATACTTGGTTGCTTCATTTGCCACGCAAACACTTCCTGAGGACGCTACATGTAATAAATCGCAGCTTACCGGTTTAATGACATGATGCTCCTCAAATTATGCCCACTACAGACACCTGGTTCCATGGTGTAATGGTTAGCACTCTGACATTGAATCCAGCGATCCGAGTTCGAGTCTCGGTGGAACCTGATACAGTGTTTTGCGATCGTTTCTAGAAACGTGTACGAGCTGACAGTTGGAATTGTATATGCAGAAATTTAGCTAGGATCATGTAATGCAAATTGTTAATAGCAGTCCACACGTGAATTTTAAACGCTCCAAATGCTTATGCTTTTGCTACTAGGATTAATAACGGAACGTAAGGGGTGAAACTGCGAGAAGACGACCTCAGCTGCTTCTCCCAGCATCTCTCCGTTTTGGGTGCTGCATGCGCATGCATTTAAAAAAAATGCATGCGATGTACTAGTTCCTGGGAAACGAATAGAATCGTTGTACGTGTCACTCTTTAGGTATAGATATAAGTAATCGAAGACGACTTAATCCTGCTTCGTAGTTTGCTTTCCACAAGACGCACTTGCCAGTATCATTGTCCGGTGTCCCGACATGCAGTTTGTCCTGTTGCATGGCTTACTTTCAGAGACTCGCTAGTTTATCGTAGTGTTTGGTTGTCGCGAAAGTGAAATTGTTAATAGCAGTCCACACGTGAATAGGGAACGCTCCAAATGCTTATGCTTTTGCTACTAGGATTAATAACGGAACGTAAGGGGTTCAACTGCGAGAAGACGACCTCAGCTGCTTCTCCCAGCACCTCTCTGTTTTGGGTGCTCCATGCACATGCATTTAACGAACGTGCATGCGATGTACTAGTTCCTGGGAAACGAATAGAATCGTTGTACGTGTCAGTCTTTAGGTATAGATATAAGTAATCGAAGACGGCTTAATCCTGCTTTGTAGATTGCTTTCCACAAGACGCACTTGCCAGTATCATTGGCCGGTGGCCCGACATGCAGTTGGCCCCGTTGCATGGCTTACTTTCAGAGACTCGCTAGTTTATCGTAGTGCTTGGTTGACGCGAAAGTGAAAAGTAGGGCCTGTCCGGCATTTGAACCCGGGACCTCCTGCACCCAAAGCAGGAATCATACCCCTAGACCAACAGGCCGCAAATGTAAGCAGCTGTGCACCCCGCCACCTACTGAGATCTTGCCGCACCTGCTATTGAAGCATCCAATCTGGACCATATTCTCAAAGAGGTTTCTTAATCCGACACCTACAACATGAGCTGTGCTGAGGACCAATGTAGTTGAAGGCTGAAAGAGCTGCTTGAGTTGTGAGACAGTATGTCGATCGTGTGAAGTGCAAATGTAATCGTGTCAAGCACCATCCGCCCACTACGTAGCGTTGTGTGACAGCACGTACTTTTCGACAGTACTCTGTGTCCATAGCTGTTTTCAGAGACAGGCTGCTTCCAGCACAAAGCATCCACCATACGAAAGTGGCTGTTCCGCGATTTTGATTACCTGACCCTTCGACATCACTTCATGTACGAATACTGGCAAGAATTCTCGCTACATTCGAAGTTGTTCCCTCTACTTTCAACCTACTTGGTTGCTTCATTTGCCACGCAAACACTTCCTGAGGACGCTACATGTAATAAATCGCAGCTTACCGGTTTAATGACATGATGCTGCTCAGTTTAAGTCCGCTAGAGGCACACGGTTCCATGGTGTAATGGTTAGCACTCTGGACTTTGAATCCAGCGATCCGAGTTCGAGTCTCGGTGGAACCTGATTCAGTGTTTTGCGATCGTTTCTAGAAACGTGTACGAGCTGGCAGTTGGAATTGTATATGCAAAATTTTAGCTAGGATCATGTAATGCAAATTGTTAATAGCAGTCCACACGTGAATGGGGAACGCTCCAAATGCTTATGCTTTTGCTACTAGGATTAATAACGGAACGTAAGGGGTTCAACTGTGAGAAGACGACCTCAGCTGCTTCTCCCAGCATCTCTCCGTTTTGGGTGCTGCATGCACATGCATTTAACAAACGTGCATGCGATGTACTAGTTCCTGGGAAACAAATAGAATCGTTGTACGTGTCAGTCTTTAGGTATAGATATAAGTAATCGAAGACGGCTTAATCCTGCTTTGTAGATTGCTTTCCACAAGATGCACTTGCCAGTATCATTGGCTGGTGGCCCGACATGCAGTTTGTCCTGTTGCATGGCTTACTTTCAGATACTCGCTAGTTTATCGTAGAGCTTGGCTGTCGCGAAAGTGAAAAGTAGGGCCTGTTCAGATATGTGGGGAATATTGGTCCTAGGTCAATTGTAGTTACTCTTGGAAGTGTCACCCATGCTTCTGGACTTATTCAGCAACATCTGAGGAAATCCACCCAAAGAATTGCAGCAGAGATTGATTTGAATCATTCAAGAAAGCGTACAATAATGAGAAATGTTTTGATATTCTAAATCAAAGCATCCAGGTCATAGCCAAACCCAATGTGTGATGAAACACTTATTTTGCAAATGAGGTTCTCAAAATGATTGTATTGAAACATTTGATATTGGCTGTATCTGGTTCATAGATAAGCACACTTCCACCTGAATGAGTTAGTGAATAAACAAATCTGGAAATTTTGGAATTTCAAAGATGCCCATTTGTGTGAAGCAAACCACTGTATTCACCCAAAGTTACCATTTAGATTGTGTTACGCAGCAGAGGCAATATCGACCTCTGTTATATGTGATAATCAATAACTGGTGATTGTTACAGTGCAAATGTGGAATAATTTGTCAACACACAGTGAGTGTTAGAAAATTGAGCAAGTATTGCATAGTTCATGCAAGCTGGGGTCTGTAATCTATCCCTCCCGCACATCAATTGTTGACTGTCGCTGTCTTTATGCTTAACTCCTTTAATAAGTTTCAACAAGAGCAAGATTTACAATAAACTTTTTACTTATCTTCTTTTCTTATAGTTGGCTCCAGTCATTAATGTTTAGGGGCTGATTCTCGAAGCTGAAATTTTTGACATTATAGTTTCTCATGGTTCCAGCTGACATAATTGATTTTGAAGTAAGCTGTTCAGATTTTTATTCTCTCACATTTTTCTATATCACACTATCTTTTGAATTTTCACATTAACAAAGCCAAAATTACATTGTTATTTCAAAACACAAAAACACATCTGATCACATCAGAGACATGCCCACCACGACTTCACTCTGTAGTACTAACAGCATTCCATGGAGCTTACAAATTCTCTTGACAATTGAATTTCTATTAATTTACAAATGAAGCCAGAAATAAACATAAGAAACAGTACTAAAGTGCATAATTAATAATAGCAATTTTAAGAAAAAAAGTTCATACAAAGCTAGTACATATAGATTGTAACAACAAAAATAAAGTAATTTCTCTTCATAAATTTCAGCTTGAAATGTAACACAGCATGTATAAAATTCATTGAAATTCTTTTAGAAAAATAGCTGAGATAATACTAACCAGTGTAAAAAGTCGAAAATAGTTTTCGTGTTGAATACTTCTGTTGAGAAAAAGTAATGCTTAAGGAGGATGTCCCTTTACAGGACTGACAACATTGCTCCAAACAGGTGTTTCACTTTTTGGGGGAATACCTTGGGAATAGAATCACTGGGTTGGATTAACTGAAGTTAATTGGCACAGGCATGGATTGGCCTCCCATATTCAACCTAACTGACTCCTTTGGACTGACGATGTGAAGTATATTAAAACATACTGTCTACTGGAACTTTCCCACAATAGTAGATGAGCTTGAATCATTGATCTGTGTGGCAGTTGAATCCATTTCTGTTGAGACATTATAATTGCATTGTGCATTGGTGACACCTCTCCTCTGTGATCTGATTGCAAAGACTACTTGCAGAGTATGAGTTTGCTGTTGCATGCTGATATGAGCTGTACCTTATGCAGTGGCATCTGTTAGCCACTTTTGTACCTCCTATTTTAAAAATTATGCAGAAAATTCTTGCAGCTTTCATAATAAACATGCCATTTGTTGCTTTCTTTTATTGAAGTTTGTTTTTATCTTATTTAATTTTGAAATTACAGAGTCCTTTACTGGACACCCCATGCAGTCTCCATGTGCTAGAATTTATTGAAAATAAGCTGGATGTAAAATATTGTTGCATTATTTTCCTAATTCTATCAGCTGTCTTGCCACCATTTATGATCACACTCACTAAGCACTTTAAAGTTTTGACCACTTACAATATTTTTCCACCCAGTTTTATCTTTCCTCTGCCTTCCTCTTGCCATCACTACTATTTTGCTCTTCCCTATGCATACTCTCAGCTTAAATATTTCTACCTCACATTTCCATACAGCTACTTGCTTTTGCACTTCCATTTAATCCTCATCCCCATATCATTATCTCATCTTCAAACAACATGGATTTATTTGCATCTCCTCCTAATTTCTGCTTAATATTCTTATGAATTTTGTCCAAGACCATGACGAATATCATGGAGGATGGCACACTTCCCTGTTGTTGAGCCATTTCAATTTTAAATAATTGTGTTTCATATACACTGTTCTTTAGAGCACTGACACAATTTTTGTGCATAGCCTTTATCATTGGCACTTCCACTTTACTATTTTGTGTATCCCTTAAGGTTGCACATACTGTATGTCTAGGCACACTGCCACAGGCCTTCTTAATATAAATAAATATCATCACCATTTCAAGGCAGACATTCAACCTGTCCCAGAAAAAATGATGTTTTACCTACTCCTGTGCAAGAATGCTCTCGAAAGTTAATTCCAAGAGGCTGTAGTCTCAGTATATACAAGGCTTCGACCCCACTGCAGCAGATAAGTTAAAAGAATATATCTCCCACTATAAAGACAACCCATTTGGCAAGGACACAACTAATTCAGTCTATGGGTGAAATAAAGAGAGAATGCTGGGTTAAGCTGATGGTAGAACTGGACATGGCAAAAAAAGCAGAGAGGCCTAGAAGTTAATAAGATCTCTGAACAATGACCCCATGAAAGACTCCTTGCACTCCAATATTACACGTAACCAGATTGCTCATCTACTCTTGATAAATGGCAAAACAAATAAAACAAGAAGACCATCTAAGCTTCAAAGAAATGTCAAACAAGAAACATCTAACCTGTCCAACCCATTCACTATCAAAGAATTGGAAGACACTATAAAAAAGGGTAAGACAGGCAAAACAGCCGGACTAGATGATATGTGTATGGAGCAGATTCATCACTTTGGAAACCTTACCAAGCAATGGATTCTACAGCTATTCAATAACTGCCTGGGATGATGCCAAATCCCTAAAATCTGGAGGAAGACTAAAGTTTTTGCTATTCTGAAATGTGGAAAGCAGCCAACAGACCCAAAGAACTTCAGGCCAATGTCACTTCTGTGCCATCTTTATAAGGTTTTCAAAAGACTGTTATTGAACCGCGTAACACTACATGTTGAACCTCTTCTTATCCCAGAGCAAGCTGGATTTAGGCCAGGAGAGAACTGCTGCACACAGACCCTTAACCTGATACACCACATAGAAGATGAATGATGACTAAATGAAACCCTCAGTTGCCGACAGGTGTTGGTGATATACTTCGATGTGGACAGCCGAAAAAGGGAATCGCCAAAGCGTGCACGAGTAATGAGTGGATGGGCAAATGTCTATAAAGTACATGACATATGTAGAATTGTGGACAGTTGGGAATGTGAGTCCCACAGGAAGCAAGCAAGGCATAAGTCCCAGTCGCGCTATTCATCTGTGTCCTTGGTGGCTCAGATGGATAGAGCATCTGCCATGTGAGCAGGAGATCCCAGGTTTGAGTCCCAGTCGGGGCACACATTTTCAGCTGTCCATATCGAGGTATATCAACAACTCCTCTCGGCAGCTGAGGGTTTCAGTTAGCCATAATTTATTCCAAGGAAAAGCTGCACGGTCATCAACAGTTTCCGGTCTTTTGAGAACAGTTTCTGTCTTCATATACATAGAAGATGGTTTTCAGCTCAGAAATAACACTGGAGTGGCCTTTGTTGATCTCTCTTCAGCCTATGACACTGTACGGCTGTGTGGCTTCGGGATTACGTAAATCGTTACCACCGTGTTGCAGAATCGATGTTTCTTTGTAAAATTTCAAGGAGGCAGAGCAGATGGAGAATACAAAAGCATGGGCTCCCACAAGGCAGTGTATTAGCACCGATGCTGTTTAATATCTACACTAATGACCAACCACTTCCTCTCCACACAAGAAGCTTCCTATATGCAGACAACCTGGCATTGGCAACTCAGGGTAAGAATTTTGAGACAGTAGAAGAAAATCTCACTGCTGCTCTGAAGATTCTCTCAGAATAGTATGAGGAAAATCATCTCAAGCCAAACCCATCAAAACCTAAAACATGTTCTTTTCGTCTGAAGAACAGAGAAGCTTCTTGACAGCTGCATGTGAACTGGAATGGAAGCGAGTTGGAACACTGCAGTGCTCCAGTTTAACCTGGACTGCTCCCTGACCTTCAAGGCAGACTGCACCAACCTTAAAGCCAAGGTTTCATCACAAAATTGCCTACTGCTCAAGGTGACTGGTTCTGGATGGAGTGCCCATCCCCAGATAGTAATAACAACTGCCCTGGCAGTCTGCTACTCCGCTGCCGAATACGCCGCTCCAATGTGGTACAATTCTGCACATGCAAAAAAAGTGGACATCACCCTGAATGAAACCTGCAGGCTGATCACAGGCTGTTTACTGCCAACGCCAATACAGAGAGTTGTATATACTTGCGGGTAGAGCCCCACCTGGCATTAGATGCGAGATAGCTGCTAGCAACGAGAGGCAAAAGGTCTGCAATAACCAGGCCCACCCCTTGCACAAACATCAGCAACCACCACCTCAACTGAAGTCCAGGGAGAACTTTCTACAGTCTTCTGTCCCAGTTGACAGAGATCAAAGTATAGCCAGGGTTGAACTGTGGAGAAAAAGACATCCTGTCCATCCAGAGTGAGATGTAATTGAAGAAACTCTGGTTGTATTCATTTTATTACATATATATGTCTTTGAACTATTCCTGTATACAAAAATGTACACTCCTGGAAATTGAAATAAGAACACCGTGAATTCATTGTCCCAGGAAGGGGAAACTTTATTGACACATTCCTGGGGTCAGATACATCACATGATCACACTGACAGAACCACAGGCACATAGAGACAGGCAACAGAGCAAGCACAATGTCGGCACTAGTACAGTGTATATCCACGTTTCGCAGCAATGCAGGCTGCTATTCTCCCATGGAGACGATCGTAGAGATGCTGGATGTAGTCCTGTGGAACGGCTTGCCATGCCATTTCCACCTGGCGCCTCAGTTGGACCAGCGTTCGTGCTGGACATGCAGACCGCGTGAGACGACGCTTCATCCAGTCCCAAACATGCTCAATGGGGGACAGATCCGGAGATCTTGCTGGCCAGGCTAGTTGACTTACACCTTCTAGAGCACGTTGGGTGGCAAGGGATACATGCGGACGTGCATTGGAACAGCAAGTTCCCTTGCCGGTCTAGGAATGGTAGAACGATGGGTTCGATGACGGTTTGGATGTACCGTGCACTATTCAGTGTCCCCTCGACGATCACCAGAGGTGTACGGCCAGTGTAGGAGATCGCTCCCCACACCATGATGCCGGGTGTTGGCCCTGTGTGCCTCGGTCGTATGCAGTCCTGATTGTGGCGCTCACCTGCACGGCGCCAAACACGCATACAACCATCATTGGCACCAAGGCAGAAGCGACTCTCATCGCTGAAGACGACACGTCTCCATTCGTCCCTCCATTCACGCCTGTCGCGACACCACTGGAGGCGGGCTGCACGATGTTGGGGTGTGAGCGGAAGACGGCCTAACGGTGTGCGGGACCGTAGCCCAGCTTCATGGAGACGGTTGCGAATGGTCCTCGCCGATACCCCAGGAGCAACAGTGTCCCTAATTTGCTGGGAAGTGGCGGTGCGGTCCCCTACGGCACTGCGTAGGATCCTACGGTCTTGGCGTGTATCCATGCGTCGCTGCGGTCCGGTCCCGGGTCGACGGGCACGTGCACCTATCGCCGACCACTGGCGACAACATCGATGTACTGTGGAGACCTCACGCCCCACGTGTTGAGCAATTCCGCGGTACGTCCACCCGGCCTCCCGCATGCCCACTATACGCCCTCGCTCAAACTCCGTCAACTGCACATACGGTTCACGTCCACGCTGTCGCGGCTTGCTACCAGTGTTAAAGACTGCGATGGAGCTCCGTATGCCACGGCAAACTGGCTGACACTGACGGCGGCGGTGCACAAATGCTGCGCAGCTAACGCCATTCGATGGCCAACACCGCGGTTCCTGGTGTGTCCGCTGTGCCGTGTGTGTGATCATTGCTTGTACAGCCTTCTCGCAGTGTCCGGAGCAAGTATGGTGGGTCTGACACACTGGTGTCAATGTGTTCTTTTTTCCATTTCCAGGAGTGTATATTTTTAAATCAGCACAGTCTGTGTCCTGGAACTTCAGACACAAATAAATAAAAAATACCATTTCTTTTCCAAATTCACATATTTTCTCAATCAGATGTGTTACTATTCTAAGACTGCTGTTCCCTAAGTCCAAGTAAAGTCTTTATTAGGTAAACTGTTATTGATGTTATGGTATGCTTACATTCTTCATCAAGACAATCTGCTGTATAAATGCTTAATTGGATGGAAAGGGAGACAGTATCAGAGATCTCTTTACTTCCTCTCTTGTTTTGCCATCTGCCACCTGTACTGGTTGTTATCTTTCTCGTTTTTTAGATAACTGAAAAACTGTTTGTAGAATCTTAGGCGGTACATTGTGGTAAGACCACTCTCATCACATGTTTTTGAATGGGGATAATACGACCATCTCCAGCACAATTTCAGCAAGAATTATTTTTTAGTAGCTCCTGAAAGATTACACAGTGCAGATAACGTTTGCCTAGGGGTTTTTTGAAGTTTGATCTGAAAAATAATCATTTCAACAAGCATGGTTTTCCTTCTGGGTTTCCTTCTGTTTGAAATAAACTCCACCAGATCTGAATTACTTTCGGCTAAAAATTATATTTATTCATACTTTTTGTTAGCAACTACACCATTTTCACTGTTAACATTGATAATCTAATTCCATTATACTACGCTTGTCACATAAGCTTGTCTGTCTCCCTCCAATACTGACAAAGAAGTGGTGAGCAAGCCAAAATGTGCCCGGAAGTTTCAGACATTCCCGCTTTACTGTGGGCATCATACTTTTCACTTCAGATAACTTTATCTTAAATGGTCAATTACATTACACTCCTTAAATTCATTTCATTTTCATTTTTGCCTAATTACCATTAACATGCATGAGTATAGTCTGCATTTCCATAAAATAGAAAGGTTGGCCCTCAGTCTTAAGTAATATAGTACCAGGTCTAATTTTGTGCTTAGTTTTGTGTATGTAATTAATTTCCTAATTTATTTTGACCATTCCTAGTTAATATCTTCTGCTATAGGGTGAAATCAGAAAATGTTTCGTGACTTAGATTCTATTGTTGACTTAAAAACAAATATAAATTCTGTGATAATTATAAACATTTGGAAGAAGAACTACTAGGATTCTTAAATGTTTATTTGACTCTATTCGAAAACATATTAACAAAACCAACCCTTAATTAATTCCAAAATAATTACTGTCAAAAGTATTGTTTGTATAACTATATCTGTTAATTTCATTATTTAAACAAATAGTTCAGCCTAAACTTTGTGATTGGAGGAACTGTTAAAAAGAAGGAATTTTTCGATGTATTCAGTTAATTGAATGTGTTATGTTTTAATTGTAATTTCTATATCTTAAACATTGAACAATGTATAGTTGCAGTGCCTATATTGTGAGGATATATAAAGGACCAATTTTTGCTCCTGAGACAGTCAGCCCATGGCCGATTTTCAGACGGGAATTTTGTATTGGTTAAGTTAACATCAATGCATCAACTTAACAGTGGAATATGTGTAACACAAATAGGCTGTGTTTGAACAATTAATGACAGTGTCTGTTCAGTTTATTTCAGAAATAACGTCACAAACACTGTATTATTCTGCAAGAACTGTGAGCTGTGTGGTTAGGTTTTTACTGCTGATAGATGCTCAACAGCAAACTATTGTAGCAGTATGCTGATGTTTTCCTGCAACCTATTAACGAGGCTTATGAACATTTACCAATAGTGAACTGGCCATAAAATTGTGTAGCATTGGGGGATTGTGAGCAGTGAAAGGAAAGAAAAAGAACTGAGAAATGCAATTGCGCAACTATTGGCTACATCATTTACAGTAGTCAGTGTTAAACTCCCCCCCCCCCCCCCCCCCCCCCCCCATTTTTCAGCCAGTACAACAATGCAGTATGAGGATTATCAATGAAGAAATAAAGCAGTTGAATGTCACCCTGTGGTGCCCTTTTGGGTGAGAATATTGTATTTGGAAACAATAAACAAGGGCTCACAAATTTTAAACAGTGAACTGAAGAACGGTTTACAGTAGAGTACAGTGATTTTAACAAAGTAAGGGTGTGATACTATGGCTTCGGAATTTTGTCGAGGACAGTTAACAGACAATATTATGGGAGTGTGAAATTCAAGTATTTTGAAATATCAGAATTGATGTAGCTGCCATTAAACAGGGAGGTACAACAGCCAATCAGTGCATAGGTTTCGTGGCCACAGTAACAGAGTATGACAGCAGACAATCAGCAAGTGGGTTCTAAACAAGTGGCCATTGAGTACAGGAGCAGCCAATCAGCACGCAGGTTGACACTGGATTTGACTGTGATAAACAACAAACCTCATTGAGAGAATTACAACTTGCACCAGTCTTGCAGATGATGAATCGAGATGACAACTGCAGCAGCAATAAGAGACAAGTGAATAAAAATAAGGTAATTGATAGCAAAAGCTGTTTTATATTAAGTGATGCATAATGAGTGGCCTTAACAAACAAGACAGTGTGATGGACAACAGGGGAGTGATGTGATTGATAAAAAAGCTGTACAGGTTAAGTTTGTAAATCAATAGAAAGACTAAATGGGGACTGACTTGGTAGGTGATAGTGGGTATAAATCAGATATGAATGTAACGTTGAATGATGGGGGTGAAGGTCATATTGTAGATGAGATGATAATAGCGTTATCTACATTGTGTAGTGATGTGAGTGAAATGAATGGAAACAGTACTAATGTGGGTGAAATCATTAAGGCTAAGGAGGAAGAATCTGGTAGCAAATGTCAGCAAAGGCAACAGTTTATGGCAGATGGAAAATTGGAAGTGATGTTAAGGCAAATTATGAGTAGTTTGACTAGTATGAGTATGAAAGAAGACATGACAGGGTGGAAAATAGCAGGAAAGAAGACATTAGTAGGATGGAGATAAGATGATAGAAGACAGTAGTAGTATTGAAACTGACATGGCTAGCTTAAAGGATGAACTGAAGAAAGAAATTAAAAATGAAATTAAGGAAGTCAGCTCTAATCTTTCAGAATCAAATAAGAAGGTTGAGGCAGTAGAGAAAAATTGTGATGAAAAGATAAAGAAAGTAGTTCAGATTACTAATGAGAAATTAACATTAATGAGTACTGTAATAAATGTGTAGAAAGAAACTTAGTGATTACTACAGTAGGAGGGTGGAGGCTTCCAAGAGATATTGTAAAGATGAAGTCAAAGAAGCCAGGAAAGTTCATGCTGAAAATAGGGTTAATCTTAAGAACCAAATCGATCAGATTAAAAATGATTTACCAACAGAGGTAGAAACTATGTGTGCAGTAGTGGTAGTGGAAAAGCTGGTAAAAGTAAATAAAAATGTAGATTCAAAATTGGTTGAAATGGAGGAAAAGGTGGAAGTGTTACAAAATCTAAAGCATGGAGAGAGTGGCAGTGGGTCTGATTCTGACAGTAGTTGTAATGACAGCAATGACGAATCCAGTAGTGATGAGGATGAGGTACTTGAATTTATTGTCGATAATGATGGCAATGTGTTAAGTAAAGAAAGAATACAGGATCAGGCCTGATGAAGAGTTAGTGCTTAATGAGAGAGGCAATGAGGAAGAGGACCATGCTATCTGTCATTTGACTGTGTCTGATAGTTGTTTTGGCATGTAAGTTGACAGTTTTTCCAGGAAAAGGATTAATGAGGATTTGTTGTAGGAAGATCATTCAGTAAGTAATAAGGAAGTGTGGCACCCTATAATAACAGCAGGTGTACAAGGTACACATGTTAGGTGTTTACTGAACAGTGGTAGTGATTTGAAGGACATTTCAGAGGCATTTTTTAATTTATTAAGAACACAGAGAGTGCAGTAGTGATGAATGTTGCTGGAATAAAAACTATTGATGCTACTGGTAAGTTACCAAAGAGTATAAAACAAGAGATACTATTAACAGTGGAATTGCCAAGACAGCTATTGGAGTGCAATTTCTTGGTGATTGAAAATCTCAACATTGATGTAATATTTGGGACTTAATTTCTTGTGCAAGTTGCAAGTAGAGGGTCCAACATTCTGTGTTGGATTCAGTTACGTGTCATTTTTTGTTTCCTGAGGCAGCCAAATTCTTCTCCCACCCTATCTGTAGTTTATAAGTGAATCAGAAACGTTCCATCTTCAACATTCATGTGATTTTGTACAGCAGGATACTTTAACATAGGAATATTTTAGAAAGGATTTCTCCATAGTTATCTGTAAATATTATGTTGTGTAAGTGATAAGAAATGGAATCATAGGAGGATGGAAGAAAAGGCAATATAAAAAAACAGTAGTGGTATTTGGAAAAAATCTATAAAATATTGTGTTTATTCTGGTTTAATGAAATATGATGGAAGTAAATTGGTGTCATGGTTAAAGAATTTCTGTCAAACAGAGGTAAGGTAAACAGAAAATGAAAGATGTCAACATATGTGGAAGAGAAGGTGCAAATCATTAGAAAACTATAATTAACATCTGAAGTAATCAGCTCATGTGTGCAATTAGTATAATTTTGTGCAGCATCAGAGGCAATATGCAGCAAAAACCTGGTCTTAATATTAATTGTGGCATAGTAGAAGT
This sequence comes from Schistocerca gregaria, assembly GCF_023897955.1. Classification (NCBI taxonomy): domain Eukaryota; kingdom Metazoa; phylum Arthropoda; class Insecta; order Orthoptera; family Acrididae; genus Schistocerca; species Schistocerca gregaria. Next base: position 948,904,391 of record NC_064922.1, read on the forward strand.
GTTTGTGTTCAGTGCAGTCGGTATATGGAGATAACTATCTGCCTAAAGAAGTGTGTCTTCTAACATTAAGGAAATAAAACTTTAAACTTAGTTGCCTGGAGTAATGTGTGTGGAATGAATAAACAAGATTTGTATGTATATCACCCTTCAGGCTAGAATCTCAAGCAGTTTGATGGAATACAGTGAAATAATAGTTTTTCGAAGTGATAATTTTGTCTAGTCAGTAAAGAGAGTTAAGTTTGCCTTAGCATAAGTATCTATTACTGTGAAGTGTTTTTCAGTAGATTCAATTTTGTAGTGGATAAGCACAGCAGGTGTTTATTTGTTAGATAATGAAGCAATAATGAAATAATAAAATAATGAATAATGTTAGGGTCTTAATGGTTCAGGAGCCCGTCTCTGCAGTAGCGATATTTTTTGTAAATGCACTCCACTAGCTATCGAAGTAAGAAATGTAAGTAAAATAATGGAGCTGATAGACATGATTGAGTTATGTAAAAGATAACTGTGTACAAACAGAAGTGAAATAACTATATCAATGATCTATTTTTGAACTCGGCAATATTGGGTACTGTGTATATTGTGCAGTTCATGACACTGCAGCTATGAATGAGTGCTTAACAGAAAGAGAAATATTTTAGTGAAGTACAAGACATATAATTCTGCATTATCAGATCTATAGGTTACCTGAAAACTCCTATTTCTGGTCTGAGGAATTATGAGCTTAAAGTAGTAATACAGGAATAAGGAAAAGTAATTTTACTGATTAACTGATAATTGTGGTGCTAGAGTGATGTTAATATTCTGACAGGTCAACTATTTGGTAACTTTTATCATTTTTGTGAGGTTTTAATTTTCTGGTTAAATGAGAGTGGCACTCAGAGTTGAACGGAGAAGTAGGGCAATGATTTGGTACAACTTCCATCCCCTTAATTTTAATTTGAGTAGTAATCAAGTAATGTGATGGTGACTCTATCCTTTTTTTATAATGTAATAATTATTAAATCTATGCCACTGCTCATTTTGAGTTTTTGTTAGAGTTAATGCACATATTGTGGCCATTAAGGTGGTATGAGTCCATAAGTGATGTGATTTTCAAACTAGGACTTGGCAACTTAGTGATTTTGCAAATGGAAAAGCAAATCAAATCTTTCAAGTTTAACCATTTTGAGACAGAGTTACGACCTAGAGTAATGTTTTGTAGTGTAATGTTCATTTGATTTTAAAATAAAAAAATCCTAGAAAGTTCAGGTCTTGTGTTAAATCAGTAAGTGTATCGAAACAGCATATCCAGACACTCCGGGATGATGGCATTGAAACAGAGGATGACATGCGTAAAGCTGAAATACTACAACACCTTTTTCCAAAGCTGTTTCACAGAGGAAGACTGCACTGTGGTTCCTTCTCTAAATCCTCGCACAAACAAAAAAATGGCTGACATCGAAATAAGTCTCCAAGGAAAAGAAAAGCAACTGAAATCACTCAACAGAGGAAAGTCCACTGGACCTGATGGGATACCGATTCGATTCTACACAGAGTACACGAAAGAACTTGTCCCCTTCTAACAGCCGTGTACCGCAAGTCTCTAGAGGAATAGAAGGTTCCAAATGATTGGAAAAGAGCAGAGGTAGTCCCAGTCTTCAAGAAGGGTCATTGAGCAGATGCGCAAAACTGTAGACCTATATCTCTGACGTCGATCTGTTGTAGAATTTTGGAACATTATTTTTGCTCGCATGTCATGTCTTTTCTGGAAACCCAGAATCTACTCTGTAGGAATCAACATGGATTCCGAAAACAGCGATCATGTGAGACTCAGAAAATATTAGATACAGGCTCCCAGGTAGATGCAATTTTCCTTGACTTCCGAAAGGCATTCGATACAGTTCTGCACTGTCGCCAGATAAACAAAGTAAGAGCCTACGGAATATCAGACCAGCTGTGTGGTTCGATTGAATAGTTTTTACCAAACAGAACACAACATGTTGTTCTCAATGGAGAGACATCTACAGATGTTAAAGTAACCTCTGGCATGCCACAGGGGAGTGTTATGGGACTATCGCTTTTCACAATATATATAAATGACCTAGTAGATAGTGTTGGAAGTTCCATGCGGCTTTTTGTGGATGATGCTGTAGTATACAGAGAAGTTGCAGCATTAGAAAATTGTAGAAAACTGACCCTTCACATAGACAAATGTAATGTACTGCAAATACATAGAAAGAAGGATCCTTTATTGTATGATTATATGATAGCGGAACAAACACTGGTAGCAGTTACTTCTGTTAAATATCTGGGAGTATGCGTAAGGAACGATTTGAAATGTAATGATCATATAAAATTAATTGTTGGTAAGGCAGGTACCAGGTTGAGATTCATTGGGAGAGTCCTTAGAAAATGTAGTCCATCAACAAAGGAGGTGGCTTACAAAACACTTGTTCGGCCTATACTTGAGTATTGCTCATCAGTGTGGGATTCGTACCAGATCGAGTTGACAGAGGAGATAGAGAAGATCCAAAGAAGCATTTCATCACAGGGTTATTTGGTAACCGTGATAGCGTTACGGAGATGTTTAGCAAACTCAAGTGGCAGACTCTGTGAGAGAGGCGCTCTGCATCGCGGTGTAGCTTGCTCGCCAGGTTTCTAGAGGGTGCGTTTCAGGATGAGGTATTGAATATACTGCTTCCCCCTACTTATACCTCCCGTGGAGATCATGAATGTAAAATTAGAGAGATTCAAGCGCGCACGGAGGCTTTCAGACAGTCGTTCTTCCCGCGAACCATACGTGACTGGAACAGGAAAGGGAGGTAATGACAGTGGCATGTAAAGTGCCCCCCACCACACACCGTTGGGTGGCTTGTGTAGTATAAATGTAGATGTAGAAAATTTTTACTAGTCCCCATCTTTCATACTACAGTCAATTTTATTGATAATTATTGTGATGTTATGAGTTCTGTGTAGTGTATTTATTTATGAAGTAATGACTATTATTAGCCATTAGTGCGAAACATTTTTTTCTTACACTTAGAAGTAAATGCGAATGTACTAAAGTACAGTATTTTGTCTAATTTTCTCATGTACTGTTTCAGAGGAGAATCACCTCTAATGGACGTGATAGCAGTGCATTTCCTTACTAACTGCCACTTGGACTTGTTGAAGGTGTTGATGACTTGCTGAGAAAATGTGTTAAAGCCCATTAAAAGAGTGAAAGTGCTTGTGCAAAATATTAAACATTGAAAAAATGAAATTTTCTCTCTGAATATGAACTGCAAAGTGCAGTTCCATTTAACGTTTTGTGACTCATGATCATTTATTCTTGGAAGCAATGCAGGACTTGTACAAGGTGATATCTATCACAGAATGTAATCTTTGTTTATCCAAAAAGGATGTCATTTATGATGAGAATGCCTAATTTTATTAAAAGTATAATTTGTGGATATTTTGTGCCATTGTACAATACACTATATGTAAATACTTTGTATGGGGATGATGCCAGTTCATATAAGTAGAAACTTGAAAAACATAGCTACTGTACTTTCTGATAAGGAGATTTCTTACGTAATATTCTTTTGTGTGTAGAATGTTAAACCCACTCTCTGGGATCACGTGTGGTCACTGAATTGCCCAGTTAGCTATTTACAATATCTATCTGGTCAATTCAATGAGGGGGTAATGTGACGAAGCAAGCTGGGATCTCGTTACTTCCTCTCGTTTTGCCATCTGCCTCCTTAAATTGATTTTATTTTCATTTCTGCATAATTACCATTAACATACAAGAGTATAGTCTGCATTTCCATAAAAGAGAAAGGTTGGCTCACAGTCTTGAGGAATATAGTGCCAGGTCTAATTTTGTGCTTAGTTTTGTGTATGTATTTAATTTCCTTTGCCTTTCCTCTTTGTCTTTAGAAATGTCTGCTTGTGTCTGTGTAAATGCGGATGGATATGTGTATGTGGGAGTGTATAGCTGTCTTTTTTTCCCCCTAAGGTAAGTCTTTCTGCTCCCGGGATTGGAATGACTCCTTACCCTCTCCCTGAAAACCCACATCCTTTCGTCTTTCCCTCTCCTTCCCTCTTTCCTGATGAAGCAACTGTTGGTTGCAAAAGCTTAAATTTTGTGTGTATGTTTGTGTTTGTTTGTATGTCTATCAACATGCCACCACTTTCGTTTGGTAAGTCACATCATCTTTGTTTTTAGATATAATTAATTTCCTAAATTATTTTGACCATTCCTAGTTAATACCTTTTGTTATAGGGTGAAATCAGTAACAGTTTCATGACTAAGATTTTGTTGTTGACTTATAAACAAATATAAATTCTGTAGTGATTATAAACATTTGGAAGAAGAACTACTAAGATTCTTAAAAGTTTATTTGGCTCTATTTGAAAACATATCAACAAAGCCAGCCCTTAATTAATTTCAAAATAATTACTAGGTTTTTCAAAAGTATTGTTTGTATAACTATATTTGTTAATTTCATTATTTAAACAAAATTAGTGGCCTAAACTTTGTGACAGAAGGAACTGTTAAAAAGAAGGAATTTTTTGATGTATTCAGTTAATTGAATGAGTTATGTTTTAATAATAATTTCTGTAACTTAAACATTGAACAATGTATAGTTGCAGTGTCTATTATTGTGAAAATATATAAAGGATCAATTTTTGTTCGCAAGACACTCAGTCCATGGCCGATTTTCAGATGGGAATTATTTATTGGTTAAATTAACAACCATGCATCAACTTAACAGTGGAATAAGTGTAACACAAATAGGCCATGTGTTAAAACAATTAATGATAATGTCTGTTCAATTTATTTCAGAAATAATCATTTACCAGTAGTAAACTGGCCATATAATTGTGTAATATTGGGGGGGATTGTGAACAGTGAAAGTACACAACTGTGAAATGCAATTGTGCAACTATTGGCTACATCATTTACAGTAGTCAGTGTTGGACTTTCTCCCCCTCCCCAAATTTTTCAGCCAGTATAAAAATGCAGTGTGTCGACACTGAGGACTATCAAAGAAAGAAATAAAGCAGGAAAATGTCACAAGTTGTGCAGGAAACCAGTTCTAAAATTGTTCTTGCAGTGAGTAGCAACATTATTTAATACTGGTCTTATTTTATTGAAGTTGTTGTTGCTCTAATCGATGTCTTCTTGTTATGTAGGGCCTGATGTTCAGATCCCACACCATGTTGAATCATACTTAATCACATTTTCAATGCATTGTGGTGTATTTCCACTTTAAACATGGCTAACAATCAACTTAATATCTCAATTTTATGCATTTTGCTACAGAAAGTCTTCCATATTTCTTATAATAAAGTTTCCTCAAAATGACATGGCTGTATTGTTTCAAATAGATTTTCATTTAAAAGCAACAAGTTTGAATAAAACTGATGTACATGATGCACACTTAATTGACATTGTCCAGACCAAACGTCCTACACAGCTCTAAAAGAAAAGAATGCCCTGCATGAAAGTTGAACAAAGACTAACCTATGATGCAAAGCCCAATGATATGTGGGGATATGAACCTCAGCCACTATAGGAATCTCCCTGACGAAGCAGGGAGGAAGATCTTTGACAAACAGTGCAGTGGGGGTGCCTATTGTATGGACGTGTTAGACGTAGTTTGACACTGCTTATATTGGTGACCTTGCATCTACCACAGAACATAAATATGTTGGGCATTAGCAAAAATCTGGTCCAGACTATCGTGCTGCAGCTATGTGGCTGTCCCACACCATTTTGTCCACTGCACCAATTTCCTTGGACAACAGATCAAAGATTGCAGTGTAGGAAGAGCAGTGTTGTCAGTACAGGAATCAATGATTAAAACTGAGTGCAACATTCCATAGTGCACTGTTTCAATTACTAACACCAACCTTATTATACCTCAACAATGGCCACTTGCTGTGAACCTATAATAGACTTTGAGGACAATACCAAGTGTGCCCATTCTTCCATTTAGCAATAGCCACAAACTATATATGATACCGTTCCACCATTTCACCATAACCAGTTGTGTGCTACGCAGATCTGGCAGCCATGTTGCATAATGTGTAAACTGATGTGACTGTTCACCTACACTTCTCATCACAGTGGCCAGGCACTCATTTGAAACTACTGCCATTTGATGTCACTTTGTTAGTATTATGATTCACAGCCACAGTATGTATTTTTGAGAGTTCCAAAATTTTTGAAAATGCAAAAAAGTGTGTGCATGTACTTTGCCATCCAGCAGCTCTGGCTAATCTCATTAGTGACATTATCCTGACTCTGCAGTATAAGAATAAGTATGGTGGAATGACTGCATTGTGGACCCTTTGGCTAGTGAAGTGAATGGGTGGCATACAACTTGCAAGGATCCTTATAAGATTGGCTCACATTGGCAGATCACATGTCTTTGGTTATCCCTCACCAACACAATTAATAAGTGCAAGGATACTATGCCTAGTGGTGTTGGAGGGATATTCAAGTTCACTTGAACTATCACAACCACTCACAAAGTGGATGCCAAACCCCCATGATAGTTGACAACTGGCCACAGCTTGGCCATCCAGCCTGCACTGCTCAGCAACAACATATTAGGTACCACTCCCACCCAGTGAATAGTGACTTGCCGGCTTTGTGGCCAATTTGGCAGTGCTGCACATAAGTGCCATAAGTCCTGCGATTACCCTAACACTGCCAGTGGTCTGATATAGGGTCGCAGCAATGCTGCATTGACTGTCACAATCAATCCTTGTGGCTTTGCACTGAAAATGAGGACTTAGGTGCCACATCAACAACATAACTAGAGAACTGCAACTGACCTGAGAATGCCTCCACATGACAGAATGTCATGTTTTTGGCTCTCTAATTGTCCAGTTACCTTATTATACTATACTATAAATATTACATTATAAAGATTAAATATGTTTCAAAGAGCTATTATATTTTGTACTTTCGTTTGCTGAAAATAGAGTATTCGTTTGCTATGAAAGCTGATTTCCAGTTTTGCAGTGTACTTGTGACGTGCTTCATTGGCATTTCATCAACAGTTATACCTAATATTTTCATGAAAGGTAATGAATTACCTTAAATGTGTGCAGTTTGCTTTAGATGTCAGTTCTATAGCATGAATGAGGTTAGAAGTAATCAAAGGAAAATTGATTTTTTTTAGTATCTTATTGTAGGAACAACTATGATAAATCTACTTGGTTACTGAGTGAGTCACTATATAACAGGGCTCAGAATGGTGGTTAAATAACTGAAACATGAGATTTGTGAAAGGGCACACACATTTTATGACTGATGCCAAGTCATAGGATTCATGATCTCAGTTGTATTAATAAATAGAAAGACACCAGTTGGATCACAGTTTCTTTTAATGACTAGTACTGTTTTCGATCTGGCCTGCAGTTCATCTGCAGGTTTAAGTTAGACCAGAAAAAAGAAGCGACAGAAATTAGAAAAGTTTAACAATATAACCAACACTATCAAAGGTAGCATAAAAACATCAAAACTGCTTGACCTTCCACTGACAACAAATGGCTAGTCTGCTGACAGATGTATGGGATATTCAAACCTGCATGTTTATTAAACAAGTGGCGAAGAAGATGGAGTAACAAAAGATAACACAAGTGAGCCCAACAATCCATATAATTAAGCTACTGTCTCAAAAACTGGTAGCAGGTGCGGGTTTCCTACCTGATGGTTTCCAGGAGCAACAAAAGTTAAATTTTCAAAATTTTGTGTAATTATTGATCAAATTACAAAATTTAAAACGCTACAATAATATACTCATTAAGAGTATAATGTTAAAATTTTAACACAATAAGACAAGTAGTACAGTACCGTCTGTAAATTTGAGGCAGAGTACCTGATGGCGCACAAATACCCAGACTTTACCCATCCAGTATTTAAAACTTTTTCTGACTGACATCACTCCACAAGATTATGAAAAGAAAAAAGTTTGTCACTTACTACACTTTCACTGTTCATGCAGGAAAATTTCAGCATCAAACATGACATTTTAATTTATTACTTCTTTACTTCCAACCCTATTTGCACATTACACTGAATGTACCTGGAGAATTATATCATTCAGGGAAAGTCCCTGAGACCAACCCTTTTTGTATGCCACAGCGTAACGTTTTTTGTATACCACATTATTGTCAGAGAGATGGACCTCTGAACCTAATGTTAGAGGAACAATTCATTGCAGTAACTGGTTTAGAAACTTAGACTGTGAATCAAAATTTTATTTGAAGAAATGATTCTCTGATTCATATTTAGTGCAACAGCCAACAAATCAACAGTGTAGTGCAACATAAGTTCAGGGAGCTAATGAACTGTTTACTGCATCACAGAATGGGAAAACATAGATATTTAACTCAGCAATGAGAATACTTAGCCAGAAAATTTAGAATAAATCAACAAAACACAAATGTTGGTGGTAATACTTCTAGGATACACCCCAAACTTTATAACAGTGGCTGAACAAAGGTTGAAAGAAAATCAGATGGAGTTTCACAATTTAAAAAAAATACATATGTGTATATTGTAGAAAAATGGATAAAAGTGGTGAAGGTGCTATATTTTGTAGTAATAAGTCAACTGAAACCTTGCCAAATATCACAAAATAAATTGTAGATGAATAAACTCTGAACCAAAAGAAGTGGAAATGGAAATAAGTTAATATATAGAGGTAGGAGATACTATGTACTTGGCTTGTATCAGTCAATAAACAGAGAAGCAAAGATATTTTTAGAGCAATTTGAATATACAGTGTATTGCCACAAGTTGTGCTGTATACCTTATGGAGTACCAGTTATCTGACATGCTGTTGTTTGCCAGTTCCCCATCACTAGCAAATACATGTTACTTAGTGTTTACCACATCTGGAAGATTCTCGAAATTTATTAAGTTTGCAATGTTTGCATATTCCAAAATATTGTCATATTTGTTCTGGAATATTTGATGTTTGTATAAATAGCAGTAATCTCTCTCCAGAAGGAGTTTGGATCTCTCTCTAACTGGTAAACATGCTTTCAGTGCTAAGTGGTGTACTTCACTGATAACCCGGCTGTCAGATTTGGACTTGATTGTAGTTATGGCTTGACATTGTTCAGTGGAAATGCTGGGTACTTCAAAACATCTACATCACTGTAACTCCAATTAGGCAATGGAAAAGCCATTGTCTACACAGACAGGAACCAGGATACAAGCAGTACATTACTCCAAGTGTCAGTACAGTCAGGAGACGAATTCAAAACCTGCAGTCAGTTGCACATGAGGTATTCAAAAATGTTTTCTGAAGAAGCTGCTCAGGATCCAACAAAATGGCTGGAAAGATTTGACTGAGTTCCCAAATACAACAAGTGGGATGGCTTGATGTATTTGGAAAATGTGTACTCTTTCTTGGATAGCATGGCAGTGGTTCAAGAACAACAGAGGGAAGCTTAACAGCTGGGACAAATTCTAGGCTGAACTGAAGAAAATATTTGGTGACAATCAACATCAATTCTGCTTAGCAGAAGAATGACTGAAGAATTGGGCTTCACATCATGGTGAAACAGCAGTCTTACATAAAGAATGTTTCAGCCCTAAGCAACACGTTGAATCCAAATATCACAGAAGCCAATAAAATCTCAACTTTGATTAAAAGAATCACATGTTCTTCTCGTAAAGGCTGTCACAATGACAATGACCAAGGAATTCATCAAGCAGTGCCATCACTTCAGGGTTGTGGAAAACCACCATGACCTTACCTCTCTTCTACACCAAGCAGCAAGAGGTGAGATACAGCATTTTGTGGGAGTGAGAAATGTCAGTTCTGAGTACACAAGAGATAGCATTCCTGAACATCAATCCCATAAATCAGAGTGTAGTAGACAAAACTGAAGAAGACTGAAGAAGATGTGTATCAGTCCTTAGCAACAGTCCTTGGCCAACTTGGACTTTTGCCGCAGTCATCAAAAAACAATCCAGCATCTGACCATTGCTGGTATAACCCACTTCTCTACCAAGTATAATGCCCCATAGAACAACACACATTTGGAGGACAGACAACAGAATGCTAGTCTATTTCCCATGTTGATGCCCCTAACATGTTGTGTGCCACTGACTATTGTGCTGCAAGATGCCAACAGTCAGAAAAGCACTATTTGCTTCAGTCAAATGCAGCCATTTATATGAGGGTCATCCTATAATTCGTGGCTACTATGGTATATCTTGCTATAATGAGACAACATGAGAATTCCACAGTGTGAGTGAACTGGTAAGGCGGTGTGTATCTGAATGCCACCATAAAACAGAGTTCCAGTACAGGAGGCCACAGCAAAGATTGAAATGACACACATGCATTGGAACTCTGTGTAAATATATTTTACTTAAGTACAAATGATCATTATCTATGTCTTTCAGAATAGTCTCCTGGTGCATCCACACAGTCTTGCCAATGAGGGGGAAGGCATAGAATACCGTTGGCATTGCCATCAATGTGTGCCACCTGTTGCCAAAATGCTGTGAGGATATCCATCCTGTTTGCAAAGCACCTCCCACACAATATTTTTTTTTTTTTTTTTTTTTCAATTGTGGAACGAGGAAAAGATCACATGGACTGAAGCCTGCTGATTAGAATGGCTGGGGGGAGGATTTCCCAGCCCCACCACTGGACACAATTCTTCATGATATCTGCAGTGTAAGCTGTAGCATTATCATGGAGACCACTGGACACAATTCTTCATGATATCTGCAGTGTAAGCTGTAGCATTATCATGGAGTATGATTGCATTATCCAGCAGTGCCAGATGTTTTTGCCAAAGTATTCATTACAGACGATACAGCAGAAAGTTGTAGTAATATTGGGCATTGAGGGTGTGGCTGTCCCTAACAGGGTGAGACTCCAGAATACTATGGCTGTTAAATGCCATTAATACTAATCAGCACAACCTTTGCAAGTGATGGATTTCCCCCCCCCCCCCCCCCCCCCCTCTATATGATCCGTAGTGAGGAGGTCCTCCAGGATGTGGAACATGTCAGAAAAACAACAGTACATGACAAATATTTACAACTAAAACAAATAAGCTAATGCACCATTCCACACGTCCCAAGTGGAATGATCGTCATTTTTTAGTGAACTAGTTCCCTAAACAGGTTTCTGCAGGATGTTCTTGAGTTCACACCACATATAACTCTTACTGCACGTTTTTGTGAAAGGAAAACTTTAGCTTGGCTTGATGAATTACCCCAAAAAATAATCCCATATGACACTATAATATTCTAATTTACTTAAAAGGATATTGTGATTTACACAGTCAAATGCCTTTGACAGATCACAAAATATACCAGTTGCCTGCAACTTTTTGTCTAATGAATTAAGCACATTTTCACTGTAAGTGTAAATAGCCTTCTCAATATCAGAACCTTTTAGAAATCCAAACTGTGACTTTGACAGTATGTTATTTGAGATAAGATGGTTATAAAGCTGACTGTACATTACTTTTTCGAAAATTTTTGACAATGCTGGCAACAGTGAAATTGGACGGAAATTTGATGCTATTTCTTTATCTCCCTTCTTAAACAGTGGCTTAACTTCAACATATTTCAGCCATTCAGGAAATATTCCACTGATAAACGACTGGTTACACAGATAACTTAATATGTTACTTAGCTCAGAATCACATTCTTTAATTAACTTTGTTGATATTTCATCATACCCACTGGATGCTTTTGATTTTAAAGATTTTATGATGGACATTATTTCTGTTGGGGTAGTGAGGGTCAAATTAGTATTATGGAAGTTGCTTGAAATGTCTGGTCTGAGGTATTCCATATCAGCATCTACCGAACTTGACAAACCCATCTTTTCAGTAACAGTTATAAAACATTTGTTAAAAAGTTCTGCAACACTATACACATCTGTCACCAATGTATCATTTACTCTTAATGCTATTTGTTCCTCTTCATGTCTGGTTCTACTGGTCTCCTCCTTCACTATATCCCATATTGTCTTTATTTTGTTATCTGATATGACTATCTTTCCCTTATAATATATTTGCTTTGTCACCCGTATTACAGTCTTTAATATTTTGCAGTATTTCTTATAATGTGCTATAGCATCAACATTGGAAATGTTTTGGATTGACAGATACAGTTTTCTTTTTGTTTTACAAGACACCCCTATTCCTCGAGTAATAGGGGTATGTTGTGACATTGTCGTGAACCTGGATACTGCCATTCTGCTGACTGAATCCTTAACTCTGGTTCATATGCTCAGGCCCAGATTTCATCATTCACTGAAATATGGCTGAGCATGTAATTCCCTTCCCACTCAAACAGCCAGATTGACATGGCTGGTCTCATATTGTGTCCACTTTTGCATGTCAGTTAACTGATTGGTAATCATTTTGGACACTTATTATGCACTTTTAGGTCCTATCGTAAAATGTGGATCACCACTGCCCTCAGCACATTCATTTATATCATTAATTCCTACACATTCCAATGATGGGGGAGGTGTTGAATGCCATTGGCACTGATGCCATGAGGGTATTCACCCTGTTTGTAAAGTGTCTCCCATGCAATGATTTCTACTATTGTGGAATGACATGGAAGTTGCTTGAACTGAGAGGTCTGGTCCTCCGTTAAACATTGTTCAATAAGAGCCATGGACAGCTCAGTATGGGCAGACGTGAGCTGCCCACTTCACAGCAAGTCTGTCATTGTTGCACTTCCATGTTGGAAAGCCTCATCCAACATGTGACTGTTTGACAGGGCAATGCCCTATCACCCAATGCTGTTCATACTTCCACATGACACTGAGTAGCATTTTACTCATTCTTGCTGTTCCACTTTGCTTGCATTCATCTTGTAGCCTGCCAAGATCACACTGAATGTTTCAGTTGCTGGTACCAAGACATCCTCTCATGCAGTCACAATCTGTCGATTGATTTCAGTACCATTTGTTGTAGCCGTTTGAATGTATACACTGTGATTATGATTATGGTGATGCCATATTTTCACAGATATACTGTTACTGACATTGCTTATGGAATGACCCTTGTAGTCAAGCTGTGGGATGCCGTCACTCCCTGACATGCTTCAGCCTTTGCCTGTCACTGTATGGAGGTACCAGCTGCTCACCTAGAGGCCAAACTGAGGAAGAGTAAGTGGGGTGACCATCTATGTAGGTGAGGCCACAACAGATGACAATTTTCCATGGACAACAGTTACCCAGATGTCAGAAAAACTCATAGATGTGGTCTATGATGTCCAACCTGTCCAGGCATTCACCAACTCAGGGACTTCGTTTCCTGTAATCTCTAGTACTTACTGTTATCAGCTAAAGAAGATTCTATTCTGTGATATGAAAATAATTGTGTTCTAAGTCACAAAAGGGAAATACATCCAGCTGACAGAAATGTGTGACAAGAATAACTATCAATGACAGAACACAGCCATCAAATTTGTCCTTTATCAAAATGTAGCCATAATATTATTCTCAGGTGGGATTTCTTTAAGGCATCACAAAAGCTCATAAACTGTGGAAGATCAGAGCTCCATATGTGATGACTTTGTTTCAATAATGATGGCCCTGAGCAGTTATTTGCCATTGAAGATGTTATTTTGCAATCATGAAGATGAGTTTCAGTTGTCAGTCTAGATTCTTAGTTAAACTGCAAAGTTTTTGGCATATGCAGAAAGCTACTCAGGTTCAAAGAAAAATCTACATATCAGTGATGATCATAAGCATTGGAGATGGCCAAGGAGAACTCTGGGTCACTATTTTTCGCAAGAAGCCACAACTCACCCCTAATTGTATGAACATAGGAACTGCCAGGAAAGTGCGAGATTGAGAGCTCAGTGGCATCAACAAAGAACAGTGCTTCACTAGCACTACAGACAACCAGTAGATGAAGCTACTATTGAACTGCCAATAAGATCTGGCCTAACTGAGGCACAATGACAGTGAATATTAGCTGTTTTCTGCCAATTTTTGGATGCTTTCAACTCTAGAGTGGAGAAAAGACTGACCAAGCAGTCCATGATAAAACACTATATCAACACTGGGGACCATATAACAATTATCGAGTGTTTGCATATGGTGTCACTGGCTAAGTGATGCAAAATTCTGGAGGAAGTGGAGAAAATGCTGTAAGATGACATTAGTGAACCTTCAGAGAGTCTGTGACCCTATTCTGTGGTCCTTTTGTAGAAGTAGGTTACCACTTGGCATTTCTGCTGCGACATTTGATGTCTGAACAAAATTATGTAAAAGGGTTTCTACACAGTGCTGTGCATTGATGATATGTTAGACTGCTTGGAAGAGGACAAAGTATTTCTCAACTATCAACGTGCAGAAAGGCTAATGGCAAATCAAAGCTGATGACACTGACTGGGAAAGACTCCCTTCATACTACCTTGTGGCCACTATGAGTTCAAAATTATGCCATTTGGACTGTATAACACTCCAGCCACCTTCAAGCTTATAATGGACAATCTGCTGTGACACCTTAAATAGATGACATGTCCTTGCCATCTGAGTGACTTTGTCATTTTTTAAAGATATTTCAGAACATCTTAGCCTCCTGACAACCATGATGAAAAGTGATCAGGCTGCAGGCTCCACCTGAATCCATAAACGTGCCTCTTTGTTGCCCAAGAAAAAACTTTGGGTTCCTAGTTAATGGCAATAACAATCAACCCTGAACAGAAAAAATAAGAGCAGTCAGCGATCTATTGACTCATTAGCATATTTATGACTAGATTAGATTAGATTAGTACTTGTTCCATAGATCATGAATACGACACTTTGTAATGATGTGGAACATGTCAGATTAATAGAAGGTGTCTATCGAAGATACTACATTACACGAAATATTACATGACACTTAAGATAAATATATTTGTTTTTTTTTGGGGGGGGGGGGGTGGAGGGGGGGGGGGGTAATTACCCACTTACAACATCCAAAAGCACTGTCCCTTTCATACCACAGTACTTGAGCTTATCTAGAAGTATTCCATGATTTACACAGTCAAAAGCCTTTGAGAGACGGGTGACTTCCGGTTACTCAGAGCATTTAATATTTCATTAGTGAAAGTATATATAGCACTCTCCATTGAAAAACCTTTCTGGTAACCAAACTGACATTTTGTTAGAATTTTATTTCTACAAAGGTGTGAAGCTACTCTACAATACATTACTTTTTCTAGAATTTTGGATAAGGCAGTCAGAAGAGAGATTGGGCGGTAGTTGTTGACATGAGACGTATCCCCTTTTTTGTGCAGTGGCTTAACAATGGCATTCTTCAGTCTATCTGGGAAAATACCCTCCTTCAGAGAGCTATTACATATGTGGCTAAGAATCCCACTTATCTCTTGGGCACAAGCTTTTATTATCCTGCTGGAAATGCCATCAATTCCATGTGATCTTTTATTCTTGAGAGAGTTTACTATCTTCCTAATTTCAGAAGGAGAGGCTTTCTTGTAATGTGCTTGTACTACCATTGATTCATAAAGAAATTCTGTGCCATTGAATGTCCCTTGCAAGAACTACTGCAGGGAGATACCATATTTTCCAGGACCAAGATGCAAGAAAGGAGGCATTAACATCTTCTCTGGTCCTAGGTCTGTACGATGAGAATGCCAAGTTTTCACTCCAACCCTGAGAACTTACAAACAAATATGTTTATTTAACAATTGTTGGAGATCTGATAGATAACAGAATATGCAGCAAACATCAAACCATCTGTGAATCTGCTGTATACTTCTAACATAAAATCTAATATAAGTGAACAAAGTTGTTTAACTGTAAAGGTGGGAATTGGTATGTTCATACACTGATTCAAATAGTAAGAGGGAATAGTTAAAAACTTCATTCAATTACCATTATAACATCATAAGTCCTGTGTATAAAAGAATAGTAAAAATAAGCTAAAAAAGAATAAAAATTGTAGTACAGGCAGGAAATAAACTGAATGTTCACTGCTATGTCTCTAAGCAATAATGACTGTGGCATCTAATATTCTGTGCAAGACAAAAAAGAAGACATGCTGCAGATTGAAATTTAACCTCTTTGGACAGCTTATATTACTTGAGTGCTATATTTAATAAAGAACAAGTTATATTTATTGATCCTACAACTATTTGTCTCAGGTTTCTGGCAATTTTGTGTGATCAGCTGACATGTTTGCTCAAACAGTTCATGGGAATACTGCTGGTTCATAGTGTCCAGTGGGTACAATACTTTTCAGGTATGCTGATGAACTGAGCTGCTGTGTGTGTGTGGCCAGCTTAATTCTCCCCTCCAGAACCTGCCATGCCCGAGTGCATACATTAGTGGATAGACAGTTGGCATCTGTCATAGTGACATTGTAGTTGCTCTGTCTGTCCTGGTTGCCAGATTGTTGTGTTGGATGTGTTTGCTGAGTGTCTTCCTAATTAGACTCAGTGCTGCTTTTCAAGCCTTACTGAGACTGTAGCTGCAGTTCAGGTTGATGAAGATTGTTCCTGGTGCAAACTTTGATGGCTTCTGTAACCACACTGTCCCAGTATTTTTGAGGTCTGTGCTAAAATCCTGGTGCATTCCTGTTCCGTCAGGTGATTTTCTGACAAACAATGCTCTGTGACCACCACTGTGTTGGGATAGTGCCACTTCTGTTCTTGGCATTGATATTCAAGGAAGCACACTTTTTGTCCAATAAGAGAGGTGATCAGAGTACAAGTGGTGTAAGTCGACAAAAACTGTGTTTTGAGAATGGATTGCTGACTAGTGAATTAAGTCCCTAGTTGAGCTGTGTGGTATCAAATGACAGCACTTTACTTGACAACTGAACCAGCTGTTTATTTTAGATGACAAGTGAAACAAGTCTACACTGCATGCTGTGTTTCAAAGTTTTGTAGTTCCATTACACCAAGTAATCATTGCTTTGAAGGAATTATTGCAGGAACCTGGTATGGAAACAGCATTTATAGACCATAAATGTCTTGTGTCAGGGCATTCATACCTATACTGATGGCTTGCTAGAAGCAAAGAGTAGGGAAGCAGTCCATATTTATTTGCCAGATGGCTGGATAATCATTGTGAAAAAACTAAAAAGAAAAATCTATTTACAGTAATTTATGTGATGCATACAGACATTTTATCCACAAGGAACCTGGAAGCAGCCATTGTAAACCAGGAGAAAATAGTTGATGGTCATAAAGTGAACCGGCTAAACATTCAGTGGTTGAAGTGTGAAAAGGGATGTGCATATTCACCAAAATACAAAAACAGCCTTGATCCTGACATATGGTTCCATGAAATTAATTTGGCAGAAAAAGGTAAAGGATGGCCATCATGTCAGCTATCATAAAAAGACAGTCTCTACAGGCACTGATGTGCAATTACAGATTCAAATAAGAAGAAAGATATGGTGGATTTGCTGTCTTTTATTACTCCCATTCTGCACCATTATTGCAAATGCATTTCTTGCACTGCAAGCACCTATCAAGATCGGTTTGCTGAAAATGATGCCAAGTCTGAAGATAACGATGAATTGTTCTGTATGTGAATATTTGGTAAATGTAGTCAATCCAAGGATGCATGAGGTTTCTAGTTGCAGGGAGCAGACTGTCTGCATCTGATTGGTGTGTGCAGGATGGTGGCAAGTACAAGTGAAGTACAACTGACTGTTTCAAAATAAATAAATTTATGTTTGTGCAGTTTATGCTGATTTATTTATTCATTTGCATATATCTTTATAATGAGATATCTCTGAAACACTTTCACTGGTCTTGCACCACTTGTATTCTGAATGCGTCTTATGTCATGACACAGTGGCACAGAATCTGATATATCCCAGCCTTCTGTAAATTAAGGTCATCTTTGACACTCCTCAATAATTCCTGAAATTTATTGGGTGGGCAAAAGACATTTCTTACTAGGATATTTTTCAGTATGTGTGTGGCTTCTCCTGATAGAGCACCTCTGTACAGTATAAAGCCTGTGGCTACCTCTTCCTCAATGTTTTCTTCCAACTCCACAGCTTGCACAGTAGTGGTGGGGCTAAGAGCATGCTTAATCTGCCATTCCGAGTAACCATTTTTTTGGTACAAAGTTCTGAGATGTTCTAGTTCCAGGGGCAGACTATCTGTATCTGAATGGCATGTACAGGGTGGTCGAAACTGTCTGCAAAACAAATACAGATCAGTGTGTGTTTTCTTCCGGTACACTCCATGGTCAGCGTGTCATCAGCTCTTTTCTTCACCATGACATCTAGGAGTGGTAGTTCTCCTTCTTCTTTGGTCTCCATAGTTAATTTGATGTTGGGATGTATGGAGTTCAGATGTGCAAGGAAGTCAAGGAGTTTGTCCCGTCCATGGGGTCAGATGATGAATGTATCATCCACATATAGGAAAAAGCAAGAGGGTTTCAATTTGGGTGATGTGGGGGGTTCCTTCTGGAAGTGCTCCACATACAAATTCACAACCATTGCCAAGAGTGGGCTGTCCACTGTGACTACCTCCATTTGTTCATACTATTGTCCATTAAACAGAAAATATGTGGAGGTTAGGATATGCCTGAAAATTTTGGTGGTCTTCTTATCAAATGCTGAACAGCTGACACTGGAATGGGTATATTAGCACAGATGCAGAGAGTCTGACCTAGGAACTAGAGAATGTCAGAACTGTGTTAAAAAATAAATAAAGATTACTCAGAATGGCAGATTAAGTGCGCTCTTCACCACACTAGTACTGTACAGCCTGTGGAGATGGAGGAAGTCATGGTTGAAGAGCCAGGCACTGGGAAAAGCTGGGCATATACTGAAAAAGCACTGAGTAAGAACTGCTTTTTGCCCACTAAATAAAATGGAGGTGTTATTGGGGAGCATCAAAATTCACCTCAGTTTGCAGAAGGCCCTAGTGTATCAGATTTTGTGCCAATGTGGCAAGATTTATATTGGACAAACAGTGTGCACATCAAAGATCAATACCAAGAACAGAGCCACACTTGACTAATGTATCCCAACAAGTCAGCTATCACAGAGCACTGTTTATCAGAGAATAATGTGATGGAATTCAAATGCACCAGGATTTTAGCATAGATGTCTAAATACTGTGACAGTGTCATTACAGAAGCCAACAAAATTCATGGCAGGGACAATCTTACCAGCTGGTACTGCTGCTGTATCTCAGCAATTCTAGGGAACTAGCAATGGCTCTAATTAATAAGACACTCCGAAAACACAACAATCTGACAGCTAGGGCGGAGACAGCAACTACAACACTGCTATGACAGGTGCCTAAGCAGTTGCCTCCTCGCCATCGATGCACACCCTTGGGCACAGACCACATCAGAGTGAATGGCTACTGGATGGGGGGGGGGGGGGGGGGATATAAATTGGCTGTGCACCCCCAGCAGCTCAGTTCATCAGCACCGTGACAACGGTGACATATCTGATTACTGAACAATTGTAGCCACTGTAGACTATGAACTGGCAGTGCACCCAAGGGTTGTTTGCTCAACAAATATGCTGGGAGAAATTGAAGAATCACAGTTAACACATTTGACTGATAATTTGTGGAGTTTTGTTTAGTTATGTAATTAATTATAGTAGCCAGTGAAACTAATAATGTCTGATAAAATAGTTACACATGAAGCAGTACATTGTGTGCACCATGAAAATATACAGATCAGAAAATGGTAAGGTGTTCTATGTGATGTTAAGTTGTTATGTGGGCAAGTGTTTAATCCCAGTATTAATGAAATACTTTGTAATTTCTCAGAATGTGAAAATAAATGTCACTCAGATAAAAAAAAGATTAAAAACTCAGATTAAAAAGTTT
Source organism: Schistocerca gregaria (assembly GCF_023897955.1). NCBI lineage: Eukaryota > Metazoa > Arthropoda > Insecta > Orthoptera > Acrididae > Schistocerca > Schistocerca gregaria. The sequence goes on from NC_064922.1 coordinate 948,924,204, forward strand.
AGAATTCTAAAAAAAAAAACTATAATACAGACAAATTTGAGAGAACTGTTAAAATAATTATTATGCCAAGCCTGTCACATTATCATCACTTTGTACTGAAAGTAATTGAAAATTAATATATACCAAAGAAACAATGATACACAATGTTAAAGACTTCTAAATGTTATCACAGTTGCAACTTTATTGCTCAACATTATTTTAATTTGGTTTGACTCAATTTGCCACTTTTTTATAATTGTTGGATGGAGTCATGAAATAAACAATGAATGTGAAGAAAATATGTCTCATTTCATAATGTAAAAACCTGAGGACCATTGAACATGATTTATACTTAACAGAAGATAAGTACCATACTGAAACTAAATTTACAACGATCTATGTAGTAACATGATGATCACTCACAACTTCATATGTGGTATCACTAACTTTTGGCAGTTGCAGTAAAGCAAAAGCAACAATCAAAACAAGATAAAAATGTTTTTATTAAATATTACATATTTTTATAGTGGGATAGAAAATTAAGGTAGTAGCATTTCAAGATTTATCAGAGGAGCAATGGCCATTTTTTTCAGTATGGCAGATGCAGGTGAAGCAGAGAATTACTCTGAAGATTAATTGTTGCTCTTAACTGAGGACAAATGAAAAGTGACATAGTGAACAGGTGACATCTGGCCTCTGAGAAATTGTGTAGGAAGAAAGAAAGATTAGGGTTTAATGTCGCATGAACGTTGAGGTCATTAGAGATGGAGCACAAGCTTGTATTTATTCAAGGATAGGAAAGAAACTCTTTCAAAGGAACCATCATGGCATTTGCCTGGAGCAATTTAGGGATATCATAGAAAACCAAAATCAATATTGTCAGGCATGAATTTGAACAATTGTCCCCTCAATACAAGTCCAGTGCGTAAACCACAGAGCCACCTTGCTTGGTCTGAGAAAAAGTAAAGCTAATGTAGCTCCTAAAGGCTGAGAAAACACTTTCAGGAAATAACTGTGGCACTCAACGCGATAACATAAAATTACAGAAATGAAGACAGAATCTTGTCAAAAAGTGCAAGTGTAAAGCACAGTATTCACAACAATTGAGACATATTTCAAACATAATAAAACAATTAAAAATCAAATACATATCTGGTTTCCATTGTGTTACATCATACCTCACAAAGAAGTGCAATGACATTCTCCTAAAACCCTTAACATATCTACTGAATGCTACAGTAGGAGGTTTATTTCTAGATTCATTGAATGTAAGTGAAGTAAAACCAGTTGCTAAGTGATGAACGAGAGGTGAATTAACAAACTAAAGGTCCACATAATTTATTTACACTTTTTCAAAGAATTAAAAGCAACAAAAAATTTGTTTGTAAGCTTGCTAATAAAATTTTAAATACCACACACAGTACTATATCTTTTCAAGAAACAGACGTAAAAAAGAAAAGGAAACAAAGGATTTTGTTGCTCATTTTGTAAGCTACCTTGACAGACAAAAAAAGGTGCATGGGAATATTTTATTGATGTTCCAAAGTCACACCAGAAAAAATTAGGTGTGTCTGTATGGGATGTGAGGGAAATTCTATGATACTGTAAAATCTTACATGACAGATAGTAAATGGGACAAGAGTTCTGATTTACTTGTGCATGAAATGCATTTGATTACAGATCTACTTGGAGTGTTAAACACAGTTTGCCACAATGTTCTGTAGTCAAGCTAACAGTATTTATTCCTTATGTTAATGATTTCTCACAAATGTCAATCCAAACCACACAACGTATACTGATGATACTACAGTTATCTGCTTAGGTCAGACAAATACCTGAGTTTGAAAATAGAACACACAGGAATTTTGAAAATGAAAGTAAATACCTAGTTTAAAATAACAATACCAGAGAAGGAAAGTTGCTACTTACCATACAGCGGAGATGCTGAGTCGCAATAGGCACAACAAAAAGATTCACACAATTATAGCTCTTGGCCATTAAGGCCTTCACACAAACACACACACACACACACACACACACACACACACACACACACACACACACACACAGAACTTGGACACATGTCTACAGTCTCAGAGAACTGAAACCACACTGTGAGCTGCAGCACCAGTGCAGGATGGGAGTGGCGACTGGGTGGGGGGAAGGAGGAGGCTGGGGGTTGGGGGAGGGATAGTGTGGTGGGAGTGGCAGACAGTGAAGTGCTGCAGTTTAGGTGGAGGGCAGGGGAGAAGGTGCGGAGGATGGAGGGGGTAAGTAACAGAAAGGAGAGAAATAAAATGAAATTAAAAGACTGGGTGTGGTGGTGAAATGACGGCTGTGTAGTGCTGGAATGGGAGCAGAGGGGGGGCTGGTTGGGTGAGGACAGTGACTAACAAATGTTGAGGCCAGGAGGGTTACTGGAATGTAGGATGTATTCCAGGGAAAGTTCCCACCTGCGCAATTCACGAAAGCTGGTGTTGGTGGGAAGGATCCATATGGCACAGGCTGTGAAGCAGTCATCGAGATGAAGGATATCAGCATGTTCAGCAACAGGGTGGTCCACTTGTTTTTTGGTCACAATTTGTCAGTGGCCATTCATGCGGACAGACAGTTTGTTGGTTGTCATGCCTACATAGAATGCAGCACAGTGGTTACAGCTTAGCTTGTAAATCAAACGGCTGGTTTCACAGGTAGCCCTACCTTTGATGGGATAGGTGATGTTAGTGACCGGACTGGAGTAGGTGGTGGTAGGAGTATGTATAGGACAGGTCTTGCATCTAGGTATATTACAGGGGTATGAGCCATGAGGTAAGGGATTGGGAGCAAGGGTTGTGTAAGGATGGACAAGTATATTGTGTGGATTCATTGGAAGGCGGAATACCGCGGTAAGAGGGGTGGGAAGGATAGTGGGCAGGACATTTCTCATTTCAGGGCACGATGAGAGGTAATCAAAACCCTGGCGGAGAATGTAATTCAGTTTCTCCAGTTCCGGGCGATACTGAGTTATGAGGGGAATGCTCCACTGTGGCTGGACTGTGGGACTTCTGGAGGTGGTGGGAGACTGCAAAGATAAGGCATGGGAGATTTGTTTTTGTATAAGGATGGGTGGGTAATTATGGTCAGTGGAAGCTTCAGTGAGGCCCTCAGTACATTTTGAGAGGGACTGCTCATCACTGCAGATGTGACGACTATGGTTGGCTGTGCTGTACAGAAGGGACTTCTTGGTATGGAATGAGTAGGAGCTGTCAAAGTGGAGGTATTGCTGGTGGTTAGTAGGTCAATGAACCATGGACCTTGCCATTGGTGGGGAGGCTTGCGTGCCTCAGTGATACAGATGGCCGTACCGTAGGTGCAACCGCAACGGAGGGGTATCTGTTGAGAGGCCAGACAAACGCATGGTTCCTGAAGAGGGGCAGCAGCCTTTTCAGTAGATGCAGGGGCAACAGTCTGGATGATTGACTGATCTGGCCTTGTAACCCTAACCAAAACAGCCTTGCTGTGCTTGTACTGTGAACGGCTGAAAGCAAGGGGAAACTACAGCTGTAATTTTTCCCGAGGGCATGCAGCTTTACTGTATGGTTAAATGATGATGGCATCCTCTTGGGTACAATATTCCAGACGTAAAATAGTCCACCATTCGGATCTCCGGAGAAAGAAAACTGGCATTCTGCAGATCAGAGTGTAGAATGTCAGATCCCTTAATTGGGCAGGTTGGTTAAAAACCCTAAACAGGGAAATAGGTAAGTTAAAGTTAGATATAGTGGGAATTAGTGAAGTTCAGTGGCAGGAGGTACAAGACTTTTGGTCAGGTGAATACAGGTTTATAATACAAAATCAAATAGGGGTAATGCAGGAGTAGGTTTAATAATGAAAAAATAGGAGTGCAGGTAAGCTACTACAAACAGCATAGTGAACGCATTATTTTGGCCAAGATGGACACGAAGCCCACACCTACTACAATAGCACAAGTTTATGTGCCGACTAGCTGTGCAGATGATGAAGAAATTGATGAAATGTATGATGAGATAAAAGAAATTATTCAGGTAGTGAAGGGAGATGAAAATTTAATAGTCATGGGTGATTGGAATTCGAGAGTAGGGAAAGGGAGAGAAGGAAACATAGTAGGTGAATATGGATTGATTAGATTAGATTAGATTAGATTAATACTTGTTCCATAGATCATGAATACGACACTTCGTAATGATGTGGAACGTGTCAGGTTAATAAAAGATGTCTGTACAAGAAATTACATTACACAAAATATTGCATGACACTAATGATTAAGTTGGTTTTTTTTTTTTTTTTTTTTTTTGGGGGGGGGGGGGGGGAAGAAATGAAAGAGGAAGCCGTCTGGTAGAATTTTGCACAGAGCATAACTTAATCATAGCTAACACTTGGTTCAAGAATTATAAAAGAAGGTTGTACACATAGAAGAATCCTGGAAATACTAGAAGGTATCAGATAGATTATATAATGGTAAGACAGAGATTTAGGAACAAGGAATTAGTTATGAGCTGTAGATTAAAACTGAAGAAACTGCAAAAAGGTGGAAATTTAAGGAGATGGGCCCTGGATAAATTGACTAAACCAGAGGTTGTACAGAGTGTCAGGGAGAGCATAAGGGAACAATTGACAGGAATGGGGGAAAGAAATACAGTAGAAGAAGAATGGGGAGCTCTGAGGGATGAAGTAGTGAAGGCAACAGAGGATCAAGTAGGTAAAAAGACGAGGGCTGGTAGAAATCCTTGGGTAACAAAAGAAATATTAAATTTAATTGATGAAAGGAGAAAATATAAAAATGCAGTAAATAAAGCAGGCAAAAAGGGATACAAACGTCTCCAAAATGAGATCGACAGGAAGTGCAAAATGGCTAAGCAGGGATGGCTAGAGGACAAATGTAAGGATGTAGAGGCTTATCTCACTAGGGGTAAGATAGATACTGCCTACAGGAAAATTAAAGAGACCTTTGGAGATAAGAGAACAACTTGTATGAATATCAAGAGCCAAGATGGAAATCCAGTTCTAAGCAAAGAAGGGAAAGCCGAAAGGTGGAAGGAGTATATAGAGGGTCTATACAAGGGTGATGCACTTGAGGGCAATATTCTGGAAATGGAAGAGAATGTAGATGAAGACGAAATGGGAGATACAGTACTGCGTGAAGAGTTTGACAGAGCACTGAAAGACCTGAGTCGAAACAAGGCCCCGGGAGTAGACAACATTCCATTAGAACTACTGACGGCCTTGGGAGAGCCAGTCCTGACAAAACTCTACCATCTGGTGAGCAAGATGTATGAGACAGGTGAAATACTCTCAGACTTCAAGAAGAATATAATAATTCCAATCCCAAAGAAAGCAGGTGTTGACAGATGTGAAAATTACCGAACAATCAGTTTAATAAGCCACAGCTGCAAAATACTAACGCGAATTCTTTACAGATGAATGGAAAAACTAGTAGAAGCCAACCTTGGGGAAGATCAGTTTGGATTCCATAGAAATATTGGAACATGTGAGACATTACTGACCTTACGACTTATCTTAGAAGAAAGATTAAGGAAAGGCAAACCTACATTACTAGCGTTTGTAGACTTAGAGAAAGCTTTTAACAATGTTGATTGGAATACTCTCTTTCAAATTCTAAAGGTGGCAGGGGTAAAATACAGGGAGCGAAAGGCTATTTACAATTTGAACAGAAACCAGATGGCAACTATAAGAGTCGAGGGACATGAAAGGGAAGCAGTGGTTGGGAAGGGAGTGAGACAGGGTTGTAGCCTCTCCCTGATGTTATTCAATCTGTATACTGAGCAAGCAGTGAAGGAAACAAAAGAATAATTTGGAGTAAGTATTAAAATCCATGGAGAAGAAATAAAAACTCTGAGGTTCGCCGATAACATTGTAAATCTGTCAGAGAGAGCAAAGGACTTGGAAGAGGAATTGAACAGAATGGACAGTGTCTTGAAAGGAGGGTATAAGATGAAGATCAACAAAAGCAAAACAAGGATAATGGAATGTAGTCGAATTAAGTAAGGTGATGCTGAGGGAATTAGATTAGGAAATGAGACACTTAAAGTAGTAAAGGAATTTTGCTATTTGGGGAGCAAAATAACTGATGATGGTTGAAGTAGAGGATATAAAATAAAGACTGCCAAGGGCAAGGAAAGCATTTCTGAAGAAGAGAAATTTGTTAACGTCGAGTATAGATTTAAGTGTCAGGAAGTCTTTTCTGAAAGTATTTGTATGGAGTGTAGCCATGTATGGAAGTGAAACATGGACGATAAATAGTTTGGACAAGAAGAGAATAGAAGCTTTCGAAATGTGGTACTACAGAAGAATGTTGAAGATTAGGTGGGTAGATCACATAACTAATGAGGAAGTATTGAATAGGATTGGGGAGAAGAGACGTTTGTGGCACAACTTGACCAGAAGAAGGGATCGGTTGGTAGGACATGTTCTGAGGCATCAAGGGATCAGCAATTTAGTATTGGAGGGCAACGTGGAGGGTAAAAATCATAGAGGGAGACCAAGAGATGAATACACTAAGCAGATTCAGAAGGATGTAGGTTGCAGTAGGTACTGGGATATGAAGGAGCTTGCACAGGATAGATTAGCATGGAGAGCTGCATCAAACCAGTCTCAGGACTGAAGACCACAACAACAAAAACAACATGATTCAGGGCACTATTCACTGCATATAATACATGTATCCAGTAACTGAACTTACTGCTAGGAGAATTTTTGTACTCATCTACTGTGATGGCTAACAGCACTAGCCTTACCACACAGATTGGACAGTTACCTACCACCCCCCCCCCCCTCCCCAGCCCCCCCCCCCCCCCTGTAACTTCTCTCCTGCCCTCTAACTAAACTGCAACACTTCACTGTCTGAGACTGTCTGAGACTTGTCTGAGACTGCAGACATGTGTGCAAGTTGCGTTTGAGTGACTGACTGAGTGAGTGAGTGTGTGTGTGTGTGTGTGTGTGTGTGTGTGTGTGTGTGTGTCTACTGCAGACAAAGGCCTTAATGGCCGAAAGCTATAATTGCGTGAATCTTTTTGATGTGCCTATCGCAACTCAGCATCTCTGCTATATGGTCAGTAGCAACTTTCCTTCTCTGATATTGTTACATTCCATCCTGAATTTTCCGTTGTTTGATTTTTACTTTAAAATAATACTTTTTAAAAAAATATATTGAAGAAAGTTACACAACATTTAAACTAGGCAGTCTGAAATGTAGACTGTTCAGATAGAGAGCTATTTTTTTAAGACACAAAGTTTCCTAAAATGACTATGTGCTTGTGAATGTGTCATATCTTCATAATAAGGATAATGATACACATGAGTATGAAGTGCAAGAAGAGGGAAAGTACTATATAAGGAAATCTGAAACTCACAATGAAAGCACCGGGTGATGCAGGCGCAAGGATGTATAATAAGCTGCCTGCCAAATAGAGGAATTAAGCTCCATAAAATATCTTTATTTCACATAAAAATTACATTAAGTATGAGAGAATTTTTATAATATAGGCCCTAAGTAAACTGACTTAAAAAAGGACTGTGATTAAAAACGTGTCCTCATGTTATTTATTGCACCAATAAAATATGGAATCAACAAAAACACAAGGAAATTAAATGAAAAATTCTTGAAGACACATTAAAGTTTCAATTTCAGACTCTTTCAGAGTTAAAAAAAGAAATTTAATGAGTTAATGATCTCTCACTGATTTCCTTCCATTTGGTGTAGGATAAATCTATAGAGGAATGGTGAAAAAACCTCAAGTGAGAACATCAAAGGAAATTATTTGGACAAGATAAAAAAGATTTCAAGTGAAATCCCTCATTTTCACCAATGTTACTGCTGTAATTTCTCTAGTAATCCTGCCAGACATGTCAATGAATGCTGCTGCGTTATTGATTCATCTTGTTACATCTGTGTTGGGTAGGGTCACTGTGAATGGTGACCAGCACAGAGCATCTCCAACCTGGCAGTCGCAGGGAACCATCATTCTCTCCAATTTAAGGCCAACTGACTGCAACGCTGGTCTCATTTCTGTTTGATAACTAATGTTTACCTCCCCATGGGTAACTGTAGTACTGATGATGACTCCATATTATATTGGCTGTACCTGGATATTCTTCAGTTGACTAATTTCTTTGTGATGGTTGGGCCTGTTTGGGATTTTTGTAATGGTGTCCACCTTCTGCTATGAAGTTCTACCTCAGCAGGCTGCAATCCAGTTCAGCCTAGCAATATATTTCACCTTCACTTATTGTATTTTGTTTTCATTTGTAGTCCTGCATAATTCACTGAGTCAGTAATGCTTATGAACTATGGATAGTTTATTCTGTGTTTCAATGTACTCAATGAAGTGTTCATAAAAGCTTTTTGTGTGAAACTGGGGACTACAAAAATTTTCAAAGAGAAAATACGTTAAATTTACACACAAAAGAAAAGAGCATAATGACACAGTATGTAAATATATCAAGATAACAGAAACTTAAGTAGTTGGGGATATGGACTCACTCAAATGGGCTGCATAACATGGCGAACGAAAATTAAACAAATATAATTTTCATGCAAACAGACACTAAAGCAGTGCAATAAAAAATTATATCTTCCTAATCAAAAATCAAATTGCGTACTACAGTTAGCATTGGCACCTATCCAGTTTTCAGCAGGATTATCTCAGGATTTAAGGTACTGTTCTGGATCCCAGGTGAAGGGACTTGGGAAACACTTCTATCCCCCCCTTGCTCTGAATTTGTGAGTCGTGCAAATGGTGTGGGAATATCCTCCCCCACTCACTACCCATAATTCAAAATACACATTTTCCTGTTAAATACAGATTATTACATAGTTAAGTCACCATTGCATTTCACACCAAGTTTGAGCAGTTTAGAATTAGCAAGGATCAGAGTTCAGAAAAGATGTGTCGTCCTTTTTCCAATGATGAAGACAGTGCACCAAGTTCAACTGATCTGAAAAATATAGTTAAAATCTATATGGATTTTAACAAAGACTGGATAGAAAACAATGAATTTTCCACATAGTTTATTGAAGAAAATGACTTCATGGCAAAGTGTACGATTTGCCCCACCACATTTTCGTTAAAATTTGAGCGAAGGAAAGCTGTAGTGGGTTATCAGAAGAAACAAAAACACATTCTGCCACAACAGCAGTATCATAAAAAAATAACATAATTACAACCTTCTTTGTGAAGACCTGTATGTCTGGAGACGATGCTGTGATACATACTTAAGTTCCATCTGTTTATCACAGCATATAGCCTGGCCTTAGCTACAAGTCATTGCATTCCCAAATAAAATCCATTACTCCTTGTTTCCAGACAGTAATATTGCATGCAAAATTTCATGTGGAAGAACTAAGGCAATCTGACTATCTCAGAAAAATGTTCTTGGCCCACAGAGTCAAGATGTAGTAATAGGCAAGCCTCATAAAGGTTCTCATTTTTCTGTGTCCGCAGATGCTTCAAACCAATGATAAGAACTTTTCATCATGGAGTTCAGTATTTTGATGTTAAAACAAGGGATGTATCAGATTGCTAGGTTTTTTATGAAGACTCCAAATAAACCCACAAAGAGATTTTCCATGAAATAAAGAACATTACAGGATCTAATGGGACTCATCTGAATGCAGTAAGTTCATACATGCTGACAATGTGTCAGTGAACTGTGCTAAAAACAGTTTAGTTTTTGTCTTACTGAGAAATGAAAATCCATACATTTTGAGAGCTAACTGCACCTCCCATGTCATAAATAATAGGCATACTGTACAACAGTGAACCATGACTTGCTTATCTACCAATTAAATGATTAATGGGAAATCTAATATAAAGATGTGAAACAAATACTAACAAAGAGATAGAGGGGCTGGCGAGTACTTACCTCAGCTCAGTACAGCTGATAGATACACAAAACAGAACAGAAAAGTTACGTATCCTAGCTTTCAGAGCTTTGTTCCTTTGTCAGGGAGGAGAGAGGGGGAAAAAGGGGAAGAAGGGAAAGTGGATTCTGTTACTCACAACTCAGGTTATGAAGCAATGGGGGAAAGGTAAACAGGGAGGGTAACAAATATGGAGGCATGGGTGTCAGAGGGAAGCCACAGATATTCTACTGTAAGTACTTTGCCAGCTTCAAACCAAAGAGGATGCATACAGAAGTAAAGAGGCATATAGTATACAGACAAACACAACTATGTAGGATGAAAAGATGTGTGAATGGCTAAAGAGGAAAGGGAAAGAGGAGAAGACTAAGAGTAAATGGGAGTGAGGTTGGTTAATGTAGGTTCAGTCCAGGGAGGGGGGGGATTCAGTCCAGGGGGATGGTGGGATGAAAGGATGTGTTGGAGTGTAAGTTCCTATCACTGCAGTTCCGAGGGACTGGTGTTGGGTAGGAGAAGCCAAATGGCACGTACGATGTAGCAGGTTCATAGGTCCCTAGAATTATGCTGGAGGGCATGCTCTGCTACTGGGTATTTTACATCTCCCAGGCGGACAGTTCGTCTGTGCCTGTTCATGCGCTCAGACAGGTTAGTTGTCATACCAATATAAAAGACTGAGCAATGCAGGCATGTCATCTGATAAATGACATGTGTTGTTTCACATGTGGCTCTGCCTTGAATTGTGTATGTTTTACCAGTAGCGGTGCAGGAGTAGATGGTTGGGTGATGCATGGGGCAGGTTTAGCAGTGGGGTCGGTTACAGAGGTAGGAACTGCTGGGTAGAGATGGTGGTATGGGAATATTGTATGGTTTGACAAGGATGTTACAGAGGTTAGGGGGGCGATGAAAGGAAATTCTGGGTGGTGTAGGGAGAATATTGTCAAGGGATGATCTCATTTCAGGGCTTGACTTGAGAAAGTAATATCTCGGAGCCATCCTGGTTCCCATGGTCGTTTCCCTGATTTGTTTGTTGGTCTGACCTTCAAAAGTGAAGTAATTATGGGTGAGGATGAAGTTGGTAAGTGTGATAAGGAACGAGGCTTTTGGAAGAACTTTGGGTGGGTGTTGGGAGATGTAGTGTTCAAGGGAAGAGAGACCATGGGTATGTGACATGTTTGTGTAAAGGGATGTAGCATCTACTGTGACAAGAAGGATTTCAGGTGGGAGGGGAGTGGGAATGGATTAGAGGCGTTCTAGGAAGTAGTTTGTGTCTTTGATGTAGATGGTAGTCTGTGGGTGATAGTTGGAGGTGTTGGTCTACCAGAGCTGAGATAAGTTCAGTTGGGGCTTTGAAGCCTGCCACAATGGGATGGTCAGGATGGTTCTCTTTGTGGATTTTGGGTAATATGTAGAAGGTAGGGGTACGTGGCTCAGGTGGAGTGAGTAGGTCTATGGAAGCTGTTGTGAGGCCCTGTGAGGGACCTTGAAGTTTTAGGATTTTCTGCAGCTCAGTCTGGATGGAGAGAACGGGATCCTGGGTAACAGCTTTGTAGGATGAGGTGTTGGAGAGTTGACGCAGTCCTTCTGCCACATACTCCACTTGGTCAAGTACCACAGTTGTGGAGCCTTTATCCACCGGAAGGATGACAATAGAGCGGTCTGTTTTCAGCTCCTTAATGGCATGGTATTCAGATGGGATGATGTTGGGGGTTGTCGGGATGTTCTTCGAGAAGGACTGGGAGGCAACACTGGATGTGAGGAATTCTTGAAATGTCTGCAAAGGGTTTTGGGGGAGGAGAGGAGGATCCCTTTGAGAAGGCAGTCGGAACTGTGCTAGACAGGGTTCAACACTGGTTCTAGTATTTGGGTGGTGAAGTGATATTTCTAGTTGAAGTTCCAGGTGAATGGGAGGAGATCTCTAATCAGGGCAGTGTGGTCGAATTTAGGAGTGGGGCTAAAGGTTAAGCCTGTTGATAGAACAGATGTCTCTGGAGGAGAAAAGGATCTGGATGAGATGTTTAGAATTGAATTGGGGTTGGTGATATGTTGCATTTGACTGTCATTATAGTTGAGATTTGGTCTGTGTGGGGTATGTGCTGGGATTGAGAGATTGAGTAGAGTGGCTAGGCTAGATTTGTTGGCTATGAGGGGGACTTGTTGAAGGTGCTGTTGTGGTTGGTGTTTGTGAGGGATAGGGAGAGGGACCCCACTTCTTAGGTGTTGTACTAGCACTGTGGATAGTTTTTCCATGTGGTGTGTGGCATGGAACTCAAGTTTAATGCTGGCTTCTATGATGATGTTCCTGAGTGTGTTCTCCAAGCAGGGGTTTGAGAGGTGGAGGACTTTGAAGAGAGATAGGAGCTGTTGGGTGTGGTGGTTACATGAAGTAGTATAGAGATTCAGGGCAAATTGGGTAAGGGCTAAGGATTGTTCTGGAAGTCCAGGAGAGACTGGTGGAAGGAGGGATTGGACCCACAGATGGGAACTTTTAAGGTAAGTCCTTTAGAGAGTAAATGGAACTGAACCTACGTTAACCAACCTCACTCCCATTTACTCTTCATTCTTCTCCCCTTTCCCTTTCCTCTTTAGCCATTCACGCATCTTTTCATCCTACATAGTTGTGTTTATCTTTATACTGTATACCTGTTTACTTCTGTATGCATCCTCTTTGGTTTGAAGCTCGCACAGTACTTACAGTAGAATATCTGTGGCTTCCCTCTGACACCCATGCCTCCATCTTTGCTACCCTCCCTGTTTACCTTTCCCTTTTGCTACATAACCTGGGTTCTGAGTAACTGAATCCACTTTCCCTTCTTCTTCTTTTTTCCCCTCTTTCCTCCCTGACGAAGAAAAAAACTTTCTGAAAGCTAGGATACGTAAATTTTCTGTTCTGTTTTGTGTATCTATCGACTGTACTGAGCTGAGGTAAGTACTGACCAGCCTCTCTATCTCTTCATTACTATTTATCTACAAATTAGTCAAATATGGTATTAAGGACAATGCTCTAAATTGGCTAACATTATACGTACACAACAGAAAACAAAGGGTAGCTATCCCCTCAGATGCTCTGAATTATTATTCTAAATGGAGTATGGCATTACAAGGTGTGCCTCAAGGCTCTATTTTGGGTCCTAACCTGTTCCTATTCTACATAAATGACTTACCATAAATATAAATTCCCTGTCAATTCTGTCTGCAGATGACATTTCTTTTTTAATTTCTTTTTAATTGATGATGACAATGCAGAAAAAATTCCAAACTTCATTGTAAGCACACTGGATAGCTTAGAAAACTGGTTCCAGTGAAATGGGTTGAACCTGAACTTGCAAAAACCCTTATGGTACATTTCAAAACCAACAATAAACTTTGTGGAATTTAAAATTCAACTTAACAAACAACCTATGAAAGAAGTTGACATGGTCAAATTCCTGCTTCTAAATACAGACGAGAACTTAAGCTGGAATACACATATTGACTTCCTATCAAATAAACTCAGCAGTTATGCATTTGCAATGCAAATAATAGAAAATTCCACTGACTTGAGTACACGAAAAATTGCTTGTCATAGTTATTTTGAATCTGTCATTAGGTATGGGAATATTTTATGGGGAAATTCAAGTAGAGTATGTCAAATAGTGAAACTGCAAAAGAAAATTGTCCAATATATGTGAACTGCACAGCGAACAGAGTCTTGTTACCCATCATTTTGGAAGCTACAAATCCTAACAGTCCCCCCCATATACATTTATGAAATTATAATCTTCCTACACTGTAGACAAAAACTATTTAAAGAGAATAATTTTTACTGTACATATCACACAAGAAACGAAAATAGTTTTATGCTACCCAAACATCAGTTGAAATTGTATGCACGACACCACAGTGTAGGGGGATGACAATACATAACAAGTTAATGGGCAAATGCATATTTAATATGAAGCCAGATATTTTAGAAATGTAGCTGAAGCAGATTCTGTGAGAGAAATGCTACTATTCAATAGATGAATTCGTTGAGGATGAAATGATAATTTGAGCAAAGGGTAATTAAGTGTTAGATTTTACTATGTGTACATGTAACAAAACTGTATTATGATCATGATGCTCTTTGAGAACATCAGCTTTTCGTTGTTTATGGTGAAATTTTACCGCAATTTGACATGTTTCCTGTAATTGATTATGTATGATATGTTTGCAATTCACATGGTCTTAAAAGATTTCAATTTCAAACTTTTTGTAGTAGCTGTAAATAGTCATGTAAAAAATCATTTCATTTCTAAATTTCAAATAAGAATGAAAAGGAGATGATGTCCTTTTTCATTCCTGTGTTAACACAATATTAAAACAAAATTACAATAGAACGGTGAAATTACTTATGATATTTGTAATAAATATTTAGCATTTTTTCCATTCTGTTGCATCAAGTTGTCCAGTCCAGGGTTTCTTGAAAGGTGGCATCCCTAACAACAGTAGCAAAAGCAGAAATACCACATGGAATGACCATCCACTTACTTCAGTCAGCATATGAACTGATTCTAAAAAACAAGTAAGAAAAAGAATGTAGGCTATCAAGATGTTAGGCTTCATGTGATCTTAGTGACCAAATTGTTAACAGAAATGCATTATTTAAAAATAAGCTAAAAAGTATTTTATCTGAGAAAAATTTTTTTACCATAGGAATTTTTTTGATCATGTAGCAGCATCAATGCATTTTTTCTTTGCTTCCTGTTCTAATTCATTGTCTGTTTAGCTCTATTTGATGATTGTATTTTTCACACAGTGGATCATTGTAGTGGGATTCATATGTAATATCACTCTGTGTAATTGTAAATTACCCATGTGAGCAATTCAACATCTTTATCTAATAATAATTTTAATAGATCTATGGAAATTGTGTACAATGGATAATCCATAAAAACTTAACTTCTGTTTTCACACTGGCTCATAGCATACAAAGAAGAGAATGTAATAAATAAAATAATGTGTGTAAGTTCTTCCTTGTTAAAGCTCCTACTGGAAATAGAAAGAATACACGGCAGTGTTATGCTTCCTTTAATAAAGAACATTGCTGCCAGCACATGAGAATACTATATACCCATTCCCCTCTCCACTGTACACTGCTTACATCTGTGTGAAATGTTCTTTCAACAGCATGAATCTTATGAGAGGAGTGATGTACCACCAGATTACCACCATTTACTCCAGGTGATCTGTGCGTAATCCACCACTTTCATGACACAAAATTATTCGTCTTCAGGTGTGATGTGATATTCGCTGCAGCATTGGTGGCATAATAGAAGAAAATGCGTTCAGAACAGCATATTTGAGGTCCTCAGTCTTCTAATAATGATTCTGGGTGACTTACTACTTGAGGTGTCCCCGTAATGCATTATCACACAGTGTCAGAACTGGGACTTAAGGGGGGGGGGGCATTTCAGAGGCGCTGGTAATGTTGGTGAACCTGTTCTGATCCATCTGGCTCTGAACACATCAGTAAGATATTCCATTACATATATTGCAAAATATGCTGGTGCTCCATCTTGTTAGAGCCAGATATGACCAAGGAGTCCCAAACGCTTCAGTTCTGGTACAAACTAGTCATGTAGAATAGAGAGATACGTTCCTTGGTTCACTGGAATGGCAGCATGAGTTTGGGGATTTTCAGAGAAATATGGATGAAAGACACACATTGCATCCCATACTATGACATAGGGGGATTCATTTCCAATTTCTCAAAGAAGTGTGGGTTCTCCTTACTCCATAAATAAACATGTCTATCTTTTGCACTATGGTACATGGCACATTCGTCTGAGGACATAACTTTTCCATGTTTGAGAATTGTGTTGAACACCTCCAATGACCATGCATAGGTGTCACGTCAATTCTCCAAGTCTTTATCACTCAGTCATTTCCAAACGAGGATCTGAATGGTTTTAGGTTTAAGTCTGTTCACACATATCATCATAAAGTTGTTAATGGGATGTTCATTTCCCATGACTGCTTGCACAGCAACCTTTTTGACACACATTTCACTAATGCTACAACATCTGCTCATGTGTCTGCTCATCTTCTTGGTCTTCCAGAGCTTGGTCTGTCTTTTACAGAACCAGTTGCAAACAGCGTCTTCTCTCAATGTAATACTGTTGATTTCAGTGGTGTAGCCTTATTAAAACTAATGGTGAAATTATTTTGAATCTCTCTGTGTTTTCTCAATGTGAAGTCGTTCAAGAGCCAGATACTCATGGCAGTTTGTTGTTCCAGTGTATAACTACGTTTGTCTGTCATTCTTCGCACAAATCAGTATCACCTGCAATGAGAAAAAGCAATTAGCACATAGCTAGAGGGGGTAATGGGACTTTTTGTACAGCCTGTACAGCATGAATGCAATTTCAACTTTAATAATAATCATGCAGCTGGCTTGTGGGCATAGCAGTTCTATTACTACTGGGATTATGAAAGAAGAAGGGTAATCGACAGCTCACTGGGGCCTTAAGAATTACTCTATCACAGGCAATTTGTTATGATGGGACACAGTTTTACTAGCTTGAAAGTGTCTTAATAGAAGTACATCAAAAATAAAAAACATTAACAGATTCTATAAATTGTTACTTATGCTATATCTGGTGACATGTTACTGCTGCTATTTTATATTACCTTGCTTCTGGCCTGAAGAAAACCCACAAAGCTCTGTCTGTTGGCTCTGGAGGTGTTCGTGTTTACACATGTATGTTGCAGTTAGTATTTCATTTCTGTAATATTCATGATAAAAATAAAGCATATAGATTTTCATATCAACTTATCTTAGAAAATTATTTTTACTTTTCATAGTGTACCCTACTGAGGTTGGCACGAGGTATGGTAGGCTCAGGCAATTATTACTGGCAACCATGGATTTTCAAAACTGTCCGCAAGGTGGGTGCTTTGTCTTTTCACCACAGAGCACAAATTTCTTCATCTGGAGGTGTGCAAATGGCTACTGACACACTACCAAACTGAGGGGAACTGGACTGTGATCTGTGATGAAACGTGGGTGCGTCATTAATCTCCAATGTTTTTCTCATAGATTTTCATCTACACGATACTTTGCAAGCCATCTAATGGTCTGTGGTGGAGGGTAATTTCAGTACAACTATCTGATCCCTCCAACCGTGTTCCACTCATGAATAGTGTGTGGGGAGAAAGATTGTCGGTATGCCTCTGTATTGGCTCCAATTTCTCTAATTTTCTCCTTGCGGTCAATACGCGAGATGTATGTGGGGGGAAGTAATGTTTTGTCTGACTCCTCCAGAAAAGTGCTGCCTTGAAATTTCAATAGTAAATCTCTCTGTGATGCTTGTCTCTCTTATAACGTCTGCCAGTGGAGTTTGTTTAGCATCTCTTTAATGCTCTCTCACCAGATAATCTATCCTGTGACAAAATGCGCCACTCTTCATTGGATCTTCTCAATCTCCTGTGTCATTGGATCTTCTCTATCTCCTCTATCACTCCTACCTGATAGGGATCCCAGATAGATGAACAATACCCAAGAATTGGGCGAACAAGCAGCTTATAAGCCACTTCTTTCATGGATGAGTTACATTTCCTTAAGATTCTTCCAATGAATCTGAGTCTTGTATCTGCTTTTCCCAATGTCTGTTTTATATGGTAATTCCACTTAAGGTAACTCTAGATAGTTACAGCTAGATATTTTATGGCAGATGCTGTCTCCAGCTGTTTTTCATCAATAGTGTAGCTGTACAGTAGTGGATTTCTTTTCCCATGTACCATTCATCAATTCTCTGCAGGTTGTTCTTCAAATTCTTACTATCTTCTGGCGTTGCTAGTTTGGTATAAACTATTGCATGATCTGCAAATAGCCTTAAAGAGCATCCGACACTTTCTACTAAATTATTTATATATATTGTGAATAACAGTGGTCCTATCACACTTTCCTGTGACACTCTGGATACATTATACTGTAAACGCTGCATACTACAGCCCACTTTTGAATACAAAATACCACCACAAAAGGTGCACATTTTCAATCCAGGATGCGATTGTGCTTCACAACAACACTCGACCTCACACACCTGCCTGAACACAACAAAAAATTAAGAGATTAATCTGGACCACATTAGAACATCCTCCCTACAGACTGGACTTATCACCCTGTGATTTTCATTTGTTTGGACCACTAAAGGAAACAGTCCAGTCTGAGGACATGGATTTGATGATAATGCAACTGTCGAAGTATTCATGCACGACTGACTGCTGTCATAGCCACATTCATCTTATAGATTAGATGATTAGATTACATTAGTTTTTCGTTCCATAGATACATGTTAAGGAGATCCTCATGGATGTGGAACATGTCACCTTTTTTTTTAAAAAAAAAAAGGAAAAAGCTGAAATAACAATACTAATAGTATAAATGTATACAACACGTCATTTGTTTCTATTAAAAAATTCGGCAATGGAGTAGAAGGAGTTGGCCACTAGTAAGTCTTTCAGGCTCCTTTTAAACTGATCTTTATTTGTAACTAAATTTTTTATGTTTCCTGGCAAATTATTGAACATGAGTGTTCCTGAGTAGTGGACCCCTTTTTGAACTAAAGTAAGTGTTTTTAAGTCAGCTCATTTTTGTTCCTGGTATTGTATGTATGAACTGAACTGTTTGTTGTAAAAAGAGATATATTATTTAGGACAAATTTCATTAAGGAGTAAATATACTGAGAGGCAGCAGTTAGTGTACCCAGTTCTTTGAAGAGGTTTCTACAAGACGTCCGTGAGTTTACTCCACAAATAATACGTATTACATGCTTTTGGACTCTGAAAACTTTTGTTTGACTTGAAGAGTTACCCCAAAATATTATACCATATGACATTATGTAATGAAAGTAGGCAAAGTATGCAAGCTTTTTCACTTTTATGTCGCCTATGTCTGCTAACACTCGAATTGCAAACACAGATTTGTTAAGGCGTTTCTGCAGTTCTGTGGTGTGCTCCTCCCAACTGAAATTATTATCAAGTTGTTATCCCAGGAATTTAAGACTGTCAACCTCTTCTATCTGCTCTTGTTCATACTTTAAGCACATGCTGGGTGGAAACTTCTTACAGGTTCTGAATTGCATGTAGTGAGTCTTTTCAAAGTTTAATGTCAATGTGTTGGCTTTAAACCATTTATTAATATCCATGAAAATATCATTAGCAGATCTTTCTAGAACTACACTTGACATACTATTTATTGCAATACTTGTGTCATCTGCAAACAAAATGAACTCTGCTTCTGGCAGTGTAACTGATGAGAGATCATTAATGTACACAAGAAAAAGCAATGGCCCTAAGATGGATCCTTGTGGGACACCACATGTAATTTCTTCCCATTCTGATGATGACTGATGATTTAATTCACTAGTCCCTTGCACTGACACCCTTTTTTCCTGTTAGCGAGGTATGACTTGAACCATTTTGCAGCACTGCCTGTGACACCATAGAATTCTAATTTATTTAAAAGGATGTTGTGGTTTACACAATAGAATGCCTTTGACAAATCACAGAAAATACCTGCTGCTTGTAACTTGTTATTTAATGAATTAAGTACATTTTCACTGTAGGTGTAAACAGCCTTTTTGATATCAGAACCCTTCAGAAATCCAAACTCTGTTCTTGATAATATGTTATTAGTGATCAGATGGTTGAGAAGCTGCCTGTACATTACTTTTTCTAAAATTTTTGAGAATGCTGGCAAAAGTAAAATAGGTCTGTAGTTTGATGGGATCTCTTTATCCCCTTTCTTGAATAGAGGCTTAACATCTGCATATTTCAGCCAGTCAGGAAATGTCCCAGTTATAATTGACTGGTTGCACAAGTAACTTAGAATTGTACTAAACTCACTAGAACATGCCTTAATTAACTTTGTTGGTATTTCATTGTAACCACTAGAATGCTTTGTTTTTAAAGATTTTATTATGGAAGTTATTTATTTTGGTGAAGTAAGTGATATATTCATGTACCTGAAGCTATTTGTAAAGGCTAGTTTCAGATATTCAAGGGCATTATTTACTAATCCTGACAATCCCATTCTATCAGTAACGGCTATAAAGTACTTGTTAAATAGATTTGCCACACTATGCCCATCTGTTACTAATGTGTCATCTACCCTTAGCGCTATTTGCTCCTGTCCCTTTCTGGTTCTACCAGCCTCCTCTTTCACTATATCCCATATTGTCTTTATTTTGTTCCCTGACATTGCTATCTTCTTCTTGTAGTGTATTTGTTCAGATCTCTGAATTACTTTTTTAAATATTTTACAGTATTTCTTGTATTTAGCTAAATCATCAGCAATGGAGCTATTCTTGGTCGACAGATACATTTTCCTTTAGTCTTACAAGAAATCTTTATTCCTTGTGTGATCCATGGTTTTATTATAGACTTCTGTTTAATTTGAGTAATGTTTAGAGAAAAACAGTTTTCATACATGGTACTGGTGTTGTTCATGAATGTGTTATATTTTTCATTCATGTCATGAGCACTATAAACATCTTTCTAGTTCATATATTTGAGCAGTTTTCTAAAACACTCAATTTTTGGTTGATTGAATACTCTCCTGTACTCAGATTAAGTAGTCTTGATACTCTGCTTAGCATTTACATCTAAAACAAATAAAACTGTCATGATCTGACAGTCCATTTATTACAGGTTTTATGATATGATTTTGTTCCTTTGATTTGTCTATAAAAATGTTATCAATGGCTGTCCTTGAGGATTTAGTGATCCTAGTTGGAAATGAAAATGGCATCAAGAAACTGCCTATCCATTTGAGAAAATATGTTTCCCATTCAAGCGACTATAAAGAAAAATAATTTTGTGTGTATGAATTTTTCTGAAGGTTAAAGAAACCTTAAAAAACTCTAGTTTATATTGGATTCAACCTTAGGTAGTAAATATATTTTAACCTTGCTGAATTGGTGCTAAAGATCATGTCCTTGGACAGTATTAAATGAATGTATGAAAAGTATGCTCAAGCATAGAGAGCTAGGAAAGTCCCTCTGGTAGATCTTGATGTGCTCTGACTTAAATACAGGCTAATATGGTGATATGCTGCAGATACACACAGTCAATGGTTAGTGAACCCACAGCTGAATGACTAATATGCTTACAAGACAATCCTGAAAAACCCAGTCATAGAATTAAATATATTAACTGTTCTTTCACTTTATGTATTTGAAACAATCTTTACTTGGGTATTATAAAAAGGACAGATTGCTACTAACCATAAAGATGTATCATTGAGTTGAAGACAGCCACAATGAAACGACTGTTACACACTTAGCACAGAATATGCTTGCAGCAACCGGAGAGAGTGTTCATGTATTCGTGAGATGTACTTGCTTGTATGAATGTGTGTGTGTGTTTTTTTCTTTTCTGAAGAAGGCTTTGGCTGAAAGCTAAGTATGTATCAGTCTTTTCATTGTGCCTATCTGCAACTTAATGTGCCATCTTTACATAATGTTGTCGATAATTCAACCTGAGCTACTTAGAATTAGTTCATCCAATGCTATGTAGGATACTGGGCAACAAGTTTCCTTCAGTGAACTTGATCAGCTGCCAGGTTTCCAGCTTCCTTCCATTTCATTACATGCATTGAAAATTCCTTGCAAAAGTTCATTTCCAGGAGTCACAAGGTCTTCTTTTTCTACTTCTGTATGCATCTGTTGTTTTCAACAGTAGTTTATAATTGGCGATTCTTCCATTTTTAGTGCATACCGCATGCCCTGTAAGCATGGCTTTTTTAATTAGCAACTTTGTGTTGACTTCTTCACCATTTAAAAGTTTTGATGGAGAAATTTATTGATGTTTTTCTACATGAGACATGACTTCATTGGTTTTTTGTTAAAAAGAGTAAAAAAAAGAAAAATAAGATAAGATAAAGAAATGAAAAGCAATAAGAGTAAATTTAAAAATAATTAAAACATGAAGCAAAACACTGATGTTAAAAAGAAGCACTTCATTCTCACTAAAAGTGGAAGGACCTGTACTGGGATAGGTAGTCCCTTGTTGAAGGGGGAAAATGTTGGTAGGTAGGAGGGTGGTGGTATAAGGATGGAGGGTTTATGTGTGGCATTGATGGGTTGGGAGTGGCTATTGAGAGACAACAGGGAAGGAGTAGATGGGAGTACTGACAAGGTTAAAACTTCATAGGGGAAAGGGGTTACAATAGAAGGGGAAAGGTTAGAAAGAGGGTAGGAAAATATGGAGAGGGGGGGAGAGGAGGCCCTGGTGAGGTGGAATGGGTCGTTTGGATTTAAAGTTTGTAAGGTGGGCAAATGTCAGAACAGAGTTCATGATCTGAGAAGGGAGATGGTTGAAATGTCTTTGAGGGAGTATGTGGAGGGTGTATAGATGTAGAGATTGCGGAATGTGTTGGTAGAGTTGTGGCAATGAAAAATGAGATTGCAAAGAAGAGGGGAAACTTAGGATTACTGGAGCCAAGTCTGCCATAGTGAAGTTGCTCAGAGGTGCTCATCGTGAGTGAGGAGAGATGTAAATTTGGTGAGTGGTAAAGGATCTTTGTAGGGGAAGGTAAACAGGTGTGAAAAATGAGGTGATGGGCATGGTGTTCATGGGCCTGGAGGTGCTTACAGAATTCAGGTGGAATGGACATCTATGCAACATTTGCACAGCAAAGAATGGGTCAGATCAAGGTTTTCAGTGAGGGGAGGACAGTGGAGGGGTGAATCCCCACGTTCAGCCAGTTAGTAGTTTCAGTCTATTGTGGGCTTTCTGTTGTATAGTTAGTAGGCAAGGCTTTCACATTAGCTGCTGGTCAATGGTTAGTCCAAGATAGTTGTGTTTATCAGTTAACTGGAGAGAACAGTTGTAAATGGTATGGTAGAAGTCATGGAACTGGAGGATGTGAGTGGTTTGTCCTATAATTATTACCTGTATTTTGGAATGGCTGATCTTGAGGAGTCATTAGTTACACCAGGAGGTTAACTTGTTGAGGTAGATTTTGAGGGATTGTTGGGATTTCTGGAGTGTAGACAGAGGTTGAGGAAAGTGGTGCCTTCAACATACTGAAGGAGGCAGGCAGATGGAGGTCCTTTAGGCATGTCAGCAGTTAGAGCTGATGGAGGGAAGGAGAGATGATGGAGTGCTGGGGTGTGCCTGGAGTGGGATTGAGGGTACAAGAATTGGTGTTGTTAAATGTGACAAAGGACCAGCATCAGAGAGGAAGGATGAGTAAGGCAGAAATAATTAATTTTAGCAGTGAGTAAATTCCTGTTGTATCTCTGTATTTGCTGGTTGTGTGTGAGTGTATCCTGGGCACTAGTCCTCAGGAAGGAGTGGTATAAGCAATGGGGTTCTTGGAAAAGGAGTATGGCCTATGGGGGGAAAGTGGTATGATGAGTGTATATCGACTCGGTAGGGATGTCGGTGGATACAGAGTTCAACAATGTCAGTCGTTGGAAGGTTAGTGGGTGGCTGGCAGTGTAGGTAGCTAATGATTCCCAGTAGGCTTTCCAGTTGGCAAGGGAGTAGTCGTGGATAACTTTTGAATGGAGACTAGAATGAGATACGAGGGGATGAGATAGTGTGTAGGAGATGGTGAGGGGAACAGGTGGATGGTATTGATGTAGGTATGACAGGATGAAAGTATTGACATTTTGTCGGGACGTGGTGACCATTAAATCAGCGTGTTCGTAGGTAGGGAGAGTATTTTGCGGTATAAGAAGCTGTATTGCTTTTCACCTTGATGAAATCGTAGGATGTGGTTCGCTTGTGTGAGGGTGTGAAGAGTTTTGAGTGAGGGTGTTGAGATGGGTGAAAACAACAAAATGGATTTGGTTTTGAGAGTAGGAGACTTGGGTATTGAGGTGGTAAATGGAGTGGGCAGCAAGGGAAATTTGGTGTACGATGTGTGGCCATTGGAAGTAATGGGTATTTCAGAGGACTGTGGTGAGTTATATGATGGTATCTTTGACAGTGGGACGTGGGTAAAGAGTTATTGGGATGGACAGTATGATTACTATGATGGACAGTCACAGTTAATTCTGGTCTGATGGATGAGGGTCTTGCTTTTCATTTGGCAGAATAGGTCAGGTGGGTATCATTGCAGTTGATACATGTGGGATGGGAGGTGAGGTTTGGACATTGTTTGAGGATGTGGGCACCTTTGCAGTGAGGACAGGTGAGTGAAATTTTACAATTGGGAGTGAGGTCCTCGTTATAACAGAGGCATTTTTGACAATGGGGAAAGGAAATTAGAGGGTTCATATTTATTAAGACGACAATAAATCAAGGCTCCCTCTGTGAGGAGGCGATTGATGGTGGGAGTGCACTCTGCAATGACTCACATAAGAGTGGTGGTACCTGAGTTGTTGTAGATGATGGTGGGCTGTTAGTTATCTAATGCAGGATTGGAATTCAGTTTGGACACCACCTTCTCTATGATGGTCTCAAGAGCAACCATCATTATCAGGGCAGTGAGGGTAGGGGAACGGTGAGGAGGCTGGGATTGTTTGGTTGGGGAGGCAGCATTGAAGGGAATGAAGGAGGCATGAGGGCGAAAGGCAATGCATGAGATTATGAGCAGGAGATTTGATTGTAAGTTGGGCTTTGTGGATTTCATAATGACTTAATATTTGCTGGATATCAGGTCATTGCTGCGAATGTGAAGAAAATACTTCCTGATTTCGAGAGTGAGTGATTTGGCATTTAGGAATTCGGGATGAGGGTGAGGTAGGATGAAGGTGTGAACAGCTGGTGAAAAAGGTGCAGGGGAGGGAGCTGTGACCATGTATTCAGTAGCCTCAGGATTGGTTTGAGGTTTTTTGGTTGTAGTGCTGGTAGTGGGGTCTGCAATATGGCGCTTCTGTGCTCTTTTGGAGCTAGGGGATTGGAGGAGGATTGAGCATTTGGAGAAGGTAGAATATGACAGTGTAAGTCCTTCAGTTTGGCTTGAGTAGGTTTGGCTGGCTTTTGACTGTAATGTGGTTTCTGGTGCTGCCACAGTAGCATCATCACTTGTTATTTTTGCTGATGTTGCAAGAGAAGTTGTAGGTTTGGGATAACTTGGAAGTGGAGGACAGGCAAAGGAAGTGGTAGAAGGTATGGAAGAGGTCATGGGAAGGATAGGATAGGTGAAGAAAGTGACTGCAGATGGGGATGAGACTGTGGAAAGGAGAGGTTGGATATAAGGTGGTGGACCAGAGGAAGTGCTGCACGTAGTGCCAGTTGGAGCAGGAGAAGGGATGGTACATGTGATGGAGGAGGTTGGAGCGTCCATTGTGGGACAGGGAGACAGGGAACGGTTAGCTGACGATGGTTACCAATGACAGAGTGTCGTCGAGATAGTGGGGGATGAGAGCTATGACTTCCAGAGCGATGTGATGACGATAACAGATGAAGGTGGTGGCAATAAACATGGAGCCGGCAGGACAACAGAGTGGTGGCGACAGGGGCGATGAAACGGCGATTTATTTGAGGTGTGACAATGACGATGATCCACAAAGTGAGGTGTCACTGAATGTACATTCACACACAGAAGAAGTCTCGAAGACAGAAATAAAGTACAAATACGAAAAGTTACCAGTGTACACAAGGACAGTATGGTAGGTGGATGTGAATTGCTGATGTAGCTCTAGGGAGTATCCTAGCCACTCTACTACAACAGCTGCTGGAGAATGAAGATAGTGCTCTCCATTCTGGGGTTAGATGAAGTTGATTGGTGTGTCGAGGTGACACTACCCGTAGCAATGTGTAGAGGCCATGATGCAGTGCTGTCTTCTGCTGTTTGATCATGACGCCACTTGGCGCTGATGGAGTTGAAAACGACAACTCGTGTCAAGGCCTCACGAAACTCGTGGTAGCCACGGCGATGGCGCTGTTACAACATCAATGACAGAAAAAAAATCCCTTGGAGCATCCCTCAGAATTACTGAGATCCTTGGAAGCTAACCACAACGTAACTATTTCACCTGGAGTGCGACATATATGAGAAAGGCGAAACTCCTCAGACTTCAAGAAGATCTGACAGGTGTGAAATTTATCAGTTTAAAGTGATGGATGCAGAATACTGACACGAATTATTGGCAGAAGAGTGTAAAAACTAATAGAAATCGATCTCAAGGAAAACCATTTCTGATTCTAGAGAAATGTGAAAATATGTGTGGCAGTAGTGAGCTGAAGACTTTTCATAGAAAATAGGTTAAAGAAAGGAAACATATGTTTATATCATTTTTAGATTTAGAGGGGCTTTTAACAGTGTTGACTGGATAACACTCTTTCAAACTCTTACCTTGCAGTTATAAAAGTAGAAGGATGTTGTGACCCTTACTCTGAGGCACAATGTTTGTTGAATGTAAATAACTTGCGTAACAACAAAGTAAAATTATCAGTTAGTCAGTGAAGCAAACGACAACAGTTCTTAGCGAAATATGTATCTTAGCTACAAATAGAATTTACAGGGTGTTTCAAAACGCAGTTTACAACTTTAAAAATAGATAAATACAGAGATGGGTTTAGTGTTATTTTGTAGGGAAACACATCAAGTTTTTTTTACCTTAAACTAAATATGTGGCTTCTGTTGGTTATCCTGCACACATCCCATCGGAAGTCAATTTCTTCCCAAGTTGCTGTAGCACTGAAGGTGTAACTTGCTCAGTGGCAGCAAAAATTCTTGCTCTTAGTTTGGGTAGAGAAGCTGGCACAGGAGGTACAAACATGATATCCTTGATGAACCCCATAAAGAAAATCGAGTAGTGTCAGGTCCGGGGAACGTGGGGGTCATGCAGTTGGCACATCATGGCCAATCCATTGACCCGGAAAGTGGTCATGAGAAAATCCTGGACGCCAACCAGGTAGTGGGGTGGTGCGCCATCTTGCATGAAGTAAATATTTCGTTCTTGGTCATCCTCATCAATTGTGGTATCAAAATTGTTGTACCATATCCACGTACCTTACCCTGTTGATGATTCTCTCACGGAAGGAAAGGGTCAGTACACTCTGTTCTTGTTCAATGCACAAAAAACTTCCAGTTTAGGGGTATCACGAACATGTTACAATGTTTGATGTGGATTTTCATGGCCTGACATCCTACAGTTGTTTGTGTTAACTTTGCCACTTAAATGAAAAGTCGACTCGTCAGAAAAGATGATTTTTGTCCAAGAAACGTTTATCCTCATGTGGTCGATTTAATATGTCCCCACAGAGGTTCTTGTGAGCAATTTTATCAGTGTCTTTTATTGGTTGTACTATCATCACTCTGTACGATTTCAAACGCAAATGGTTTCTCAACACACGGCAAATAGTCGTATGAAGGATTTGCGGTTCTGCGAGAGGCTGTTGACATAACATTGTCTCACTTGCTCAATGATGTCGACAGACATGCTTGGAAGAACTGCTTACCGACACCCTACTTCTGCACAACATTTATGCCATTCATAAATTGTAAGCCTACTAGGAGGATCTTTCGCGTACTTGGTATGGGAATTACGCTGAACTGTTGTCGCTGACTTCAAACCAAACACACAGCTGCCACGCCTGAGTCCAGTGAAGGCAGCCATCTTTAACGCAGCTGCTGCTAGTGACACTTACGGTGCGATTCGGCACTAGCGACGAACGCGAGACAAAACTTGATGTATTTCTCTACAAATTGACAGTACAATCACCTCTGCAGGTACTGCGAATTAATTTATATAAATTTTCGAAGTTGTAAGGTCCTTTTTGAAACACCCTATATTATGTGATCGTTCCAGAATAGAAGAATAATGTCCAAGCACTATTTAATCATTAAAAACGCGTTTCATAATCGAAGTTCCATATAGACTGTCCATATAGACTAGCCGTAGAGGAAATATAGACTGTCCATATAGACTAGCCGTGGAGGAAATCAAAAGTTATTTGTAGCAATATTGCCAAGCAAATAGTGGTGCCGTTGCAGAATCCACAGGTGTAGACGAGTCGGATAACAGCAGTTTCACACTTAAAGTGATGGAAGTCATGGGATAGCTATATGTGATGGTAGCATTGCGTGCACAAGGCATAAAAGGGCAGTGCATCGGCAGACCTCTCATTTGCACTCAGGTGATTCATGTATAAAGATTTCCCACGTGATTATGTGTGCACGACAGGAATTAACAGCTTTGGACATGGAATAGTATTTGGAGAGAGACGCAAGGGATGTTCCTTACCGGAACTCGGTATGGATTCAATAGTTCGAGATGCACAGTGTCAAGAGTGTACCGAGAATACCGAGTGTCAGGCTTTACTGCCACCAGTGGCAACGCAGTGTCCGACAGCCTTCACTTGACGACCGAGAGCAGCGGCATTTGTGTGGAATTGTCAATGCTAACAGACAAGCCACATTACGTGAAATAACCTCAGAAATCAATGTGGAATGTGCGATGAAGGTATCCTTCAGGACAGTGTGGGGAAATTTGACGTTAATTGGCTATGGCAACAGACGACCGACGCAAGTGACCTAACAGCATGGTATCATCTCCAGTATCTCTCCTGTGCTTGTGGGCATATTGTTTGGACACTAGACGACTGGAGAACCGTGGCCTTGTCAGAGGAGTCCTGATTTAAGCTGGTAAGACCTTACGGTATGTTTCGAGTGTGGTACAGACCCCGCGAAGCCCTGGACCAAAGTTGTCAGCAAGGCACCATGCAAGTTAGTGGAGGCTCCATAATAGTGTGGGCTGTGTTCACATGGAATGGACTGGGTCCTCTCGTCCAACTGAACCGATCATTGAACGGAGATGGTTATGTTCGGGTACCTCAAGACCATTTGCAGCCATTTTTATAGATGACAGTGCACCATGTCACCGGGCCATAGTTGTTCAAGAATGGTTTGAAGCACATTTTGGACAATTCGAGTAAGTGATCTGGCCACTCAGGTCGCTCCCATGGACCATTAATGAGAGATAAGCGAGAGGTCAGTTCGTGCACAACATAATGTAGAAACAACACTTTTGTAATTGTGGAGGGGTATACAGGCAACATAGCACGATATTTCTGCAGATGACGTCCAACGACTTGCTGAGTCTATGCCACGTCGACTTGCTGCACTATGAGGGGGGCGGGGGGTGGCGAAGGGGGGGAGAGGGGGGGGGGGGTGGCGGGTAGGCAGCTAAAAAGGACATGAAAAGGAAGCACTAGATGAGATGGGAAATAAATGGGTTCGCAGTTTACCCTATTGTTATTCATTCTGTAGACTGAGCAAGTTGTAAAGGATACCAAGAAGACATTTGGAAACGAAATTAACGTTCAGGTAGAAGAAACAAAAACTATGAGATTTAATGACATTGTAATTCTCTCAGAGATGGCAAAGAACATGAAAGAGCAGCTGATCGAAATGGACGTCTTGAAAAGACAACAGCAATATTGAAACAAAGTTCATGGAAAGTCGTCAAATCCGGCAAAGCTGAGGAAATGATATTAGGAAACGAGACATTTAAAGTAGTAGACGAGGTTTTGCTGTTTGGAATCAAAATAACTGATGATGATGATCAAACTAGATAGGATACAGAATGCATACTTGCAGTAGCAGGAAAAGCATTTCTGTAAAAGAGGAATTTGTTAACGTTGAATATAAATGTAAATGTTAGGACGTATGTTTTGAAGACATTTGTCTGGAGAGCAGGCTTGTACGGAAGTAAAACGTGGATGGTAAACATTTAAAACAAGAAGAGAATAGAAGCTCTTGAAATGTGGTGCTACAGAATAATGCCAAGTTTAGATTGGTACATCGAGTAAGTAATGAGGAGGTACTGAACTGAACTGTGAAAAAGAGAAACTTATGTCGTAACTAAAAGAAGAAATCTGTTGATACGACACATCCTTAGGCACCAAGGAATCGTTAATTTTCCTTGATTATTTCCACATTCAAAGACTCTTCAATGCAGGAAACATGAACACGATTCATGTAATGCAATACAATTTTGTTGGCACAGACAGCAGAGGAGCACTTCCTTCACCATGTCTGATCCACGTCAAAGTAGGCCTTAATCTCACTGCAAGAGTCACTCTTGTACTGGTAGCTGAATTAAAAACTAGAAGCGTAAGTAGTGTAGAAGAAATGTGGTGAAATTTAAGAAATTTCCGTATTGTCATTCATAGTGTAAAAGACTATAATGTAAAGTGCTCATGAGCCACATAGATTTAGACGTTCACATGGAGTGGAGGGGGGGGGGGGGGGAGCCGTAAGGAAACAACTGGCCCGTATTGGCATCTAGGGTACGGATTTCCCACTCATTTCAAAATTCTGTAGCATTTTTCAGAAATCATTGTCCTTGAGTCTACAAAATCACATTTCCGAGAGATAGAAGAAATACTGTAAATCTGGCTGTCACTATATAATGTAAGTTCATTCGATGGGTCAAGCTCTTCACGAGAAGATTAAGCCACATACTCGGCTCTGTGGCGATTTTTGCACTACGTTACAGTGAAAGAGACTGCGAATCTTTACAAAACGTTGCCGAAATAGTCGTCATTTACTGAGACAGCCGTTACTGAGCTGCAGAAAATAGTTGAACCGGCAGCCAGCACAGGGTTTGCCGAAAATTGCCTCTGAACACCCCATTCCTCCCCTACCATCGGTTTGAAGACTTAAATACATCTCGGCTACATCCATCCCCAAATCCCACTAGTTCAGCCCCTCCCTCTTGAGCTACACTTGATCACAATAGTGGCTTACCTTTAGTCCGAGGGCAATCAAGGCCGTAGGGGAGGAAGGCATATGGGGTGTATAGACCTACAGCATACTGCTCATGTCACCAACATCAAAGCTAAGTGTTCACATGGTGTTGGTATGATGATGTTGTTTGCATTTTACGCTAAGACCCAGATTTCAAAAAAATGGCTCTGAGCACTATGGGACTTAACTGCTGTGGTCATCAGTCCCCTAGAACTTAGAACTACGTAAACCTAACTAACCTAACAACATCACACACATCCATGCCCGAGACAGGATTCGAACCTGCGACCGTAGCGGTCGCGCGGTACCCGTTATAGCGCCTAGAACCGCTCGGCCACTCCGGCCGTCCCCAGATTTCAACTGTACACGTATCTGTCTTGTATTCACACATTTATTTATCAATAACAGCAATGATGTTGAATAATTGCTGCTATGGCTGCAAACTGAAACAGGTCAATGGAGAAAAAAATGCTTTTCATAGGTAAGCATCCCAAAGGTCTAATTCGTCTGGTGATTAATATAGATACACATTGTGGCATAACATCGCGCAGCTAATTTATGTGGATGTGTAGCCATAAACCGCAACGTCAAGAAGGAGCTGTGCGACATGAATGAAAGGTGGTAGGTGTGTTTTTACATCTGAAAGATGATTGCTAGTCAAATTTCGCGACAGTCGCATAAGAGTGGTGCCATTGTCGCCACTATGAGAACGCACATCAGATTTGTTTTAAATAGACGCTGTGCAGGTCGTGAATGTCAGTTACCTTTGAGATTAGATGTGGTGAACTGATGTCAGTCGAGAATACCTTTAAGCCGACAAAGACGGTGTTATCAACACATCACTGAGTTTGAAACACGTTGTGTAATAGATTTACGAGAAGCAGTATGCTACTTCTGCGATATTGCAGAAAGACTTGGCAGGAATGTAGACACTGTACATTATTCCTGGCATCGGTTGTCACAGTAATGGCCGGCCGCTGTGGTCGAGCGATTCTAGGCGATTCAGTATGGAACTGCCCGACCTCCATGGTCGCAGGTTCAAATCCTGCCTCGGCATGGATGTGTGTGATGTCCTAGGTTAGTTACGTAGTCCTTAGTTCTAGGAGACAGATGACTTCAGATGTTAAGTCCCATAGTGCTCAGAGCCATTTGAAGCCTTTCACAGAAATGTACGGTCGCAAGAAGGCCAGATCCATGGCACTACCGAGGGGAGATTAAAAACGGTTCAAATAGCTCTGAGCGCTGTGGGACTTAAATCTGAGGTCTTCAGTCCCCTAGAACTTAGAACTACACTACTAGCCATTAAAATTGCTACACCAAGAAGAAATGCAGATGATAAACGGGTATCCATTGGACAAATATATTATACTAGAACTGACATGTCACTGCATTTTCACGCAATTTGGGTGCATAGATCCTGAGAAATCAGTACCCAGAACATCCACCTCTGGCCGTAATAACGGCCTTGATACGCCTGGGCATTGAGTCAAACAGAGCTTGGACGGCGTGTACAGGTACAGCTGCCCATGCAACTTCAACACGATACCACAGTTCATCCGGAGTAGTGACTGGCGGATCGTGATGGGCCAGTTGCTCGGCCACCATTGCCCAGACGTTTTCAATTGCTGGGAGATCTGGAGAATGTACTGCCCAGTCAAACATTTTCTGTATCCAGAAAGGCCCGTACAGGACCTGCAACATGCGGTCGTGCATTATCCTGCTGATATGTAGGGTTTCGCTGGGATCGAATTAAGGGTAGAGCCACGGGTCGTAACATATCTGAAATGTAACGTCAACTGTTCAAAGTGCCGTCAATGCAAACAAGAGGTGACGGAGACGTGCATCCAACGGCACTCCATACCATCACGCCGGCTGATACGCCAGTATGACGATGACGAATACGCGCTTCCAATGCTCCTTCACCGCGATGTCGCCAAACACGGATGCTACCATCATGATGCTGTAAACAGAAGCTGCATTCATCCGAAAAAATGACGTTTTGTCATTCGTGCACCCAGGTTCGTTGTTCAGTACACCATCGCAGGCGCTCCTGTCTGTGATGCAGCGTCCAGGGTAACCGCAGCCATGGTCTTCAAGCTAATAGCCCATGCTGCTGCAAACGTCGTCGAACTGTTCGTGCACATGGTTGTTGTCTTGCAAACTTCCCCATCTGTTGACTTAGGGACCGAGACGTGGCTGCACAATCCGTTACAGCCATGCGGATAAGATGCCTGTCATCTCGACTGCTAGTGATACGAGGCCGTTGGGATCCAGAACGGCGTTCCGTATTACCCTCCTGAATCCACCGATTCCATATTCTGCTAACAGTCATTCGATGTCGACCAACGCCAGCAGCAATGTTTCGATACGATAAACCGCAACCGCGATAGGCTACAATCCGACCTTTATCAAAGTCGGAAAAGTGATGGTACGCATTTCTCCTCCTTACACGAGGCATCACAACAACACTTCACAAGGGGACGCCGATCAACTGCTGTTTGTGTATGAGAAAGCAGTTGGAAACTTTCCTTATGTCAGCACGTTGTAGGTGTCGCCACCGATGCCAACCTTGTGTGATTGCTCTGAAAAGCTAACCATTTCCTTATCACAGCATCTTCATCCTGCCGGTTAAATTTCGCGTCTGTAGCACGTCATCTTCGTGGTGTAGCAATTTTATGGTCAGTAGTGTACTTAAGTGTAACTAACCTTGGGACATCACACACATCCATGCCCGAGGCAGGATTCGAACCTGCGACCGTAGCGGTCGGGCGGTTCCAGACTGAAGCGCCTAGAACCGCTCAGCCACAACGGACGGCCTACCGAGAGGAGAGCCCGTCTTGTTCGTAGTATGTCTCTAGCGCATCATACTGCATCTGCAGCAACAATTTGAGCAGTAGTTGGCATCTTGGTGAAACAACGAACTGTCATAAACTGGTCACTTCGAGGATAGCTCCGAGCCAGGCATTCAACTGACCCCAAACCACCATTATCTGCGACTTCAGGGTGTCAAGTGATAGCCCGTTGGTGGGCAGGATGGAGATATGTTGTGTTCTACGACGAAAGCTGATTTTCCTCGGTGCCACTGATGTCCGTGTGATGGTTACAAGGAAGCGAGTTGAGGGCCTGCAACCAACCTGTCTGCATGCTAGACACACAGTACCTACACCTGGGGTGTCCGCCCCGATAGCGTGACGGATTGCCGTCCTACGGGCCCGGATTCGATTCCCGGCTGGGTCGGAGATTCTCTCCGCTCAGAGACTGGGTGTTGTGTTGTCTTCATCATCATTTCATCCCCATCCGGCACGCAGGTCGCCCAATGTGGCGTCGAATGTAATAAGCCCTGCACCAAGGAGGCCGGACCTGCCCCGCAAGGGACCTCCCGGCCAATGACGCCAAACGCTCATTTCCATTACATCTGGGTTAAGGTCTGGGCGCGATTTCGTACGACAGCAGTGGTTATCCCACACAGCCTGACTGCAAATTTGTACGTCAGTCTGGTGGTTCATGAATAGCATTCCAGGGGGTGTTTTCCAAGAAGATAACGCCCGCCCACATACCACTGCTGTAACCTTACATGCTCTGCCAGAGTGTCGACGTGTTCCCTTGACCTAGTCGACCACCAGATTTGTCTGCAATCGAGCACACATGGGACATCTACATAACTCATCTACAACCGGAATCTAACGTCCCTGTATTGACCGACCAACTGAAACAGGCGTGGGACTCTGTCTCACAAACTGACATCCGGCACTTACACAACACAATGCATGCACGTTTGCCTGTTGGTTATTAATATACCAGCATCTCACATTTGCAATGGCTTATCTCTCGCGAACATTAATCTGTGGTCTTCCAATGCTAATCACTTAAATATGTTACCTAGACAAATGTATTCCCGAAATTTCGTTACTCAACAGTAATTATTTCTTGGTGTTGCAATTTTTTTCATCAGTGTACTTACAAGTTCGGTGGCGTTGGAGTGTGCCACAACTGAACCTGTTAAATGGATACAAACATAGAACAATTTTTAACTGCAGGTAAGTTTTTTTGTATTGTATTCTGATTCATTACGATCGAATTATACAGATTTCCAAACCACAAATTTTTTAAATTGTCATAGCACTTGACAATAAGAATTAGTTACCGAAACGCTTCCTGTGGAAGGTTAATCAAAACAAATCGTGTTGTAACAAAAAAACTATTGCTCTTACAGATACAGGCTTCCAGCAACCATTTCTCAATTAATTAAAAAAATTATGAAATTCAACCTTCAAAACACGTTTACTTAAGGTTTATTTATCTCAATTGACAATACGAAACAGAAGGCAAGACATAATGCAAGAAATCCGTTAACATGACCACATGCGAAGCATTGGAAGCAGTCTTACCGATGAAATCAAAGTTGAATAAAGGTTCATTTTATTTTCTCCTGATCTACTTAAGGAGTATTTGTTAATGGTATTTTTTATTAGTTACATTTGTTGATATCCAACAGGAGTTTCCTAGTTCTGTTTTACTCCAGTTTAATTTTTTTTAATTTTCAGTGCGAACATCACATTATTTGTATATGGATAAAATATCTCTTGTAAATATTTTCTAGCTTTATTTCCTGACTCATTAGATATACTGGATTTAATTCTAAACATATGCGATTTAGGATCATTAATTTAAAAAGTGATATGCATATTAGTATTACTAATACAGTAATATGTACTTTACATACCCCAATGAAGGATGCTCGCGTGTTCGATATCAAAGTAATTTACCTTCAAAAAATTGATGACTGGACACCTATCACTCTTCTGAGCTACAATAAGCCTTCTGTTTCTTCTGTAACACATCATTCTTGAGGCACAACGTTTCTTCAAACTCTCCGAATCAGCAATATCAACAATGGAAGTTTTAGAATCTAGTACACTCTTGGATATATTTCTACTTATCGCAAAGACATTGTGCCGATGTAACTTGTCAGCTGACTCGTTACACATTACTTCGGTTAAATCGTGCTAATTATCTATACTGGAATTAGCTAATAAACTTACTGGGAAGGGGATGTTAAAATTTTTAGTCAACTGATTACTATGGTTTTCATTTAAAAGATGCTGTAATCATACCGGTACTCTGTATTTTTAGATCTGAACATACAGTGATTATGTAGTACAGGGAACATTGGTTACAGTTTTATTCCATTATGTGTTGTTGTTGTGGTCTTCAGTCCAGAGACTCGTTTGATGCAGCTCTCCAAGCTGCTCTATCCTGTGCAAGCTTCTTCATCTCCCAGTACTTACTGCAACCTACATCCTACTGAATCTGTTTAGTGTATTCATCTCTTGGTCTCCCTCTACGATTTTTACCCTCCACGCTGCCATCCAGTACTAAATTGGTGATCCCTTGATGCCTCAGAACATGTCTTACCAACCGATCCCTTCTTCTAGTCGAGTTGTGCAACACACTTCTCTTCTCCCCAATCCTATTCAACACCTCCTCATTAGTTATGTGATCTACCCATCTAATCTTCAGCATTCTTCTGTAGCACCACATTTCGAAAGCTTCTATTCTCTTCTTGTCTAAACTATTTATTGTCCACGTTTCACTTCCATACATAGCTACACTCCATAGAAATACTTTCAGAAACGACTTCATGACACTTAAATCTATACTGGATGTTAACAAATTTTTTTTCTTCAGAAACGCTTTCCTTGCCATTATGTGTACTACCAGTAATTCCCGAGAGCTTGAGAGTGGATCATCACAGCTTAATGCACTCCGATGTTGCTCATCCAGTAGCAATTCTCATCCTGAACTTGCCAGAATGCCTCTCTCTGAGTCAACACAACCAGTTTCTCCCAACAGCTTCTCCAATGATATTCTCTCAGTAGACGGTACGAATGTTCTTTGGTGCATTTGCTCCTCTGTCAAACTTATACAGAAGAAAAGGTCCAGCGTGTTCTCTCTCTCTCTCACTCTCTCTCTCTCTTCCCTCACAAACAGCACTAACTATCTTCAAATTCGTAGAATCATGGCATATTTTCAAGCAAATCACTCCAAGTAACGAATTACAGATCAAAAGTAATGTTGTTTTGTGAGACATCTTCATGCAGTTGCGTCTGGTCTCGTCTGAAAATTTATGCTGGGACAGGGTGATTTCACACGTTTTGGCGATTTAATTTTCTTACAGTTCGTTTTACCCCATTGAATCAGCACGGGACAAATAAAATATGGGAAAATAACATGTAAAAATTTGTAACTTTCTGCATGTAATGTATGTCTGGTGTATTTGTGCAGACAGCCAAGTACATGTTCAGTATGTTCGGAAGGTGGCGGCAAAGATCATCCGTCAGCCTAGAGACAACAGCAGAGTCCTAGAGCCAGAGACCATGGTGCACCAGCTGACCGCTAGAAGAACGACCGACGGCTGTGTGTTGCTCATTGATAATTGTTACAGAATAATGGTGGTGCCGTACATTTGTCAACGTAATTGTTCAGCTGTGGTTTTTTTGCCCGAGGAAAGGGAGTTAGTATCGAGGAGCAGTCAGAGACACTGAAGAGGAACTACGCTCATGTGTAGAGGGTCGGAAGGACCAAATATTTAGTTGCTGTTTGTTCGCTAACTTGAGCCGATGCAGTTATCTATCGATATTAATTCATCGGACGGTTGTAGCGATTTATCGTGCAGGTGGGAAGTTTCCGCAGTTTTAGAAGTATGACTGAAAGTGTCTGTATTTCGGTGAAAGATTGCAGCAACGGTACAGGGCTGGATAACAATTTAATTTAATTTTATTTCGTTCCTCGATTTACTTAGAAGAATTATCTCGGTGACGCAATCTTCATTTATCTGCGTGTAAGTTTGTTTTCTACATGTGGCACGGTTACGAGTTTTCTGAGGATTGTGAATCGTGAATGAAAGAAGTATTATTTAACTTCAGCTATCGGAGTTCCGGTTATGGTGCATTTGTAACACATGTATAAAGTACATTAATTGTAAAAGTTGATGAAGGCGTTCTCTGAGGAACAGCGTAACGGCCGTGAATGTATTGGGTGGATTTGGTATTTGAAGTGATATGTGAGTAGGATTTTCTGGAGAGTGAATTATTTACTGTCGAGCGGAGTTCTCGATTTTGTAGACATTTGAAGATGGTTACAGGAATACGCAGACCGGCGGTATATTTTAAATTTTAATGACATTTACCCTACTCATAGTTGCGAGAGTAACGTTTCGTGTTGATCCAGATCCTAGAAGAAGCACATTTAAGCGGAATTTTATTGCAGCCATTATTCCTTAGTCAACACTGACGAGTGACATTTTCATCGAGGTTTTGTTAGTGGGATCGCGGGTCGCAATCGCCTGGCTGTGGCTGAGAATTTTGCAGTTTATGTTCAAAACTGAGTTAAAAAGTGGTGGTGGCACATAGGATATCTTTATTATAGTATTACTTCATTTCGTATAGAGTGGTGGTACCTAGGATTTATTTATTATTGTATTACTTTATTTCGTGTAGAGTGGGGATTTAGTTTTGTTTGTCACTCGACCACTCGTTGGCGTTTGCCTTTGTTCACAGTTGGTAAAGAGAAGAAAATAATTTGTTATTCTGTTTGAAACTCAAAACCCAGTCCCCCCGTTCTCATTTAGTGCGAAGTTACTACATAACTGCTATACGAGAGAAATCATTCATTAGGACAGAAACAAACAGGATCTGAAACTATTGGATATTAACACGGAGGAAAGGCATGTCTAACTCAGAGATTCTAGAGCGACAAATGAAGTCAAGATAGGTAGTCGAAAGTATTTACGAGTTAAAGAATTTTCGCTTGAAGAACATTTAATTGATAACATCGTAATAAAATAATTAGGGCCATAGTTTGGGTTTAAAAGGATGTTACAGTGAGTTCCATATTTAAAAGCACAGAAAATACGAAGGATTGGTTTATTTTTGTTCTAAAGTTGAAAACGTACGGACGTAGTTTCTTACACAAAGACAGAGATAGTTAACATTATTGACGGGCGTTGTCGTAACAACAAAACAGACGCTCACTGTGTCTGTCAAAATTCATACATCTGAAACATATTTGGATATTTGGTGAAGGTAGTACGCGCAGTAATAAGGTAGCAAGACATATCAACCTTTACTGTGATTTTACTAAAAGCTCAATAAGGAAGCGAGTGGATTTAAGTTCTGTCACTTCTGTTAAAGAGCAATCAGGCGTATCTATTGCTAGTAGTGATTATTGGCTACTCTAAAAGGTTACGAGTTGTAGGAACAGTTGTAGGAACAGTTATAGAGGGCTACCTCTTACATACGTGTTTAGACGAAATGATTTCAGTTTAATTTCGATCAATTTATGGTATTAATCTGATATTACTGGACAGGGTACCCAATACTCAACTGCATTTTTCCGTTAGTGTGTTGATATCATTATAATAGGAACTATCTGTTAAAAGTCATTGCAATTGACCTTAACATAATAATAATAATAATACATAACGGAAAGTTATTTAAAAACTATACCGATAACAATTACGCAAGTAGTTGCCGTTTGTGTGCTCAATCGCTCCCCAGATCCAGAACTTCTGTGTAGCGATAACGTTTCCACTGCGTTCCTTCACATTATAAATCATAATTCTTAAGACTGTTTAAAAAAATAATTTTCCTCTATTTCTTCTGTTGTTGGGACTTGGTTGTGTCTGGTAGCAACAGGGCTAGTTACGTGAAGTCATAAGTGGCAATTTCGGCACAGTGAAGAGAAGAAGGAAAAGAGTGGTTTCATTCAACCATTACGGAAGAAGGCGCCCCGATATCTACATTTCAGGAGTGTCTATTATGGAGCTTTGTTTTATTTACTCTGTTCTCGGTATGCTGGTGAAAAGTAATCCAATTGGAGAGGGCGAATAGTAAGGGCCGTAAAATAATTCCTAAAATTGCATAACATGGAACTATTTAAGATAACACACATAAAATAACTTTAAATATCTCCTTTGCTGTTATCTTTGTCACAAAAAATAGTCACTACTGTCAGAAAAGAGTTCTCTTTACATGTTTCAGTCAATTTGGGCTCTTTTATTGTTAGAAAACACAGATGCGTAGCGCGTATTGCTTTATTGAGCATTTAGTTTCTAATAGAACTCTTCTCCCGTCTGTTTTTTACAAAGGTCTTTGAATGACACCGTCACTTCTATCTTGTGCGTATTAAAACACTACCTCATAACAGGACGGCTGTGAAATTTTCTAGCGCACAACATTTCGATCTTCAGGTGTCATTATGTAACATGTTCTAGGGTGTAGGGGCCTCTGATTATTACGAAGGTGGACAGATAACATCTGTTATGACAGGGGAATAATTAAAGAGATAGTAACGAAGTTTCTCCGTTTAGATCTAGTAAGAAATTTGGACTATGCAGTCTGCATGTCTTTCGCTGGAAGCAAGTGTCTGTTCCACGTATATATTCTGCGTCAATTCATCAACGTATCCTCTTAATGGTACGGGCGGTAACGGGATAGAATTCAGCTCCATTAACTGTCACCGCATTGCCTACTGCCACTGATGACACTTCTGGTTCCGTTACAAAGATGACGACGCAGATTGTACACAACTGCCGAGAAAGAAGTAAGTATGTGATTCGTGAATGGAAACGGAACTGTGCCCATTCCATGTAAGCTGTTCATGGCAATATTCACAAAATACGTGACAGATATTCTTCGTAGTTAACATATCTTTTCTGTGGGTATTGCTATCGTTCATTTTCAGATTGCAGGGTATTTCAGCTACAATCATTGTGTAACAGATTCTCACCGATGAGACCCCCCTCTGATATTGCAACTGGACGGAGACATTTGCAAACAGGTGCCTTACGAACGGACTTTCTGGAAGAAGAAATGACGCAGAACAGCAAAATACTGACAGTGGTACTTGAGAAAATGGTGCGAAACACCACCTTAGCATCGAAATTTAACGGGAGCAGTTATTGGTAGACTTTACACCTGTGTGAGAAACTAACTGTTCGTCTACAGTCTTCTCTCTCTCACTGGACGATAACAATTTGTTGGTAGATCGGCGGCGTTTGAATAGCATGTTTTTCCTGACAGAAAAGTTCGTTTCAAAGCTTTCCAACATAAAATAAATGATGGCGTGTAACGTCTCTGGTGAAATAGCCGGAATCTGTTCTATTTAAAGGATCTCTGTAACGCTTTTCAAGGATGTATCCAGCTCTTCCACAGATGTTCATAAAAGGACGCTACAGATGCGCCCCACAATTAAGCGACAAATGTGTCACAGTGCGATAACGTAAAATTTTGGCGAACAGTTTCTCATACAAACTCAAGATAAATGTATTAATTCGGCGTTGAACTCTAATTGCAAGTACTTTCCACCCCTCTCGTCTTTTCACTTTCTCCTGTTTCGCAAGACGGTTTTATAGTGAAACACGTAGCTCATATCGGCGTTGCCGAGACTTCGTTTCCTAACAGACAGACAGCAATGACTAAGTGTAAGAACTTGAGATATGCAAGGTTCACATAATTTTACGCCCTTTTGTTTGACTTTGTTGCCATTATCAACGGGCCTTTGGAAAACTCTTTTCTTTTCTTATTTTGGGTGGAGGTAGTATGGATCAGAACAAGGAACTTTTGTCAAGAAAACATGGACTCTAGAGTGGAGCGCTACTTCAGTAGAAGACATGTGTTTCACGCTGACGAAGGTGAACAAGTGCTCATAGTTCTAAAGGCACGCGCCCTGGAGCGCACCATTACTGGAATTTTTTCTCTTGTTTTGGTCCGTACTACATCTCAAAATATGGAAGGCAAAGAGCTTGCAATAGAAGAGACTTTTTCACAGTATCGAAGACTAAGGAAGCGCTGATAGCTCTTAAGGTATGCATTTTAGAGCACTTGTTTACTAGAATTTTTCTGCTTCGAATGATCTTTCGACTCATATCCCTCAGTACTGACTATTTCTCCAGAGAGACCATGTCCACTAGTACCATGACTAGTGAAGAAGGTAGAGCTCAGATCAATTTCGATTTGTTACACGCGGTTTTTTCATTGAAGTCAACCATTCGTCTATTTTGATTATGGGGCAACTTTCAATTTAACTGAATTCTTTATGTATTCGGGGTATATATTTTTTGTCCCTTCAGATGCAAACAAACCTATTTCGTTCGCATTTAGAAATTATAATTACACTAGCGACCCACCCCAGCTTCACAGAGGGGGGGGGGGGGGGGTTGCATTAAGTACACTACTGGCCATTAAAATTGCTACACCACGAAGATGACGTGCTACAGACGCGAAATTTAACCGGCAGGAAGAAGATGCTGTGATATGCAGATGATTAGCTTGTCAGAGCATTCACACAAGGTTGGCGCCGGTTGCGACACCTACTACGTGCTGACACGAGGAAAGTTTCCAACCGATTTCTCATACACAAACAGCAGTTGATCGGCGTTGCCTGGTGAAACGTTGTTGTGATGCCTCGTGTAAGGAGGAGAAATGCGTACCATAACGATCCGACTTTGATAAAGGTCGGATTGTAGCCTATCGCGATTGCGGTTTATCATATCGCGACATTGGTGCTCGCATTGGTCGAGATCCAATGACTGTTACCAGAACATGGAATCGGTGGGTTCAGGAGGGTAACGCGGAACGCCGTTCTGGATCCCAACGGCCTCGTATCACTAGCAGTTGAGGTGACAGGCATCTTATCCGCAAGGCTGTAACGGATCGTGCAGCCACGTCCCGATCCCTTAGTCAAGAGATGGGTACATTTGCAAGACAACAACCATGTGCACGAACAGCATGGACTATCAGCTCGGAGACCATAGCTGCGGTTACCCTGGACGCTGCATCACAGACAGGAGTGCCTGCGATGATGTACTCAACGACGAACCTGGGTGCACGAATGGCAAAACGTCATTTTTTCGGATGAATCCAGGTTCTGTTTACAGCATCACGATGGTCGCATCCGTGTTTGGCGACATCGCGGTGAAGGAGCATTGGAAGCGTGTATTTGTCATCGTCATATTGGCGTATCAACCGGCGTGATGGTATGGAGTGCCGTTGGATGCACGTCTCCGTCACCTCTTGTTTGCATTGACGGCACTTTGAACAGTGGACGTTACATTTCAGATGTGTTACGACCCGTGGCTCTACCCTTAATTCGATCCCTGCGAAACCCTACATTTCAGCAGGATAATGCACGACCGCATGT
This sequence comes from Schistocerca gregaria, assembly GCF_023897955.1. NCBI lineage: Eukaryota > Metazoa > Arthropoda > Insecta > Orthoptera > Acrididae > Schistocerca > Schistocerca gregaria. Next base: position 948,966,956 of record NC_064922.1, read on the forward strand.
TACAGGTGCTGTACGGGCCTTTCTGAATACAGAAAATGTTCGACTGCTGCCCTGGCCAGCACATTCTCCAAATCTCTCACTAATTAAAAACGTTTGGTCAATGGTGGCCGAGCAACTGGCGCGTCACAATACGCCTGTCTCTACTCTTGATGAACTGTGGTATCGTGTTGAAGCTGCATGGGCAGCTGTACCTGTACACCCCATCCAAGCTCTCTTTGACTCAATGCCCAGGCGTATTAAGGCCGTTATTACGGCCAGAGGTGCTTGTTCTGGGTACTGATTTCTCAGGATCTATGCACCCATATTGCGTGAAAATGTAATCACATGTAGGTTCTAGTAAAATATATTTTTCCAGTGAATACCCGTTTATCATCTGCATTTCTTCTTGGTGTAGCAATTTTAATGGCCAGTGGTGTATTTCATTTGACTTACCGTTTCGACGTTTATTACGCCCTTCAATGAAGCTTAAGCGCTATATTTACGCACTTCGTAATTTTGTGTCAACATGTACTCAAATTCTCAGTAGTGTTCTGTGTTTAACATTTCTCTAGTTCTATTCGATACTGTATTACGCTCCGCGTACTGGCCTTTCACGATAGGAGATTAAAAGTGTGGGTCGGACCGAGACTCGAACTTGGGACCTTTGCCTGCCGTGGACAAGTGCTCTAGTGTCAGTGGGAAAATAAATTAGAGCAAGGCAGAAGGCCTGTACGCGATCGAATGCAGTCATCGGAAAAACAAGGAACACCACGAGAATATAGAAAGAATTGTAAATGAATCCTGTGGAAGCTGGTAAGGTATGGGAAAGAGGGATAGGTTTTTGATCCCTGGTGAAATGAAAAGCTGCAAAGGAAGGCAGAAAACATCGTTCTGCAACAAGGAGAAGGCGATGTTTCTGCTGACACATTAAAAGTAGTTTGTGGTATAGGATATCCAGCAGAATTCTAGAATACATAGACTATAGTGAAACGCAGAAGAGTGTCAAGGAGGGAATGAAACATACAAACATAGGACAGGAAGCCCAATACAGGATTGTAGGAATTTAAGTGAAACGTAGCCGTAAATTTGTGTTGGCTCCTCAGAGGATGCTGTATGGATTTTGTTATTCATTTCAGATTGTCGATTTCGGGACGCCTTGTCACATCATCAGATGAAGATGAAAAGTCAAGTTCATAAATCGGAAAATAAGGTATGTCTAATGTGGGAATGTTTTGACATGTATTGTTTTCAATTGATGAAAGTACATTTGTTTTCATTGTAATCGGTGTTTCAAAAAGATTCAAGATTCAATGCATTTCACAAGACTGTTTCTTCTACATAAATTAAGCCAGGCAGGTGGAGTTAATTTTAACGTATGCAGCAGTTACCGAGTCGCCAGTTGTAAGTCGTTAGTTGATGTGGTTCCCGGAAAGGGTCACCGTGCTGCAGCTAACTCACTCGCTCGCTCGCTAGCGCATTCATTACCCAGTGTGCAAAACACCGCAAAGAAAGCCTTCTTGTGTCCTCCGTTTTAACAGGTGTACCGCACTGGGCTGCACGTGTGTGCCTTAATGATGGTTCGGCCGCAAGGTGAGTACAGATCTCGTGTAACACCATTGGTGTCGAATGTCGCCTCGTCTCGCAGTATGTGACTTGATTTGTTTTGTTTTTGAAAGACTCCGTCCATGTTATCTGCACTTCCCGACTACTTTGTGTGAATAGGAACAGCACGTAGTAAAAAGAGTAAAAAAAATGGTTCAAATGGCTCTGAGCACCATGGGACTCAACATCTGAGGTCATCAGTCCCCTAGAACGTAGAACTACTTAAACCTAACTAACCTAAGGACAACACACACATCCATGCCCGAGGCAGGATTCGAACCCGCGACCGTAGCGGTCACGCGGTTCCAGACTGTAACACCTAGAACCGCACGGCGACTCCGGCCGGCCAATAGGAGTCAAAGCAGTAGCAAAAATGTAGGCGGAGTTGGACTATTATATGGACTTTTGTCGTGTGTCCAGTGCTGGGCACACTGAGCGTTTGTGAAAGTTAAATGAAAACATTGTTCATAAACATAATTGTAAAAAGTTATACCTTTAAAAAATCGGATGGTTCCATGTAGTCCTATGCGTCATTTGAAGGAACAGGATAATGAGATATGCGTTAAGTCGTCTGGGATTAACGTACTTGGTATCAGAGGGAGCTGTAGAGGGTGTAACGGTCCGTTTTTTTTTATTAATTTCAAATGTAAAAGCTAGGGTTATGAATATCAAACTGTTGCTGAATAGAGGGAGAAGCCTGAGAAGTAGGAAAAAATCCTTTCATTAATAATTTTGGAAAAAAAATTATTGCATGCAGGTTGCAAAGGACATCCAAACCGCCAACCAGATTCACTTCCGAAGAGATGCAGTACCCAGGAAACTGATGAGAATGCGGTAGCATGGCATCCACAACTAACCTTTGTTTTTTGAAGAAGCAACACAGGTATGACATTTTAATAGTCAGACGTTGTATTGGGTAAACACGGTTGGCGGAGGCGTGCTTGTTGCTGTCAGAAGTAGTTTAACTTGACGAGAAATTGAAGTAGATACTTCCTGTGAGTTGGTATGGGCAGAGGTTATTGTTGGCAACCGGAATAAAATAACAATTGTATCCTTACACCGACCTCCCAATTCAGATGATACACTTGCTGAAAGGTTCAAAGAAAACTTGGTTTTTATTTGAAACACGTACCCGAATCATACGATAATAGTTAGTGGTGACTAATTTACCCTCGATAAGTTGGCGAAAATACATGTTTAATTTCGGAGGTACACATAAAATATCATCCGAAACTGTGCTAAACGCATTATCTGAAAATTATCTCGAGCAATTATTTCATGAGCCCACGCGAATAGTAAACGGTTGTGAAAACACAATTGACCTCTTAGCAACTAATAATCCTGAGTTAATAACGAGCATCAAAACCGATTCAGGGATTAGTTAACACAGCGTTGTCGTAGTAAGATTGAATACTGTAATCCCCAAATCCTCGAAAAATAAGCGAAAAATATAATTATTCAAGAAAGCAGATAAAAATTCCCTTGACGCCTTCCTGAGAGACAGTCTCCACTCATTCCAAATTAACAATATAAGTGTAGACCAGATGTAGCTTAAATTCAAAGAAATAGTATTGGCAGCAATTGAGAGATTTATACCAAATAAATTACCAAACGACGGAGCTGATCCTTCTTGGTACACAAAACGGGTTAGAACGCTTGGAGAAACAACGAAACAAACATGCCAAATTTAAACAGACGCAAAATCCCCAATATTGGCTATCTTTTATAGACGCTCGAAATTTAGCGCGGACTTCAATGCGAGATGCCTATAACAGTTTCCACAACTAAACGTTGTATCGAAACCTGGCAGAAAATCCAAGGCGATGCTGGTCGTAATGTGAAGTATGTTGGCGGCAAGAAACAATCAATGCCTTCTCTGCACGATAGCAATGGCGATACCATCGAAGACAGTGCTGCCAAAGCAGAGTTACTGAACACAACCTTCCGAAATGCCTTCACAAAAGAAGACGAAGTAAATTTTCCAGAATGAGAATCGAGAACAGCTCAAAAAATGGTTCAAATGGCTCTGAGCTCTATGGGACTTAACTTCTAAGGTCATCAGTCCCCTAGAACTTAGAACTACTTAAACCTAACTAACCTAAGGACATAACACACATCCATGCCCGAGGCAGGATTCGAACCTGCGACCGCAGCGGTCGCGCGGCTCCAGACTGTAGCGCCTAGAACCGCTCGGACACCCTGGCCGGCGAGAGAACAGCTCCCAACATGAGTAACGTAGAGGTAAATATCCTCGGAGTACTGAAGCTCCTTAAAATCACTTAATAACTGCAAGTCTTCCGGTCCAGACTGTATACCAATTACGTTCCTTTCGGAGTATGCTGATGCATTAGTTCCATACTTAACAATCACATATAACCGTTGGCTGGACGAAAGATTCGTACCCAAAGACTGGAAAGTTACACAGGTCACACCGATATTCAAGAAAGTTAGTAGGAGTAATCCACTAAATTACAGGTCCATATCGTTAACGTCGATATGCAGCAGGATTTTAGGACATATATTGTGTTTGAACACAATGAATTACGTCGAAGATAACGGTCTATTGACACACAGTCAACAAGGGATTAGAAAACTTCGTTCCAGTGAAACACAACTAGCTCTTTATTCACATGAAGTGTTGAGTGCTATTGACAAGGGATTTCATATCGATTCCGTATTTCTGGATTTCCGGAAGATTTTTGACACTGTACCATACAAGCGTTCGTAGTGAAATTGCGTGCTTATGGAATATCGTCTCAGTTATGTGATTGTATCTGTGATTTCCTGTGAGAGAGGTCACAGTTTGTTGTAATTGACCGAAAGTCATCGAGTAAAACAAAAGTGATTTGAGGCGTTCCCAAGGTAGTGTTATAGGCCCTTTGCTGTTCCTTATCTATATAAACGATTTGGGGGACAACCTGAGCTGCCGTCTTTGGTTATTTGCCGATGACGCTGTCGTTTATCGACTTTTAAAGTCATCAGAAGATCAAAACAAACTGCAAAACGATTTAGAAAAAATATCTGAATGGTGCGAAAAGTGGCAGTTGACCCTGAATAACGAAAAGTGTGAGGTCATCCACATGAGTGCTAGAAGGAACGCGTTAAACTTTGGTTACACGATAAATCAGTCTAATCCAAAAGCCGTAAATTCAACTAAATGCCTATGTATTAGAATTACGAACAATTTAAATTGGAAGAAACACGACTCACGCCCGATACTCACAGCTTTACTTCTGCCAGATGGTAGAGCACTTGCCCGCGAAAGGCAAAGGTCCCGAGTTCGAGTCTCAGTCGGGCACACAGTTTTAATCTGCCAGGAGGTTTCATATCAGCGCACACTCCGCTGCAGAGTGAAAATCTCATTCTGGAAGAAACACATAGAAAATGTTGTGGGGAAGGCTAACCAAAGACTGCGTTTTATTGGCAGGACACTTATAAAATGTAACAGACCTACTAAGGAGACTGCCTACACTACGCTTGTCAGTCCTCTTTTAGAATACTGTTGCGAGGTGTGGTATCCTTACCAGATAGGAGTGACTGAGTACATCGAAAAAGTTCAAAGAAAGGCAGCACGTTTTGTATTATCGTGAAATATGGGAGAGAGTGTCACAGAATTGATACAGGATTTGGGATGGACATCATTAAAAGAAAGGCGTTTTTCCTTACGACAGAATCTTCACATGAAATTACAATCACCAACTTTGTCCTCTGAATGCGAAAATATTTTGTTGACACCGACCTACATAGGAAGGACCGATCACCAAGATGAAATAAGGGAAATCAGAGCTCGTGCGGAGAGATACAGGTGTTCATTCTTCCCGCGCGTAGTACGAGGTTGGAATAATAGAGAATTGTGAAGGTGGTTCGATGAACCCTCTACCAGGTACTAAAAAATGTGGTTTGCGGAGTATCCATGTAGATGTGGATGAAGAGATTGGCACAAGAGAGGAATTCGTGGTGAATCGCATCAGACGAGTCAAAAGACTTATGACACAAAACAAATTTTTTATAAATCTTGGGACGATATTATCGTCATGTCCCCTGGCGGTGACTAATTTGTTTTTTCACTGTGTTTCGCTGCAGTCTCTTGACAGGAACGGGACTTAACGGAATGGACGTACGATACACGAAGAGGGGAAGAAGGCCACAGCATTGGGGTTTGTGAAATGGAGGTCAAAGTGAAGGGTGCGTGTAACGGTTAGCTGATGGCGACCATTAGTGATGTCCCGCTGTGCCGTGGGCCGATGCGACAGTCCGTGGACGCCGTAGCTCGGAATGGCAGCCAACATTGCCGCCCTCATCTTTGTGGTCGCCGCCGCTGGCTGCTCTCACGCCTGTAAGTACAACACACACAGTACGACCGCACACGTCCCAGTACGGACCTACTCACGGATGTTTTCTGGCAGCCTGTCGCGATGTACCAACAATCCACATGAATTACAGACCCGTACCACTGGCGTCAATTTGCAGTAAGATTCTGGAACATATACTGTACTGTGTACGAACATTGTGAAACACATCGAAGGAAACAATCTACTGACATACTCGGCACGGATTCGGGAAATGTCCTTCTTATGAAACGCTACTACTTCTTTATTCTCATGAAGTAATGAGAGCTATCGGCGGCAGATCTCGACCCAGGAGCAGCTGCTCGCGTTCTTCGTTTTATCCACTTGACAAACCTGTCTAAGGACATTTGATTATGCTCTTTTCTTTTAATCCCTAGCCTGTTAATGTGTTTTGTATAGTGTTGTCCTTTTTAGTTGCTGTTTTAACCTCGTGCCTCGCAGTGCATTCATAACTTAGTCTGGGCGCTAATGGCCACTGTAGTTGTGCCCCCTAAAACCACAAAAAAATTCCATATGTCTAGATTTCCAGAAGGGTTTTTACAAAGTTCTTACAAGCGGCTTCTAATCAAATTGCGTGTCTATGGAGTATCGCTTCACTTCTGCGACTGGATTCGTGATTTCACGTCAGAAAGGTCACATTTCTTAGTAATTGACGGGAAGTCATCGACTGAAACAAAGCTGATATCTGGCGTTCCCCAAGGATGTGTTATACACCCTCTGCTGTTTCTAATCTACATAAATTACACTACTGGCCATTAAAATTGCTATACCACGAAGAAATGCAGATGATAAACCGGTGTTCATTCGACAAGTAAATTATACTAGAACTAACCTGTAATTATATTTTTACGCAATTTGGGTGTATATATCCTCAGAAATCAGTTCGCAGAACAACCACTTCTGGCCGTAATAACGGCCTTCATAAGCCTGGGCATTGAGTCAAGCTCGGATGGCGTTCACAGGTACAGCTGCCCATGCAGCTTCAACGCGATACCACAGTTCATGAAGAGTAGTGGCTGGTGTATTGTGACGAGCCAGTTGCTCGATCACCATTGACCAGACGTTTTCAATTGGTGAAACCCTGCTGAAATGTAGGGTTTCGCAGGGATCGAATGAAGAGTAGAGCCACGGGTCGAAACACATCTGAAACGTAACGTCCACTGTTCAAAGTGCCGTCAATGGGAACAACAGGTGACCGAGACGTGTAACCAATGGCACCCCATACCATCACGCCGGGTGATAGGCCAGTATGGCGATGACGAATACACGCTTCCAATCTGCGTTCACCGCGATTTCGCCAAACACGGAGGCGAGCATCATGAAGCTGTAATCAGAAGCTGGATTGATCCGAAAAAAAGGAAGTTTTGCAATTCGTGCACCCAGGTTCGTCGTTGAGTACACCATCGCAGGCCCTCCTGTCCATGATGCAGCGTCAAAGGTAACCGAAGCCATGGTCTCCGAGCTGATAGTCTATGCTGCTGCAAAGGTCATCGAACTGTTCCTGCAGATGGCTGTTGTCTTGCAAACGTCCCCATCTGTTGACTTAGGGACCGAGACGTGGCTGCACGATCCGTTACAGTCATGCGGATAAGATGCCTAGTGATACGAGGCCGTTGGAATCCAGAACGGCGTTCCGCGTTACCCTCCTGAACCCACCGATTCCATATTCTGCTAACAGTCATTGGATCTCGATCAACGTGAGCAGCAATGTCGCGATACGATAAACCGCAATCGCGATAGGCAACAATCCGACCTTTATCAAAGTCGGATCGTTATGGTACGCATTTCTTCTCCTTACAGGAGGCATCACAACAACGTTTCACCAGGCAACGCCGGTCAACTGCTGTTTGTGTATGAGAAATCGGGTGGAAACTTTCCTCATCTCAGCACGTTGTAGGTGTCGCCACCGGCGCCAACCTTCTGTCAATGCTCTGAAAAGCTAATCATTTCCATATCTTCCTGTCGGTTAAATTTCGCGTCTTTAGCACGTCATCTTCGTGGTGTAGCAATTTTAATGGCCAGTAGTGTATTTGCGAGACAATATCAACAGTCAGCTTAGATTGTTTGCAGACGAAGCTGTCGTTTATAGTCTAGTAAAGTCATCAGAAGATTCAGTACTAATTTCAGAATGATTCAGACAATATATCTTTATGATGCGAAAACTGTCAACTGACTTGAACAATAAAAATTATGAAGTCCTACATAGGAGTATTAAAAAGATCCGTTAAGTTTCGGTTACGCCGTAAAGCACACTAATTTAAAGACTGCCAATCCAAATAGATACCTAGGGTTAACGCAATTGTTAATCCTAACTGACAACAATTGGAATGAGGCCGTAGCTAATGTTGTGGGTAAGGATAGCCAAAGACTGAGTTTTATTAGTTGCGAATCCTCCAGAGAGAATACCTACACAACGCTTCCATGTCCTCTGCTAGAGTATTGTTGCGTCGCATGGGACCCTTACCAGATGGGATTGACGGAGGATATCGAAGAAGAAAAAAGAAGTCCCGGCTCTTTTTCTGCTATCACGGAATACGGGGAGAGACTGTCACGGATATGATACGCGAGATGGTGTGGCAATCATTAAAACAGAGGCATTTTTCTTTGCCGCGAGATCTTTTCACAAAATATCGATCACTAACTTTCTCCTCCGAATGCGAACATGTTTTATTGATTCCCACCTACATAGGGAGAAACGGGCATTGTAATAACTCAAGAGAAATCAGTGCTCGCACGGAAAGGTTTAGATAATCATTTTCCCAAGTACTATTAGAGAGTGGAAAGGTTGAGAAATAGAATGAAAGTCATTCTGTGAACTCTCTCCCAAGGATTTGGATGTGAATTGCATATCACTCAAGTAGATACAGACAACTGTCGTATTTAAATAGAGCGAATCCGAACTGCAGCGACAAAATTTAGCTTGTTCAGAATATTTTCTGAGTATTTTGGTTCAAGGGACACGTGGTCTCTGGTGGTCGTTACAGAATAAGTTACATCTGTATCCACATGACTACTCGGCAATTCAGACATAAGTGTTTGGCAAATGGTTCATAGGCCCAATTTCAGACTATTTTTCGGCCCTACTCCCTCGAATATCACGTCCGAATGCCCAAATCTTTCACTGCGAGCTCTGAATTATTAAATAGTTTGGAGTCAACTTTTTCCGCATTAGGAGGGGAAAATTGATGAGTGAAATTTCGTGAAAAGACCTCGCAGCAACGAGAACGCCTTTGTTTTAATGATCACTAACCCAACTGCCTTATCATATCCGCGATAGTCTCTCCCATATTTGTAATTATACAAATCAAGCAGTCCTTCTTTGAACTTATTCGATGCGCTCCGTCAATCCTGCAGAAAAGGACTGACAAGGGTATTGTGCATCTACATCTACACCTACATCTACTTCAGTACTCTGCATAATATTGTGAAGTGCATGGCAGAGGGTACGTGCCAGTTATTGATGCTTTTTCCCGTTCCTTTCGCACAGGGGGTGCAGAAGGAATGATGGTTTACAAGCCTCTGAGCAAACGGTAACTAGTCAATGTATGTGAAACAGGGAATAGAGAAAGAAAGGGAAGGGATAAGTGCGAATTCGTGTCTTCCAGCCGCACAGGGAATTGTTGTAATGCAGTGGAGGAAAATTTATGCCGGACCGTCCAGCTTACCGCACGCTGCAATGCAGCATCCATCGTTCTCTAAGCCCCCCCCCCCCCCCCTTCTGCTTGCAAATGATTGATTCCCGTGGGAGTTAGGACGACATTAGTGCACTCAAACAAAAGTCAAGGAGCCGTCGTGCTCTTACAGAAATGTGTATATTTTAGTGTTGTCTGTTCTGTGGGGCATGTCCGACAGAACAGACACCACCCAAATTTATACATTGCATTATTAGTCTAATCTTGACTTCGTGATCCCAATGGAAACGATTGTAGTATATTCCTAGATTCATCACATGAAGTTGGTGCCAGAAACTTTCAACGTACATTTCTACGGGATATGATGTATCTATCTTCAAGCGTCTGCGAGTTTATTTATTTCAGCATCTTCGATACTCTCTCTAACGGGTCAAACTAAACTGTGAGCACTTGTGCTGTCCTTCTATGTATCCGGTCAATATATTCTGTTAGATTTGTCGCGGGTCCAACACACTTGAGCAATGTACCAGGATGAGCAATACGAGTGTTTTGTATGCTGTCTCCTTTTTAGACTGATTTTATTTTCCTAGTATTCTACCAATGAATTGCAGTCCGCGCCCTGCAATACCTGCGACGACTACATGATCATTCCATTTCATATCGCTGCAAATCGTTACACCCAGGTATTTGTATCAGCTGACCGATTCCAAATCTGAATCATTGATATCTGTTCCGAAGTGCGCAGTTTCACTTTTCTGTACATTTAAAGCAAGTCTTCAATCTTTGCACCACTTTGAAATTTTATCAAGATCTGTAGTGTAAACAATCTCTCCAGCACATTTGTTGGATCTTCTAAGTGTTATGCCAATAAAATGCAGTCATTGGTTCGGCTTCCCTATAGTATTTTCTATGTGGGAGTTTCACTTTTAAGTTGTTCGTAATTGTAATCCTTAAGTATTTAGATGTATCGACAATCTTCAAATTTGTGTAATTTATAATGTGAAGGAAATTTAAAGGATTTTTTTAAACTCCTGATCTTGACTTCAGACTTTTTATTGTTTAAGGTCAGCTGCCAATTTTAGCGCCATACAGGTATCTTCTCTAAATCACTCTACCAGACTAACAGAGCTGTTCAAATTGTCTCGTAAATTGTTTATAGAGATCAGAAACAACAGAGACCCTAGAGCTCCTCCATGAGGAACCTCAGATATCACTTGGGTGTCCATACTCATCCTAACTACATGTCCAACAAACCTTGCCCTTTTGAGTCTTATTTCCCCAGATATTGTTCTGATGTTCCGATGCAATTCTTCCCTAGATCTTCGCATCCACCTCTCTCCACCTCTTTTGGGACCTAGTATTTTTCTCAGTATTTTTCTCTCTTCTTTCTCTAGTTGTTCTGTCCCATTTCTTCCTAGTGGTATCGTCTCAGCAGCATATAATACTGCATTCCTCACCGTTACCTTGTAGTGGCTTATCTTTGCCTCTATGGATATATTCTTTTTATTGTATATCTTTCTCGTCATGCAGAAGGCTGACCTCATCTTCTGTATCCCCTCTGTTATTCTCTCCTTGCTCCTGTTCCTTCGTGTTATAAATCCTCCCAGGTCTTTAAATTTGTCCACCATTTGCACAGTGCCTTCCGGTGTTTCCCAGTCTGCAGTGGCATTTAATGTCTTTGTCTTGTTGTAGGCGATACTCAGTCCTACCTTTCTGGCTGCCTTACTTAAGTTGTCGAGTTGTGTCTTTGCGTCTTCTTCCGTCTCACTTACTATTGCTGTGTCATCTGCAAAGGCTAGGCAGTCCACTTGTGCCCTGTTGTCCTTTTTGTTTCCACATGGGTCTCTGGTATTCCCATTTCCTCGTTTATTGCTCTCCATTGCCTGATCACTTCGTCCAGTGCTATTTTGAACAACAATGGTGACAATCCATCTCCCTGTTTAACACCAGTCTTGATCTCAAATTGTTCTGACAGTGCTCTTCTGAATCTCACCCTTGCTTTTGTGTCTGTCAGAATTTCTTTTATGAGTTCTTGTGTAGTTCCATCAAGTCCTCTGTTCTTCAGTATCCTAATAAGAGTCTGTCTGTCGATGGAGTCATATGCCTTTGTGAAGTCCACGAAGTTTATTACTGTCTTTTTGTTTTTTGAGGTCATATGTTCTATCAGTTGCTTCAGGATAAATATCTGTTCTATACGACCTCTTCCCTTCCTGAATCCCTCTTGGTGGTCACCAACTGTACTTTCTACCCGTTCTTCTACTCTCTTGGGCATGGAAATCACATCCAGTCGCGCAACTCAAATAAAACTCCGTAGGCACTGAATTTGAGGAACGGTGCCAAAAGCCTTCTGGAATCCAAGGAATATGGAATCAACTTCAGATCCCGTGTTAATAGTTCTCATTACTTAGTCTGAAAAAGAGTCAGCCGTTTTTCACAGGAACGATATTTTCTGAATCTGTGCTGGTTATGTGACAACAGCAATAATGGAATTACTATTTATTGCGTTTTGTTATCCCAATTACCTTCACTTCTATGAAAGAATCTTCACAACAGTGAAGAAGACTGCAATATATTATCATATGATGTAGTTGCTGTCACAGCGGAGAAGACTCAACATAACACCGTTTTTCCAATCTGTCACTGCAGTCACTGAACCCATACATGAGCTGCACATCGACCAACACTTCATCAGTAAGTGTCTCTCCACTGCCGTGTATCACTGTATTTGTGTAGAGTCGTATAAGAAGCGTGAGAGCAGAAATTTTGGAATTGCTGCCAGCCGTTTATTAAACACTTCACCTGTTGAGTGCTCTATGTCTCCATTCGTGACGACCCGTTGTTTAGATTACTTCGTATATAAATGACATCGAGGTGACAAAAGTCATGGGATAGCAACATGAAGGTACACAGACGACGGTAGTACGATGTATTCAAAATGTAAAAGGGCAGTGTATAAGCGGCTGTCATTTGTACTCGGGTTGTTCATGTGAAAATGTTTCCGACGATATTACAGCTGCGCGATGGGAATTAACAGACTTTGAACGCGGAATGGTAGCTGGAGCTAGATGCATGGGACATTCCGTTTCGGAAATCGTTAGGGAATTCATTTTCCGAGATCCACACAGTCAAGAGTGATACAACATTTCAGGCATCACCTTCCACCTCGGACGACCCAATGGCCAAGAGCCTTCACTTAACGACCGAGAGCAGCGGCGTTTGCTTAGAGTTATCAGTGTTAACCGACAAGCAACACTGTCTGAAATAACCGCAGAAATGAGTGTGGGATATACGTTGAACGTATGCGTTAGGACAGTTCTGCGAAATTTGGCGTTAGTGGGCTATGGCAGCAGACGATCGACGCGAGTGCCTTTGCTAACAGCACGGCATCGCCTGCAGCGCCTCTTCTGGGCTCGAGACCGTATCGGTTCGACCCTAAAAACTGGAAAACCGTGTCCTGGTCAGATGAGTCCAGATTTCAGTTGGTAAAAGCTGATGATAAGGTCCGAGTAAGGGACAGACGCACGAAACCACGTATCCACGTAGGCAGACTGCAGGCTGGTGGCGGTTCCATAATGGAGTGGGCTGTGGTTACGTGGGACGGATTGTGTCCTCTGACACAAATAAACCGATCATTCACTGGAAATGTTTATGTTCGGCCACTTGGAGTCATTCATGGACTTCATGTTCCCAAACAACGATGGAATTTTTATGGGTGGCAGTGCGCAAAATGACTGGGCCACAATTGTTCGCAGATGGTTGGAAGGATATTCTGGACAATTTGAGCGAATGATTTGGCCACCGAGGTCGCTAGATATGAATCTCACCGAACGTTTATTGGATATAATCGAGAGGTCAGCTGGTGCACAAAATCCTGCACCGGTGACACTTTCTCAGTTACGGACGGCTGTAGGTGTAGCATGGCTCAGTATTTCTGCAGGTGACTTCCAAAGACTTGAGTCCATGAGACGTCGAGTTGCAGCAGTATTCCGGGCAAAACGAGGTCCGATTCGATATTAGCAGGTATCCCATGACTGATGTCAGCTCAGTGTATTTACTTTTATTTCTACGTTTACACAGTGCTTCCAAACCTCCTTTTCGTAAAGCGATGTTTCAGTACCGCAGTTGGTTGGTTGGTTGATTTGGGAGAGGAGACCTGCTAGTTGGTTATGGAAAAACAGCAATATCTATTCTGGTACTGTGAATCTAGCTGCCAAATTTCCTATTTCACAACGATTACTTGATCAGGTACATACGCTCAATCGTTTTGAAACGTGCAGGTGTTACAGGTTTCTACTTGCTTTTAAAAATTTTGGCTAATGTGTAAGAATTAATTTTACGTGGAGTGAAGGAGTATTCCACTAGGCAGGAAGTTATTTTGTTCTTTAGTTAACGAAGAGCCGGCCGCTGTGGTCGAGCGGTTCTAGGCGCCTCGGTTCGGAACCACGCGGCTGCTACGGTCGCAGGTTCGAATCCTGTCTCGGGCATGGATGTATGTGATGTCCTTAGGTTAGTTAGGTTTAAGTAGTTCTAAGTCTAGGGGACGGATGACCTCAGATGTTAAGTCCCATAGTGCTTACAGCCATTCGAACGATTTTTGAGTTAACGAAGAGGAAAATTCGCCAATTCTTTACAAAGGAATCTGAATGTGTCCTCTTCGATTCGGAAGTCATCTAGAAATCCATAGTCATCAAAAGGGTGGAGCAGTATAATGTCCCAGCAGTGACAATTTGCACCTTTTTCCTTTACGCTCGTTATTTACGTGGGTTAGTAAAACAGTTTCGAATGCACTCACTGTCGTCAACAAGAATTATAAACATGCACTCTTACGAAATCTGAATAAAATTTCAACTGCCAAGATCACTACCATCACATATTCATACTGAGGACCGGTTTCGGTAATTCTCTGTTGCCATAATCGGATCTGCAAAAGATGCGACCGTAAATGATAGGATACAGCAACTAACACTACAGCACACATAATATATCCCAAATTTGCAATACATGGAATTTTTCCATCGTTACAGACTCTCCTGTTTCAGTGCTCTAAGTGGCGCTATACAGTGTAATACATGCTTGGAATCGTGAGCTATACTAGGAGCTTTGTACACATACATTATTGCGTCGATTACAAGTGCTCACATTCATCAGCACTTTACAACTGAAAGATTCCAGCGTAGACATTCTTAGTGACACCCAAGTACATCAGATGACGCAGTGCTAGTAAAAATCGATACTCTCATCTCACATATGCCTATATTATTATCATACCAAAAAACCCGTCAGTATTGTGAATTAAAAAAACTGTTCAGTGATAAAACGTAATTTATACATAAACATTTTTACATTACTTCGCAAAATTTTTAAACCCGTTTTATAAACAATTCTTAATAACCGTTATCAAATTTCCTTTATACAAAATCACATCCAGTACGACAACCTATAAGAACTTAAGAACTCTCTATGTACAGCTAATGGTATCATAAGTAGGTTGATTTTAATACATCCAGGAGTAGCTCGAAATGTACAGACACAGATATGACATTTCATCAAGAACACATTCAAGGTACGCGTAGTAACGATGAAACTATTTAATTTTTGTAAATTTGTTGTCAATTACGATGTTTACATGAGCTTATCCCACACGACACGTCTCTAGATGTGCAACTGGAGTCCCGTAACCTGACGCCTATGTGCAATTTGATGTCTAGGTGAACACTCTTCCAAGATTTAACATAAGAATAGTACAGTTTTACATCATGTGGAATTGCAATCACTCTTAGCTGAGTCCTTAACATGGCATTCCCAGCTAACTCTTACATACGCTTGTCCTGTAACAAATATGTTCACGTGATAGTCATCTTAGATAACTGATGCAAAATGCCGTCATTTAGCAGAATATGGTCAGTGTCCAATCATCGCAAATTAAAACATTTTTATACAGTTCATCCTTTAGGCGTTTTTTCATACAGAATTACATCACATTCCAATCCTTATCTAAAGAGGTCTCACCTAGACGTCGAACGACGTATCGTCGTGTAGAAGCTAATACAAACGGCATGTTTGCTAACAATAATGCAAAATATTCATTGTAGCTCCATTCGTAAATAGGCACAGTGTATATTTTCCAGATGAAAAGTACTACAATGTATTGATTGTACCTTTGATTTCGAGTAATTATGATGTAATGAAATTAGATCATAAAAGTCATTATAAAACGTACATAACAATTTATTTTTATTTTATGTAATTTGATATTAAGACCTGTTAAATTTTTTTATATAAATTCTTGGAAACACGTTTATAGCACCACTTACGGTACTCTACTGATGGAGGAGATTGTGTAATGATGTAAGCATGTATGTGTTGCCATTCCATGTATCGAAAATTTTGGATCTAATTACGTGTACTATTATGTTAGTTGCTGTAGCCTAGCATTTTCCGTCCCATCTTTTGCAGATCTGATGACGCGAACAGGGAATAAATGATTTTAAAGAGCTCGGCAGTTGAACATTTGTTCCGTGTTCATATATACATATTACAGATCACCCCATGCTGACGGTTTCAGAATGTTCGGAAAAACATGAATCGGCAAACGAGCAGTAAACGGGATAACTGGTAACGTGTGGTTACGAGCTGCTACTGACTTCAGTATCAAGAATTGTCCTAGTGAAAGTAAATGTATCTGAAATGTAAACTTTTCTGTTAAATCCCCGTCTAACTGGGCGCAAATTTCAACCATATTCTACCTTACTTTGCACAATGCAAAAGTTATACATCCATACATATTACAAAAATGTACGTATGCATGTTCCACACCTCCTCCCAAACCACTGGGTCGATTTCAACAAAATTTGATACACATATCTCTTGCTCTTTGGAAATAATCGCAGTGGGAATAGGAACCACCTCTCTATCAAATAAGTGGGGATGAAGAAGTGGCGTAGTTCACGACGAGCAAGTAACCAGACTATATTCATTCGGTGTTGAAGAATGTGAGCACTTAGTGGCTTGCAACAAACTTTACACCTACTTTCAAAACTTTACAAAACTTTTACTCGCTGAGATCCGCCCCCCCCCCCCTTCCATCACGACGAAAGAAAAAAGTTCATTGCTTACTACATTTTCGCTGTTCATGTAGTGAAGCAGCCGCATCAGGTATGCCGTTTAATTTATCACATCTGTAATAATAACTGTATTCGCGAGACGTTTTGCAGACAGCATTCACACACACCACTGAATGTACTAGAAAAATCGCACCATTTACGACACGTAAGTCAGGAGGTATGACATCATGCGTGAAAAACTGCCACATCGAGTATGATTTTTTACTTATATGCTGCTAACTCTATTCACAGTATATTTTGAAGACAGTATCTACGTACTCGTATGCCGCAGAATGTACATACAAAAGTATATCATTAAGTCATTCTTGACACATTTTGTAGACTGTGTCCTCATATACCACTGAATCTACTTGAAAATTATATCACTGTACGGCACAAAGTCAGGAGATACGTCATAAACATGCGTGGAAACAAAACTGCAGGGCGAATTTCGAAACAGATACAGATGAAACATGTGTAGAGATATGTGTGAATTTCAAGGCACGTGGAGGAGAAAGGAGGGAAAGAGGAGATGAACAGCAGGGGAAGGAGCACGCGGACTAATAGAGGATTGGAATAAATACATAACTGGGAAACTCCAGCTTCTCAGCTAGTTATTAATAAAATATTTGTGTTTCGTGTCACATACAAATTTGTGTTTTGCTTTTCAGTTGCATGCTCACACATTTTGACTATGTCTATCTATTTCCAAATACTTTCACTTCAAATTTTCTAAAATTGGACTACTTAATGACCTGTTTTCTTCATGCGTATCATGTATCTTAATTAGCTAAACCGTTCTGTGTGTTTAAAATGTGAATAAAAAACTGCTGGACAATGTATTTTGTATTTCTGTCCCAGTTTTTCCGATGGAAATTTAAATAATTTGTAACTTACAAAGTTGAGAATTTCCATCATTAAACCAGAAAAAACAACAGATTTTTTTATGTTCGTTCTTTCCATATTAATAGATTTCACGTTATTATTGAGCCTAGAAGAATATAATACGTGTAGTACTGCTTAGATTTTATAAGCCTCAGGCATTACTTTAAATGGAAATTAATGTTCTTCTTTTAATGTTTACATCTACATCCACATCTACATTTATACTGCGCAAGCCACCCAACTGTGTGTGGCGGAGGGCACTTTACGTGCCACTCATTACCTCCATTTCCTGTTCAAGTCGCGTGTGGTTCGCAGGAAGAACGACTGCCGGAAAGCCTCCGTGCGAGCTCGAATCTCTCTAATTTTAGATTCGTGATCTCCTCGGGAGGTATAAGTAGGGGGAAGCAGTATACTCAATACCTCATCCTGAAACGCACCCTCTCGAAACCTGGCGAGCAAGCTACACCGCGATGCAGAGCGCCTCTCTTGCAGAGTCAGCCACTTGAGTTTGCTAAACATCTCCGTAACGCTTTCACGGTTACCAAATAATCCTGTGACGAAACGCGCCGCTCTTCATTGGATCTTCTCTATCTCCTCTGCCAACCCGACCTGGTACGGATCCCACACTGATGAGCAATACTCAAGTATAGGTCGAACGAGTGTTTTGTAAGCCACCACCTTTGTTGATGGACTACATTTTCTAAGGACTCTCCCAATGAATCTCAACCTGGTACCCGCCTTACCAACAATTAATTTTATACGATCATTCCACTTCAAACCGTTCCGTACCCATACTCCCAGATATTTTACAGCAGTAACTGCTACCAGTGTTGGTTCTGCTATCATATAATCATACAATAAAGGATCCTTCTTTCTATGCATTCGCAATACATTACATTTGTCTATGTTAAGGGTCAGTTACCCACTCCTTGCACCAAGTGCCTATCCGCTGCAGATCTTCCTGCATTTCGCTACAATTTTGTAATGCTGCAACTTCTCTGTATACTACAGCATCATCCGCGAAAAGTCGCATGGAACTTCCGACACTATCTACTAGGTCATTTATATATAATGTGAAAAGCAATGGTTCCATAACAGTCCCCTGTGGCACGCCAGAGGTTACTTAAACGTCTGTAGACGTCTCTCCATTGAGAACAACATGCTGTGTTCTGTTTGCTAAACACTCTTCAATCCAGCCACACAGCTGGTCTGATATTCCGTAGGCTCTTACTTTGTTTATCAGGCGACAGTGCGGAACTGTATCGAACGCCTTCCGGAAGTCAAGGAAAATAGCATCTACCTGGAAGCCTGTATCTAATATTTTCTGGGTCTCATGAACAAATAATGCGAGTTGGGTCTCACACGATCGCTGTTTCCGGAATCCATGTTGATACCTACAGAGTAGATTCTGGGTTTCCAAAAACGACATGATACTCGAGCAAAAAACATGTTCTAAAATTCTGCAACAGATCGACGTCAGA
Organism: Schistocerca gregaria; assembly: GCF_023897955.1. Classification (NCBI taxonomy): domain Eukaryota; kingdom Metazoa; phylum Arthropoda; class Insecta; order Orthoptera; family Acrididae; genus Schistocerca; species Schistocerca gregaria. The sequence continues at coordinate 948,985,987 of NC_064922.1, forward strand.
AATATAGGTCTATAGTTTAGAGCATCTGCGCGACGACCTTTCTTGAAGACTGGGACTACCTGTGCTCTTTTCCAATCATTTGGAACCTTTCGTTCCTGTAGAGACTTGCGGTACACGGCTGTTAGAAGGGGGGCAAGTTGTTTCGCGTACTCTGTGTAGAATCGAATTGGTTTAACGCTGGAATAGGACTGATAAACTTGCCGTTGTTGCGAAGAAATATCTACATAGTACTTATTAGGGTTTCGTACCTCATTCGGCAAAAACGGAACCCTTCTAGGATGACTTCGCTATCCGTCTGTCTGTTCGACGGATAAAAACCCATTTTCTCACTAACAAGTAAATGTATCAAGTTTAAATTAATGTCACATACTGAGACCTATGGTTTCTTGGCGATGTAACGAAGTTAAGCTTCTAAATCAGTGTAATCAAAGGATACGGTCATTTACGTCACATATTATGATACTCGAAGACTCACTCGTCAAAACCTGTTGTACTTATAGCACATTAAGAAAAATTGTTGTCTGCCTGTCCGTCCGTCTCTTAAGACCCTTTTTCTCGGGAATGGGTTGAAATTTATGTCACACGGTAAGAGTTATGGGTACCTTGGCGTTGTAATAAATGCAAGCTCGTAAGTCAGTGCAGTCAAAAGATACGGCCATATATGTCACATAATTTAATACTCGAAAACTCACTCAACTGAACCTATAGGGTAAAACTCAAATTTAGCAAAAAGCGAGGTTGCACGGTAAAAGTAAAGGAAAAATCCACAAATAGTGAATTTGCAATCATACCACACGGAAAAAATATTTTTTCTCATTTTTTATCAGAATGTCTATGCATCTGTTAAGATATTTTTTCCTTAGGAACGGAAGGACGTATCAACTTGAAATTTATGTCACACATTTAGCTCTATGATTCCTTGGTGGTGTAAAAAAGGTTAATCTTCGAAGTCATTGCGATCAGAAGACACGGCTATTGATCTCACATAATTTAATACTTCCAAACTCAGTGATTACAAGCTACACGGTACTTGCCATTGACGTAGAATCATGAAATTTGGAAAGAAATAACGTTTCATGGTACAAGTAAAGGAAAAACAGATGACGCGAAAAAAATATATCTTTCATCAATTGTTATCCGACTACAAAATTAAAACATTCTCGAAAGTCTTAGAATTCGAGGGACCGGTATCTTGCTAACATCAATGTCGATATCAGACAAAAATCGTCTATATTCTAAACACTCAGCATGGGTGAACTGTCTGAATACATAAGTAAGTTTGTAGCGAAACCTCAGTAGGCGAGTCCTACGCGCAACTGGCGGATTTTTTTAAAAAGAGAAAACAGCCCATTTTCTCACCCACTAGATTCAGATTTATTTTCAAAGGTTTTACCAAGAGGCTAAGGAGAGGCAGCTTATGTCTGACGGAGGAGAAGCGGGGAGAGAGGGGAGAGGGAGGGGGAGGAGACTGGGTCGCGGGTGGAAAGTTCTCGCACTGGCCCTGCGTCCTTATATGTTTACTGACGTCCATAAGGAAATCGTATTCTCTCTTTATCAAAAATGTTATGAAAAATCTGATAAACCCATTTCATCAAGCAAACGAAATCCGACAATTGGTTTACGGATAACATTACTATAAAACAATTGGCGTTCAGAGCTAATATTTTGTCGAACTAGAAAAATCAATTGAGACATGACATGTTAACACCACAGTGAAAAATAATTTCTGAAATTTGGTTTTGTTATACACAAGTTCATCTGAAGTTAGTGCGGAAGGGCCACAATGCAACACGTACTGCATCGCATTAGTTCTTCGCTACGCGAGCTGGGCAACGGAACTTTTAATATGCTTTTCACATACGCAAGCAGTTTACATGCTCAGGGGTTGAATTAGGAAAGAAAACGCCTTCTCACTGCGCCCAAGATATAGAAATAACATTCCTTCTAAGTTTCATTTGCTTACTCACGATAGGGGTTGAACTGTTAAATTACTTTTCGTAGATCGCCTTTCTCACAGAGGGTCAATGACTTTACACCGGTCGTTGATTGTACCACATCGCATCTGCTGAAACTATATCAGTACGTTTTCAGCTGTCTAGGGGCTGAATTGTATAAAATGTTTCCTTAGTAGGAGCCTACTATAAATTATAAATATATCCTCCAAATTCCATGTTTAAAGGGCCAATAATTTATTCTAGGTGTCGATTCGGCAAAACAACTTTGAACCGTCATTTCACCCCCTTTAGCTCCTTTAGGGACTTTTTTATTTTTTTATATTAGAAAGAATCCTTCCTCTGCAGCCGGCTGCCTCCTACAAGTAATGTAGCCTCCAAATTTCATGTCCCCAGACCAGCAGTTTAGACTGTGCGTTTGAAAATGTCTCATTTCTTGAAGCGGAGATTCTTTCTACGTTGATTTTTTCACACTTCTTTTCCCTCTCTCTTCTGTCATAGAAAACGGTATTCCGTTTTCGACTGGTGCAATTGGGTGCACAAATTTGGATGATCACAGTTACAATAAGCAACACGGTGTTCTTCAGAGTCTGCGAGAATCAATGTGCAAGTACAAAATTGAATGTCGCATCAGCAAACCGTGACGGGTCTCCTTTACCCACAAATGAAAGGCTGTTGTTGTTATTCAGTTGTGCAGCAGGAAAAGGGTCATCTTTGTGGGAATTGAGGATGTAGGTTGGGCTGGTATGGAGCAGCCATGTTTTTTACTGGTAACAGGCGCCAGAATTTCCGCCTTTCTGCGATGACTGTGTGAGGAAGGGACAGAGAATAGTTTGGCAATGGTATTTAAATCTTCACATCCACCTTGAGTGCAAGTCAACGCCGAAACCACCAATGCGCCAAAGGGTAGGCCTTAACTCCCGTGCGAGAATTCCGTGCGGCAGGTTTCGGGAGGGAGCAGGTGCCCCCCTCTGGTCCCTCTCGCGCCGGCCTATGGGTTTATCTTCAAGAGAAGTGCCGTACGTTTGATTGCAGACACTATTCCTGAACTGTTGAAAGCGAAGGAACTAACTTCTTATACTTCCTGCTTTCGGTAAATTTCCTTTGGCAAAAACCGGTATGAAAGAGAAGCATTTGAATGAAACATCAAAACACAACGACTTTTAAAAAGTTTTATAAATTAATCATCACATAGACCAATTGCCTTTAGTTATTGTGCAACACACACCAACACAACATCACAAAATAATTGATATGAAAGCCACCTCTGTACTAGCTTTGGACTAGTGCACAGTTAAAAAAGTGTTGCACAGATTCATGAGCCGTTTATTATTTGGGGACTTTCAGCTCATATAATCAATAAGTGGTACACATTTTTGCTTAATATCCGAACACAATTCACACTTGAGACTTTTAGCTATTCTAATGTTCTGCTTTATGTATTACGTCTACTTATATTATGAGAAAGTGATTAAATATGAGGCGTATTCGAACAAGGGTTTATTTATAAGGGGAAATCAAATGAAAACGAGACGCATGGAAAAAACTAAGTAAATTATTTCAAAAGTAATCGCTGTAACTGTTAGTATATTTACCGCTCTGTGAGACAAGGCGGCCAATGTGTTAACGGCAAAATGTTACTGTTGCCTATTGAAACTGGAACTTCTTTATTTAATTGAGCGTGGCTGTAATTAAATTGCTGAATGAAACCCACAATATTCTAGCGCAACGCAATCTGACTGCTCAAAAAATGGATAACCCGACTACAAATAATTAATTCAAAAGAATGGCCCTGACTAAAAAGAAATCCTAGCAATAACCTATACATTTCATTAAGCACTTACCTCACAAAAATCTTGATTATGCGAGCTACTGCAATACAGCGAGCGTCAATACTGCCAGCTAAATAAAAGATTCTAACTACTGAAGCCACTAAGTACTAAAGCCACTAACTACTAATAGGCATGTAATTAGCAAATGAAATATTTTGTTTCAAATTCAATAATGTATTTTTTACCTTAATAATGTGACATCCAGTTCAAACACGATTATAAATCGTCATTGACATCTAGTACAAAGGTACATAATCATGAATAATATTCAATCTCCAAGTCGAACATGTACAGATTGTTAGCCTACGCTAACACTTCAGACCTGTACCCTCCATCAATGCTAACTTCTTACATCTTATATCCATCACTGCTGGCTGTTCACCTCCAACTGCTGAACAGTACTTCCATCACCGCTGGCGACTAACTTCCAACTGCCCAACACTACTGGCGCTTAACTTCCAACAACGAGTCCAACCAGTCACAGAGTCTCTTACAAAGAAAGCGCAGTCAGATACAATGCAAAGCGCTACACAGGATTGCCAACACAGAAGCACAAAATTATACCCAGAGGTGCACCCGTTAGTCCGTAGCAAATCGACATACACGAATGTCTTTCTTCAGAGCACGAAAATTATGAATAATAAATGGGGAGAAATCGGAACTTTATGGAGGATGCGGAAGATCTTCCCATTGGAACTTGTGGGCCAGCGCTTCAATTGTTTCAGTCTCCAAAGTACCGCTGCGCGTTAATAGAAGCGCGCCATCACGTCCAAATGGCCCGGAATGCTTACGAACGGCACCCGTCTGTTGCAGGATAATGCCCGGCCACATGTTGCCAAGTTTGTTTCGGCTACGCTGCAGGAGTTCCGCTGGCAAGTGCTTACATATCCTCCACGCGATCGCTGTCCCTCCCCATGCGATTTCCGTATTTTTGACATCCTGAGAAAAGACGTTCGTGGATGTCGATTTTCTTCGGATGAATGAGTGCATGTATGGGTCAAAGCATGTTTCCGTAGGTAACCGCAAACATTTTTCTGTGAAGGCATTCAACGTCTTGGTTCACAAAAGATAAATGTATTAAAAATTATGGGAAATACTTGTCAAATAATAAACATGTGTGCCGCGCGGGATTAGCCGAGCGGTCTCGGGCGCTGCAGTCATGGACTGTGCGGCTGTCCCGGCGGAGGGCGGGCATGGGTGTGTGAGTTTGTCCTTAAGATAATTTAGGTTAAATAGTGTGTAAGCTTAGGGACTGATGACCTTAGCAGTTAAGCCCCATACGATTTCGCACACATTTCAACAATAAACGTGTGTGTGCAAATGTACCCCTTGAATGAAGTGACATCTATTAAAACGACGGCGAAAAGAATGTTCGTCGGTGCTAAAACGTTAAAAATGCTTCCTTGGATTATGTGGTAAGTTTACTCTGTTCGTTTTCCGCTATTTTGCACATATTTTCCGCGTCCGACTTACGAAATTCATAACCTAACATTAAACCTTTTCGTGACGGGACTATGCATTTCATCTCATTCAAGAGCAGAAATAAAACATATATTAAGACAAATTACACCTGACGATGGATCCACAGGGTCCGAAATGCATCGTGTAGTTAATAAAACACGAAAAAGTTGTGACTGAAGGCGTTGTTTAATTCATACCTCCAATGTTTTGAATACAGTCACGTTTTAAACTGCAAAATATGAATAAAATTAAAATAAACAGTTTACTTACGTTTTCTTCATATGTCTCGTTTTCATCTGACGACCCTTTATATATGTTGGCGGTTCAGAACAAAGTTGCACGAATCCAGAGTCATCAGAAATCAGTGTTTCAATTCAGTAGTCGTTTGACCGTGGATAGAAGGAAACAACAGCGGCTTCGAAAATAGTTGCTCCCAACAGTTGTGAAGGGCTTGCTGTAACTCCATATGTACTAGAAAAGTGATATGCGGTTGCTCAAATTCATCGAGAGCTGTGCCTACTCTATTGGCTTGTAGAAACGCTAGATAATGCTGTTGACATAATAAGATGAAAAAAAGATACCTTTTTAAGTTATAAAAGGCATAAAAGCGAGCCAACCTGCACAACTGCATCTTCACATTTAATGTTGATTCATAAATAAAACAAGACTTGGAGGCCGAAACATGTTTGGGCAAATTATACACTCCTGGAAATTGAAATAAGAACACCGTGAATTCATTGTCCCAGGAAGGGGAAACTTTATTGACACATTCCTGGTGTCAGATACATCACATGATCACACTGACAGAACCACAGGCACATAGACACAGGCAACAGAGCATGCACAATGTCGGCACTAGTACAATGTATATCCACCTTTCGCAGCAAAGCAGGCTGCTATTCTCGCATGGAGACGATCGTAGAGATGCTGGATGTAGTCCTGTGGAACGGCTTGCCATGCCATTTCCACCTGGCGCCTCAGTTGGACCAGCGTTCGTGCTGGACGTGCAGACCGCGTGAGACGACGCTTCATCCAGTGCCAAACATGCTCAGTGGGGGACAGATCCGGAGATCTTGCTGGCCAGGGTAGTTGGCTTACACCTTCTAGAGCACGTTGGGTGGCACGGGATATATGCGGACGTGCATTGTCCTGTTGGAACAGCAAGTTCCCTTGCCGGTCTAGGAATGGTAGAACGATGGGTTCGATGACGGTTTGGATGTACCATGCACTATTCAGTGTCCCCTCGACGATCACCAGAGGTGTACGGCCAGTGTAGGAGATCGCTCCCCACACCATGATGCCGGGTGTTGGCCCTGTGTGCCTCGGTCATATGCAGTCCTGATTGTGGCGCTCACCTGCACGGCGCCAAACCCGCATACGACCATCATTGGCACCAAGGCAGAAGCGACTCTCATCGCTGAAGACGACACGTCTCCATTCGTCCCTCCATTCACGCCTGTCGCGACAACACTGGAGGTGGGCTGCACGATGTTGGGGCGTGAGCGGAAGACGGTCTAACGGTGTGCGGGACCGTAGCCCAGCTTCATGGAGACGGTTGCGAATGGTCCTCGCCGATACCCCAGGAGCAACAGTGTCCCTAACTTGCTGTGAAGTGGTGGTGCGGTCCCCTACGGCACTGCGTAGGATCCTACGGTCTTGGCGTGCATCCGTGCGTCACTGCGGTCCGGTCCCAGGTCGACGGGCACGTGCACCTTCCGCCGACCACTGGCGACAACATCGATGTACTGTGGAGACCTCACGCCCCACGTGTTGAGCAATTCGGCGGTACGTCCACCCGGCCTCCCGCATGCCCACTATACGCCCTCGCTCAAAGTCCGTCAACAGCACATACGGTTCACGTCCAAGCTGTCGCGGCATGCTACCAGTGTTAAAGACTGCGATGGAGCTCCGTATGCCACGGCAAACTGGCTGAAACTGACGGCGGCGGTGCACAAATGCTGCGCAGCTAGCGCCATTCGACGGCCAACACCGCGGTTCCTGGTGTGTCCGCTGTGCCGTGCGTGTGATCATTGCTTGTACAGCGCTCTCGCAGTGTCCGGAGCAAGTATGGTGGGTCTGACACACCGGTGTCAATGTGTTCTTTTTTCCATTTCCAGGAGTATATATATATATATATATATATATATATATATATATATATATATATATATATATATATATACTGCGTTTTGGTTGACAGTTTCAAAAATCAAATAACGAGGGCTGTTCGGAAAGTAAAGCCCGATCGGTCGCGAAATGAAAACCACAGTGAAAAACAAAACTTTTTATTCGCAACAGTTAGCCACACAGTTAGGAAATTGTGACCACCACTTGAGAACTTTGTGATATGTTGCCTATCAATGTAGTTGTCCACTTTTTACTAATGACAATGCTGATCACCTCACATGGAACATCAATTATAAATAAAAATGAAGCAATCAGAAGTTAATTACTGCCATGTTTAGTGGAACGTTATTTGACTCATGTTCGGAAGATACTTTCCCCCAAAAGCAGAATACCAGGTGAAAAATTTACAGGACGTGACAAAAAACATACAATTGTGAGCATACAATGCTTGTCATATGCAATTGATTTTGGTGCCAATTTCTAAAGAATAGCTGGTTTATTCATTGTGCCTCAGAAGGCAATCTCAATCTCTGTTAGTATTTTCTTTTTTTCCTTGCACTTTGTAACAATAGAAAATCAGACGCTAACACTATTTTACATTCTGTACAAAGAGACTTCAGCTGTGTATGACCACTTCAACAGAAATATTCATCTTTGGAAGATATTATTTAATAATTTCCAGTAAATTCCCACTAGTAACTAAATCATGAGCACTCTAGTCACCGCTCCGACTTAAGACATTTGTTGTGGTGTTGTACAGACTTTCCAGTACCCTCGTCACAGAAAGCATCCGCCTGTGCTGTCCGCCAATTCTCTACACTGGTCTGAATTTCGTTGTTTGTGCCAAAATGTTGTCTTCGTAGCCAACGGTTCATGTGAGCAAAGATGAAAAACGGATGGAACCGCGTAAGGGCTGTATTGTGGGGGATCAAACACTTCCCATCGAGAACGCTGCAGGAGCGTCTTCATTGCCCCTCCAGAATGTGGCTGAAAATTGTCTTGTAGAATCAAACGCATGAGTTGTGTTATGTGGGCTGCATAGCTTCAGGCGAAATCCGTCACTAGATCCACGTACTTGGTGGGAGACACTGTTGTTTCAGGCATCTCTACGTGATCACTTTGCGCTCTGAACTGAAAAGACCGACATAAAACGATCGACGGGCATACTAAAGACACTGACCAACACTCCTGTGCAAAGTTCCAACGTAGCTTTACAAAAAAAGATGGCCAGAAATCCATTAGAAAGGCAAGTAAACCATGGGAAGTAAAGGGATTAAAATCTAATGCAAGAGGAAGAATTACTCAAGATATTACATTACTTACATTCTGCAAAAAATACCGTAATCTTTTAAGGAAAGTCTTTATAATGTCAAGAAACACGCACGTCATGAAAAAAAATTAATAATCCAAGTAGTAGTTTTATAACGACACAGAATATTGTGAAATGTGGAACAGGACAATCAGTCAGTATACAAGACACCATAACTAAATTAATCATAACCAATGAAAGTAAATGAGAATGTTGTGACTGATAATTCACCAAGTTGTTAGTATTTTGACAACCACTTTCTAAATGTAGCAGCAAAAATAGGATTGAATGGTTTGGCTGAAGAAGCAAGAGACTATATCAGAAATGTCACTCCACAAAACAACAAGCAGTAGCACCGACATCCTTGAATGAAATTAACAGAAACAAAGCTCATTTGGTGTTGTCGGAATTTGAAACAGAATTGTGAACAGTACCGTATTCCCACAATACACAAATACATTCTTTGTATGAAGAACACTCACACCGTATCAGACCTTGACTGGCCCCCTATATCACCTGACTGTAATGCCATACAGCTGCAGATCCCCACCCATGGAGGTGGGTCATTTATGGGCCATGGGCAGCATGGCACTGGGCCGTGAGCTCTGATCGAGAGTCCGAGACAGGATAGAAATTATGGAGAGCTTCAGACGTTTCAGTCGTGAGTCGTCAAGGTCGACGGGTACTGAATGAAATGGTTGAAATGCTTGCCAGAACTTGTTTACATTGTAAATAAAAAACTACCAATACCGTGTGCCACCAGACGGCTGGGAGTGTACACCCCTACAGACTGTGCTACAAGGCTGGCGTGCGGTCTCCGATGGCTGCTCATGGCGTAAACACATGACTTGCCACAATCCGATCGCAAATGACCGAGTAGGTAATTTCTCGGACACAACCGTTCACAAGAATGATTCGCCTGAATTTTGCTCATTTAATATCCTGACACAGGAAGAAGGAAGGCCAGTTGGTGTTTCACATCCCGTTCAGAATTGTGGGAGACAGAGATTTACATGGTTTTCTTACTAATGGAGGGGGCGGAAGAATCGATCCCGGTATTTGCACGGAGCGACCTGGGTGGCTGCAGAAAACTGATATCTGGATTGCCGAACCGGATCTCTTGAATGGGAGTTGAGAGCATTAGCCAGTACACCACTTTGCTCAGTCCCTGAAGATATTGCGGAACTACTATTAACTAAGACCATTCACGGGCTTATAACTGCCGTAACGTAAGATTTGCGGCAGTTCCCAAAAGGTGTTGATTGATGATATTTAGTCTAATTTTAAATCACCGAGAACACACGCCACTTTTCCTGCTTAAGACTTCTTTATAGTGTTTTTGCTTAGCAGCTATCTCAGAATCATCACATCTTTGCTACCAAAGAATAAACAAAAAAATTTAAAGATATTACATCATGTTATCAGTAATGAACTATAACTATTAACGGTCTTGGCATATTCATAAAATATAAAAATTCCATTAGACTCATTACAGTCGCCTTTGCACTACTCGCCCACCAGTAACATAGTTACGACGAATTCATACATGGTGATGAAGGAATTTTCTTTAAAAAATCAGTACAACATTAACATAAAACAATGAAAAACATATTGGAATGACAAAAGATATGATACAAAATAATTGCAAAAACTTTTTACAATGTCTGGTATGATATTTGATTAATTCTTCACTGAGACAACTGCTCTAAGAATCGAGGTGGGAACCTTATAATCCGTCCTGACTTGGACACTCTGATATTTGGAGATGGTTCCTCTGTGGGATGTTGTAGTTCAGTGTCCTTGGAAAATTTTGTAAGTTCCTTCTCTGATTCCCATTTTTCTTGCAGGAGATAAGCTGGTTTCAGTCTGTCCACTGACACATTTATGTGTTTGCACTTCCTTTTAATAGTGAAATATTTTTCATGTCTTGAAATGACAGGAAAGGGACCATCATATGTAGGTTCTAATGGTTTTTCTTACCCTGTAACATCTCAGGAAGACATGCGAACAGGTTTGCAGATCTTTTGGAACAAATACTGATCTTGCTTTGCTTTGTGCAGGCCTCCTAGGTTTCAGATGAAGCATTTGCTTTTGCAAATTAGATGCAAATGAATCAAGGTCAATCTTTGTAGTGGGCTCTTCAAAAAATTCACCAGGAAGTCTTATAGCTTTTCCATATACCATCTGTGCAATGGAATGGGTCGATGTTTCTCGCACTGCAGTGAGCAACCCCAATACAACAGTGTGCAAAATTTCTGTCCAATTAGAACTGTTATGCGCCTTGATTGCAGACTTCAGAGTTCTATGTAGTCGCTCAATTTTACCATCGCATTGAGGGTGATATGGCGTTGTGTGCTGAATTTTCATTCCATTTACTGTGCCCAAATTATTAAACAACTGCGATCGAAACTGTGTTCCTTGGTCAGTGATTACCTGTGATGGTACACCAAATCTTGCAGTCCAGTGCTGGTAGAAGGCTGTTGCCACTTTTTCAGCTGAAATATCTTCAAGTGGTATGACTTCCATCCAAGATGTGAAACGGTCAATACAAGTTAAACAATAAGTCATGTCATTAGAAGGAGGAAAAGGTCCGATGAGGTCAATGTATACAACACTGCAACGTTCATCAGGTTCATCAAACTTCTCTAGTGGTGATTTTGTGTGGCGAGTGACCTTGCTTTTCTGACAACTGACACAGGATTTAGTCGGACATCACATTTGATGTTTGACCAAATGGCTCTTCTACTCAACAGTTTCACTGTTGTCTTTATACCAGGATGAGCTAAAACATGAAAATGAAGAAATATTTGATAACGAAAAGGTTGAGGAATATAAGGTCTGATATTTGCAGTGGATCAGTCACACCACAACGTTTTCCCTGATGGAAGTTGATATGACTTGAAGTTTAAGGAGTTGTTTCCTGTTCGGAGTTGCTGTAGTTCTTGATCTTGTTGCTGGTTTTTGGCAATTTCATCATAGTCCAGTATTACTACTTCATCAACTCTGGATGGGGCATCTGCAAAAATATTGTCATGGCCACTGACATGGCGAATACCGGGCGAAAATTGTGAAACGTACTGCAACTGTCTCATCTGTCGAGGAGATGCCTTATCATTGTTTTGCTTGAAAGCAAATGTGAGTGGCTTATGATCAGTGAAGATTATGAAGTCCCTTACTTCCAGTAAATGCTTAAACTTTTTTACAGAAAGGTAAATTCCCAATAATTCTCGGTCATGGGTACTATAACCCTTCTGTGATTTACTCAGTTTCTGTGAAAAGAATGCAACAGGTCTCCAATTTCCATTTTCCAGTTGCTGGAGCACAGAACCAACAGCAACATCTGATGCGTCTGTACATAATGCTAGGGGTAACTCTGAGTTTGGAAAAGCCAATGATGCAGCATTTGCTATATCTTGTTTAGATTTCTCAAACATTTTCTTTGCTTCTGGATTTGCCTATTATCCTTCTTTCTTGCTCCCTTAAGAAAGTCATGCAAAACAGCTTCAGTCTGTGCCACATCTTGAAGGTAGCGACGGTAGTAGTTGACAATGTCAAGAAATCTGCGGGGCTCATGCAGTTTGTCAGGCAAATTATACTCTACAATTGCTTGCACTTTCTCAGGTAGTGGACGGAATCGCTCTGATGTTATCCAGTACCCCAGGAATTCAATATCATTTACTCCAGAGGTGGATTTTGATATGTTGATTCTAACTCCATAATTAGACAATCGCTCCAGGACTAATTTCAGGTGTGTTCGGTGTTCTTCAATACTGGATGAGGCGATTAAAATGTCGTAGAGGTAAGGAAACACAAAATCTAGCCCAAACTTCATTAATGAATCGCTGGAAAGTTGAAGGTGCATTCCACAGGCCAAAGCTCATGACATTAAATTGATACAGTCAAAATGGTGTGATTACTTACAGCTGTTTTGTGATTATCTTCTTCAGCAATATGTATTTGATAATAGGCCTTAAAGAGATCGATTTTAGAAACATGTTTTTGCCTTGAAGAATACAATGGAATTCTTCTATTCTAGGTACAGGATAATAACGCTCTGGAATTGTTCTTTCATTTAACCGTCTATAATCTCCACACGCATGTATTGAGCCATCCTTCTTAGGTACAACATGGCGAGGACTTGCCCATGCAGATTTAGATGGTCTAATGATGAATTTAAATTCTTGTTTTGCCATCGCCATGCGCTTTGGGTCTAATTGTTTTGCCCTATAAAGCACAGGCGGGCCTTCAGTGGTAATATTGTGTTTGATATCATGTTTAATTTCGCTAGGTACCAAAGTAGGTTTAGCTATGTCTGGATACTGTAACAGTAGACCTGTGAATTTTGTGTTTTGGCTCATGGTGCTCAGGACGTTTTACTCTGAGATTGACGTAACTTTACCCTCAGCATTGAGCTTGGTTACATCATCTATTAATCTTTTATTATAGACATCTACTAATAATTGAAACTTATTAAAAAAATCGGCACCCAACATAGCTTTATTGATCTACGCAACTATAAATGGCCATTGAAATTGACGTCGCAGTCCGAGATCAGTAGTACGAAGTTCGATTCCGTATGTAGGAATTTCGGTACCATTTCCACCATACAATTTATATGGTGACTCACCATTAACATTTGCGTGAGCGGGAATTACAGAAACATCCGCCCCACTATCGACTAAAAATTGCAATCCCGTTTTTTTGTCGGTTACAAATAAGCGGGTTTTGCGGCAATGGACTTGGGCAGCAGAACTTGCCGCTAATTCAGCTCCTGGGTCGCGTTTCCCTTTTCAGTCCATCAACATGCACGTGTGCATTTTTCAGGCTTGCAGTTCTGCCCAAAGCGAAAGTGGTAATAACAGTACTTGCCCTTGGTGTTGTATTTATTTCGAGACTTACTACGACTTCTTTTACGTTGACACTCACAGCTTCTGTTACGAGAGCTGCCTCGATAACCAGTTGACAGCGCGGCCATTTGTTGCTCTAGCCCCGAAATTCATGTCATCAAGTCACTCGTTGTTATCGAAACATCCTGTTGGCTACAAGCACCACTTTTTGTGACGAACAATTCGTTACGGGGATTTATTTTTGTTATTCTATCAGCCATTATAGCCATCTTTTCGAGTCCCTCGTCACTGACAATTAAAATGTTCCTTATAGAATCCGGAAGTTTTTCTAGCCAAAGTGTCTTTAGGGCTTTTTCTGACATATCTACACCTGCCAAAGCTTGCATTTTGCGTAATAACTGACTAGGTTTTTGGTCTTCCAAATCAATTCCAGTAATTAATCTCTTAATACGCTTATCTTCACTATCTTTGAAAATATTCAATAGACGTTCCTTAGCCAACGAATATTTATTCGCATCTGTGCCGCCAAGAATGTCCCAAATATTCACGATGTATTTTGGTTCTAATTGTGACACTAGGCGGTTAAATTTAGTTTCTTCTGTAGCAATTTTGCAAATGCGGAACTGTGCTTCTACTTGATAGAACCAAATTTCGTGTTTTTCACTCCAAAAAGGCGGAATTTTGATGCTAGCCTTGTTTGCTTCAAGGCGATCTTCGGAAACGCTCCCGTTTGTCGTCATATCTTCTTATTATCACGTCGGGGTCACCAAATATAACTGCTGTAACGTAATATTTGCGGCAGTTCCCAAAAGGTGTTGCTTGACGATATTTAGTCTAATTTTAAATCACCAAGAACACCCGCCACTTTTCCTGCTTAAGACTTCTTTATTGACTTTTCGCTTAGCAGCTATCTCAGAATCATCACATCTTTGCTACCAAAGAATAATAAAAAAAATTAAGATATTACATCATTTTATCATTAATGAACTATAACTGTTAACGGTCTTGGCAACTTCATAAAATATAAAAATTCCGTTTAGACTCATCACTGTTGCCTTTACAGGCTTTTCGACTAATTATCTGTGTGAAATAGCCTTTTAAACAGTACTTTTCTCGAAAATAAGTACAAGATTAGATTGAATGTAGATAGTAATATCAGACAAAATTAACCAGTTTTAATCCAGTTACTGATTCTCTCCTGGGTGATAAACAATGTCAAATATCTTCCCAGTTCCTTTTAAAATTGACCGTTCGATTTTGAGTTTTCATCTAGTTGTGACAACTAAATGAATATAGTAAAAATGTTTTCTTTGTGAAAAACATGTAAACACAGGGTGTCCCAAAAAGAACGACTCGATTTTAACTTGTAGTAATATTGAGACAAATGGCACTAGGTAACTGAAACAGCGCTACATGTAATCGGCATAGTCTAGAGTTTGAGAAACAATCCGCTAGATGTCGCTACGAGCGCTGACCTGCAGTGTGCAGCCGGTCTTGCGCATTATGGCGTCCGCGCAACAGAAGGCGTACTGTGTTACTGAATTTAAGTGGTAGTCAATCAGTGATTGCAGTTCAGTGGGCTTTTCATATTCGATTTCGTGCTAAACCATCATCACCAAAGAACATTCGATGATGGTATAAACAGTTTGGAGAAAGAGGGTGGCTCTGTAAAGGCAAAAGTCGTGGCCGGCCACGCATTCCTGAACAAACGGTGGAACAAATCCGACGAGCATTTGAGTGGAGCCCCGGCAAGTCTACGCGTCGTGCTAGCTGAGAACTTGGCTTACCGCGCATGACAGTGTGGCATGTGCTAACGGCGGCGTTTAGCCCTCAAACCATACCGATTACAACTGGTACAAGCTCTTCGAGATACTGACAAAGTGAAGCGAGTGGACTTTAGCAATGCTGTTCTAGAGGACATGGGAGATGACACTTTTACGTCACGGTTGGTATTCAGCGATGAGGGAACTTTCCATATTAGTGGTAAGGTTCACTGTCATAATGTGCGAAAATGGGGGCTCGAAAATCCTCATGAAACAATTGAACACGACGGTGATTCACCAAAAGTGAATGTTTTTAGTTCTGTTTTTCAAAGCAAGGAATAAACTGTAACAGGACAATCATATCTTGCGATGCTACGGAACTGGTTATTCGCACAACTTGACTATGACAATTTCATCTATCTGCAAGATGGAGCACCACTGCACTGGCACAACAACGTGTCCAGTTTCTTCAATGCCGACGTGCCTCAACGTTTAATAAGGCGTACAGGACCGCGAGACTGGGCTTTACACTCTTGGCCTCCTAGGTCTTCTGACTTAACACCATGTGATTTCTTCCTGTGAAGATATGTTAAACAATGTGTTTATGTCCCTCCCTCACCTCGTGACATGCATCTACATCTACGTGATTACTCTGCCATTCACATTAAAGTGCCTAGCAGAGGGTACAATGAACCACCTTCAAGCTGTCTCTCTACTGTTCCACTCTCAAAGGGCACGCGGGAAAAACGAGCACTTAAATTTTTCTGTGTGGGCCCTGATTTCTGTTATTTTATCGCGATGATCATTTCTCCCCATAGATGAACTGGAAACCAGAATATCAGCTGCTGTAGCTTCAGTGACACACCTTACGCTCAGTTTCGGGTGAATTCGGCTATTGGCTAGATGTCGTCTGTGTGGCCAATGGAGGACATATTGAACATTTATGACGGATTTTTATAAACTTCAGTCTCTTCTGAGTAATTTAGTATGCAATTTGTTGGCGTTAAGCCGTTCTTCGTAATAAACAATTCTATTCAAAATTGGGTGATTCTTTCCTACTGGTGACTGAGAATGGTGTACTGAACAACATTTTATCAGTATTTATGTCATTTGTAATTCATTTAATAATTGTCGCCATTGCAGGTCGTATATCTTTGGGTTGGTTAGTATCTCCAAGTAAATGTGGCAAGACCTAGCTACTAATGCTTATTTTGCTTATTTTCCCATGGGCAGAAGAACAGGTGTCGAAGTGCGGATGCAAAACGATTGAAGCAGCCCTAACGGGCGTGGTCTACTTAGCGGAGCAGTACAACTACTCAGAAAACATAAGGTCGTAAAGTATGTGACATTTTTATGGCAAGACTGTGGGTGTACCACATATAAAAATACTCGCACCTATATTGTTTAGCGAGAGTAAAAGGAGGCAGATTTCAGACTACCTAACAGATCAAAACGAAAATTTCTGTCCGACACTGACAATGTTGAGTGTTTATGGAAAAAGTTCAAGGCAATCGTAAAATGTGTTTTAGACAGGTACGTGCCGAATAAAACTGTGAGGAACGAAAAAAACCCACCGTGGTTCAACAACAAAGTTATGAAACTACTGTGAAAGCAAAAAGAGCTTCACTGCAAATATAAACGCAGCCAAAACCACTCAGAAAAACAGATGCTAAACGATGTCAAAGTTAGCGTTAGGAGGGCTATGCGTGAAGCGTTCTGTGGATTCGAAAGTAAAATTCTGTGTACGGACTTCACAGCAAATCCTAGGAGATTCTGGTCTTACGTTAAATAAGTAAGTGAATCGAAACAGCATATCCAGCCACTCTGGGATGATAATTGCATTGAAACAGAGGATGACATGCGTAAAGCTAAAATACTAAACACCTTTGTCCAAAGCTGTTTCACAGAAGAAGATGGAACTGCAGTTCCTTCTCTAAAATCCTCACACGAACGAAAAAAATGGCTGACATCGAAATAAGTGTTGAAGGAATAGAAAAGCAATTGAGATTACTCAGCAGAGGAAAGTCAACTAGACCTGACGGGATGCCAATTCGATGCTACACAGAGTACGCGAAAGAACTTTCCCCCCTTCTAACACCCGTATATTGCAAATCTCTAGAAGAACGGAAGGTTCCAAAGGATTGGAAAAGAGCACAGGTAGTCCCAGTTTTGAAGAAGGGTCGTCGAGCAGATGCGCAAAACTATAGGCCCATATCTCTGACACAGATCTGTTGTAGAATTTTAGATCATGTTTTTTGCTCGCGTATCATGTCATTTCTGCAAACCCAGAATCTACTCTGTAGGAATCAACATGGATTCCGGAAACAGCAGTCATGTGAGACGTTAAAAGTAACCTCTGGCGTGCCGCAGGGAAGTGTTATGGGACCACTGATTTTCACAATATATATAAATGACCTAGTAGATAGTGTCGGAAGTTCCATGCGGCTTTTCGCAGATGATGCTGTAGTATACAGAGAAGTTTCAGCATTAGAAAATTGCAGCGAAATGCAGGAAGATCTGCAGCGGATAGGCACTTGGTGCAGGGAGTGGCAACTGACCATTAATGTAAACAGATGTAATGCATTGCGAATACATAGAAAGAAGGATCCTTTATTGTATGATTATATGATAGCAGATCAAACACTGACAGCAGTTACTTCTGTAAAATATCAAGGAGTATGCATACGGAACGATTTGAAGTGGATGATCATATAAAATTAATTGTTGGTAAGGCGGGTACCAGGTTGAGATTCATTGGGAGAGTCCTTAGAAAATGTAGTCCATCAACAAAGTAGGTGGCTTACAAAACACTCGTTCGACCTATACTTGAGTATTGCTCATCAGTGTGGGATCCGTACCAGATCGGGTTGACGGAGGAGATAGAGAAGATCCAAAGAAGAGCGGCGCGTTTCGTCACAGGGTTATTTGGTAACCGTGATAGCGTTACGGAGATGTTTAGCAAACTCGAGTGGCAGACTCTACCAGAGAGGCGCTCTGCATCGCGGTGTAACTTGCTGTCCAGGTTTCGAGAGGGTACGTTTCTGGATTAGGTATCGAATATATTGCTTGCCCCTACTTATACCTCCCGAGGAGATCACGAGTGTAAAATTAGAGAGATTTGAGCACACGGAGGCTTTCCGGCAGTCGTTCTTCCTGCAAACTATACGCGACTGGAACAGGAAAGGGAGGTAGTGACAGTGGCACGTAAAGTGTTCTCCGCCACACCCCGTTTTTTTTTTTTTTTTTTTTTTTTTTTTTTTTTTTTTTTTTTTTTTTTACAAAATAGATGGTCTGTAAAGGTATAAAGGTTGGGAACCACTGCCGTAGAGAATGTGTGGGAGCATAAGGAGCAATGTGCGAGGCATAGCCACGTACCTCCCAACAGTGTTGGTAGCTGTATGGGATACAACATGTGCGTAGCTGCAGATGGATATGCCATACGTGAAGGAATTTGGCGACTCTCTTCCTCGCCGAATGGAGGCCATTTGTGGGGGCTGTATCCGGAGTCACATAATGTGTCTCGCAGGTGACTCATCCCTTGCCCGGTGTGCTAAAGTGCCCGTCAGCTGGGAGCAGAGACGGAAGGGCTCGTGCTGCAGGCTGTGTGACGCCCCTGCCCCCCGCCCTGTTGCAGACGACGCCGACGCCGACGCCGTCGCCGACGCCCAGACACACGTGCACCTGCAGCCGGCCGACGCGGCCGACGCCCTCGGCTACGCCGCGCTGCGCGGCTCTTGCAGCCGGCGCTGCCGCCTGGGGGACGTCCGCACCTGCCGCTACCGCTTCGTCATCGAGCACTACCACACCATGAACGCGTGAGTCGCCCGCGCACCTGCCGTGCTCTGCTGCGCTCCTTACCCCGTCCGTCTCCTTCCTCACGAACTGAAGCTATGTGCCAGACCACAATATACATCTACTGTTACATACACTACTGGCCATTAAAACTGCTACGCCAAGAAGAAATGCAGATGATAAACAGGTATTCATTGGACAAATATATGATACTAGAACTCACATGTGAGTACATTTTCACGCAATTTGGGTGCGTAGATCCTGACAAATCAGTACCCAGAACAACCACATCTGGCCGTAATAACGGCCTCGATACGCCAGGACATTGAGTCAAACAGAGCTTGGATGGCGTGTACAGGTACAGCTGACCATGCAGCTTCAACACGATACCACAGTTCATCACGAGTAGTGACTGGCGTATTGTGACGAGCCAGTTGCTCGCCCACCATTGACCAGACGTTTTCAGTTGGTGAGAGATCTGGAGAGTGTCCTGGCCAGGTCAGCAGTCGAACATTTTCTCTATCCAGAAAGGCCCGTACAAGACCTGCAACAAGAGGTCGTGCATTATCCTGCTGAAAGGTAGGATTCCGCAAGGATCGAATGAAGGGTAGAGCCACGCGTCGTAACATATCTAAATTCTAACGTCCATTGTTCGATGCGAACAACAGGTGACCGAGACGTGTAACCAGTGGCACCCCATACCATCACGCCGGGTGATACGCCAGTATCGCGATCACGAATAGACGTTTCGAATATGCGTTCACGGCGATGTCGCCAAACACGGATGCGACCATCATAATGCTGTAAACAGAACCTGGATTCATCCGAAAAAATAACTTTTCCCATTCGTGCACCCAGGTTCGTCGTTGAGTGCTCCTGTCTGTGATGCAGCGTCAAGCATAACTGCAGCCGTGGTCTCCTAGCTGATAGTCCATGCTGCTGCAGACTTCATCGAACTGTTCGTGCAGATGGTTGTTGTCTTGCAAACGTCGCCATCTGTTGACTCATGGATCGAGACGTGGCTGCAAGACCCGTTACAGCCATGCAGATAAGATGCCTGTCATCTCGACTGTTAGTGATAGCAGGCCGTTGAGATCTAGCACGGCGTTCCGTATTACCCTCCTGAACCCACCGATTCCATGTTCTGGTAACAGTCATTGGACCTCGACCAACGCGAACAGCAATGTCGCGATACGATAAACCGCAATCGCGATAGGCTACAATCCGACCTTTAACAAAGTCGGAAACGTGATGGTACGCATTTCTCCTCCTTACACGAGGCATCACAACAACGTTTCAGCAGGCAACGCCGGTCAACTGCTCTTTGTGTATGTGAAATCAGTGGGAAACTTTCCTCATGTCGGGACGTTGTAGGTGTCGCCACCGGCGCCATCCTCGGGTCAATGCTCTGAAAAGCTAATCATTTGCATATCGCAGCACCTTCTTCCTGTCGGTTAAATTTCGCGTCTGTAGCACGTCATCTTCGTGGTGTAGCGATTTTAATGGTCAGTAGTGTATACCAGAAAACACTGTCTAAAAGTGATGGGTACATATTCATTCAGATACTAACACTGTCTAAAAGTGATGGGTACATATTCATTCAGATACTGACTGTCAACAGCATCAATGTACCTGGAGAACTGTACGGTAAACACGATATACACTCCTGGAAATTGAAATAAGAACACCGTGAATTCATTGTCCCAGGAAGGGGAAACTTTATTGACACATTCCTGGGGTCAGATACATCACATGATCACACTGACAGAAACACAGGCATATAGACACAGGCAACAGAGCATGCACAATGTCGGTACTAGTACAGTGTATATCCACCTTTCGCAGCAATGCAGGCTGCTGTTCTCCCATGGAGACGATCGTAGAGATGCTGGATGCAGTCCTGTGGAACGGCTTGCCATGCCATTTCCACCTGGCGCCTCAGTTGGACCAGCGTTCTTGCATGACGTGCAGACCGCGTGAGACGACGCTTCATCCAGTCCCAAACATGCTCAATGGGGGACAGATCCGGAGATCTTGCTGGCCAGGGTAGTTGACTTACACCTTCTAGAGCACGTTGGGTGGCACGGGATACATGCGGACGTGCATTGTCCTGTTGGAACAGCAAGTTCCCTTGCCGGTCTAGGAATGGTAGAACGATGGGTTCGATGACGGTTTGCATGTACCGTGCACTATTCAGTGTCCCCTCGACGATCACCAGAGGTGTACGGCCAGAGTAGGAGATCGCTCCCCACACCATGATACCGGGTGTTGACCCTGTGTGGCTCGGTCGTATGCAGTCCTGATTGTGGCGCTCACCTGCACGGCGCCAAACACGCATACGACCATCATTGGCACCAAGGCAGAAGCGACTCTCATCGCTGAAGACGACACGTCTCCATTCGTCCCTCCATTCACGCCTGTAGCGACACCACTGGAGGCGGGCTGCACGATGTTGGGGCGTGAGCGGAAGACGGCCTAACGGTGTGCGGGACCGTAGCCCAGCTTCATGGAGACGGTTGCGAATGGTCCTCTCCGATACCCCAGGAGCAACAGTGTCCCTAATTTGCTGGGAAGTGGCGGTGCGGTCCCCTACTGCACTGCGTAGGATCCTACGGTCTTGGCGAGCATCCGTGCGTCGCTGCGGTCCGGTCCCAGGTCGACGGGCACGTGCACCTTCCGCCGACCACTGGGGACAACATCGATGTACTGTGGAGACCTCACGCCCCACGTGTTGAGCAATTCGGCGGTACGTCCACCCGACCTCCCGCATGCCCACTATACACCCTCGCTCAAAGTCCGTCAACTGCACATACGGTTCACGTCCACGCTGTCGCGGCATGCTACCAGTGTTAAAGACTGCGATGGAGCTCCGTATGCCACGGCAAACTGACTGACACTGACGACGGCGGTGCACAAATGCTGCGCAACTAGCGCCATTCGACGGCCAACACCGCGGTTCCTGGTGTGTCCGCTGTGCCGTGCGTGTGATCATTGCTTGTACAGCCCTCTAGCAGTGTCCGGAGCAAGTATGGTGGGTCTGACACACCGGTGTCAATGTGTTCTTTTTTCCATTTCCAGGAGTGTACTTATTCGAAACTAGTTTCGATCAATGATCTTTGATCATCTTCACAGTGGAGAATGAACACTTGTGCTCTAAGCTACTAGATATTGGTGTGCCTGACAAATGATGCTGTACACTTACTACTGTTACATGGTTTCATGTCATCAATGTTTTCTTCTTGCTTAAGCCGGTATTATGGCGTGAAGTATCTGTTTGTGGCATCACGGTTGCACAACTGACAGAGCATGTCCACGTTGTGTAGCAATTCTCCGAAAGGACCATACTGCCACTCGGTAGTCCACAATTTGACCCCTTTCAAACTCGTTCAGTTGGCTGTAGGAAGCTTGAATGTGTGTCCATGACGTGGTTGCCCGCTTGCTTCACAGTGTTTGCATCACACTCTTGCATCGCACCGAGCCTTCTGGTCGAGAGCGTTCCCTACTAAAGGGCAGACACAGATGGCGCTCTGGTAGCGACGCCACTATGCGGTCTCTTGGCGGACGACGTTGAAACTGTTATCACTACATCTATTATCCTCCAGGTGGCATACGCTGTCACCAAATCGAAATTGACGTAGAGCTTCCAAAAGTACTAATTTTTTCCCGGGCGTCCTTTATATGAGCTTCAACCACGTAAATTAACATATCATTATATCCAAGTTATGATGACTTATATATAATACTACATGGCACCATTTGACATTACAGATATCGAACATGCCAAACATAAGTTAAAGTGAACTTGCTGTTTACACTTCCATGCAACTTACCTCTGCATATGACGTCAGTAGTAACTAGCGCCCACTATATTGCTGCCATTTGTGTTATACATTTTAAGAAAATTATTTAAAAGATAAAATGTAATGAAAATACATAAAATTACAATGATCCCTTTAGCTACTGAAATATAACCACTAATCCGGTTAAAACAAGAGAAAGAATCCACATGCAGGTTGACAAATTACGATTCTAGTAACATTTTCTACTTTTCTTATTTATTATTTTGAGCTTTTCCTCGTTACAGAGGCTTATCTCCAATTTACTTGGAAGTTACAATACAAACAATAAACGTTCTTAAACTATATTTTCAAAATGTTCCTCCAGGTGTTTCGATCTCGTGTGTCCTCTTCCTCTGCGCCCGTTCTGCTCATTGTGTCCTGTACATTCTGGAGCCAGGTGGTCATAGGTCGTCCTCTTCTTCTTCTCACCTCCGGATCCCACTCCAGTATCAATTTTGGTGTTCTGGTTTTCTCCATTCGTCGTACATGCTCGTACCACTGTAATTTCTTCCTATCCATTACGTCATATATTCTTTCTTTTATTCCCATTCTCCTTATTATTTCGGTGTTCCTTATCTTTTCTTTCCTGGAGATTCTTGCCGGTCTTCTCCAGAAGTCCATCTCCAGAGCTTGTAAGTTTTTAGTGTGCTTCATGTTAATTGTCCAGGTCTCCATTCCATACAGAACCACACTCTCTAATATGGATTTGTATATTAATTTCTTAGTTCTGCTCATTACATTCCTCCTCCATAAGACTGAGTTAAGCATCCCAATGACCCTCCGTCCGCTACTAATTCTTTTATTGATTTCTGACTCTGATTTTTCCTCGATTTCTAAAATGGATCCCAAATAACAGAAAGTGTTAATCTTTTTGATTTTCTTTCCTTCAATGTATAGCTCATCTGAATCATTTGTCAAGTATTCTGTTTTTTGGTAATTAATCTTCAAACCCCAAGTTTTGTTTGCTACTGCTAATAGATTGCACCTATAGTTAGCATCCTCCCCATGTTGTGCTACGACTACTTGATCATCAGCAAATAATAAATGGTGTAGATAAACTCCATCTCTTATTTCTAATCCCACACTATTACATTTACGAGACCATGTTCTAAGGCTAATATCTATATAGATTTTAAATAATAATGGTGACATGGGACAGCCCTGAAAATGCCTTTGCTTGTTCTAAATTTCTGTGAAAGTTTATTACCAACTTTCACTTGGCAAATGTTATCTTTATACATCTGTTGTATTATTTTAATCAAGGAAGGGTTTATCTTTGCCATATGTAGTGCTCTCGAAATTAATTTTCTTGGAACAGTATCATACGCTTTTTGTAGATCTATGAGAATTAATCCTATATTTTTTGATGTTTCCCTATGTTTCTCCAAAATCTGTCGTAAAGTGAAAATATGGTCTACACATGATCTCCCAGCCGTGAATCCACATTGTTCTTCTTGGGTTCTAAATTTTTTTTCCAGTTTGTTTTTAATTACTTTCGCAAAAATTCTCATTAATGTGTTTGTAACACAAATTCCTCGATAGTTTGAACAAATTTTGCGACCTCCTTTCTTAAATATTGTATTAATGTAACCTAGCTTCATCTCGTTGGGTACTGAATCACTATGTCTCATTTTGTTGAAGAGCTGTGTTATCAGTTTCACAATTTTGTCACCACCATATTTCAGACACTTCAGATTGATATTGCCTGGTCCAGGTGATTTACCATTCTTCCCTGTTCTCAACGCCTGAAGTACTTCACTTTCTAAAATTTGGATCTCATCATCTTCATGTCCTTTTTCTTCCACTGTTCCTTCTTCTAGATATTCTTCTCTGTCCTCATTTAATAATTCTTGGAAATACTCTACCCATTCCTTTTGTGTTATCAGTTGGAGATTAGTTTTGCTTTCTGTATCCTGTCGAAGCCCTTTTAATACTGACCATGCTTCTTTCGCTTTCCCAAATCCTAATTTGCTGTTAACCTTGGCACATGTTCTTTCCCATGCTTCATTTTTTGCCATCCTCATTTTTTCATCACTTCATTCTTCTTTTCCTTGTATATTGATCTTGTTTCTTCTGATTTATCATTCAACCACTGAAGGAACACATTTCTTTTTTCTCTAATGGGGACCTCTAGCTCCTCTGACCACCACTCTGCTCCACAGTCGTGGTTGCTCTCTTTTTTACCCAACACCTCTGTTGCTATGATTTTCACGTTAGCTTTTATATAGTCATATATTTCCTCTGTACTTCCTTCAAATGACTCAACCTGTTTCCTTTAAATCCTGGCCACAAAGAGTGTCTTTCGTCTTGCAGGCTGTCAAAATTAAAAGCTAAATTTTCATCTTTCTCAGTCTGGTTCGTTTTATTTATGTTTCTTGTATCATTCCTTGCATTCTTCCATGGCCAGAAAGACTTCATTTTTACTAGATAGTGGTCTGATCCACACTGGGCTCCTCTATAAGATCTGATGTCTACTGCCTTGAAACTACTTGTTTGCCTAATGATAATACAGGGTGATTAAAAAAGAATACCACAACTTTAAAAATGTGTATTTCATGAAAGAAACATAATATAACCTTCTGTTATACATCATTACAAAGAGTATTTAAAAAGGTTTTTTTCACTCAAAAACAAGTTCAGAGATGTTCAATATGGCCCCCTCCAGACACTCGAGCAATATCAACCCGATACTCCAACTCGTTCCACACTCTCTGTAGCATATCAGGCGTAACAGTTTGGATAGCTGCTGTTATTTCTCGTTTCAAATCATCAATGGTGGCTGGGACAGGTGGCCGAAACACCATATCCTTAACATACCCCCATAAGAAAAATTCGCGGGGGTAAGATCAGGGCTTCTTGGAGGCCAGTGATGAAGTGCTCTGTCACGGGCTACCTGGCGGCCGATCCATCGCCTCGGGTAGTTGACATTCAGGTAGTTACGGACAGATAAATGTCAATGTGGTGGCTCTCCATACAGTTGATTGTGGAATTTGCAGCTCTCTGCTAGCTCTGCGAGTCGATTTTCCTTCCCTGCGAACAATTGCTTGCTGGATGCGTGCTACATTTTCATCACTCGTTCTCGGCCGTCCAGAACTTTTCCCTTTGCACAAACACCCATTCTCTGTAAACTGTTTATACCAGCATTTAATACACCACCTATCAGGAGGTTTAACACCATACTTCGCTCGAAATGCACGCTGAACAACAGTCATCGATTCACTTCTACATCTACATCTACATCCATACTCCGCAAGCCACCTGACGGTGTGTGGCGGAGGGTACCCGGAGTAACTCTATCGGTTCTCCCTTCTATTCCAGGCTCGTATTGTACGTGGAAAGAAGGATTGACGGTATGCTTCTGTGTGGGCTCTAATCTCTCTGATTTTATCCTCATTGTCTCTTCGCGAGATATACGTAGGAGGGAGCAATATACTGCTTGACTCTTCGGTGAAGGTATGTTCTCGAAACTTTAACAAAAGCCCGTACCGAGCTACTGAGCGTCTCTCCTGCAGAGTCTTCCACTGGAGTTTATCTATCATCTCCGTAACGCTTTCGCAATTACTAAATGATCCTGTAACGAAGCGCGCTGCTCTCCGTTGGATCTTCTCTATCTCTTCTATCAACCCTATCTGGTGCGGATGCCACACTGCTGAGCAGTATTCAATCATTGGGCGAACAAGCGTACTGTAACCTACTTCTTTTGTTGTCGGATTGCATTTCCTTAGGATTCTTCCAATGAATCTCAGTCTGGCATCTGCTTTACCGACGATCAACTTTATATGATCATTCCATTTTAAATCACTCCTAATCCGTACTCCCAGATAATTTATGGAATTAACTGCTTCCAGTTGCTGACCTGCTATTTTGTAGCTAAATGATAAGGGACCTATCTTTCTATGTATTCGCATCACATTACACTTGTCTACATTGGGATTCAATTGCCATTCCGTGCACCATGCGTCAATTCGCTGCAGATCCTCCTGCATTTCAGTACAATTTTCCATTGTTGCAACCTCTCGATACACCACAGCATCATCCGCAAAAAGCCTCAGTGAACTTCCGATGTCATCCACCAGGTCATTTATGTATATTGTGAATAGCAACGGTCCTATGACACTCCCCTGCGGCACACCTGAAATCACTCTTACTTCGGAAGACTTCTCTCCATTGAGAATGACATGCTGCGTTCTGTTATCTAGGAACTCCTCAATCCAATCACACAATTGATCTGATAGTCCGTATGCTCTTACTTTGTTCATTAAACGACTGTGGGGAACTGTGTCAAACGCCTTGCGGAAGTCAAGAAACACGGCATCTACCTGTGAACCCGTGTCTAAGGCCCTCCGAGTCTCGTGGACGAATAGCGCGAGCTGGGTTTCACACGACCGTCTTTTTCGAAACCCATGCTGATTCCTACAGAGTAGATTTCTAGTCTCCAGAAAAGACATTATACTCGAACATAATACGTGTTCCAAAATTCTACGACTGATCGACGTTAGAGATATAGGTCTATAGTTCTGCACATCTGTTCGACGTCCCTTCTTGAAAACGGGGATGACCTGTGCCCTTTTCCAATCCTTTGGAACGCTTCGCTCTTCTAGACACCTACGGTACACCGCTGCAAGAAGGGGGACAAGTTCCTTCGCGTACTCTGTGTAAAATCGAACTGGTATCCCATCAGGACCAGCGGCCTTTCCTCTTTTGAGCGATTTTAATTGTTTCTCTATCCCTCTGTCGTCTAGTTCGATATCTACCATTTTGTCAACTGTGCGACAATCTAGAGAAGGAAGCACAGTGCAGTCTTCCTCTGTGTAACAGCTTTGGAAGAAGACATTTAGTATTTCGGCCTTTAGTCTGTCATCCTCTGTTTCAATACCATTTTGGTCACAGAGTGTCTGGACATTTTGTTTTGATCCACCTACCGCTTTGACATAGGACCAAAATTTCTTAGGATTTTCTGCCAAGTCAGTACATAGAACTTTACTTTCGAATTCATTGAAAGCCTCTCGCATAGCCCTCCTCACACTGCATTTCGCTTCGCGTAATTTTTGTTTGTCTGCAAGACTTTGGCTATGTTTATGTTTGCTGTGAAGTTCCCTTTGCTTCCGCAGCAGTTTTCTAACTCGGTTGTTGTACCACGGTGGCTCTTTTCCATCTCTTACGATCTTGCTTGGCACATACTCATCTAACGCATATTGTACCATGGTTTTGAACTTTGTCCACTGATCCTCAACACTATCTGCACTTGAGACAAAACTTTTGTGTTGAGCCGTCAGGTACTCTGTAATCTGCTTTTTGTCACTTTTGCTAAACAGAAAAATCTTCCTACCTTTTTTAATATTTCTATTTACGGCTGAAATCATCGATGCAGTAACCGCTTTATGATCGCTGATTCCCTGTTCTGCATTAACTGATTCAAATAGTTCGGGTCTGTTTGTCACCAGAAGGTCTAATATGTTATCGCCACGAGTCGGTTTTCTGTTTAACTGCTCAAGGTAGTTTTCAGATAAAGCACTTAAAAATATTTCACTGGATTCTTTGTCTCTGCCACCCGTTATGAACGTTTGAGTCTCCCAGTCTATATCCGGCAAATTAAAATCTCCACCCAGAACTATAACATGGTGGGGAAATCTACTTGAAATATTTTCCAAATTATTCTTCAGGTGCTGAGCCACAACAGCTGCTGAGCCCGGGGGCCTATAGAGACATCCAATTACCATGTCTGAGCCTGCTTTAACCGTGACCTTCACCCAAATCATTTCACAATTCGAATCTCCGTCAATTTCCTTCGATACTATTGCACTTCTTATAGCTATAAACACGCCTCCCCCTTCACTGTCCAGCCTATCTCTGCGGTATACATTCCAATCCGAGTTTAGGATTTCATTACTGTTTACGTCTGGTTTCAGCCAACTTTCTGTTCCTAGTACTATATGGGCGTTGTGACCGTTTATTAATAAGAGCAGTTCTGGGACCTTTCTATAGACGCTCCTGCAGTTTACTATTAGCACATTAATATTGTTATTCCTTGTTGCATTTGCCTACTCCTGCCTTGGCGCGTCTCAGGAGGCGTCTTGTCGGGCCTAGGGAGGGAATTCTCTAACCTAAAAAAAAACCATGTGCACTCCACACGTACTCCGCTACCCTCGTAGCCGCTTCCGGCGTGTAGTGCACGCCTGACCTATTCAGGGGGACCCTACATTTCTCCACCCGATAGCGGAGGTCGAGAAATTTGCACCCCAGCTCTCCGCCGAATCGTCTGAGCCTCTGGTTTAAGCCTTCCACTCGGCTCCAAACCAGAGGACCGCGATCGGTTCTGGGAACGATACTACAAATAGTTAGCTCTGATTCCACCCCGCGAGCGAGGCTTTCCGCCTTCACCAACTCCGCCAACCGCCTGTACGAACTGAGGATGACCTCTGAACCCAGACGGCAGGAGTCATTGGTGCCGACATGAGCAACAATTTGCAGTCGGGTGCACCCAGTGGTCTCTATCGCCGCCGGTAGGGCCTCCTCCACATCTCGGATGAGACCCCCCGGCAAGCAGACAGAGTGAACACTGGCCTTCTTCCCCGACCTTTCCGCTATTTCCCTAAGAGGCTCCATCACCCGCCTAACGTTGGAGCTCCCAATAACTAATAAACCCCTCCCCCCTTGTGCCTGCTCGGACCTTGCTGAAGGAGCGGCCACATGTCCACTCACAGGCAGAGCGGGCGATGCCACACGGCCAGCCTCCACATTGACTCTCCGCCTCGTGCGCCGCGAACGCCGCTGAACCCGCCACTCCCCTTGGGGAGAGGGTGGCCCAACCGCGCCCGGTACCCGCGAAGATGTCTCGACAGCAGGGACAGTGGGTGAAGCATGTAACACCTGGGGTGTACCTTGCGACGCACCAGACTCCCCACTGCCGCTACACTCCGAGGCAGCAGTCTGAAGACGGCTGACCGCGGTCATCAACATGCTCAGCTGTTCGCGGAGAGTGGCCAGCTCCTCCTGCGTCCGTACACAGCAGCCACGCATCCTATCCATCCTAAGAAATCAATTTACTATAGAGTGTTAATCAACTTTTAACTAGACTGCTAATTCACTAAAGGCCATTGATTATTGACTAAACTGTGATTGCTAACAACTTCTTGTAGAAAACAAGGAAAATAGCACTACCTGTCTCTGGACTGTATTCAAAACAAACACTAGCACTACTAGCACTATGGCTGACTAAAGGGACTCTCTCGGACTGTATTCAAAACAAACACGAGATCTACGGAAAACTTAATAGCACTCGACTATTAAAGCTTCCTAAAAGCAAAAACACGCAGAAGAAGAAGTGACAAGTAAGAAAAATACAGTTAATACTTAAATTAAGGTAGCTCGCTGCACAGCAGACGTGAAGCAGACGGCGGTTAGGTCGACACTGCCGTACTCAATAACACAAAAAGCTTTCTGTTGAGCGGTCGCCATCTTAGCATCAACTGACGCTGACGCCTAGTCAACAGCGCCTCAAGCGAACAAATGTACAACTAAATGAAACTTTATAGCTCCCTTAATTTGCTGACAGATAGTGCTTAGCTCTGCCTTTTGGCGTTGCAGAGTTTTAAATTCCTAAAGTTGTGGTATTCTTTTTGAATCACCCAGTGTAATCTATTATAGAACGAAGTTCTTTAGTTTTCTGTTGCCAAGTATATTTATGAGTGTCCTTAAGTTTGAAAAATGTGTTGGTAATTTTTAGATCAAATTGTTCACAAGTTGCAATCAATCGTTCCCCGTTGTCATTATATTCGTGCTCTCCATGTTTTCCGACTATTCTACAGGATTCTCTAATTCCTACCCTTCCATTCAGATCTCCCACAATAATCAGTTCCTTTCTTCTTGGGATTTTTTCAATAGTCTCCCTGAGGGTGTCCCAGAATGTATCTTTCTCCTCTATTGTGTCGTTCGTGGGTGCATATACGCCAATAATCACAACTTCCCTAGAAATAATGTCATTTGAACAGTTATAATACGTTGATTGATGAATGTCCAATTTGTGATTCTTTCTTTCCATGATTTCTTTATCAAAATGGAGACTCCTTCTTTGGCTCTTACTGCTTTTGATACCCTACTCCAGATATGTACATAATTATCCAGTTCTTCTTCTCCTTGGCCTTTCTTCTTTGTTTCAGAGAGTACGACAACATCCATGTTGAACATGTCAAGTTCTGCAGGTAGTAAATTTATTTTAGTGGAAATACCTTGCACATTCCAGCATCCAAACATCATTTTCCATTTCTCATTGCCAGTTCGTCGTCCAAAGTTCCAATTTTTCCGAGGCATATTATTATTTTTTTTAGCATTTTTATGTTTTTATGTGAGTGAGGAGCTGGTCCACTGCACAACCCCACAACCCGGAGGATCAGGTAATTTTTACTCAAGGTTTTCTTTCTTTAGCCTTTGATTAAATGAAGTTATCGTCTCTTTTTCAGAGGAAAGGAAACTTTTCACTTGGCAGTTACATCACTAATAGTCAACTTATGCAGCTTTAGAAGGGTTTAAATGTCACTAATAGGTTTTGTCAGTCGGGTGACATGCAGTGACTGGTCCACGTTCGAAGTCACTGAATTCTTCTGAGCGACCGATTCTCCTGTTACAGCTTCTTTACTGACAACACAACACTCCCTACCTCCTTTTAATCTGGCGGGTCCACCTCTCGTGAGATCTAGTGGTCAGTTCCGCATTACGTAGGGATGCACGTATACGTTTGGTCAGATAGTGTTTGCGTGCAGCTGTATGAAGACGGCTGTTGTTATCGTGGAAGACAGGTGTGTCCACAGTATACTCGTTATGAAGGTGTAGAAGAAAGGACGACTCTTGGTCGCCAGATGCTGAAGTAAACAACCGTCTCCGCGTTCACGGTCACCTGAACGAGAGGGCCCAAGTCATGGTACGAGAAACACCCCCAAAGACCAGAGAACCACCCTGGCCTCAACTGCACTCTCCCAAAACATGAGAGAACCATCCTGCCCTGGGGTGCACTCTCCATACACTCTAGGTTAATAGCTTCATTGGGTCGTCGCGTATTTCTCGCCTTGCAGCATTCGAAGAGAGCCAAAATTGCGACTAGTTGCGCAACACTATGCACAGCCAATCAACTACTGTTCAGGTTATCTGTTGCTATTTTGCCGATTTTAAACGACTGTATTGACAAGACGAGACACTCGTCTCCGGTAATTGTCGATTAGAATCCTTTTACGAAAAATGTTCATTCGCAGTGTTATGTAGGTGTGGATGGTACACGATTCCTGGCAAACGTCATCGACAGTCCGTTTCGATATACTGCTCGTAATAAAACTGAACAACTTCCCTCATGTTGTGTTCATGGGAAAGTTCAAACACGATAGCTCTGACATTCTGTCACGTCGACCAATCTTCCTGCGCTGATTCCGTACAATCATACAACAACACACGTACTCACTATTTTACTGCCATGACTTGCGTCAGCGGTGGGGAGTCACATGAGCGCTTAGTTACAGTTCTATGCATCACTCAAAAGCGATCAGTGACTAAAATTTGGTTCGGTTACTTACAAAGGCTATGAAAACGTTTCCGTTCAAAATCCATACAAGCCCCTTGCATATACAGGGTCAGCATCAATAAAACAGGCAAACTGCACCGACGGATTCCTGACTGGGAATGGAGGAAAACAAGGTCCTAAGAAAATGTGTCCAGAAATGCATCGTTGTCACGGTTGATGGCACTGACAGTTCCTCCGACCACGTGCCGTGTATTCCTTATGTGCTATAGGTGATAGGGAGAATAGAGGTTGTCATGCAGCACACACATAATCGTACTGTGGCCTGCACCATGTTGGCGGGCCACTTACCTGGAACTGGGTTCTTCTCAATATCGTGTAGAAGCAGGTCCTTCAGATCTGGTGTATGGACAGTTTGCAGCCTCCTTGCATGTTCGTCTGTCCGAAAGGACACATGGTCACACAGACGCCCAGAAAAGGCTTCAGATGTTGCCTGATGTGGTTGGTGTCCGTGAGGGTG
This sequence comes from Schistocerca gregaria, assembly GCF_023897955.1. Taxonomy (NCBI): domain Eukaryota; kingdom Metazoa; phylum Arthropoda; class Insecta; order Orthoptera; family Acrididae; genus Schistocerca; species Schistocerca gregaria. The sequence goes on from NC_064922.1 coordinate 949,018,934, forward strand.
CTTGTTTTGGGATAGCCGTGCTGCCTCTCGACCGTCTGCTTGGCCGTACACGAACACCACCTCGGCTTGTTCCCGAAACATTGTGCTGCTTACAGTACGCTACATCCATCACACCGCCACGTATGGCACGTGGTCAGAAAAACTGTCATCATCAGTGCCATCTACAGTGTATAACTGCCCACGTCGTGTTGTGCCGACTCCACTGCAGCTTGAATGGATTTTTAAGTTTGTTTTATATGCCCGACTTCTAATTTCACCACACAGGTCTCCAGGGTTGAGCAGTTATTGCCCGATGACGACACGCAATACAGTTTGTAAAAACCGGAGTTCGCCGTTATTAATTATGTTTTTAGATTTAATTTTATTACTCGTACAGAGACAACGTTCCTTTGTTTAACAGCGCGTCGTCAAAATAAGTACGAAATGCTAATGTCTTTGCAACACATAATTTCGACTATTGAGTTAAAGTTCGTACCTGTTTTGCCATTTTAGAGAAGAGAAACCTTAAGCGCTTCTGCTTCTATAGTCTCAGTATCAAATGTTCACTAATTTCAATTTACTTCCTATCTCAGTTCAGTATTTAACACAAATTATACATCAATATCATATCAGAGATATTACGTCGGTTCCACACTAACGGAATAACACGTAATTGTCATTTAACATTAGTTTTATTAATAATCCTTTCTCTTATGACGTAAATGTTAACGAATGATCACTATCTAGGAGGAGAGGGACTGATCCTAAACATGAGATAATAGCTTTTAATAAGCCCGCAATCGTTAATTAAATAAAAAATCACGTTCAAAGATGATATGCGAACAACTTTCGTTACATTCTGTCGCCCACAATTCAAATTAACACTGACGTTAACCCCTTTTCTCGGAACATCGAATCGTAACTATTATGTGAAAGTTTATTCTAGTCCCCGAATTTGTTCCTTTCAGATACGTGCACGACCGAACAGCAGAACGAAACACAGACGACTTCTTTTAACAACCGACACAACGCAATGACGTTACATTACGACAATGTCCACCCAATGAACATCTCTTTGACTTTATCTTTTCTACTCTGCTTGATTGAATTATTCCTAATTACAATTTATTCAGCTATTTAACGAACACATTTAACAGAAAATAAAATAAATTTATCCCAACGTAAAAGATCCGTTATAAGTGGCAAAGATGCATTTCCGGAAAAATGTTCATCAGACCTTTTTTCCGTTTCCACTCAGGAATCCGTCCTTGCAGTATGTCGGTTTTATTAATGTTGACGCTTTGTATGTCTGTCCTTATGTACCCATACCTCAGTTGCTCTGAGTTGTATATACGATGCAGCAACACCCACAGTCGGAAGCTTTTTGACCGCCCTTATATTTACTCTTTCTACATGTCCAAGGCATGAATATTACATTACTGGTAGAGTATTAATAAAATACACAAGCAGATTAATGACTAACAAAAAATGAATTACAGAGAAAAGTCAATAAAATACATACATGAAGTACTAACAACAAAAACACAGGAATTAATATTTACAACGGGCATTCATAAATTCAGGCAGAAAGATAAAAAATAAACAGCAACATAATTCTCTTCATAATCTGTGGAGTGTGCGGAGTTCTGCGGTTTTATTTGCTGTTTTGTTAGCAGTATCCATCAGTTTCTTGCAGACTAACAGGTGTTGTTAGTATTGTAGATCACCACACTATCCAAATCTGATCATCACTACTGAGGCACCATTTCCTAAGGCTGACTTTGAATCGTGACACCCCAATTCTCAGCTTGCCACACAAGGTAGGTGTGAAGCTGCGACTCGTTGCTGTTTGACATTCGCTCGGCGGGCTCCAGGCAAATAAAAATGGTTCAAAAGGCTCTGAGCACTATGTGACTTAACATCTGAGGTCATAAATTCCATAGAAGTTAGAACTACTCAAACCTAACTAACCTAAGGGCATCACACACATCCATGCCCAAGGCAGGATTCGAACCTGCGACCGTAGCAGGCGCACGGTTGCAAACTGAAGCGCCTAGAACCGCTCGGCCACACTGGCCGGCTTCCAGGCACAGAATCTAGCCAATGTTTCATTAGGCGAGTTCCTGGAGATGAAAGAATTGCTGTAGTGGTCTGAATGAAGCTCTTTCTTGATGTGTGTCTTCGTCGTTGAGGCTCTTGTACAAGCAAGCGATCTCTCGAATCAGTTTCCTGTTCTTATCCGTTTCTGAAGCTGCTACCCTGCGAAAATCTGGCGGTGCTGTACCTTTAGTTTGGTACATTTTATTAATAAAGCCTAAGTTAGTCGTAGGCAGCCTGTAACAATGTATCCAGTCTCACTCGAACCTGTATCAATGTTTTGACATATACAGAATTTAGACAAAATGCTGCAAAACATGTGTTAAATCTTATGGGACTTAACTGCTAAGGTCGTCAGTCCCTAAGCTTACACACTACTTGTTGTTGTTGTTGTTGTTGTTGTGGTCTTCAGTCCTGAGACTGGTTTGATGCAGCTCTCCATGCTATTCTATCCTGTGCAAGCTTCTTCATCTCCCAGAACCCACTGCAACCCACATCCTTGTGAATCTGCTTAGTGTAGTCATCTGTTGGTCTCCCTCTATGATTTTTACCCTCCACGTTGCCCTCCAATACTAAATTGCTGATCCCTTGATGCCTCAGAACATGTCCTACCAACCGATCCCTTCTTCTGATCAAGTTGTGCCACAAACGTCTCTTCTCCCCAATCCTATTCAATACTTCCTCATTAGTTATGTGATCTACCCATCTAATCTTCAGCATTCTTCTGTAGCACCACATTTCGAAAGCTTCTATTCTCTTCTTTTCCAAACTATTAATCGTCCATGTTTCACTTCCATACATGGCTACACTCCATACAAATACTTTCAGAAGAGACTTCCTGACACTTAAATCTATACTCGATGTTAACAAATTTCTCTTCTTCAGAAACGCTTTCCTTACCATTGCCAGTCTACATTTTATATCCTCTCTAGTTCGACCATCATCAGTTATTTTGTCCCCAAATAGCAAAATTCCTTTACTACTTTAAATGTCTGATTTCCTAATCTAATTCCCTCAGCATCACCCGACTTAATTCGACTACATTCCATTATCCTCGTTTTGCTTTTGTTGATGTTTATCTTATATCCTCATTTCAAGACATTATCCAGTCCGTTCAACTGCTCTTCCAAGTCCTTTGCTGTCTCTGACAGAATTACGATGTCATCGGCGAACCTCGAAGTTTTTATTTCTTCTCCATGAATTTTAATACCTACTCCAAATTTTTCTTTTGTTTCCGTTACTGCTTGCTCAATATACACATTGAATAACATCGGGGAGAGACTGCAACCCTGTCTCACACCCTTCCCAACCACTGCTCCCCTTTCATGCCCCTCAACTCTTAGAACTGGCATCTGGTTTCTGTACAAACTGTAAATAGCCCTTCGCTCACTATATTTTACCCCTGCCACCTTTAGAATTTGAAAGAGAGTATTCCAGTCAACATTGTCAAAAGCTTTCTCTAAGTCTACAAACGCTAGAAACGTAGGTTTGCCCTTCCTTAATCTAGCTTCTAAGATAAGTCGTAGGGTCAGTATTGCCTCACGTGTTCCAATATTTCTACGGAATCCAAACTGATCTTCCCCGAGGTCGGCTTCTACTAGTTTTTCCATTCGTATATAGATAATTCGCGCTAGTATTTTGCAGCTGTGAGTTATTAAACTGGTAGATCGGTAATTTTCACATCTGTCAACACCTGCTTTCTTTGGGATAGGAATTATTATATTCTTCTCGAAGTCTGAGGGTATTTCGCCTGTCTCATACATCTTGCTCACCAGATGGTAGAGTTTTGTCAGGACTGGCTCTCCCAAGGCCGTCAGTAGTTCCAATGGAATGTTGTCTACTACTTAACCGAAATTATCCTAAAGACAAACACACACACCCATGCACATGGGAGGACTCGAACATCCGCCGTGACCAGCCTCACAGTCCATGACTGCAGCGCCTTAGACCGCGCGGCTAATGCCGCGCGGCAAACTCGTGCAGAATATTGTACGTACAAGGTGGTCAAAGGATGCCAAAAATCCTAATTTCAGTCCAAAGGCTTAACTGATATTATTCTAATACCATGCTCTGAAAAAAGACGTTGTCCTTTCTTGTCCTAGTGGTGGAACGACCTGCCGCTGGCATTCCTCCTCAGGGTACGCACGGTCGTCTGAAATCTCATTTTGATCATTGAGAATATGTTCCAAAGTGCTTCGAACTTCTACTCTGCCATTAGGTTTCTTTACAGTACACCGGCCGGCCTATTTTTAGTAGCTGTGTGTCCGGTTATGAAGTCTCGTAACCGGTTGTCCCTGAGTAGTATTAGTACGCAATCTGACTGCATAGAATAACAATAAAGAATGAAGGGAAATTTCCGTTAACACAATTGATGAATTAAGTCCCCAGCAACTATAAAAGCTACGAAACAACAAAGCGCAAGTGTAACTGTTCTGTGTGTGGAAGTGTGACTCAACGTACACGTATCTGGCTCGGTTCTTCCTCAATACGACAAGATATTTTAAACAACATTGACAAGGAAGTAATTAAAAAACAGAAATACTATAATTGCACATAGAAACCAGAATTACAGTCTAACACATCAACACAAGCCAGATGCTTTGTTGACTGAACCTGTGACCAAGAGGCATTGTTATTTAGGAAACTGAAATATTTTTTTTGTTACCTTCATATATATTGACGAAAAATACACTGTGATCATTACAACATCCCCAATCAAACAGCATCTGCTGTCTCGCCCAACAGAACAACTGCACACGACATGCCCTCAACTAGTACCGCTATCAACACCCTCTCAACAAGCACTGCCCCCGGCAACCGTTGAACTACAACTGCCCATGGCAACTTCTGAACTACCACTGCCAGTGGAGGCGGCTAAATAATACTCTTTGGCGCAATCTCTGGCGCTGTGACTCAGTGTAGCCACCTTTCAAAACACACACACACACACACACACACACACACACACACACACTGGTGATCTCTGGGTCGTTTTCTGTACCGCAACTTCCCATCTGCTGTCCTGAAGAACTGAGTCGGCATCCCTCCATAATATAATGAGTGACATGTTGAGCTCAGAATGAGGAAGAGGTGTTAGTACTGTGCTATGCATAGCTTGGGTGTAAGTATTTCTAGAAAGGAAAAAAAGCAGGAAAAAACATAAACTGAAGGTGTCATGTGGAATGTTCGATATTTTATATTTATTATTATTATTATTATTTATTTGTATAACATTCTTTATCAAATCATGAGATAATAGGTTTCAATGAGCCCGCAATCGTTAATTAAATAAAAAATCACTTTCAAAGATGATATGTGAGCATGTCTTAGCTAAGTAATCCTTCAATGTATAAAATGTATTGCATAACAGGTACTTTTTAGCTGCCTTTTTTGGCAATTTCTTTAATCTCTTTTGGTAATTTATTGTACAATTTTATTTCTTGGTAGAAAATGCTGTTTTGAGTTCCATGTTTATTTTTTCTTGGTAAATGTAAGTTGTGTCTATCTCTTGTTGCAACGTCATGGACAGAGCTGTTTGTGCAGTAATTACCAACGTTATTTTTGATGTGTACAACTGACTGGTAAATGTATTCACATGGAGCAGATAAAATACCCAGTGTTCTGAACAGATCCTTACAATGAACTCCACTAGTATTTTTGGTTATTACTCTTATGGCTGTTTTCTGGAGTTTGAAAACTGTGTTCATATTTTGTTCATTTGTTCCCCAAAAAATAATTCCAAAGCTAAGAATTGAGTGTACATATGAATAATATGTAACTAAAAGACACTGCATGTTACACACTGATGATAGAATTCTCAGGGCATAACATGTTGATGACATTCTGTTCGCAAGTACCTTTGTATATTCACACTGGGAATCAATAATCATTCCTAGAAATGTTGCATTTGTTACACTGTCTATAGAGGTGCCATCTACATTTAATTAAATATTGTCCGTTTTGCTCTTCAAAGTCAAATTCATGGCATTAGTTTTCTTTATGTTCAATGTCACTTTATTACTTATTGACCAAACATAAACTTCCTTGAGAGTTTCATTTGCTTTCTCAGCAAAGAGTTCTCTCGTTTTTTTCAGTGACTATAATATTTCTGTTATCAGCGAAGAGGATTTTTTCACTATGAGTAATACTACTGGGAAAGTCATTGATTTATATCAGGAACAGTATTGGTCCTAATATGCTACCCTGTAGAACCCCTACATTAATGTATTTTGGTTCTGATAAGTGTTTTACTAAATGTTTAGTATATCTACTCTTTGTACCCTGTCTCTTAGGTATGATCGAAACCAGTCGTTACCTACCCCTGTTATTCCTAACCCTAGTAATTTATTTAATAGAATCTTGTGGTCGACTGTACCAAACGACTTTGAAAGATCCAAAAATATGCCTATGACACATTCATCTTTATCAAGAGCATCATGTACAACTTTGAATAGTTGCAATGAGCTACGTTGTTGTTATGTGGTGTACGCTATATAGGGTGTTACAAAAAGGTACGGCCAAGCTTTCAGGAAATATTCCTCACACACAAAGAAAGAAAATATGTAATGTGGACATGTGTCCGGAAACGCTTACTATCCATGTTAGAGCTCATTTTATTACTTCTCTTCAAATCACATTAATTGTGGAATGGAAACACACAGCAACAGAACGTACCAGAACGTTACAGGAAATGTTCAAAATGTTCTCCGTTAGGGAGGATACATGCATCCACCCTCCATTGCATGGAATCCCTGATGCGCTGATGCAGCCCTGCAGAATGGCGTATTGTATCACAGCCGTCCACAATAGGAGCACGAAGAGTCTCTATATTTGGTACCGGGGTTGCGTAGACAAGAGCTTTCAAGTGCCCCCATTAATGAAAGTCAAGAGGATTGAGGTCAGGAGAGCGTGGAGGCCATGGAATTGGTCCGCCTCTACCAATCCATCGGTCATCGAATCTGTTGTTGAGAAGCGTACGAACACTTCGAATGAAATGTGCAGGAGTTCGCCACATGTTGTGTCGTACTTGTAAAGGCACATGTTCTAGCAGCACAGGTATGAAATCATAATAACGTGCTCCATTGAGCGTAGGTGGAAGAACATGGGGCCCAATCGAGACATCACCAGCAATGGCTGCCCAAACGTTCACAGAAAATCTGTGTTGATGATGTGTCTGCACAATTGCGTGCGGATTCTCGTCAGCCCACACATGTTGATTGTGAAAATTTACAATTTGATCATGTTGAAATGAAGTCTCTTCCGTAAAGAGAACATTTATACTGAAATGAGGATTGACACATTGTCGGATGAACCATTCGCAGAAGTGTACCCGTGGAAGCCAAACAGCTGCTGATAGTGCCTGCACACGCTGTACACGGTACGGAAACAACTCGTTCTCACTTAGCACTCTCCATACAGTGGCGTGGTCAACGTTAACTTGTACAGCAGCAACTTCTCTGACTCTGACATTGGAGTTATCGTCAACTGCACGAAGAATTGCCTCGTCCATTGCAGGTGTCCTCGTCGTTTTAGGTGTTCCCCAGTCGCGAGGCATAGGCTGGAATGTTCCGTCCTCCGTAAGACGCCGATCAATTGCTTCGAACGTCTTCCTGTCGGGACACCTTCGTTCTGGAAATCTGTCTCGATACAAACGTACCGCGCCAATGCTATTGCCCCGTGCTAATCCGTACATCAAATGGGCATCTGCCAACTCCGCATTTGTAAACATTGCACTGACTGCAAAACCACGTTCGTGACGAACTATAACCTGTCGATGCTATGTACTGATGTGCTTGATGCTAGTACTGTAGAGCAATGAGTCGCATGTCAACACAAGCACCGAAGTCAACATTACCTTCCTTCAATTGGGTCAACTGGCTCTGAATCGAGGAAGTACAGTAGATCCTGACGAAACTAAAATGAGCTCTAACATGGAAAATAAGCGTTTCCGGACACATGTCCACATAATATCTTTTCTCTATTTGTGTGTGAGGAATGTTTCCTGAAAGTTTGGCCGTACCTTTTTGTAACACACTGTATATGTCCATAACACAATAAACATGCCTTTCCGACCATTTGTTCCCTGTTTCAATATAATCGGCTGTGGAGTCGCTGTTTGATCCAAGAGGTTTGAGACAGCACGTATAAACAACCTAACACTAACTTCAGCTTCAAGGAACAGGGTTTTACTCTCAATCTACAAAGCTGGTAACAGGTGACTTTTACTTCCGCAACACGTGGGACAGTATTAACCACTTGAGCAAGCGACGTACGCCTTGAGGACGTGTCCACGTGGGACGCTGACCCCCGTGCGTGTCCACAGTGCGTGCGGAGGCTGCCCCAGCAATCAGACGGCGTGCTTCGCACCGCAGTGCGTCGCTGCAGACGGCGTCGAGCGGGGGTTCATCGCCGTCAACCGACGCCTGCCCGGACCTTCCATACAGGTGAGCCTGGGCGCCTTCCCCTTCTCTCCTCTGAAACACCGTAAACTGTTTTCGGTGCGTTTAATTTGGATTTACGAGGGTGAGTCAAATCAAAAAATTAAATATGATTTATTGTGCAAAAGTGGTACTTTTCCACATAATCTCCCCCACGCTCAACGAAAGTCCTCCAGCTCTTACAAAGCGCATAAATTCCTTTAGAAAAAAATTCTTTTTGTAGTCCGTGCTACCACTCATGCACAGCGTGGCGTACCTCTTCATCAGAACGGAACTTCTTTCCTCCCGTTGCGTCTTTGAGTGGTCCAGACATATGGAAATCAGAATGAGATTTTCACTCTGCAGCGGAGTGTGCGCTGATATGAAACTTCCTGGCAGATTAAAACTGTGTGCCGGACCGAGACTCGAACTCGGGACCTTTGCGTTTCGCGAGCAAGTGCTCTACCTGGTAGAGCACTTGGCCGCGGAAGGCAAAGGTCCCGAGTTCGATCCTCGGTTCGGCACACAGTTTTAATCTGCCAGGAAGTTTCATATGGAAATCACTTTGGGCAAGGTCTAGTGAGTATGGTGGATGAGGAACACACTCAAAATGCAAGTCTGTGATTGTTGCAACTGTTGTGCGGGCAGTGTGGGACCTTGCATTGTCATGTTGCAAAAGGACACCTGCTGACAGCAACCCACGTCGCTCTGATTTGACTGCAGGCCGCAGATGATTTTTTAGGACATCTGTGTATGATGCACTGGTGACAGTGGTCCCTCTAGGCATGTAATGCTCCAAAATGACGCCTTTTTCGCCCCAAAATAGAATCAGCATAACCTTCCCCGCTGATGGCTCTGTTCGAAACTTCTTTGCTTTTGGTGATGAGGAATGCCGCCATCCCTTGCTCGTTCTCTTCGTTTCCGGTTGGTGTTAAGTGAACCCAGGTTTCGTCCCCAGTAACGATTCTTGCAAGGATTCCATCACCTTCTCGTTCAAAGCGCCGAAGAAGTTCTTCACAAGCATCGACATGTCGTTCTCTCATTTCAGGAGTCAGCTACCGTGGCACCCATCTTGCAGACACTTTGTGAAACTGGAGCACATCATGCAGAATGTGGTGTGCTGACCCATGACTAATCTTTAAGCATGCTGCAATGTCATTCAGTGTCACTCGGCGGTTTTCGTTCACTATGGCTTCAACTGCTGCAATGTTCTGTGGAGTGACAACTCTTTCTGCGTGACCTGGACGAGGAGCATCTTCCACTGAAGTCACACCATTTGCAAACTTCCTACTACATTCGTAGTCTTGCTGCTGTGACAAACATGCATCACCGCACTGAACCTTCATTCTTCGATGAATTTCAGTAGGTTTCACACCTTCACTACGCAAAAACCGAATAACAGAACGATGTTCCTCCCTGGTGCAAGTCGCTAGTGGGGCGGCCATCTTTATACCGATACTACGACGGTATGTGTGCATCTGCACTATGCTGCCACCTACAGGCCATTCTGCACGCTGTTTGTAGCACGTTTACCAACTTACAGGATAACGGCGTGAAATTTCGATTTGTTATTACAAATTTAAGGTTTTCATTTGACTCAACCTCGTATGTTGGGTCTTTTGTCACTGTACGCTAACAAAGGAAGCATACACCAACAGGTGTGCCGGCCGCGGTGGTCTTGCGGTTCTAGGCACTACAGTCCGGAACCGCGGGACTGCTACGGTCGCAGGTTCGAATCCTGCCGCAGGCATGGATGTGTGTGATGTCCTTAGGTTAGTTAGGTTTAAGTAGTTCTAAGTGCTAGGGGACTGATGCCCTAAGATGTTAAGTCCCATAGTGCTCAGAGCCATTTGAACCAACAGGTGTCGGGCGTGGTGGTCTAGACTTAAGGGATAAAGGGCGTGTCTGGAAAGTTGAAGATCGTGGGCTCCAATATCAGTCGGAACACGGAATATTCTACTCAGCCTTTAAAGGTAGCCTTCACCTCTCAATGACGTGAAGATGTTGCGTTAAAGTGTAGGTCTCCTGTCCTCGGTGGGATTGTTTCGGTAGGTCAGGGGCAGGCAGGACTTGCTCCAGGTTGTTGAGCACTATGAGACTTAACATCTGAGGTCATCACAGCCCTACAACTGCTTAAACCTTAATAACCTAAGGATATCACGCTCATACATTCCCGATGCAGGATTCGAACCTGCAACCGTAGCAGCCGTGCGGTGCCGGACTGAATCGCCTAGAACCGTTCGACCACAGCGGCTGGCTGTTCTTGAGCCACATGGAAGGATTATTAAATTCAGCAGGTAATGGAATTTACTTGCATGTAGCACGACTGTAGTGTACACTTAGCTGTTACAAGCACTTCTTTAGTACGATGTGCTTCTCAAGCGCTTCCGAGAAATCAGCGGTCATATGAGTCTCGTGAACACCACACCAGAGTGCTAACAGTCGAACAGTGAAGTTATTGCAACTGGTGTTAACAGTATTGCGTTCGAACATCACTATTTCAAATGTTCAAATGTGTGTAAATTCCTAAGGAACCAAACTGCTTAGGTCATCGGTCCCTAGAATTACACACTACTTAAACTAACTTATGCTGAGAACAACACACACATCCATGCCGAGGAAGGACTCAAACCTCCGGCGGGAGGTTCAAATGGCTCCGAGCACTATGGGACTTAACTTCTGAGGTCATGAGTCCCCTAGAACTTAGAACTACTTAAACCTAACTTACCTAAGGACATGACACACATCCATGCCCGAGGCAGGATTTGAACCTGCGACCATAGCGGTCGTGCGGTTCCGGAGTGAAGCGCCTGGAACCGCTCGGCCACCCCGGCCGGCCCAGCGGGAGGGGCCGCGCAGTCCGTCACAGGACGCCTCAAACCGCGCGGCTACTCCGCGCGGCTCGTCGTTATTTTATTTTCTCATTTTTCAACAGTCCGACCCCGATAGCTGAGTGGTCAGCGCGACAGAATGTCAGTCGTAAGGGCCTGGGTTCGATTCCCGGCTGGCTCGGAGATTTTATACCCTCAGGGACTGGGTGTTGTGCTAATCATCATCATTTCATACCCATCGACACACAAGTCACTGAAGTGGCATGAAATCGAAACACTTGCACCCAGCGGACGGTCTACCCGACGTGAGGCCCTAGTGACAGGGCATTTGCATTTTATCTTTCAACTCATATCGCTACAAGGAATCATGTGTTTACGGAAACAGTGAGAATCAAGGTGACACGCTGGTGGAGAGGTATAATAAGGAATCGTGATGGACTGGTTTACTTATCTGTACATTCATGCCCGGAAGTCGTTGGCTTATAAATCTTAGACGTCATTAGTAGGCACACAGTATTTGACGTGTTATCCGTCATGAAAGCATGGGAAACGTAGTATATGCCACATCACATCTAAAATTTAATAATGATGGCAGAAAACCTAGTTCATTAACAATTAAAATGAATGGCAGTGCAGAAGTAGGTTTCGACGTAAACCATCTGTCTTTCAACATAGATACGAATACCTGAGCTTTCAACTGATGCAGTAATAGGGCGGAATAGTAATATAGTTTTCTTGAGACAATATTTCTTTCTTCCATGTATCATTGTGGAGACATTGTGAGTTCGCTACAGCTAATTTTTGGTCGATAGTGTTAACAACGATTCTTTATGGCTGCCCCATGTCATAAGGTATTCAACAGACTGGTATAAGTTTTAACCTCGATTTCAGGAAACTGCTTAATGCAGTCAAGCGCTCGTCTTCTTTCCGTCACCCCTGCCCCTTCCCCTCTTCCCTGCCTCCAGTTTCCACCACTGACTACTGATCGTCATCGTTAGCCAATGACCATCTGTGGCTGCTGATCCTCATTATTGTCCACTGACCACCATCGTTGACCAATGATCATCATCACTGACCACTGACTCTCACTGACCAGTCTAGTGACCATCATTGACCACCGGTCATCGTCATTGCCCACTGATCATCATTGACCCATCTACTAATCATCGTTGGCCACAGGGCTATGGGTATAGGTTATGGTTTGTGAATCGGGGTTACAAGTTACAGAAGTTATTTTTTAAGCAGTGCCACTAAGCAAGCTGCATGTATCTTAAGAAGTAATCCAGACAATTTAGATGTGGAAACATTTTATCTGAAGTCTCATTATGCTTGCAAAGTGTGAAAAATCTTTCATATTTCGCCAAATAATACGATTTTATTTTGCTTGAATTTTCATAGAGATCTGTACTTACATTTGCATGTTTATGATAAGAACGCAACCTGTGTGTGTGTGTGTGTGTGTGTGTGTGTGTGTGTGTGTTTGTGCCTTCACATTATGTATTTTTATTAGACGATGGTGTTATTTAATAGTTGAATAAAGGAAATACTGTCTATGAACGTTTAGACGTTTAGAGAGCCTTGACACCGCAGTTCTGATTCGTAAATGTTTCAAACTTAAAGTTGTTACTGTACACAACCTGTAGCTGGTGACAAGCTTAAAGCAAGGGTCTACTTTATTTCGCGTTTATGAAAGTTTGTGGAATAGCATTTAAACTAAAAGTCATCTTTAATAACTGCATAGTACTAATTCGTTAGTTACACTGCAGGTTTCTGGGTCATTTGGAACAAAAACAATAACTGTCAATCAGTATTGACGATTATGTTTTTCTAATGTATAACACTTTAGATGTAGAAATATTTAATTTGAAGTTTTATTGTGGCGTACATCAAGGGTAGGCCTAATTAATTACATTCTTACAATGAAACAGGATATCTGTTTCTCTGTGTGCTTACCTGCTCATCGTAAATTTTAGCTATCACATAATTTTTGCAGTTAAAAATCTAGTTGGTTAGTTTCACGATTCGATTCCTTAGGCCTACCTCGAAACGTCAACTGTTATTTTATAATGTTATTTAGAACTATTTAAGTATGAAAACGATACTGGGGGAGTATTTACTTTAGAATTGAGTATCATGTTTTACGTACTAATTTGACGAATATGTGTGTATGTGAAAAATTGCATTGCGATACTCGACATAAACAGTACACTTTTTTGCATTCCTGACGTATTTTTGTAGATATTTCAAACTTGTAAAAAACACCGTGACACTTGGCGAAGATCGTGGCCGAGGAAAATAATTAATGTGTGAATCTTTTGCGTCTAAACCAAGTGTGGTACTGAGATCGAACACTGTATATCGCCATCTGTTGCTAATGGCAACAGCTGACTTGAAGCAGCAGTTGACTTTATTTCAGGTGTTTGAAGTTTTGTGGAATAGCATTTAAACTAAAAGTCATCTTTGACAACTGCATATTACTAATTCGTCAATTAGGTTCTAGGCGCTTCAGTCTAGAACCGCGCGACTGCCACGGTCGCAGGTTCGAATCCTGCCACGGGCATGGATGTGTGTGATGTCCTTCGGTTAGTTAGGTTTAAGTAGTTCTAAGTCTAGGGGACTGATGGCCTCCGATGTTAAGTCCCATTGTGCTTACAACCATTTGAACCATTTGAAATTTCGTTTTTGTAATTTGTAGCTCGAATCTGCCCAAATGAATAAGTACAGCTCATCAAATGTCGTGCGACGTGCTGTGTCAGTGGAAAGCGTAACGGGAAACAAATGAAGCTTACCGATGACACTGAACGTCTCATGAAAAAAGTGTTGAGTAGTATTTGGCCTGACTCCAGCTGCTCACTGCAAAAATGAAATTTCAGATATCTGACGAAACACTAGAAAAAATGTGTCTGAGGACTCTTAGGGAGGCAACCGGTGTAGCTTTCAGTGGAATTTCGACAACTTTTCCTTATTTCACGCAGCCCAGATAATTCTCTCAGTATGTGACGTATGTATAGCTAAATAATTGCCCGCATCTCGTGGTCGTGCGGTGGCGTTTTCGCTTCCCACGCCCGTGTTCCCGGGTTCGATTCCAGGCGGGGTCAGGGATTTTTTCTGCCTCGTGATGGCTGGGTGTTGTGTGATGTCCTTAGGTTAGTTAGGTTTAAGTAGTTCTAAGTTCTAGGGGACTGATGACCTAAGATGTTGAGTCCCATAATGCTCAGAGCCATTTGATAAATAATTCAGTCAGATAGGCCCCATTGTAACTGGCTCTTCCATTTTAATGGTGGATAAAATACTAAGCTCTGATTGAAGGAGAGGAGAGAGAGGTGTGTGACGTATTTTTTGATAAAAGATTCAGATCATATGAACAATTTTGAGCACTCTACAGTAGTTGGCTCTTCCATTTTAGTGGTGGGTAAAACAGTAGGCTGTGATTGAAGGATGGAGGAGAGAGGTGTGTGATGTATTTTTCTGATAAATAATAGAGATCATTCAGATACTTTTGAGCACCGCCCCAATGGGGTTCCACCGTAACTGGATCTTTCGTTTTAATGATGGTCAAAGTACTAGGCTCTCACTGAAGTAGAGGAGAGAGGGGTGGTCACTATGCAGTTTGTGTGTGTGTGTGTGTGTGTGTGTGTGTGTGTGTGTGTGTGTGTATGTGTGTATGTGTGTGTTCGTGGTAAATATCTTTGCCATTTTTCATAAACATGTCATTTTTATGGATCATTATGACACTACGCTGTAGTTGGATGGAGTGGAGGGGAAGGGGATGGAAGAAAGGAGCATGGTTTTTTTTTTATCGTCACGCTAGCACAAATCAACTATTTCTTCCATCTTCGATTTTTCATTGGTTGTTTTATTTTACTGCTGGGGCGAGGAGTGGGAGGGGAGCGTCGGAGAGGAGAGCAGGAGGAGCAGGAGGGGATGGGAGAGGGGAGGTGGAGGAGTGGAGGGGATGGGAGAGTGGGGGAGGAGAAAGACTTCATGATGTCCTACATAAGTGCGTGTAGCTCATGGAGAGGTTCAAAAATGATTCAAATGGCTCTGACCACTATGGGACTTAACTTCTGAGGTCATCAGTCCCCTTGAACGTAAAACTACTTAAACCTAACAAACCTAAGGACATCACACACATCCATGCCCGAAGCAGGATTCGAACCTGCGACCGTAGCGATCGAGCTCATGGAGAGGCCAGTGACCTGGATCGTCTGATGTACGAGGGTCATTCCAAAAGAAATGCAAACTATTTTTGTGAAAATACAGTTTTCATTGTGCATGTGTGGAAGTTTTAGAGTGTGTAGATACATCCTTCCCGCTTGTATTCAGACTTAGTTCAACCTGTTCCCGTGAGTGGCGCCGTCACAGCATGTCTTCAAGATGGCTGCTAAACTTGACGTTCGTCAGAAGCAACTTGCTGTCACAGAATTCCTGTGCTGTGAAAACGAGACAGTGGGAAACATCCACAAGAGGTTGATAAAGGTGTATGTAGATGCTGCTGTCGATTGCAGTACAGTTAGTTAGTGGGAAAGCAGGTTACGTGATGAAAGCGGGCACGGCAATACTGAGGATTGTCCTCGCAGCGGCAGGCCGCGTACTCACACTTTCCAGACAATGTGCAGAGAGTTAACGAATTGGTGACTACTGACAGACGCATCACAGTAAACCAATTGTCACGCTACGTTGGGATAGGGGAAGGAAGTGATTGCGGAATACTGAAAGTGTTGGCGTTAAAAAAGGTTTGTGGCAGATGGGTTCCCAGGATGTTGACAGTGGTTCACAAAGAAACAAGAAAAGCGGTATGCAGCGAACTTTTTGAACAGTACGAGAATGGTGGAGATGAATTTCTCGGAAGATCTGTGACAGGTGAAGAAACATGGCTCTATCATTTTTCACCAGAGACGACGAGGCAATCAATGGAGTGGCATCATGCAAATTCACCCAAGAAAGAAAAATGCGAAATCACACCTTGTGCTGGAAACGTTATGGCTACGGAGTTTCTCAATTCCGAAGGACTCCTTCTTATTGACGTCATGCCAAGTGGAACCATCATAAATTGTGATGCATATGTGACGACACTGAAGAAACGTCGCGGTCGACTGAGTCGTGTTCGACCACAACGGAAAAAGCAGGACGTTATGCTGTTGCACGACAATGCACGGCCACGTGTCAGTCAAAAAATGACAAAACTCGGATGGACAATACTGAACCAACCGCCTTACAGTCCTCACCTAGCTCCATGTGACTATCATCTCTTTGGGAGACTGAAAGGCTCTCTTCGTGGAACAAGGTTTGAAGATGATGACTCCCTTGTGCACGGTGCCAAACAGTGGCTGCAACAGGTTGGCCCAGAAATGTACCGTGCGGGTATACAGGCGCTGGTTCCAAGATGGCGTAAAGCAGTTGAGAGGGATGGAAATTGTGTGGAGAAATGAAAATATTGTTCCTGAAGGATGTATCGACACACTGCAAAACTTTCAAATATATAGAATAAAAGATGATTTTTTTTAAAAAAAAGGTGTGCATTTCTTTTGGTGTGACCTTCGTAAATAAAGTAAGCCAGAACTTACAACATAAACAAAGTGTACCAGTATCCCCATAGCCTACACACTGATGTACCTACGTGTCTCCTGAATGCGAACTGATGTTTCCCGAAGTCTGCTTCTAACAATAGTTCTGCTCTTATGTGGGTAATTGGTGTATTTCGCAGTTAACAACACTGACTTGTTGATCTAATGGTTCTATGATGTTCACATCTGCCACCATCTGCGTTCTGTGCTGCTACGTGCTGCTAAGGCTGTTCCGTGACCCTTTTGATAAGACACAGAACATGCAGTCCCGTACAGTAAATGGTATGACGCCGTTATTAAATATAGACCTTAATCAGAAACATATAGCAAAGGCAGAATATTCAAAATTTTTAGGTGTGTCCATTGATGAGAGATTAAATTGGAAGAAGCACATTGATGATCTGCTGAAACGTTTGAGTTCAGCTCCTTATGCAATAAGGGTCATTGCAAATTTTGGTGATAAACATCTTCGTAAATCAGCTTACTACGCCTATTTTCACTCATTGCTTGCATATGGCATCATATTTGGGGGCAATTCATCACTGAGGAATAAAGTATTTATTGTACATAAGAGTGTAACCTGAATAATAGCTGGAGTCCACCCAAGATCATCCTGCAGACATTTATTTAAGGATCTAGGGATATTCACAGTAGCTTCTCAGCATATACAGGGTGTTACAAAAAGGTACGGCCAAACTTTCAGGAAACATTCCTCACACACAAATAAACAAAAGATGTTATGTGGACATGTGTCCGGAAGTGCTTAATTTCCATATTAGAGCTCATTTTAATTTCGTGAGTATCTTCTTCCACCTACGCTCAATGGAGCACATTAACATGATTTCATACGGGCTACTCTACCTGTGCTGCTAGAACGTGTGCCTTTACAAGTACGACACAACATGTGGTTCATGCACGATGGAGCTCCTGCACATTTCAGTCGAAGTGTTCGTACACTTCTCTACAACAGATTCGGTGACCGATGGATTGGTAGAGGCGCACCAATTCCATGGCCTCCACGCTCTCCTGACCTCAACCCTCTTGACTTTCATTTATGTGGGCATTTGAAAGCTCTTGTCTCCGCAGCCCCGGTACCAAATGTAGAGACTCTTCGTGCTCGTATTGTGGACGGCTGTGATACAATACGCCATTCTGCAGGGCTGCATCAGCGCATCAGGGATTCCATGCGACGGAGGGTGGATGCATGTATCCTCGCTAACGGAGAACATTTTGAGCATTTCCTGTAACAAAGCGTTTGAAGTCACGCTGGTACGTTCTCTTGCTGTGTGTTTCCATTCCATGATTAATGTGATTTGAAGAGAAGTAATAAAATGAGTTCTAACATGGAAAGTAAGCGTTTCCGGACACATGTCCACATAACATACTTCCTTTCTTTGTGTGTGAGGCATGTTTCCTGAAAGATTGGCTGTACCTTTTTGTAATACCCTGTATACTCTCTTATGAAATTTGTTATTAACAACCAAAACCAATTCAAAAGTAATAGCAGTGTGCATAATTACAATACTAGGAGAAATAATGATCTTCACTATTGAAGATTAAATCTAACTTTGCCACAGAAAGGGATGAATTATACTGCCACTAAAGTCTTTGGTCACTTGCCAAACAGTCTACATCTATATCTACATTTATAATCCGTAAGCCACCCAACGGTGTGTGGCGGAGGGCACGTTACGTGCCACGGTCATTACCTCCCTTCTCTGTTCCAGTCGCGTATGGTTCGCGGGAAGAACTACTGTCTGAAAGCCTCCGTACGCGCTCGAATCTCTGTAATTTTACATTCGTGATCTCCTCTGGATGTATAAGTAGGGGGAAGCAATATATTCGATACCTCAGCCAGAAACGCACCCTCTCGAAACCTGGCGAGCAAGCTACACCGCGATGCAGGGCGCCTGTCTTGCAGAGTCTGCCACTCGAATTTGCTAAACATCTCCGTAACGCTATCACGGTTACCAAATAACCCTGTGACGAAAGGCGCCGCTCTTCTTTGGATCTTCTCTATCTCCTCCGTCAACCCGATCTGGTACGGATCCCACACTGATGAACAATACTCAAGTATAGGTCGAACGAGTGTTTTGTAGGCCACCTCCTTTGTTGATGGACTACATTTTTCCCAATGAATCTCAACCTGGCACCCGCCTCACCAACAATTAATTTTACTTGATCGTTCCACTTCACATCGTTCCGCACGCATACCCCCAGATATTTTACAGAAGTAACTGCTACCATTGTTTGTTCTGCCATCATATAATCATACAATAAAGGATCCTTCTTTCTATGTATTCGCAATGCATTACATCTGTTTACATTAATGGTCAGTTGCCACTCCCTACACCAAGTGCCGATCCGCTGCAGATCTTCCTGCATTTCGCTACAACTTTCTAATGCTGCAACTTCTCTGTATACTACAGTATCATCCGCGAAAAGCCGCATGGAACTTCCGACACTTAGTATCAAAAGTCTGACAGGTAACCAACAAGTATTTAAGAAGAAACTAAAAGAATTTCTGAATGACAACTCTTTCTACTCCATAGAGGAATTTTTAGATATAAATTAAGAAAAAAAAAGAAAAAACCAAAGAAAAAATCATCATCATCATCATCATCATCATTCAAGACTGATTATGCCTTTCAGCGTTCAGTCTGGAGCATAGCCCCCTTATAAAATTCCTCCATGATCCCCTATTCAGTGCTAACATTGGTGCCTCTCCTGATGTTAAACCTATTACTTCAAAATCATTCTTAACCGAATCCAGGTACCTTCTCCTTGGTCTGCCCCGACTCCTCCTACCCTCTACTGCTGAACCCATGAGTCTCTTGGGTAACCTTGCTTCTCCCATGCGTGTAACATGACCCCACCATCTAAGCCTGTTCGCCCTGACTGCTACATCTATAGAGTTCATTCCCAGTTTTTCTTTGATTTCCTCATTGTGGACACCCTCCTGCCATTGTTCCCATCTACTAGTACCTGCAATCATCCTAGCTACTTTCATATCCGTAACCTCAACCTTGTTGATAAGGTAACCTGAATCCACCCAGCTTTCTCTCCCATACAACAAAGTTGGTCGAAAGATTGAACGGTGCACAGATAATTTAGTCTCGATACTGACTTCCTTCTTGCAGAAGAGAGTAGATCGTAGCTGAGCGCTCATTGCATTAACTTTGCTACACCTCGCTTCCAGTTCTTTCACTATGTTGCCATCCTGTGAGAATATGCATCCTAAGTACGAGGTGCATTCAAGTTCTAAGGCCTCCGACTTTTTTTCTAATTAAGTACTCACCCGAAATCGAAATCGATGAAACTGGCGTTACTTCTCGACGTAATCGCCCTGCAGACGTACACATTTTTTGCAACGCTGACGCCATGATTCCATGGCAGCGGCGAAGGCTTCTTTAGGAGTCTGTCTTGACCACTGGAAAATCGCTGAGGCAATAGCACCACGGCTGGTGAATGTGCGGCCATGGAGAGTGTCTTTCATTGTTGGAAAAAGCCAAAAGTCACTAGGAGCCAGGTCAGGTGAGTAAGGAGCATGAGGAATCACTTCAAAGTTGTTATCACAAAGAAACTGTTGCGTAACGTTAGCTCGATGTGAGGGTGCGTTGTCTTGGTGAAACAGCACACGCGCAGCCCTTCCCGGACGTTTTTGTTGCAGTGCAGGAAGGAATTTGTTCCTCAAAACATTTTCGTAGGATGCACCTGTTACCGTAGTGCCCTTTGGAACGCAATGGGTAAGGATTACGCCCTCGCTGTCCCAGAACATGGACACCATCATTTTTTCAGCACTGGCGGTTACCCGAAATTTTTTTGGTGGCGGTGAATCTGTGTGCCTCCATTGAGCTGACTGGAGCTTTGTTTCTGGATTGAAAAATGGCATTCACGTCTCATCCATTGTCACAACCAACGAAAAGAAAGTCCCATTTGTGCTGTCGTTGCGAGTCAACATTGCTTGGCAACATGCCACACGGGCAGCCATGTGGTCGTCCGTCAGCATTCGTGGCACCCACCTGGATGACACTTTTCGCATTTTCAGGTCGTCATGCAGGCTTTTGTGCACAGAACCCACAGAAACGCCAACTCTGAAGACGATCTGCTCAACAGTCATTCGGCGATCCCCCAAAACAGTTCTCTCCATTTTGTCGATCATGTCGTCAGACCGGCTTGTGTGAGCCCGAGGTTGTTTCGGTTTGTTGTCACACGGTGTTCCGCCTTCATTAAACTGTCGCACCCACGAACACACTTTCGACACATCCATAACTCCATCACCACATGTCTCCTTCAACTGTCGATGAATTTCAATTGGTGTCACACCAAGCAAATTCAGAAAACGAATGATTGCACGCTGTTCAAGTAAGGGAAATGTCGCCATTTTAAGTATTTAAAGCAGATCTCATTCTCGCCGCTGGCGGTAAAATTACATCTGCCGTACGGTGCTGCCATCTCTGGGACGTATTGACAACGAATGCGGCCTCATTTTAAAACAATGCGCATGTTTCTATCTCTTTCCAGTCCGGAGAAAAAAAAATCGGAGGCCTTAGAACTTGAATACACCTCGTACTTGAAACCGTCCACCTGTTCTAACTCCCAAAGAAAAACTAAAAAAAAGGTTGTTATATTAACTTAATTAGGTTGTTAAATTAACTTAATTATGCTATGTACTTGAAAATTTGACTCGTTGCACATCATTACGAAATATCGTATTCATGACCCATTGAACTAGTATTAATGTATTGTAATCTGTGGCTGGGCAGGTGTGCGAGGGCGACCGCGTGGTGGTGGACGTGGAGAACCGTGTGCCGGGCCACAGCACCGCCGTCCACTGGCACGGCGCGCTGCAGCGCCTCTCCCCGCACATGGACGGCGCGCCTGGAGTGACGCAGTGCGCCATCCCGGCCGCCACCTCCTTCCGCTACGACTTCATCGCCGACACGCCGGGCACACACTTCTGGCACTCGCACGACGGTGCGTGCCGCAGCCCGCCTGCCTGCCTGCACTGAGCGGGGTGGTCGCGCAAACACCTGTCACCAAGGGATAAAAAGTTCTATTTCAAATGTTGACGGTGTTGCGACAGCAACCAGTCACAAATTTACTTTCAGTTCCTTTATACAACTTGTCACCAAGGGAAAAGAAGTTCTATTTCAAATGTTGACGGTGTTGCGACAGCAACCAGCTACAAATTTACTTTCAGTTCCTTTATTCAAAGGGTACCATTACCGGTTTCGAATCGTTGTGATTCATCCTTGTGGAATACTTCTAGATGAGCTCAAGTACTATAGTATGAGTGGGACAGTGCTCAAATGGTATAAATCATACCTAACTGCAAGAGTGCAGAAAGTTGAAATAGACAGTTCACATGATATAAAAAAAAAGAAACTGGTGATTTCTCAAACTGAGGAACAAGCAAGAATGGGGTGCCACAAGGTTCGGTCTTTGGTCCTCTGCTGTTCTTAATATATATTAACGACTTGCCATTCTATATTCACGAAGATGCAAAGCTGGTACTTTTTGCCGATGATACAAGTATAACTATCACACCCGACAGACAAGAATTAACTGCTGAAACTGTAAACGATGTTTTTCAGAAAATCATTAAGTGGTTCTCTGCAAATGGGCTCTCATTAAACTTTGACAAAACACAGTATATACAGTTCCACACAATAAATGGAATGACACCACTAATAAATATAGACTTCGATCTGAAATCGGTAGCTAAGGTAGAATATTCAAAATTTCTAGGCATATGCATTGATGAGGCGTTGAACTGGAAAAAACACACTGAGGATCTCCTGAAACGTTTGAGTTCAGCTACTTATGCTATTAGGGTCATTGCAAATTTTGGCGATATACATCTGAGTAAATTAGCGTACCACGCCTATTTTCATCCTCTGCTTTCGTATAGCATCATATTCTGCGGTAACTCATCATTGAGTGAAAGAGTCTTCATTGCACAAAAGCGTGTAATCAGACTAATTGCTGGAGCTCATCAAAGATCATCCTGCAGACACTTATTTAAAGAGCTACGGATCTTCACTGTAGCCTCACAATATATATATTCACTTATGAAATTTGTTATTAACAATCCGAACGAATTCAAAAGTAATAGGAGTGTACATGGCTACAACACTAGAAGAAAGGATGATCTTCACTAGTCAAGGTTAAATCTAATTTGGCTCAGAAGGGGGTAATTATGCTGCCACAAAAGTCTTTGGTTACTTACCTAGTAGCATCAAAAGTCTGACAGATAGCCGTATAGCATTTAAAAGGAAATTAAAAGAATTTCTTAATGGCAACTCCTTCTAATCATTAGATGAATTTTTGGATTTAGTAAGTGGGTAATTTCCTAACACCTGCAAAAAAGAATTAGTGTCATGTAATATTTTGTCTAATGTAATATCTTGTATAGACACCTTTTCTTAACCTGACACGTTCCACATCATTGCGGAGTGTCGTATTCATGATCTATGGAACAAGTACTAATCTAATCCTCAGACGGTTTACACGCCTTCCTTATGACATGTGTTGTGTTTTTTTACATATTAATTGTCCTAACATATAAATAATGCATAATTATAAAGATGCCACGCACAGATGGTTGCGTTACAGATTTTCGTTGCAAGTGACATACGTGAAATGTCTGTTTGGAGTGTTTGTTTTCATAACATTCGTCTAACACATGTGACTACATTCTCACTGCATTCTTATTGTTGCACGCGTAAATTTTTCTCACTGAAAACTTTAGTTTTGTTACTGAGAACTATCACGCACCTCATGTTTTGATACATACAAAGAGCTTACAAACATGTGAGTATCAAAGGTGCTATAATACATCGTAACATTTGACGATGATGTCCTATGTTTGTAAAGGATCATATATCCATTTACGCAACTTCAATGTCTTGTACACTAGTACAGAGACATTGATTTTTTTAGTTGATATTGTTACATTAATTATAAAGTATTTTTTTAAAATATATTTATAGTACTGTATAGGTAAATTTGTCCCAACACCATCAGCATTTGTCTTCAAACAACAGCCACGATCTCCATCATGTCATCATATGACAAAATTGCATTAAGTTCTATTTCAACTTACGACGTCACATTCGGATAAAATCCCAAGGTTTCAATGACTGGCTCAATCTCCAAAATCCCACTTTTCCTCAGACCGCACAAAACCCCTCCTGATACCTCCTCCTAGGCCCCCATCTGCACAAACCCCATACTGACACCTCCTTCTTACCCCCTTCCCTCCAATCTACCTCACCTCAAGATCTTCATCCTCTCACAATGCATCCATCAGCTCTTGAACTAACTCAACCTTTTTCCTGTTAACCAGTGCAACTTCCATTCCAGTTTGTCCTCTGACACCGCGCGAGATTAGCCGAGAGCTGTAAGGCGCTGCAGTCATGTACTGCGCGGCTGATCCCAGCGGAGGTTCGAGTCCTCCCTCGGGCATGGGTGTCTGTGTTTGTCCTTAGGATAATTTAGGCTAAGTAGTGTGTAAGCTTAGGGACTGATGACCTTAGCAGTTGTCCCATAAAATTATACACACATTTGAACTTTTTTGTCGTCTGACGATCAGCTCTTGCACTTCACCTATTTCCCATTCCACCAGCTACCATAAATCCGTTATTTTGTCTCTCTAGACTTACAGAACCTACGACCCTGTGCGACAGCTCCGTCTCTTTTTCAAACTCCACACATATACACTTCCAGTTAACAATGTCTGCCTCATTGCATCCTTCCTATCCGATCGTCCATCCTTTGTCACTATTAACAATACCAATTACTGTACCTTCCATCCCACTGCAGGGGTGCCCCAAAGCTCCGTCCTTTCTACTCTCATTTATCTACTCTCCGCTGCTGATATGCTCAAACCACTGCCTCCAGGCCACCTCCTTCAGTGAGCTGATGATTCTGATACCCTCGCTCTCTATGCTGCACTCTAGAAAATCTAATGATCCCTCTAAATCCAACTCATGGTTAAGAAAAGGCCTTTCATGATCAACACCTTCAAAATGAAGGTAGCTATTATCGTTAAATTCTCAAAATCATCCACACTTTGCACTTCCATGATTTCCTCCTCGAAATTTACGACTGTTCTAGCTAGTTAAGTAACACACTAAAATATCTTGGACTAACGCTTAACTGGCAATTGATGTGGAAACCTTACCTGCTAAGCATCCAACAGAAAGCCCGCTGTACACAAAAACTATGCCTTTACACACACAGCCCTCCACACGGAGGGCAGACGTGGCTGATGGGTACCTTGAGAACGGTTATGCCTGCCATCACATTCTCAAGCAGTCCAACATTGGACTATTGTCACATCCGAATGACAGCCATATCTGGATACTGCACCAATCCACCAACCGACTACCAGGTCGAACTTGCCTATTACACTCCTCCACTATTGTCCACTGATCCCAACCATTGTCTGCTATGCAAATGTTGCATAGATTTCCACCCCACAAAAGTTGTATATGTCTCGCCAAATTCTCAAACTTCATGTGCTCCATCTCACTTTCCATATCCATATATCTTTCCCACATGAATCCCATAGTGCCTCATCAATTTCCCACCCTTCCTCACACACATTGAACGCCTCTGTATCTCTATCTGCAAACTAAATTCCATTAATCTAATTGCCTCTCCTCTGATCACAAGCCCTATAATGCTGCCATGCCTTTACACACACAGCTCTCCGTCCCTACACCTATACACAGCTATACACGCTCCATATCCTATCCAGTCGCAACTTCAACCAACTCCCTCTCCCTGACAGAGATATCTACCCCAATACTTGTTGCTTCTACCAACTTTACTTCTTCCCCAGGTGTTTCACTTCACATCAGAGCTCCTCTCTCCTTTACCCTCTCCATCCATCCCTATCCTTTTCCTCTTGGAATTACTATCCTACACACAAATCACACTATTCCTTACCCTCAGTCTTTCCCACCATCTGTATTCCCACTATTGGTCTCAGTTCCTACCTATCACATTCATAGTTCTCCTACCCCTCACACCACTGTCTTTTTACCATGCCCATCAAGGCTATGGAATACATTCTCTCCTCTCACAATACTCGACACCAGTGCTGGTCCTTCAAATTTTAAGTGAAATTGCGGTGCTTTGGCGTTGTTTATCAGAAGAATTATACCATTCTGTGATGTGTTTCCAAAATGTATATATGTATTCGGTTTTTAGCTGTCCAACTGTCATTTTTAAATGAAAATAGAAAAGCATCCCTTATGTTTGTTTCTCCTGCTCATTATATATTTTCTCATTCGCTTCGCTCAAGAGCGGAAAATTTTACCGTTTACAGCTCGCAGACACCCATATGGGGGTTTCAGAGTGAAATAACAACAAAGTGTAAAACGACTGCCTCTGCCATCGTCGTCAAGGCCTCAGTCTGACTGTCGTAAAACTGATTTTTTTTTCGCTTTCAAATAATCAATACGCAAGTGAATGTTAAAAACACACTGCCTCACAAAGGAAGGGGAGAAGAAACGAAATCAACATCACAAATTCAGATAGTTTGCGATTTCTGTGGTTACAAAAATCAAGTCAAATTTACAAAGAGTTATCCATTTTAGCCCACTTATCAGTGTGGCATTGCAGCTCCTTTGGTTGGGAATGGAATCTTAAAGTATTTGTGTGCTCTCCTGAGACAAGAGGGCCCAAGACTGTTGTAACAGATCCTTGATATCCTGCCTTCTGGCAAGCTCATCCGACACGTGTTGTTTTGAAGACACATCTAGGGGTTTTGCTGGTCACGTGCGCAACTTAACATCACGCAGACAGTTAATAGAGACACATGCGAGTGCCGCCACGAGCAACAGCTCCGCT
The DNA here is from genome assembly GCF_023897955.1 of Schistocerca gregaria. Lineage (NCBI taxonomy): Eukaryota > Metazoa > Arthropoda > Insecta > Orthoptera > Acrididae > Schistocerca > Schistocerca gregaria. Next base: position 949,045,688 of record NC_064922.1, read on the forward strand.
AGCTGCCCGGGTTGACTTATGCGCGTGCCCCGCAGTGGGTCTGTCTGATTTGCTGCTGATAATGTCATGTTGCCTATATAAGCGGGAAACCGTAGGAGCTCCGGGAGTCAGTGAACTCCTGACGACGATGGCGAAGATGGTGATCGGAAGCTCGAGGATTTTATTCAGACTGACGCGGCTTGAGAACCGAGAACGTTTTATTCGTATATGCCATGGCGAAAGACTCCGAGGACACAAAAGACGAGTAGCTTAGAACAGTGCTTAAGACAGTGCGGCAGAGGCAGTGCTCTCCAGTAGCACTGGTGGTGTTGTGTGCTGCGCAGGCGTGCAGAAGCTGGAGGGCGTGGTGGGCGCGCTGGTGGTGCGGCAGGCGCGGTCGCGCGACCCCTGGCTGGCGGCGCGTCTCTACGACCACGACCTGGAGGCGCACGTGGTGGTCGTGACCGACTGGCTGCGCACCGCCGCCGACCACCGCCTGCCGGGGCTCCGCAAGCGGCGCGCCGGCCAGAACCCGGACGCCTTCCTCATCAACGGCCGCGGCATCGTGACGGTCAGTACCGGACGTGACGCCAGAGGACTTTCTTGCGGTCCACTCGCCGGCATTTTTCTTGCAGATCGTTTTTCAAACGGTCCATTAATGATGAATAATATGCACCTGTAATGCACCTCCGCCACACGCCGTCAGGTGGCTTGCGGAGTATGGATGTAGATGTAGATGTAGAAACGTCCTTTCCGTTCTTGCTGCAGAGCTTCCGTAGCACAGCACAGAGTCCTACTGTAGGCTGCAGCCGGAATCCTAACACTCTTGGCGATGTACAGCTCACGAGACAAATTACGAGGGGCGTTTGAAAAGTCCGTGCAAAAATAAAAACTACTTATGTGTTTGGGGTAAACCTTTTGTAAAAATGGTTCAAATCGCTCTGAGCACTATGGGACTTAACTACTGTCGTCATCAGTCCCCTAGAACTTAAAACTACTTAAACCTAACTAACCTAAGGACATCACACGCATCCATGCCCGAGGCAGGATTCGAACCTGCGACTGCAGCGGTCACGCGGTTCCAGACTGTAGCGCCTATAACCGCACGGCCACTCCGGCCGGCAAACCTTTTCTATTTTTCGACTTGCTCTCCCTGTAGACTTGCACACTTCGTCCGGCGCTGCTGTAACTTGCTGATCCCTTGCGAATAACAAGAATTGTCCAAGACTGCAAAATGGCTATTAATTGCTGCAATGATCTCCTCAATTGAATAAAATCTTTGTTCCGCACAGCCATTTCTTCAAATTGGGGAACAAACAGTAGTCCGAGGGAGCCAAGTCTGGAGAAAAGGGGGGGATGTGAAACGAGTTGCAATCCTATTTCCATTAGTTACGCGACCACAACTGCTGAGGTGTGTGCGGGTGCATTGTCGTGATGCAAAAGGACTTTTTTGCGGTCCAATCGCCCCTGTTTTTCTTGCAGCTCGCTTTTCAAACGCTGCAATAACGATAAAGAATATGCACCTGTAATAGTTTTACCCTTTTCCAGATAGTGGATGAGGATTATCCCTTGCGAATCAAAAACACGGTCGCCATAACCTTTCCGGCCGAAGGAATGATCTTCGCCTTTTTTGGGTGCACATTCTCCCTTGGTAACCCATTGTTTAGATTGTTGTTTGGTCTCAGGAGTACGGTAATATATCCATGCTTCACCCACAGTGACGAAACGACGCTTAAAGTCCTGCGGATTCTTCCTGAATAGCTGCAAACCATCCTTGCTACATTTCATACGATTCCGATTTTGGTCAAGCTTTCTCATGTCCAAATGTTTGTGCAAAATATTATCTATCCGTTCATTCGAGATGCCCACACCGCTATCAATCTCACGCACCTTACCTCGTCTGTCATCCATCACCATATCATGGGTTTTATCAATGATATCTGGAATCATAACCTCCACAGGGTGTCCAGAATGTCCAGCAGCACTTGTGCCAATATGGCCACTCCAAAAAATTTGAAACCACTTATAAACTGTTCTAATCGAAGGTGCAGAGTCACTGTAATGTTTATCAAGCTTCTATTTAGTCTCCTGAGGCGTTTTACCTTTCTTAAAGTAATGTTTCATCACCACACGAAATTCTTCTTTGTCCATTTTTGATAATCACTCGACTTCCTTGGTTCACACGAATGCCAAACACAAAGAAACAGACCAATATGGCTGCAACTTGGTGTTCGTTTTTTCAAAAGATGGTACTAAAAATGCTTCAAATGGCTCTGAGCACTATGGGACTTAACATCTATGGCCATCAGTCCCCTAGAACTTAGAACTACTTAAACCTAACTAAGGAGAACACACAACACCCAGCCAACACGAGGCAGAGAAAATCCCTGACCCCGCCGGGAATCGAACCCGGGAACCCGGGCGTGGGAAGCGAGAACGCTACCGCACGACCACGAGATGCGGGCGATGGTACTATCTAAAGATGACACAGATACGCACCAGTGGTGCCATCTCTCGGACTTTGCACGGACTTTTCAAACGCCCCTCGCACATGATGTAGTGCTCCACAGATTTAATCCTAATCGTTTATTGATTGATCCAGCTTTTTAGTCTACACTGCTACACACATAAAAACAGTTTACAATGGGCATTCAATAAGTAGTGCAACACATTGTTTTTGTCGGCCAATTTCGGTTGAAAAAATGCGGAATTTGTTATGGAACAACGTGAAATATTCCCATTTCAGTCCCTGTGGTCTGTAATGTAGCTGCGTTGCAAGCAGAGAACTATCATTCAGTTTCTTTTGACGGAAAAGCCGAGGATCGTACATTTTAACAGGCGCTTGCAGAATATCTACAGAGAGCTGGAAGTGAACAAAAGCACGGCGATTCGTTGGGCGAGGCATCTGTGATCGTCTCAACAAGGTCGCGCCTACTCGTCCCATCTCACGCGTGCCCTTCGGTCGCAGACAGCTGTGACTCTTGCAGTGTTGGAACGTGAGGGCAGAGCGTTCGTCGCCACAGAAATGCAAACGAAGTTCTCCATGACAACGCAAGACCGCACAGAAGTCTGCGCATCCGAGAGCAGTTCACAAAACTTCATTGGACTGATCTTCCTCATCCACCTTACAGCATGGATCACGCTACTTCCGACTTCCATCCGCTTGGGCCTAGAAGGATGCGGTCCGCGGGAAGCAGCACGTGGGTGATGGTGAGGTTATTGATTCAGCAACACCGTGGCTCCGACGTCGACGGGCCCTCGCATTAAGGCAGAATAAGGCCGTCGCACTGAACGGGGATTACGTTGAAAAGTAGGATTTTGTAGCGAAAAGATTGGGGAATAATATGGCGTGTTGTAGTCCTGAACAAGACGAACCTGCTTTCAGAAAAAAAAAGTGTTGCATTATAAGTAAGGGTTGCCAGCTTCGTATTGACCTGCAAGAGAGTGTTGAACACTGCACTACCAAAAAGTTAATAATTAATGCGCTGGACCAGTCCAACTACTTTCAGAAGGATTTCGAGATCCGAACACTGTATTGGAATATAATCAGCGCTAACAGCTTAGTTCAAAAAATGGTTTAAATGGCTCTGAGCACCATGGGACTTAACATCTGAGGTCATCAGTCCCCTAGAACTTAGAACTACTAAAACCTAAATAACCTAAGGACATCACACACATCCATGCCCGAGGCAGGATTCGAACCTGCAACCGTAACGGTCGCTCGGTTGCAGACTGTAGCGCCTAGAACCGCTCGGCCACACCGGCCGGCTAACAGTTTAGTACACTGTCTCAAATTGGCTTCTAACAACTCCCAACGAAAATCACCTCAACAACAAAACAGTAACATAGTTCAAAGTCTGTAGGAAATAATCACACAAAAATATCATTCTCAAATTTTCTCGGGCACAAATGTACTTTATTGGTTTCTACGAAACCTCGACAGATCCACGTCATTCGCTGGAACGCTATCGTCCAGCTAATTACAGGTTTCGCAGCCTGATATAAGTACTCTGCGAATCTAGCGTGTGTACGATCACCTAAAGTCAACTCTCTTCTAGAACACCGGACAGTTCAACTGCAAATCCGTGACGGCGCAGGGAACGCACTTTCGAACTCTTTCAGTTTCACTTGCTGCAAGAAATAACTCTACTGATCATGGAAGATACCCTGTACCAGCTTCTGAAGGGCACTACGAAAATACGGACTCCATCTTCTACGACACACGACTTCTACGAGGTGCGACAATAAAGTAATGAGACTGATGTGAAAAAAAAATGTTGCTTACCGCTCAAGTCAAGTTTAGTTTTGTC